>NC_134647.1:21065562-22265562 GCF_030463565.1 Pelecanus crispus
CTGAGAAATGTAGTAAGCGGTGTGAGCAATTCTTACTTCATTTCTTATATTCTATTCTGTGTTCTTATATTCAATTTAATCTAAGGATTTATAGTCCTTGCTGTTAAAAATTATGTTTGGCTACTTTGAATGTGTTTGGCTGTAACTGACGAGCCTTCAGTCCTGTGACAGCTTTCACTGGATCAAAGGAATCAGATGCACTCAATATTTTCCTTCTCAAATGAAGTTGAAACCTGTGTTCTCTAAACAGATCAAACTTTAGCTAGACTAAACAGATCAAACTTTGTGCGTCTCACAGAACAAATTTTCTCTGGTATTCAAGCAATTCCTGTAAATCTTTCCTACTAGCTCTTTTCCAAAAAAGGAACATCAAAACCAGATGCATTATTCAAATGGTGGTCTCACCAATGTGCTATGAAACAGTAGTTACATCCCTGTCCTACTCATTCTGAAACATTCAAGGATTCGCACTCTCTGTTACAACATCAGAATGGGACCTCGTACTGAGATGTTTTCCTCTTACCACTTTCTCAGTGCTTTTTTGTGGCATTGACTTACAAGATATAGTCTTTCTCAAGTATTAAGTATATAAAATGATCCTAAATGTGCAATTTACCTGCATTCAGAAAATGCTTTAACAGGTCTCAGTTACCCACTAATTATATGGCTTCAGCACTTTGATTTTTTTTTTCTACTTTCTCAGCTTTTGTATTTGTCACAGCTTTTATTTCATATTTGATTTTAGATTCTTGATAAAAAAAAGTGGATTTGGATAAAATCTTGCAAAACTCTGCTAAAAAAAGAACTTCCCTATTATAGTTAAAATAGGTGATGTTCTGGTTGCCGGCTGACAGTATAGAAGGTGGTTTTTAAAGAGAATACCATGAGGTATCAAGCCAAGTAATTCTGAATGCTTGAGAAGTACAACTGTGCAGTTGCATGGAAAACTGCATTTCTAATCAAAACAAATAATATAATCAGGGTTATTTGACAGACTCTACTTTCTTAACACTTGTTGACTGGTATTGATCATAAATGTTCTCGTTCATTCTCTCAGAAGAATCCTATATTTTAACTCTTCTTTTACTCGGACTGATCTTCAGTTAACCAGCCTGCTCTTAGCCATTTTATCCCATTGACCACAAAGTGCATCAGCAGCTGGTTTGTAGTGGGACTATGTGAATACCCACGTCCTTTCCCCACAAACCGTAAACCATTAGACTCACTAACACTTGGAATTTACTCAACATTTGAGATAGGCACAATAATATTTCCCTCCCTCACAGGTCAAGAGCAGTCAGTTTACAAAGTATTTTGGGGATAACTGAAAGGGTTTTTATGCCTGGAAATACTATTGTAGAGATGAGTCATGTGAAAAAAAAAAAAATCTGAATCATTATTATCTACAGCCTGGTCAGTGTTATAATGAGGGAAACAGAGAGTATAAAACAAAAACCTTTAAGAGCTAGTTTTTTCTTGAAGAATTATTCTCTATTGTCTTTAATTAAATTGTTAAGTTTGAGAAGTTATTTATTTTTCATGGAGCATCTGCTCACCAGGCAGGCCTTCTAGTCATCTCAATTTTAATTACTTGATTACTTTCATGAGAGAAGAATCCATATCAAATTTTACTTCACATAGGAAAGAAAGAAAAAATCTTCTATGTTTCAGTCTCGACAGTTTATATTTGTAGTTTGAAGGAGAGCAGCCAAGGTCAAATAGGTGGCTCTGCATCCACTGTATTAAAAAAATGCCCCTGGACCTATAGGTAGCAATTTCTTAATAATTATAACAACCTGAGGATAGCTAGTCTTGGAACACAAAACACACAAGCCTCAAACTAGAGCCCTCTCAAGTCAGCAAACTAAGCCCCTTCATTTGCTCAGCTTGTTGAGAAATCCTCATGCTCCCCAGGGACACGGAGCCATGCATCTAGAACTTCTTCACCCAGGTCATGATTAGACGCAATATATATTTTTAAATAGAACTTATGTACGTTACTATTCCAAGCTATGAGTACCAATCATGGCATTTTGATATCCTTGAAAAAATGTGTAAAAAGAGGTGAGATTTAAGCTACAACAGGAGTGAAATATAAATAATGCTTATGATAAGGTAACAGAACATTTTTGCAGGTACTTGAAATAGTATATGCAGTATATGCTCCCATATAAATCTTCTTTTGCCAAAACCAAAAATTAGGTTTCTTATATGCTGCACATCACACAGATCTGTGGCATTAAAAAGATAATAGTTAACCTGTTCTGTTCAGGCCAATATATGCATGTATGTCTCTGTGTGTATATAAAACCTATAAAGTAACATTTTGGAAACTAAAGTTACTCAGTAATAATTAAGTATTATTAAATCAGGATTAGCATATAGATATATATTTGTTTCATTCTCCCCATGTACAATACTTCCATCAGAGCAGCCAAGGAAGTGAGGAATCCTGTATCCCTTTGAAATTTCTGAAACACTTTCTTAATAGTATTTTCTCCCTAAAAATTTAAAACACTTTGTAATCTTTAACTTCCAATTCGAAATTACTCAATTTAATAAGTCACTGCGTATGCATCAGCTAACACACCTCCATACAGGTTAGGCTGCTGTTTATGACAGAAGTGGTAGACCAATGACGTGCGAGAAGAGCCATACTACCAGGGTCCTCACACAGAATTTCATTTGGTCACTTCAGGCTCATGTGGCATGAAGAAAGCTTGTGGGACTGAATCCCTCATCGTGGTTTCGAAATGAACTCAACTCCGCAAGGACTTAAATCTGGTCTGACACAATGCCTTCTTTCATCCAAGAAAGTATCCTGAAATGTTTCAAACCTGGTCTGATGTTAAGGTCAAACCCTACTTTTTTGGCACATACAGGAGTAGCATCATAATTCACTGTTACACACTGGCTCAAAATATCATTACTACATTGGCAAAAGGTGCCAGCTTCTTGGAACAGAATCAAACTACAGCTTCTGCCCTCCAGATCTCAGTACACATCCCCAGCCTTGGATACCTTATCAGACACTGGAAGGGCTCTTTGGAATGTGAATTAAGACTGGTCTCCTAAATGCTCATCTCCTCAACTTAAATGACTCTCATACTGCTGTGACATTTCACCTACCTCCCAGTGCTCAGGAGTTATGTTTGAGACAACATGAGAAGAGAACAACAAAAAAATCTCTGCTTTCTTATACTTATAAAGCACTTAGATCACTGAAAAAAAAAATTAAGAATCACACTCTGTCTAATTTTACCTTTTGTTTTCAACTCATCATTCACCCTTGTGAATACACTCTATTGTAGGCTTCTAGGTAAAAAGACCACTGGTCCCTAGGAATTGAGACCAGTGCACAGCTGATACCTCAACACTGGAGCTTTGATAGTTCTTAGTATTGACCTCTGAATGAAATGTCAAACACCGCCTGACCCTGCCGCATAAACTACAGATTACAGTTTACTTTTAAGGAAGTCCAGATTTATGTAGTTACCCCACAAATACACAACATAAACTTATTATTTGACACAGGTTAACGTCCTACTTGGGCTGGATCTCAGCTTCTCTAGATCTCAACATTATGTTATATTAGGAAGCCAACAGAGCTGCTGATGTGATGCTGTTTTTTTTAAAACTGCTTCTGAAGGTAGGATGCCACCCACTAAGACTACCACCAACCAGCAATCTAGGTTATTCTTGACAAGGTCTTGTGAAAATAATGACCAAACCTAACCCAGCTTCCACTGTGAGAAAATCATAACCTTGGGTTCAGTGTCTAATCCTGGAATGAAATGTCAGCATTCCCAGAAATATTGCAAAATTGTCATTACCCAAGGTAAATCTACTCAAACAATCATTGTCTACATGGGAATTCAGAAGCTGAAGCTTTGTGGCTTGCATGGTAAGGCTGTGGCTGTTAAAAATGATCTGTTACTAATTGATAGGGGCTTCAAAACGAAGATATATGGTATTTGAGATCCTGTTTTGATCTTTTTTACTTTCACACATGTGCCCTTCTGTATCCTGTGGATCTTCTATGTGGCTCGGTGGGTACATGCTCCACATGGTATTCTGCCTTTCTGATGTTAAAATATAGCACATAGGCTCTTACACATGGTGTAGGAGCTGCTCTTTGATGGACATATAATCAAGCAGGAATTTGAAATATGGCCAAGACTTTGCTTTTATTTCTTGGCTATTGGACATAAGTGTGAATTTAGCCTGTAGAATTTATTCTTTTTTTATTGTGTTAGATAAATTGAAATAAGTGGGAAAATCCTTCTTCTTAATTGTCTTTCTCCTGCAGCCAGTCCCACAAGGTGTGGTTTAAGCTATCAGTACTTAAACATATATGATACGATAGCACTGTCAATACAAGACGTTATTAGGAAGTATTTTATTATCATGAAAGAACTGATGTGTGTTTCTTTCCTTTTTCCTTTAGTCTTACCAATCAATGCCAAAACCCACTGGTTTTCTCCTGCATGAACACACTTCCTTTAACTCCCATGTGTCACTCATTTCAGGCTGCACATTAAAATACTTGCCCTGCAATAAAATTTCTCAAAGGGCCTTCTCTATCAAGGCAGTTTCCACTATTATTTGTCTGCAGATATGTTTGGGAGCAGTTCTTCTAAGTACCTTTTTAAAGTATTTTATTTATACACCATATATCATTGTTCATATATTAATATTTTATTTACATACACTCTATAAACAAATCTATATTCTATTTTAAAATATATAAAACATTTTAATCAACCATGTTTATAAGTTTCCCTTTTTTATACTGTTTTCTTTTTAATTGAAATAATCTCCTTTGCTTGGCACAGATTATCCTCCTCAATAATTAAAGCTTTTTAGAATTCAGCAATAAATATCGCTGAGCGTAAACTTCAATGAGAATAGCATGTTACTGTAGCATTAGTGCAGTTTTGTTTACCATTAAGCGAACTACTATTCAGTTATTCTGCTCAGTTAGCCTGCAAGTTACAAAAGGATATTTCCATCTTAAAGGAAAGTTCAAGTCTGACGAATTTGTTTTTCTTATAAAATGCAATGGAAAGAAAATATATATATATGAAAAAGTTTAATCTTTTTGCAGTATTTAAGTATTACTATTTTAAATGCATGAAATAATAATCTGGCAAAGAGAATGAAACAAATGGACAAGTCCAAACAAAAAACTCTATTGAAACAAAATATTTCATTTAGATTTCTTCCCTCCCCCCCCCGCCCCCCCCAATAGTTCAGTGTCCCAGATCTACATGAGGTCACTCAAATGGCCTTGGCTCCTTTTGCAATTTTTTAGCACCCAAAAGTATTTAAGCAGAACTCCTGTTCTGGCTCTAAATGTATAAGGTCATAAGGTTCTTCTGAGGGAGAAATTTTACAGAGTTTCAGTAACCCTGTGGTTCATGTTAAGCTGCCACTGATCACCAAACAAGTAATATATCGAGTCTGTTATCCAAAACCAAAAAAATTCCTTAAGCACATCTACAAGAAATGTAGCAAAACAAAAAAAAAAAAATCTACGCCTCAAATCATTTGTATAAAATGTCACTGTATCAGCTTTTCAAAAAGCAGACTGATTAAATATCAATACCTGCTTTGCAAGCATTGTGAATTTCATACCACTATTGTCTCTCTAATGTGATCTTGCAGTAGTTGAGGATATTGCAGAAAACAAACCAAAGAACTGCAGTGTATCAGAGACTCCTGCCACCACAGAGCAAGCCCAGCATCCAACTATTGTCCCTTTATACTCCAGAACTGCTGGAGGTTCATGCCTGGTTTGGTTTTGATGGCCTTTGTCTAACTTATGCTATGATCTACAGTCCTTGCTCTGTTTAACCCTTCTTTTTGTAGTCCATGCATTCAAGACCTGTACCTGATACATTGACCATGCTAGAATTATATCCCATCCAGCACTATTTCAGAAACAAAGACTGGTTAATTTACCACCGCTGTGAAGTGAGATTCCCTCTTACAAGTACCCATCAAGGACAATTCACCAGCTACTATTCCCTTTGGCACATACATGATTAGTTTCCCAAGTTAGTCAAAACAAGATCACTGCAAAAATGTCTCTTTTTAAATTCAAATTATGATACAATTTATTAGTCTTTTATTAAATAATAGAAATGGTACTGAAATATAATTATTTGGATTAACAAAGCTCTAGATTATACTTTCAAAAAATCCTCTTGCTTTTTTAGTTTCGCTTATGGAGGAATACATCTTAACATGAAAAGGTAACTTATCATATCCAATCAAGCCTGATCTCCAGATACATAAAAATTAAACAAAACAAGATAAAGCAAAAATACTGAAGATGGCTTAGGCAGCTTGCTGATAACTAAAATTAAAATCAATAGACCTTTTGGCTAGTAAGTGTAAAATATATGTAGTACTTAAAGAGATAAAGAGCGGTTTATACTTGCTTTCTAGGAGGATAGCACAGAGCACAAACTAGAGACAATACCACATGCTTTTGACTTTCATTTCATATGGAAAAGTCTTCACTCTCTGTTTTTATAGGAGTGGAGCTGGGCTATAAAAGAGAAACAAATGTGCAAATATTGAATAGAAACCCTTATTCCTAAATAAACTGAAGGAGTATTGAAGTGCTCAGGTTTTCTCAGTTCGTTGGTTTATTTCTTTGTGAATAACTGTCCAAATTGAACAGTGGCACCTGTGAGCTGCTAAGGAGTCATCAAATGTTATATTACTCAAAGGAGGGCCTCAGAAGAAGCCTTCTTGTGAAAGTGGTGAAGTATCATTAATCCACAATAGCCAATACTAGAGTATCACCTGTAGAAGAACCCATATTTCACAATTCTTCCCATTCTCCTGCACTAAGATCTTTTTCTTAATCCACTGTTTAAGCCATAAATGCACGTGAAATTGAATATTTCCTTCAAAATACTCTTGAGTACTCTAAAAAGCAAGCAAGAAAATATTAGGACATGTGAACTAAGGAGAAAAAAAAATAATTAGATCTCTTATGGGTGTTGAACATTTTTCCTCAGTCTCCAAGCAAGCGGAGGTCCCCCCTGAGCAGGGCAGGCATGTCAAGGAGGCAGGAGAACCAGCCTTCCGTACTGGAGCTGTTCCTATTCATGTCCGCTGTTCAGGACACCAGCCTGGTTTTTGCTCCTCAGTGCCATTTTGGAGAGCTGATACCGTACAGCTTTCTTATTCTTACTGAAAAAGCATTCCTCAAAACACTCCCAAGCAAATTCTCATATAGTAAAATAGTTTGTTTTCTGAGTTATGAAAACAACCATAATATGTGATTCTGTATAGTCATGGACATATTAGCCCTAAGACAGTGGAGGGATGAGAACATATTTGAATTGTGAATGTCTCTTTACAGCCTCTGCCCTAAAATAACATTCTTACTTTTTTTGTATCTACAGCAAAAGCCACTTTTGTGTGGGTGAATAAGGTCTGTTGCTGAAAACAATCATTTCAGGAGCTTGTTTTTATCTTACTGATGGCTAGGGTTACACTGCAGATTGAACTGTAACATATTCCTTCACTGCTCCTTCGTTTCAGTGAGATAGGAAGTTTAATCCATATCAAAGACATTCCACATGAAGAATATTCATGGGCAATGCTAGATATACAAAGAAAACTGCATATATTTCTAGTTTTTGAGAGAAACAATAGATCACCGTGTAGTCATGTCTAATAAATTGTTAGCCCAGCAGTCTGTCTGTCTGAAGAAACAAACATCTACCAGAAATATTTGTCAGGCTCTCTATATTTTGCATTCAAAAAGCATTCACAACAGCATGAAGGATTTTTGCAACTTCTTTAACTTACAAGTTAGTGGACATCATCACTTTTACATTTTAAAAGCCGCTATATAATCCCTATTAAAAATATAAGAACAACAACAGTTTTTATGTTGTGCCCTATCCAGCTGACACTGTCCTTTCGGAAAGCCAATGACTTGTTAGTACCCCTAGCAGGAGTGTGAACAGATGCGTCCCTGACAGGCGATGGATGGTCAGGGTCCATCTGGCCAGTGCAGCCTGGACAGAAATGATGTATACAGCTTCATCAGCGAATGACTGTCATCAATCCTGTGCCATGGATAGCGTAAATGACAGCTATGCTGCAGCTGAGGCCCAGGTGTGAGAATGAAGAAGGGGCTGATTTAAGAATGCTGGGTAATCAGGAATGTATAGTCTCCTGGACTTTAATTTGTATCTTTAACCTCCTATAAATATCCCTGTATACTGTAGGAGGTATGTGTTTTTAAAGAGTCTGATCGTGAAATTAGCTTCAGGATGACAGACATTCTTTGCTCTCCTTTAGCTGCTGATTACCCCAGTTCCCAGTATACATTAACAAATGCATGCTGAGCTTTGGCCACTGTACTGTGGGCTCCACAATTTAATTATTACCTCATTGATTTTTCATGTATTTCAATTTTCTTTTCTTCAAGTCACAGTGACTGTCCTATTGGGGGCAATGTTTGTTTTCTTTTTCCAAGATTTCCTTGTGGAATTTATTCTGAATTCAAGGATTATTTTTTTAACCCATCAGGAACTCATATTTGCTTAGCCTGTCAGTTAATAGACAGGTAGATGGACAATCCCCTAAAATGAAACTTAACATTATGGTTGAAGGTAGATATAAGCAGAAAACAATAATGCAGTGATCACTGGTAATCCCTAACTAAAGGTACGTTCATTTTTTAAATGGTCCCTTTTTAGCATGCATCAAAGAGCATGCATAATTTGCATCTATTATCATTTTATTATTTCATAGCATTGGGGATGGGAAAACAGACACAATTATTGTATCCTCACAGGGTGTTTCTTTACTTATAACCATTTCACAATAAATCATTTTTCTTTATCAGTGGATCACATGGACTAACATAGTGATTTAAAAGCACAGGAAGTTATGAATGTTTTATATAAGGATATGAGTCAGTCCTTTCAGTACACAGAAATATGTTCATTATCATAAACAAACATCATCTATAATCATATTCGCTTAGGAAGCAGTTAATTGCCAAGGGCTACATTTTGACTAGGTAAAGGTGCGTTGCATGCCTGGGGCAAGACTTGTATGCAGACCTCATACTATATATAATATACTGCATGCACAATTTGTCTATGAAGACAAAAAAAAAAAAAAATCCTGCATTTCCAATGTATAGTCCATGCTTGCAGGCGTAAGGTTTACCGTATATTTCTTTTAGACTGAAACTTGAAAAAACCCACAAATCACGGTAGCTCTAGACAGAGAAGCTTTAGGAAAGCATGAGGTAAATTCTGGTGGCATTGTCATAAGGAGGGGTGGTATGGGACAGTACTCCAAACATCCCCATTCCAGACACAGAACTCAGTTAATATGCAACGTACGCAGCAGAGAGGCCTTAATGCGAACTTTGCAGAGGAGGGTACAATGGGCCACATTAATTGCAGGTTACAAGGAATGTGATCAATTTTCATCTCTGAGCGCTGACTTTTGCTGGCTCTTCTTCAAGTTCCTTCAACAGAAGCGGAGCATAAGTGCAACAGCGGAAAGCGGAGATGCCTCAAGAACGGGGCATCCTGGTCCAGCTGTTTTTCCATCCTAACAATGGATGAATTAGACTTGGCTTGGGAAGAAACCCCATTTTTAAGTGTCTCTGTGTGTATGTGTGTATATATGTTTGAGCGCCTGTGTGTACGTTTGTGTGTGAGAGCATTTGAGTATGTATGTGCATGTGTGAATAGTCATTCTGAAAATGGTTTCATACAAGATCACTAAAAGCCAAAAAAGGGGCTATTTTGGAGAAAAGAACTTGAAAAATCCTTGAAAACAAATTCTTCTTTTGGGCAACCTGGAACTTTTTAGCCTCCAGGCAGAAAATTTAATTGATAAAAAAATCATCCAAGTAAGCAGATGAAGACTTGTCATCTGGATTTCCCTGAAGAAAGCCTATTTACTCCAACAGTTTCTTCCAGGAAAAAAAAAACCAAACCAGTTTTGTAGAAAGGAAATTTTTCATCAGAATACTAATGCAACAAAAACCCCTGATAAGTCTACACAAAGACCATATTACAGGTTTCTATGAAACTGAGATGAGTTGTACCTACACAGACTATTGGCTTTAAGTGGTTTAGGGAGAGATTTTCAAAAAGCACATGTGGAATTTAGTGTTGGCGATCTCCAGAAAGTCTTTGCAATTTGTGCTCTGAAATTCTTGGGCACTTGAAAAAAATCTCCCCTTTAATATTTTATAGGGCTGTGGTTTAACCTTTAGAATATGAATAGAGCCCCCATCTGTGTAGGCTTACTTGTTATCCAGTAGTGCAGGTCAGTACCAATCAGATCAATACACCCCCAGGAGAAGACGGAAGTTGAAGAGGGCCATTGAGCACTGAGCATTTAGCCCAATGAATCACAATTACAGGAACACCTGTGCTAACAAACTACGTCCTGATCCACTGGGAAAATGTGCACAGTGCTCAGTAACCCTCAGAATTTGTCATTTATTATCACCGGTGGGTTGGCCTGCAGTTGCATATTGTGTTACAGAGTAAAATTCAGAAGGACACTGGTTCAAGACCTCTTAGGATGACTAAGCTTTCATAGGGCTTTTTGCTGCTTCTCCTGTATATGTATTTTAGCATTGTCTTCAAGGTACTGTTGGAGGCTTTTAATTCATACATCTCAGTTTCAAACAGCAAGACACAAGTTTGAGGAACACAGTTTCATAAAAGTTACATGCATAAGCATGCTTACATTGGGAGTGATGTACATTTGTTAATGAACTCTGTTAATAAGCTGTGGCTATATATCACATAACAAAGAAAAAGAGAAAATAGAATGCCCTGCGGTAATGGAGGGAGCAAAAATAAGGAAAAATAACCATACAATACTTGAAAATGCTTCCCTTGCACACTGTTACAACAGTACCTGTTATTATAGGTATAGAACAGCTTTATTATTTCTCTGTCATTACAGTAAATTATCTACCCAAAGTGTAAGGAAAGGCAGCAGTATAATGAGGAACTTCCACTGTGTGAGAGGTTGGACTGTCAGGAAATAGGATCATCACTGCCTTTAAAACCTCTCTCTAAAGGCAAGGATATATTCATAAATCTCATGTTTCTTCGCTTCTGTGCTATCATAATATTGTTGTACAACATCCGTGATAAGTTTTGCCATATATGTCAGGAAACTAATAAATGCATCACTGAACAATGGACCCTTACGATCACATAGAAGCCAGAATGCTTCCAAACTCTCCCTGTGAAATTTAGTAGATAATATTGGTGGTACGCAGCAGACAGAGCCATGTCATATATTTTACATATATTTCACAGTGAAAAAGCATCAGAGTAGAAGGTCTTGCTATGCAACTGAGAGGAAAGTGTCTGTCCAGCCGGCTTAGTCCTTCTGGCCTCAGAAGAAGTCATCATTCTGAGAAATGGCTATTTGGAGATTAGGACAGATGAAGATCTGGATGTGTTCTCTTTTTCTGTCTCGAAATCTTGTCTAGGCAAAATCTGAGACTTTGAACATATGTTCAGAATTTCTGTCTATATGCCCTTCAGCCTTGTTAAAAGAGCAGCTGCTTTACCTCTGACCAAGCTGTGGCACATCTGAAAAACCCGGGTATGTCTGCTGTGCATACATAAGCCATTTTGGTGAAGTACATGCCCAGTGAGCTGACACATTGAAGACATGCCACAGCACCTACATTGTGCTATGCTGATGACATGGAAAAGTAAAATACCCAGCATGTAAGGTCATCTGTGAAGTATCATCATGCTAGGGGACATTTCACCACCTAAGCACTATTCAGTACATTTGTGTACATTTATGAGTACACGTAAGAAATACCGATTAACACAAAAATCCCATATCTTAAAGACCGAAGAAAGGTACGGAGGGGTGGGAAGGAATATGATGTGAAGGAAGGAAAAGAGTGAAACAGCTGGAGAAACTCTTTGCCTTCCGTAAAGAGCATACATGACAAGGTGCTTTAGGGAGAAAAGAATCAGCTGAGCACTAAGACACTTAATTTGTCAGTCTGCAGAACAGAATGAAAATAACATCATTCTCACTTACTACACATTAATACTTCTCTGGATTCAAATTTGGATTTGATCACAACTGGAAAGCTATTCAGCTGAGTTACCCTTTCCCTGTTACTTATCTGTGAAAACAAAATGAATAGTATTGGGTTCATGAAATGAGCAGGTACTTATTCTGCCCACAAGAAAGAGCAAAAAAAGCCCCAAGGATTCATTTAATTCTGGACCTCCCTCTGCTGCTCTGACTCCTCCTACGGCTTCTCTTTTCCCAGTGTTGTGTGTTTGTCAGTTAGGCAGGACCCGTTGCTACCACCCTCAAATGTCCCCGAACCAGAGAACATTTAACAAATTTCCTGCTCAAATCTCATCAGATCTTCCACGGCAGAGTACCGCACAGTACTGAACAAAAAAATTAAAAAGAGAGGTAGTCCACAAATACAGTGCACACTTGTTATCATTGATACTGCCTCTCAGTCATCACACTAGCCTGCAAATCAGCATAGGACAAAATGAAAAAGGACATAGAAACATGTTCTTACTAGGATCAATTTACAGCACTGTAGGAGAGTTGAGGAGGGAATGCCTAATCTGAGATATTAGTAAATTTTAAACTAATTTTCCTTTGGCAATAGTTGTGCAGTCAAGATTTTATATATCTCCAATGTGACTTAAAAATCCTTTGATGCATTTTTGCTATTCTGGTTTTGGGGCTTGCTTGATTGGAAACCACTAAGCATGCTTAACTGTGCCACGTAGTTTTCCTTCTGATTAAAATGCAGGCTGGCACAAGCAGAGACTGATGGCCTCTGAGTTTATAGATTGACCAGGGCACCTGCCGTGCAAGCATCTTTGTGCTGCCCCATCACTGAATTTCATTCTGACCTTGAAGCATCACACTTGATAAAGCTGAAAGTTAGTTTCTATTTCTATTTCCAGCCCTGTTTTTTAGTATCCCTTAACAGACTGTCAATTGTACTCTGACACAATGGTGCCTGCTTCTTGTAGGTTGTAGCTCTCAAAAGATAGTAAAGTTGATGCTTTCACTACAGACTTTTGCAGCTCTTCCGCATGGTTCTGATTTTAAATATTTTTAAATAAATCATAGTAATAAGACCAGGAATACATCTACTGATGACATCGTGAATCTCCAGCAACTGTGCTGGAGACCTAAGGCTGTACCTGGACATGTTGGTGCTGCCAAGGTTTTTTAGTTAAAGGTCTGTTCAAGCTAGTTCACAAGCAATAGTTGGAAGTGAAGTTTCCTCAGGAAACAAGAGCACTTTCTGGAATGTCTCTTATAGCACAACAATTGTAGATACAGTTCACAATGAATACCAGCTTTACTCAGTAAAAAGCTTCAAGCCCTGCTCCAATGTACAGCAAAACAAATACAGAAATCAGAAAAAAATAACGTATTTGTGTTTGCACCGTTTCAAATAGTCATTCTTTTCTGTCTGTAATTAAGAATAACACAGGTAGCCTGGAAATCTATCTGTAACTCTGTGTGAATGATAATCACATTTTACAACAGTGGGGATTGCGTAGAAGTGCATTTCTAGTAAAAGATTATCCTGAAACTAATATAACTCTGAGAACATAAACATGCACATAGAGATCTGACTCAGATAATAATGAAGACCTTACTTGCTAAAGCACATATGAAAACCTTTCCAGAGCACAAATGAGATAAACTTAATGTAACTTCTAGAATTAGAGCCCTGAATTGGTTTTTTTGGCCTCTGAAATGTATGCAAAACCAACAAGCACTTCACTGTCTGAGTAATGTTCATGACGTCGCATCAATGCGACGATAGCTTCCTAGAATGGCTTATACATAAAGTAGAGCAATAGCTTTAGCTACAAAACACAGCAAACATCTGAAGACAAGCCATCAAAAGCAAGGAAATTCTGATTTCTAGTTGAGGCCTGTGACATTTACAGGCTATACAAGAATACATGGGATGTTATACAGCATTGCGCATCATTATTGTGGAAGTCATTGTTTCCCTCATTAGTGCTCTAGATCTGTACATTACTTCCATTGCAGGTCACGACCTCCATGCTGACAGTCCATCCTTAACTCACCCTTTTGTGCCTAGGTATTGTAGCAAATTTGCTACAGTACGTGACATCTCACACTTGAATTTTCTGCAATATTTGAAGACATGTATCCCATTCAAATGCGCTACTTATCAACTCAGAGGTCTTCAGGAAACCATTAAGAAGATATGGGACACATATCTACAGTAAAATTAGATATAATTTCATTTGTAAGTGTTGTATTTTATTATAATATTTAAGCTGTAGTTCTCTGTAGAGCTTTTAATTTTATGTGAAAGAATGATGTGTAAATCATGCAGCATAGTTAAAATATTCCTAAAATATTTTTAAAGTTCAATAATCTTTTCCAAACACAGACATTTACTCACTAGGAACATGCAAACAGTAAACGTTTCCATGCTCGTTGTCCTAATTTTTTCTAGTATTAATTAGAAGCATAACTTAATATGCAGCAAACATATTAGCCTTTCATTTTTAATGCAATTGAAGATAAATGACTAAAACTTAGCAGTGATTCTGGACTCCTGAAAAACTGTGATTGACACCATATCATCCCGTAAAGAATGACATGAAAGACATTGACATGGCAGAGCCATTATGATAGATCATATGAACTCATAATTTGGCTTCATAAATATGTAAAATTATTGACACAATATCTTACAATGGCAATTCCTTTTCTAAAATGCCAATGTACAGGACTGGTCTTTGCAATAAGGACTTTGAAGTATAACGTGAAAGGATGTGACGTGTGGAGAAAAGACAATGTTCATGTTGTAATAAGTCACCTTCTGTTTTATTACCAGAAAACCAGTGTTAAAACCATGAAAAGAAATCAGTTAGGGATTCCATGCCTGGAAGTCTCTTTAATACTTAGTTAGGTTTACCATCCACATTCCTTGTTACCCTGTTCAGGAAATTGCTCAGAATTTGTCAAACTATGAGAAATTGTTCGATTAAACCAGAAAATAATGCAAAACTCATTTAAGTTTTACGGTCAGATAGAGAAAGAAGTTAACTGACTGACTGCAACATTCTGCAGCATTTTCCTTTATTTTTTTCAAAGAAATCTTGTGTGGACTTGTTCTGTGAAATTAGGTTTTGAGGTTTTGTTTGAAATGTGCAGAGAAACTTTTCTAATAACTTAATGCCACTGATGTTAGAGCCCAGGGAAATGAGGGCAAAACCAGAGAACCATACAAATGCAGCTAGTAAAATCAGCTTTGCCACGGCTTAAAGAGCATCTTGTCTCTAAAACCAATGTGTAAACTAGCAAGGATTTGATCCAAAACACAGAATTCTGATGGTTCCAAGATTTGCAGATGTGTATAAAAAGGATTTGGTTTTGTGTGTCCCAGTTCTCCTGGATGCTGTCATGCTATTCACATTAAGTGTCCAAAAATGTTTCTGTCACTTTAGTTTCATGCCTTAGCTTTGGTTTCCACTCTTCTTGCTCTTGTACTTACAATCAGATTAATAACTGGAGGAGAGGATGCTTAGTGGATATAAACAAGTCACTTGGCTGATCTCAAAAGACAGAAGACAGTGAGCTGATTCACCCCAACTGCAGGTATGCACATTTAAATTTTACTTTCTTGACTAACTTCTTTTTAAATTGTGGCAAAAGGTACCCTTTACAGTAATGTAAACCACTGCTATGTATACAGGATAAACAGAGACTATACTGATATACATTCCTTATACAAAAAAAAAAAAACCAAAAAACAAAACCCTAAAACATATTGTGTGGGCTGAGAACATTATATTGACTTCTGATGCTAAGAGAATTTTATAATGGAGTTATAAAACCCTCAAAAAGGGGGTTTGTAAAGGAAACTCTAATATACCTTTATCTATAATGGCACGGCTGGGGGCTACTATAATAATCCTTTTGCTTTCATGTGGCCATCTGGAGGCCTATTAAAACTAGTATCTAAAACAGACTCCCAAGTGTGTTGAGTTTGCCAGTTCCCACTAAGTCACTAAAATAAGGGAGTTAGCCCTGCTATAGGGTGAAGTGTCTGCTACAGAGAGAAGGCAGTTTGAACTCTAACCTTTTACACTGTGAATATGTTGTGTACAGGCTGATTTTGATACGTATACTTTAATTGTGCAAAAAACCTAGCCCTAGGTCTGTTGCGCACCTCTGGGGTTGTATGACAAGATGGAAGAGGGTAGGCAAAGTAAGAATGGAAACATTGCAAATTTAATGAAGTATTACATTTCAACTGAGAAATATTCTATTCTGAATTTTATGGAAAGCAACATAAAATATTGACAATTTTGCAAGAACCTACTTTCCTTGCTCAAATACAAACACAGACATTTATTAAGTGCTGCGAGTTTTTATCCAAAATGTAATGGGAATAAATATTTGAATATGCAAATTATTTTACAGCATAGCTTGGTCTCTCTGGTTTTTATTCAATTAAGATTAGGTTAGTACAAATGCACTCAATAAAATATTTTGAGTCAATGGGGACTGGGTATCATTTGTCCAAAATAAAGTCCTTTCCATACACTCATTACTGATCTTATTCAGTAATGTGGTTGCATCCTATTATACCTGATACATCAAAAAAAAAAAAAAAAAAAAAAAAAGAAATTAAGTTGCTGTCTAAAACCGCACTAGAACTCAGATCTAGGACCAAATAAGATGCATTAATTGCTTTACTGCTTCACTGCAAAGCCACTCTTAAAACATAATTCCTTAATGAAGTCCGTTAATTTGTTCGTGGCAATACACAAGCTGTTCAAAATGACACAGATTTGCACTCTGTTTTCTAACCCCTGCAGTTTCTTCTGTTAGTCACTCTGTCTTGTGTTGTTATCCCACGGATAGTAATTATTTTATAGTGGCTGTAATTAGGAGAGAATTAGGCTTGGTAAACAAAACCTGCCTTCTCCTGTTAATAGCTAAGGATAATAAATTTGGCTCTGACATTCACTATATTTGGACAAGGCTTGGCCTTCTTCCAGTTTTCCCAATAAGAACTTTATTATATAATTATGCCTTGGAGGGGCTCATATTACAAGGTAATTTTTTTTTGTTAAGACACATATTGCATGGCTTCCAGCCAGTAAATGATATACTGTAATATATGCCTCCAATAAATGTTTTAAACAAAATCTCTCTAAGCAATATCCTGCTGGAGCTGCACATTGCAATTCAACAGATATATTTACAGGAGTTTTTCATAATGCAAATTATTTTCTTTTGCTCACATTGTCCAACATTATAACAAGTGTTTAAAAAGAAGCCTAGGATTATTTTTATCAGCAAATGACATGGTTAGATTCTTAACTTATCATATCTCAGTAGCTTAAAGAGAATTTTCATACTTTTTATTCTGTGACTAAAGTCACAGTTTTGTTGACATGCACAAAAGTGTAGCAAGTATCTCATTTTCTATTTTCAGCCTGAATTAAAAAACAACCCTTTGTTCCATCTTTCAGCCCACACACTAATGCATCATCTCCCACCCTCTCCTTTATTTTATCTCGTACCTTTCATGTAAAATACAATTTAAGTTAATACACAATAGCACAAAATGCTCTTCAAAGGGAGTCAATCATAAGCTAAATAGAAAAGGAAGGGCTTAAGGGGAAATATATAAAGTGAGTGAGTGGCTCGAAAGAGAGAAAGAAAGTGTTTCAGTCACAAGGAGGAGCAGAGATAGGATCAAGACTGGGAAAAGGGAGTAAGCAATTAAATTCTGAAAGTACACAGTAAAAACAACCAAGCAAGATAAGTGCACTAATTTTAACTGTTTCTCCTGCTGTTATCGCTGCTAGTGAGATATAGGTAAATAATATATCATAACTGCATTCACCAAGTTTTGTAAGAACTGTGTAGGCAAGCAGAACTGGGTTTACATACTTAAAGACATAAACCAAGTCCAGAGAGATTAAAAACTGGTGGAACAAAACCAGAATCCAAAAGCCATGTTTCCAGGCCATCTTTTCTGGTCACTAAACAGCATCTAGTACCTTTTCGGTTCTCCTGAACACTATTTAATGCTACAGGTTAGAGTGGGAATTCCTCAACCATAAAAAACACCAGGTTCAGATAGGATAGACTGGCCTTCAAATGTTTTTGGTGTAAAAATAACATATTTTGCATATTTTTACTTCACTTATTTAAAGGTACTTTCTCTTTCCTGAAGGCACACAGTTCAGTATTGATAACTCAGTATACGATCCCCAGGGTAAGAGGAGTCAAAAAGATCAGGAGAAGGGAATTGGGATATGTGCCAAGACAATGATATCTACAAAAGCATGCCAAAGTGCTCTTGCATAGAATATGACCTATATATTAGCTTCAAAAATACTATGCTCACATAGATTGCAGAAAGTAAGTTTCATTGTGATGCAAAAAATTCAAATACTAAAAAAGAAATTATACTACTTCAGACACATACTTTAGATTTTTAGGAACAGCTTTGCACCAAAAAATTAAAGATCTTGAGCTAAATTCATCTGCACTAGAGGCACACAGTGGATTAATTTGGCCCTGGGTAAGACATCTGAAAAAAAAAAGGGCAGGGACTAAGTACATCAACAGTCATTACAAACAGGAAAAAACCATTAGGTCAGCTAGTCCAGCCTTATTCCAATTTCTAAATGTAGTACTGGCCATGACAATACTGTCTTCCATGTTCTCTCAAAAATATATGCTTAATTACTCAAACTAAAGAACTAACAAACACCACTTTCCTTGGGAAACAAATGGCTAAGTATTCCTTATTGTTTTGGTCATACCTTGGAGGATGTACACTCTACATTTCTCTAGAAACTATCCTATTGCTTTACCGTTGTCCATTAACTCTCCAAAACTTTTCAATTATCTTTGTTCTTCTCTTCTGACTTCCCAGAACTGCCTTAGAAGAGGGTCCACAGATTTGCCACAGCCCATAAGGCAGCAGGGTACAAAGGAGCACCAATTCTGCTGATTCACATGGAAATGACAGGGGAGCCAGCTGAGGCACAGCTTTTTCAGCAGGAGAGTACAGACCAGTAGTGACTGCACAGTGTGAGCCCGTATATAAAGGCACTGTTGACAAAAAGGACTGGTCTCAAGCTCTCTCCAAGAGTTGGAGGCTCTATCATTTGACGAAGATCAAATGGCAAAGAAACTTTTACAGCTGTCTTTCCTCCCTCTATTTTCTCTTCTTCCTCTCATCTTCTTTCCTTTCTCATAAGGATTGCAGAGGAAGGAAAGGAAAATAAAGCTAAAAGAGCATGAAAGATACTCAAGCTATGTCCTTCCTGTTTCTGAGATGCAGGAGGAGACACAAGACCGTAAGCAACAGGTTTGTATATAATAGCATTGATTAAGAATTTCTTTTGCCATCCTATGTTAAGCTAACATGATCTCAGTGTCTGGAAGATATTATATGGTTCATAATTTTAAAATATCGCTTTAGAAGGGAAGAAGGTGGGAAACAGACATAATTCTGTCCTGTATTGAAAGCCCAGCTACCTGACAAACACTAAGGACCATTAAATGTGCATGTTGCCCTATGATGCACAAGGTGACCAGACTCAGACTTTGATATATGGCCAGTGGAAGCATATTCTAGCACCAAAGAACCCATACCTAAAATGTCTAGGAATTGTCATGATTACCCTCCAAATGTTTCGTAGATTTGGACAACGATGAGGTGACCGAATAGCCAGCCTCTTCAGAAAAAAAAAATTAATCATGTCTTAATAAACAAACACACAAAATCTATAAACTGTAAGGTAAAAATATGATTATAAAGACGAACCAGACTACTTGCTCTCTCCCTCCTTCCCATTATATTGTCTCCATACCACTGCAGCTGTAGTAAAAGGCAGGAAGTCATTGAAATAATCATGTTGCAACTTGCAGTAAAGGCAACTTACTGAATTCCTATCTTCTGGTACTTACTGTCCTAGAAGAGGTCTGGGGGGAATATGGCCAGAAGAGGTGTTCAAAAACCTTCTTTCAGGACTCCACAGCTGCACTTTACACTGAAGAGCTCTGAGTTTAGTCTAAATTGCACACAGGGTGAAATTATACCCTGGCCAGAGCCAGGTTGTAAATGGAATATGGGCAATTTTGCACACCTATTGTATCTATAACTGAGAGCATTTTTGACAGATCCAAGGATTAAGCATGCTTTGTTTCAAACAGGGTTTTGGAGTTTTCCTTTTTTAAAGGCTGAGGGAAGCAAGCTCAGAGAAGGGCATAGTGAGCAGCAGGGGACCAAAGCTCCTTTTATCATTATTCTAAAATGAGATAAAGTGAAGAGATGGTCATGAAGAATATCAGACATTAAATAGCATCCCTGTGTGCAAATCAGAAGTGTAAACTTTGTTTTAGATAATGGCTTACAGAGGGAGATGGTTTGTTAGAATGAAAAAACAACACTGAAAAAGGTAATAGAGAGACCTGATGGTATCCTTATGAGAAATATTAGGGAATAAAGACAAAATGTTTCATTTGAGAAGTATATTTATAATATGTGCCCTGGTTCTTTCTTTATTATTGGTAAGCCCTCCTGTGAACAGAAGAACAGTATGTGAAGTCCATAGTGTATATTCACTTTTTGGTTTCTGCAAGCAAGTATATGCGAGCTTTCTAGAAATTGTGAAAGCTCCATGCACTGGTGAGGAAAGGTCTAAATAATATCAACTCTAATTCTTTGATTTACCACAAAAGGCTTTCAGGCAACTGGCTTGGTAATATATCCTTGGTTGGATGTCTGATGAAGATGGTCATTTATAAATGTGCAAAATCTCTCCAGCTCTGCACTGGTCAGGTCACATTTAAAATAATTGCTTCTACTCCTGACCCATCTATCTGTAAACACATCAGACTGACAGCTTGCTTTACTCGCAATGCCCAATAGGCATGGGGACAGCACCACTTTCTAACAAAGGCCTAACTTACTGACTAGCTTTTGGCAAGTCTACGTGATACCAAACAAGAACGTTGGTCTTGATGCTGATGATGCATAGCTTGCAGGTGTAAGAGATGTGAGGGAATGTGATTCTTTTCATGCATGGTAAGATTAGTGTGTTAAAACTGCAAATGGAATAAACAATTTCTGACTTGTTTAAGGCTGGTCAGTGTCTTTACCAATATCATCAAATGCGTGATTTACTACTACAGCCAGCTAACTGAGATTCTCCTTTAGATCAAATAGTAGATGACTGGGGGTTTGGAAACAAAGGCCAAAGAGAAGCTGAGCTATATATACAGCATAACTGCTAGACTGATATCTCACATCCAGTCAAGATGCTTCGGTAAAACTGTGGCACCTGGGCCACAGTAGAAACGTTCAGTTTGCAGTAATAACAACATATTGGTCCCTTTTACCTTGAAAAACCTTTCTATGCATTTACTGCAGCAACAGTTCACAATTCTCTAGGAAAATAAATTACTTGGAGGGGTAGCAACTCTGGCAGAAGCATGAATAACATCAGTGCTTTCTTTTTAAGCTTCTTAGTGATGTCAATATCCACACCAAAGTGATACGAGAACTGGGAACTTTTAGAGGAACAAAAGCATGTTTGGTTTTGCATTTTACATCTTTATGCAGAGTAGCAGTGGTTAGAACCACAGCTCTTTGTCTGAACCAAAATCTCAGACGGCAAGTTTGTATTCAAATTTCTTGACTGCTTGGGAGAAATCACAAAAGTAACAGAAAAGCAGAGATTCCACACACAAAGAAAAAGTGATGGTCCCTAAGGATAGAAAGGTTAATACAAGAAGAAAACTGAATTGTGTGAATGCCAGTTTCTGTCCACCTCCCAGACTGGTGCTGAGGGGGATGGTTTCGCTTAGCCATTTCTGTCCCTCTGCAAAGGTGAGCAAGATGCTGTTAATAACTAAGACTGTCCCTGATGGTGGCAAGTCTAATTACAAGGAAGGAAAAAAACCCCAACACAACAAGATGGGAGAATGAAAGAAAAGGTTTATGTTTTTTTCCCCTAGATGTCAGTTCATTACCAGCGTGACACTATAACTTCAAGGGTCATTTCTCTGCAGTCACTAAAATACCAAAACAAGAGAAAAGCTGTACATAAGCAGAAGCAAAAGCAAAAACCCTAGATCATTACATTCTCAAAACAATTTTTAAATTAAAGAGGCCTTGTAAAAGAGAGCCCCTCTAACTCACACACAGTTAGCTGCATTCCCTTGTTAATGAAAGAGAGAACACATTAAACAAAGGAAGGGAAGACACTGGAAAACAAGATTAGGTAAAATATTTGATTTTAAAAAGTTTTACTGTTTTTCAGAGGCGGGGGGGGAAAGCGGTAGGATGGTGGTAGATATCTCTTCCTACGCTATGTCAACACATGCAAATGTAGCTTTAACATGGTTTCTAACTGCCTCCCTAAAGTTGACTGCCTACATATTTTCAACAACACACTGTACACGTGGTTCAGGGCCATTTGTGGGACTCAAATGTGGAACTTCTTTTGCATTTCAGATATCTATAAGGATCAACATATGTGGTTTCCCTCTGCTAGCTGTGCAATTCATCAGACAAATGCAAATCATGTACAGATGTTGGTACTCTCACATCAAGACAGTATCTACCCAGTTTTTGTGCAAAATATTCTCACAAATGTCAAATAAGTAAATTTACTTTGTCATATAGCTATATTTCTAGTCAAGCCATTACTTTCCAAATATTCCAGAGGTAACACAAGTTCAGACCAATAAATGAATGCTTGGACAAACTAAATTTTTTACACAATTATGTGCCTGAGAACAGTGCATATAATGGAAATTGCCAGGTAGCTTCAACGGTAGCAGAAAGCACTTTGATTACCTAGGGGTAAAAGTACTTTAAATTCATTCCAAATACAAGGTGAAAGTATGAGAGTAGTTTGAAAAATACACACACAAACCAGCACAACAACACAGCTCCTCCTAACATGACAGATATATGAGGTTTATCTGCTGTGATACATTACTCCTTCATGAATGGCTATAGAAAAATGAGGTAAAGCCAAAGCCCATCTTTGGTACACAGATCCTGTAAACTCAGACCGAAAAGAAAAACCCCACAGATATAAATACATGACAACCGAATTCTGTAGGGCCACTTGTACTGAGCTCATTCATTTCACAACCCAAGGGAGGCTGTGCTCCAGGCCAGGAACCTGCCTAGGCCCTTTCTCCTGACCTTGAGCAGCAGCTCTTATGGAAAATCTGTTTAAACAGATAGAGACAATTTCATTTTATGTTTTGGGAAGATGTAGTCAGATACAAGACTTCCTGGTTACTTTAATCTTTGCCAGAGAACAAAAAGCAAGATGAAATAGAACTCAGGGCTTGAGCCAAAATCCTTTGAAATCAATTAGATTCTTTTCATTGATTTCAATGAATTGTGGATCAGACCACCACTTCCTCAAGGCAGCAATAAGACACTTCCTAGAGAAGGCAGGGGTCCTCAGTTTCACCATTCATTCATTTTGATCTTTCACTGTTTAATGAATCTCTTCATCCTGCTCTTATTCTCAGCTCTCAGCCAGGCAGATATTAGCAGTGCATTCACTAGGCAGTAGAGGATCACCAGCATCCATCTTTCAAAAGAGACATACAACTGAGGCCACTCAGGGCCATTAAAGATCCCATGGTACTTTTGCAAGAGCAAAAATAACAATGCCAGCATCTTGGCCAAATTCCAGCCTCTTTAATTACATTCTGTCCATCTATATTCCCTCCTTAGTTTAAGCTAGAAAAATTAGCCACCATTTTCCACTATCTTATTAATCTTTTAATGTAGAATTAATTATAGCAAAAAGATTATGAGCATAAAATATTGGCACTTACAGCTATAATGAGAGTATCATGGCTGTCCGTAAAAATCACAAAATGTACCCCTCTTTTCACCGTAAAAGTGTATATGATTAGCACACCAAAAGTAACTATATAACTGTTTTCCATTTTTAAAAGAGAAAAGCCAAAATAAGCCTAAATGGAAAAAAAAAAAACCAAACCCAAAACAAACCACTAGCCTTACGACTTACTTCTTTAAAATAATAATTATTACCTTTACCAATTATCTTCCCTACCTAGCACAGTTTGGACAAGCTGTCCATTACTATTCAACATCAGGATCTTCCTAGAAGTCTCGATTCTTTATGTGCCTTTTGGAATTGGAGACAGGGCTGTAAGGTGTCCAACTATTTTGAGGGACTCTACCTAGGCTCCTAGCAGATGATTAGACTACAAGGACATACAGTTATTTTTCAGTTTCCCCACTGAAAGTAATGTATCAGTTGATGCAAGCATTCCAAAGGAAAAAAAAAAAAAAAAAAAGGCCAGAGATTTCCAGTTAAAGAGACATTTTGAGAGATTTTAGTAAACATTTTTGAAAGACTCCTACTGTCTTAAGCTGTACTTATAGAGCTCTAGGGGAGGACATCACACAGTTTTAATGTGGGATCATTCTAAAATCCTGCTCTTTAAGTTGATTTAGGCACTCAGGTATTGTCAACTAATGTAAACAATATCCTAACATAGAACTTAATCCAGGTAATTGATAATGGGTAAAAAAAGATGATCCTTCTGCTCCTTGAGGACACTAAAAATCTAGACAATGTCTTCACATTTTTGTCTTAAGAAAACAGAGACCTTAAATGCCTTGCTTTCCACGGTATGGAGTGTAATGTATCATAGAGGAGATTGATGGCCTCATCCAGGTGGTACACAGCTTTGAGTAACAATTTGGGATAAAGACACGGGATAACTACGTCTCTGTGGAATATACTGAAAGAGGGTTCAACCATGAAAACTTACAACTTGCTCACTCTTCTAGCAGATGTGATTGTGATTAAAAAGGTTGTTGTTGGCAACAAGTAAAATGAAGAGCACTCTAGGGGGCCCAGAGAGCAAGTCCATTAACTTCATCAGCACTAGATTGAGTTCCCATCTCAGGACAGTCTTAGGAAACAGTGAAATTACATTTACCCATCCTAATCGTGGGATTCACTGAAAATGTAGGGTGATAGGTAGAGAATTCATAGCTACAAATAAGGTCATGTTGGTATCTTTCTGTAGAAATAATTTGGTCATTTGCAGATCATATTAGGTCAAGTCACTCATGGTACTGTAATCAAAGCTACGGACTGGAGAGTTTCTAAGTGATGATAGATGACAAGAGACTTTTCTCCAGAGTCAAGAGATCTGAAAGAAGAGGGAAAAACCAGGGAGGATCTTGCAATAAGTTCAACTGACCAAAGAGCCACTATTGTTTAGTTGAGCTCAGGGCAATCTTTATATTATCTGGGCTCTGTTCTGCCTCTTCAGCGGAAGTGGCAAAGTCTCTCATTTGCCAAGACATCGAACAGTGAAAAGCTGGTATTTGGGAATACCTAGAAAGAAACAATTCATCAATGATAGGCAATAGCCTAGATGACTTCAGAAGCTTTTTCCTTCAGTCTTCATAATAATTTGGGATGAAAAGCACTTAAAAAATAAGGTATTTTTATATATTATTGGTATTTTTTTCACTCTGAGGTAGCAATACTGCTTTAATACTACAGTTCTGCTGCTCAAATCATCTGCAAAGTTCAACCATCCTGGAAGGCATCATATCTGCGGTGTTTCTTACCTGTCATTGAGAGGCAGACTGAGCAACTGAGCTTCTGTCTTATTCCTGAATTCCTCCTGATGATACATTGCTATATGAGCTGTACTCATTACACACAACATATACGATGTATCTTAATGAGCTGCCCACTCTAGCACACACATGCACATTTCTCTTGAATCTCTGACATACATGACTACATTCTTTGAGCCTCAGTGCTGGAATAAACATGCACAAATGATTGATGATTTCACTAGCTGCAGAAAATATTTGAGTACTCCCTTTACCCCTAAGATTTTTTTTTGCAAAGCAGACAGCAATTTCCACACAGATTTGCAAGAAAAACTGGAAGCCTAATGTTCAATTCAAAACTTTTTTCAGTGAGTAGCAGTGGAGGTAACTTTCATCAGGCAGCCCCCAATGCTGTATGTACAGCATGCAGAAATTAATTTTAGAATCATAGAAAGAATCATAGAATTGTTTAGGTTGGAAAAGACCTTTAAGATCATCCAGTCCAACCATTAACCTAACATTATCAACTCCACCACTAAACCAATTAAGGGTAGAGTAGACCAAACCATGTCCCCAAGTGCTACGTCTGCCCGTTTTTTGAACACTTCCAGGGATGGTGACTCCACCACCTCTCTGAGCAGCCTATTCCAATGCTTGACTACTCTTTCTGTGAAGAATTTCTTCCTAGTATCCAATCTAAACCTCCCCCGGCACAGCTTGAGCCCATTTCCTCTCGTCCTATCGCTAACTACTTGGGAGAAGAGACCAACACCCACCTCACTACAACCTCCTTTCAGGGAGTTGTAGAGAGCGATAAGGTCTCCCCCTCAGCCTCCTCTTCTCCAGACTAAACAACCCCAGTTCCCTCAGCCACTCCTCATAAGACCTGTGCTCCAGACCCTTCACCAGCTTTGTTGCCCTTCTCTGAACACACTCCAGCACCTCAATGTCTTTCTTGTATTGAGGGGCCCAAAACTGGACACACTATTCCAGGTGCGGCCTCACCAGCGCCGAGTACAGGGGAACAATCACCTCCCTGCTCCTGCTGGCCACAGCATTCCTGATACAAGCCAGGATGCTGTTGGCCTTCTTGGCCACCTGGGCACACTGCTGGCTCATGTTCAGCCGGCTGTCAACCAGCACCCCCAGGTCCTTTTCGGCCAGGCAGCTTTCCAGCCACTCTTCCCCAAGCCTGTAGCGTTGCATGGGGTTGTTGTGACCCAAGTGCAGGACCCGGCACTTAATTAAACAATATAGGGGGAAATTCTCTTCACTAATACAGCAAAGCATTTTTTTAAATGCCCAGAAAACCTTTTGAATTTTTTTGTGTTAAATTTTTTAGACACTATACCTACCCAAGTTCTCAGGCTTGGCAAACATACTAACTCTAACTAAACATACAACTAACTCTGTCATCACTCTTGTGAGAAGAATATTCTTTTAAGCATTTAATCTCTCCCACAGCACATTGAATTGCTTTTACCCATTGTTTGTGCAAGATGTACAGACAGGGAAAGCTGAAAGTGTGTTCAGAGATTCCAGTAAAACTGTACATTACACAAGTCACTGTTCAATGCATGATTTAAAAAAATAGATAAATATACTTCTTAGTCTAATCTTTTACATTTATCTCAATCCTGTAACAAGGAAAGACCAAATAATTTTCAGGCAAATGTGTGCCCTTTCACTACAGGTACTACTAAGCACTAGGAAACACCTGGTGCCCTCTTGCTCCCTGGTAGTGGTTTTTTCAGCACCTAATTATCCTTGATAATTTGCATTGGGTGGGAAGAACTGTTTGAATTCATTTTTACAAAAAGTTCTTTGCAAAAGGTGTTTCAAAATTCAGCATGTCCTCTCCCGTAGATTCAAATTAAAGAGCTTATAACTGTTACCTCTCCATGGCTTACCCAAACAAGAAACCTCTACCTATCAAATCTAGCTAAAATAAATCTAACAGCTTAATCTAATTTATGAATCTACATAATTATGAATAATTGAATGAAGCTAAAAGGAGAAAATTCCAAATGAATGATAGAGTGCAGCTCAATTCCCAGGTAAAGCAGTACACACCCAATGGCTTACCACAAATTAAATCTGACTGGAAAAAAACTCTAAAAAGAATTACTCTCCTGGCAAGAAGTAGAGGTGATGATCTAGCATCTCCTATGAGCCCATGATTAATTGCCAAAAAAGCCCTTTACATATTAATAACTTTCTTTTTTTGATTCTCTTGAAATGTGCTTGGCTACTGAAAACAGAGATGTTTTCAATGCCATAATAAAAAAAAAAAAATAAAAAAAGTGTTGCTCACCAAGGAAAGTATATTTCATAATTAAAAAGCCAGCTTTAGCCTCATTTCTAGTTTGGGGGTCAGCCTGGATGACACAAGTGGCCATTTCTGGCTGGACTATCTACAAATACGTAATTGGAGTGTAAATTATTTTCACTATATAAATAGCTCCTGATGATATCACAATTTGTAAATAGTGCAGTTTGTTTTCCCAGAAGCAGCTTTGTGCTAGCTGACAGCTCTGAAAAGTTTTTTGCATTTGATTATGCTATTTTCCTCTTTATAGCTCAATAGGAAATCACATGCCATGTGCCCAGTACGAATAGGGTCTGCTTTTCCAAATGCTCTGTTACATCCATGACACGTAAGTGCCTTTAACATCCTTGGGTGAGAAAGCAAGCTGCTTGCACACATACTTATTATTTTTAAGCCTTTATTTTTATGTAGCTGCAATAGTGTATTTCACAGCTGGCTGATGAAGCACACTAGAATTATTTGGAATTCCTTAGTGCTCCTTAAAAGGCAATTAAACTGAAAATAGAAATGACCGCATGTGGTCAGGTGCATTTCTGCTACTGTATTACTCACACTGTTGCCAGCAGAATATTTAAAGACAGCTTGTACCAGCATACGCTGGTGCAGCTGTGCTAATGGCTTTCCAAACTTCACTACTCAAACTTGCCCTAGAGAAACCTTAACAATGCATCTGTTTACTAAGATTTTTCCATTAACCTTTCCAATATCATGGCATCTTTCTAACTTGTTTAGTGATTATAATAACAATATGCTGTATAGTTTCTATCCAAAGACCTTTAAATGCACACACAAAGTACTCTAGTAACCTTCTATCCTTCTTGAGTAGTAAAATAGTATCAGCAAATGGCTTGGAAGGAGACTATCCTCCCTTGCTAAGTACAGAATACACTGAAGTTAAATGTGTCACAGAAAAGACTAGAAAATCCTGTGCTGAGATACTCCAGAAGTTGGCACAACATACGGTGAGATGAAATGGGATGAGTCTCTGGGGTAATGTGGTCCCTCAGAGAGAAATCATCTTCTGTTACCTTGTAAAAATTGCCTTTTCTTGAAAGACCAGAGAATGTTATATCCACCTCCCTTCATCCTCAAGACGAGACAAAACTGTTACTATTTCCCTGTCTGTTCCTTAGGCAAAAAAATACACAAGAACAAGAACTTACCGAGGAGCCAACCAGAAGGGAGGGCATTTTACAGAAGGAAGTGTAAGACAATATACATCCATACATAGTGCTACATTCAATATAAATATTTTCTTCCTTGTGTCTGTCGAGAAAGCAAGGGAGAAAGAAAAAGGCTACATGGAATTTATTTACTGATGTGCATATTTTTAAAGTAAAGCTCAGTTATAGGAGAGTCTAGAAATAAGAAACATTCTCTCTCTATTATGTGTAGCAGTTTTTTGGAGAAACATCTGTAGAATCCAGCTGAGCTGGATCTTATCCAACTCTGTAAGACTTGTCATAGGGAAGAAATGGAAGCACCTAGGCTGACATAAGCATGCAAACAAGTGGCGTGATCTCTGGGAGGAAGAGAGCGCTGGTCATGGATGGAAACCTGCCTCTTCCAGAGGAGGAGCAACAGGCCCAGCTGGAGGGAGAAAGCAGCATTTTGAGATTCAAGCTCTAGATCAGGAAGCCCAAGGAGCGCCTCCCTCCATGCACAGATGCTGCAGGGTGGCAGGGCCTGGAAGAAGGGAAGAAAATGGCCTGAGCTTCAGCTACAGGAGCGAGAACTATGGCTCAGCAAAGTAAGGTACAGCTGAAACGAGGACTAAAGCTATGATGTATCAGTTTGAAGTTTTGTTTCTAAGTTTCTGCACTGAAACGGCCATTGTTGAAAAGTCATATTATATTTGCTTATCTGCACATGAAAGTCTTGTTAAGGTTAATGAGAATTCCTATTAGATAGGCAATAACAGACTTTTTCATTATTAGTACAGAACCAAAATGTTTTCCCATGTTTCAGGATTAGAAAGCAGTAGGTGTCCTGAATTCTAGTTCTCTGAAAAGCCCCAAGAGAAGTTCATATATTTAGATCAGCAGCAATGTAGAAGCCTTCAGTTAATCATATTTTGGTCCTAACTGCAACCCAGATTAATTTGAACTACAATAAAAATAGCCTGTATGAGGATAGGGTGAGGCACTGAGCAGATAGACTTATCACATCTTTTTTCATTTTCCTATCTTATGTTCCTTATTATTTAGATCCAGATTCTTTCTAGATTTTTTTTTAAGCTGCAATATCAAATGGCATTTATCTAGGCATTTTAAAATCATGCCAAGATAAAAGCTAATCTTTTTGTAATCAGTATGCAGAGAAGAAGAGAAGCAGTAGTAAAGCAGTTGCTGCATGTTTGCTGACAAAATATTTAATCCAAACATTTAATTTCAATCTGCCACTGTTCTCAGTTGGTATAATTACTTTAAGCAAATATCATGTAGGAAGGAACAGAAAATAGTCTCAGCTACTGAAATGTAAATAATAAAACATAATCATAATCAAACATTTAAAGCCATATAGTTCCATTTTAGGATCATTTCTGTGGACTATTTTAAATGTTTAAGTGATTTTAAATTATTTCTGATGTAATGGCCTATGATACTGCCTATATTGGCGAGCAGTGGAAAAGGTTTAATTCTCTCATCTGTTCATACACATCATACTTCAAAGGTACTACAGTGAAATTGCATGGCAGTCCATGGAAAATTGTAGACTTTTGCTTTTCATGTCAATGAATATCAAAACCAACACAAATTTAAGGCAGTGATCATCACATTTTTTGCGCTTTTTAACCAAATTAATATAAAAAAATTTGTATCACTATTTTAAGCTTACTTGCAAACTGATTACCTCAGACATAGGGCAAAAGAGGGTCCAATTTTTAGGCTAAAATTTTGCAGCAAATTTTCTATTTTCTGGAAAATCAGGGACTTAAAAATACCACTCCACACCAAAAGCCACTTTGATTTTCTACAAGAAGTTAATCAATCCATCGAAAGTCTTATGGCCCTACAAAGTGCTAAGAGTGTGAATAAGGTTAATTTCATTGATGACTAATTCTTTTCTTGTGGTTTTCCACATTCTTGACTCTATTACAATGCTTGTCTATAGCACTGATGGGATTTTAGACTCTGTTCTAGAAGTTATACAGGCTTGTAATACTTAAATACAATATACAGCTGCAAACCAGATGTATGAGTCATTCAAAACAGAAAAAAGAAAGGAAAAAAAAAAAGCTTTCTCAAAGTGTTACTTTTTAGTGCTGTTGTCTAGTGAGTAAAATTTACTTTTGTGCAGAGGATCGTCACAAAGGAAGAGCAGAACTTAAGTCCCGTTTAAACCCTGATTTGCAGATTAACTGGGAAAATTACAATTACTTTGTCTACAAGGTTTTTAGATTTTTTACGTTTTGTAAAAAAAAAAAATCCATTTAGTCTCATGTGTCCTAAACGTATGAGGAAAATTATTACAGGGGTCAGAAGGGGCCAGGGTAAAGAATAGAAGAAGCCTTGTTTGTTGCATCTAATCGACTGCAATATTTTTTAATCACGGTCTGTACTGTATTTTGATTTTAAAGTGTGATCGCCAAAGTAACTCGCCTTCCCGTGACTGCTTCTCCTCTTCAACGACTCCCTCTAGAACAGAAACAGGTAAGAGGGTTAATGTGGACTACAGGAGACCACTGAAAATCAGTCCCCTCCTTTCCTTCAGCAGCTCAGGGCAGTCCATAGCACTCGCATGTCCTTGCAGGCTGGGTACAGGGGAACCAAGCTCAATACTTGCGCTGCCAATTCCCAGCCACGCTACCAGGCTCTCAGTTCACCTAGACACATAGCACTGTTTGCATGTATAGGAGGTGAGAGAGAAAACATTTTCAGTAGTGGTGTTGAGAGAGAGGCATTTTTGTTTGTTTCTGTATATAGCAAAAGCACAAGTTCATTTCAAAGCAAAATGATGGATGTCCTTAATTTTTTACTTATGAACTGTATGAGCAGATGAGATAATCCAAACCAGAGAGGTTATCCAGACTAACCAGATCTAACAAGGAAATCGGAAACAATCCAGAAAAAAGAAATGCTGCAAAGTGAACTAAACGGGATCCAAAGACACCCTCAGAGCCATGTAATCTCTAACATAATTACAACAATATTTCTTTGAAGTGAAGTTACAATTTTGTTTACTTCTTAAGCAGACTTGCTTGTATTGCAGGTCAACCGTGCATGTCAAAACCGGCTGGCTTTTCAGTAGTGATTTCTGTTACTTATCAGGTTTGTTTACATGGCTAAACAGGTAGCGCTCATCTCTCCTTCCTACACCCGGTGCAAAATAAAAGCAGTGTAGCAGGGAGGAGGAAGGCACAAGCTGACAATGGCAGGCAGAGTTCTTTCTTTATTGCTCCCAGCAGGTGTCAGATGCCGCAGTTTCTTTACAACCATCAACACCCTGGGGCTTTTTAGTTCCACATATAAGACAAGGAAGATGGGGGATGGCAACTAACCTCAAGGGATTAGGTACCTGAATCCTATCCCAACTACTAGCAGTCTCCAGCTGTGTTTAAATGTTTTTTGAAGAATTTCTGATGTTCAGTGGTTGCTGATTACTTCCAGATTTTATTTCTACACCAGTGGAGATCTGCTACAAAGAGTTGTTGTTAAAAATTGCAATTGCACCAAAAAAATATCTTCTTTAAAACCAGTTTCAAAAATATTACAGCAGTGTTTAAAAAAAAAGAAAAGGGAGAGATAAACCTACAGACTCTTTACAGTGAAAGGAGAATCAAGCAAATTGTGGGGGAAGGGAGGAGAGAGGGCAGAGAAGACAACTGAGATCATATTAGCTTTAAGGCCTTCTCAAACTTTCCTTGTAAATGTTATGGTGATATTTTAATCTTCAGAGGGATGATTTAGATAAATGTTCTTTGGACAACATTTCCTTTCTGTCAAGTTTACTTAATTTAAACTTCAGTCTGGGGCATGTCTTGGCTTCTCCTCCATTATTACATGTCAATATAAAAGAATGTGTGTATTTAGATACATACTTGTATTTGAGTAAGTGAGATAATATACAATTTGGATATTATAAAATTAAATAGGAAGATTTTTTAACACCCCCCCCCCCCCCCAAAAAAAAATCAAATTCTGTTCTCAGCTGCGTACATCTTTCTAGTAAATCAGAGGACATTCAGTGAGTTGCATGAAGATAAGTTTGGTGAATCTGGACTACTTAGTCTAGAAAACTTACCACCAATGTGTCACTTGAGTTTCCTTCAGCTTCTTTAGGGAATGAAAAGCATAATCACCATATTTATACCTAAAGACTTCATTGTTTCATCAACAAAGGAGGCTGGTTAAGGAGAGAAAAACCTTCAAAGAAGTAATGTAATGTATATAAGTACCTTTTGCATATTTCTCCACTGAATTTAAGACAAGTTTTGAACACAATTCAATAAAAGAGAAAGAAAGACTGCTTTCTTTGTAAGGGTTTTTTGTTGTTGTTGTTTTCAGGCATGTGCATAGTTTTAAATAGCAGTCAAGTCTAAAGCAGACACTTTTAACAGGAGAAGAATTTAGAAGAATTATTCTTTCCATCAACATTTTTTTTAAGGTAAGTACAAAATTTTTAATTCATCAGACAAAGCTCCTTCCCAGAAAGAGGAAAAGAGGAAGGGAAAAGAGGAGAATGAGAAATGGGGGTGGTGGGTGGGGAGAGAGGAACTAAAGGAAGATTTTCCAATACTATGCTACAGTCTTAAGCAACTGTGAATCTCCTTAAAATCTTGGTAGTAAGACAAAAGCACGTAAACTAAAAATCGCTTCACCTTCAGAAGCACTTGCCATATTTAGATAGACACTATTCACATAAGAGTTCAATTCTGACATGAATGTCTTTTACTTTTGCAAATATCCAGATGCAAAGCAATACAGGAGCTTGAATCTTTATAGCAAGCTCTGGGACACTACAAAAATAAATTATTTGAGCAGGTTATAGGCTAAGCAGCAAAAGCCAGGTAGTAATGCATATTCACATAGTACAAACCAGACAACATGTCTGTTTCATGGCACTGAGGTCTTTTTGGCACCCTTTTGGTGGTACAAATTGAATGTGGGAATAGATTTCAAATCTTTTCAGATCCAAAATGTAATGAAGCTGAAGGTACAGACTCCTGACACATCAGCAGCGTTATTAACTATTATCTTATTACAACATATGTATTCATTAGAGAGGAGTTGTTCTGATTCTCTGTGAAATAATTTTCTGATGGTGAGCTGTATTTGTAGCACTAACTCTTGGCAGTACGCAACATACCACTGCCGGCATTGCCCAAGAAGGGATTATTTCATTCCACTACATCATATCACAACTGACTGTACCTCGTAGTACAAATGCAACCTTGTCATTGCAATTTGTCACACTTTTTTGTGTGCATTATAGCTCACTGAAGTCTCATCTCCTGCGCTGAATAGCCCACTGCCATATAATACGTGACATTATAATGAAAAAGGCAAGATCACAACAAGGGAGATATTGGTCATAGCTTCCATTACAGAGCTGGCTGTCTCCCAGATTGGGCATGTTCTGGAACTGTGTCCGGAGCCTGAGCAGGGGACAGTTTTGCTGCCACCACCATGCATCTGCTGCCCTATTTGAGAATGTGCCTTGCTTTACTAAATCATAGGACAATTCAGCCGCAGTTGCACATAAAATGTCTGTGTCAACGCTGCTTGCTGCTTAGTTATCCAAGAAGCCAATGTATAACTGAAAACAACAAAACTCGTATGCCCATTCTCATCCTTGTCCATTTTTTCTCCCAGTTAAAATCACCTCTGCAGTATCAAGAGATGTAAAGATCAAAATGAGAAGGCAGGAAAAGTTAGGCCTGGTCACCTGGAAAGTGGCTGGGAGATGGCACACAACTCGAAGTGTGAGATGCTCACTTCTTCTCGGAGGCTGCTTTCAAGGCCTGCCCTGCAGCCAGGGTGAAAACCCGGACTCCACTATGTACTGGGTCAAATTATAACGATGCCGGGGGATGGCTGTTTAACCAGGACTCAGTTCTTGGTTTAACTTGCACTGCAGATGGATATTAAACAGTGTAAAAACAACCTACAGCAAGAAAAGAGGTGGAGGTGGGGGACTTCTCAGGATTTTCCCGAAGCCGCGAGTCCCCCTCCAGTTTCCCATCCTACCACTCTCTCCTGCCATAATGCCTGATGCTAAGCAGCTATGCTGCCTTGACCACTGTTTTTCATAATGGCGAGTACTGTCTCATTGTTCCCTTACATTATTCCTGTTTTATCCATCCTTTGTGTACAAGTGTAAACCTTAGACTTACACTGCAGGTTTTCCTGTGCGGTGACTGTCTTTGTTATACATTGGTAAAGTGCTTCACTCAAAGAGTCCATGGCCTATACGTGCTACTGTTATAAAATTATAATAATAGGAGGCAGGTTACTTAGAGGGAAGTGCATGAATTTTTCAAACAGGTATGTGCAAATCAGGGAAAAAAAACTCAACAGTGAAAAATTCTTGGTACTTAGCAGAGTAAGTGAAATACATGAGTGAGCAATTGCTTATTATATTATTTTATAGCATTGTGAGAAATCTTTTAACAAGCTTCCCCACTCAAGAATTATTTCCATCTTGTTAACATGGGAGCTAACTTGAAAGTTTCAATTTTGTGTAGCATATAAAAAAATTCAGCCAGCACAGCAAAACAATGCACAGCAGGGAAACGTTTTAGATAAAACTGAAGTGTAATTCCTGCTATTTCTAACATATCTAATGAATGCATTTTAATACAGCAGCACAGTAGTGATTGAGATTTCTTGAATTGTAGACGCACAGAAAATATTTGTGTGTAAAAAATTGTATTCATGTCCTACTGCCTCTGATTTTCTAGCAAAACAAAAATCCTACGATACATTTAGCACTACACAGTAAAATATTCTGTTTCACAATATTAAAGTGTTTCTGTTGCTCTTAACAAGCCCAACAGGTGCATTCTATTTGTGAGAACTTTCTAATCCTCAAAATAAATACAGGGTATTTCAGGTTCAGATCATACTACTTGGCCCATTTCACAACACCCTTTCTGTATGGAATGCTTTCCAAAAGCCAAACTTCAGCTCATTGTCAAAAGATGGATGTAGTACGATAACTCACAAAAGAACTTCATAAATGCTCTGAATGATACAGATAATTTGACCCCACATGCCAAGTTTTGCAAGACATCCCCCCTCCCTGCCTGCAGAGTGCTCCCCATTCCTTGGCAAATTCAGTCTTGAGCTAATCACTTTACAGTTACCTCTGAATCCATCACACGGCCAGGCTGCAAAGGACTTGTCGGGGCACTGTTTTCCTTCTTCATTCTGCTTCCTTTTAAGTTAGTAGCAGCACTTCACAACAGATGAACATCAATTAATAGTAAATTATGATGGGATTCATGTGGGATCATATATTACAACCTCCTTGATGCCAAAACATTTCACAGTGATGAATGTTTTACAGTGAATACCAAACACATTTATAATGATTTTGCCATTTCCTGAAAAGTGTTGCCAATCTACCTTTCATTCCAAAGAAGCTGTACATCTTTATCTGTTTGAAAATACGAACTTTTGCTCATGAGATCTACACAAAGGCTCTTTTATGTAGGTCAAAGGATGCTTCCCCCATGCCCATTTAATATGTTTTCTGTGAAGTTCTGTGTGCTGCCCTTAGGGCCATGCACATGCTGGCGATATGCATGCAAGTTGCACAGCAAGTTCTCCCCCCGCCCCTCAGAATCATAATATCTACAGTTCCATCTGCCCTGTAATGAAATCGTGTACCTCCATTTATTTTTCAAGCATTTTTAAGTGTCACACATACAGTAAACCACTGCTTTATGAATAGGCCCCTAAGACAAGGACACAGTTTACAAGGAACTTAGCGTTTAAGCTATTTTCATCTTGACAATGACTGACGTGTCTCTCAGAGAATATTATATATTTAGAGTACTTTTGAAGGCACTGTACTTAAGAAACATGTCTCATCAATTGTATGAACTACTGAACTAAGTCTTAAATGTTTAAACAAGGGTCAAAAAGGCACTCTGCTACAAAAGTGTGCAACCTACACCTGACTAAGAGCAGAAATCCACGCAATGAATAATTTTTGCAAGTTTTCTTTCCATTTAAAAAAATCTTATACTTTATCTCTGAATATTTATCAGACCTGGAACTGAAGTCTTAACAAAGTAAAAGCCAAACTCCAAGAAAAAAAAAAAAAAACCACCACATTCTTCATAAACTTCATGAGAATTTCCTCAACACATGTGTCTCCATTTATACAACAGATCAAGGAAGGCTAGAATCCAATTTCAAATCAAATAACCTCCATATCGATGTGTGGTGCAGTTGACAGTGCACTCTCATCAACTCTGTGCTTTCTGGTGGGTAATGTGCACAATATAACTTAGAGTAGCCATTTGGCAGAAAACTGCTGTAGTCAAATTGAAATAGCCTTTAGTACCTTGGTTAAAATGGAGAGCCATAATGTATGCTTGTCATTTGATGAAAAATAGTGCCTTTAAATTAAGAAAAAAGAATTTCCCATGAAGATACGACGCAGCACAATGACACAGATGTCAGGATCTTATTTAAAACTGTAAAGGCACAGTGCAGAATGGAGGCACAATTTGTTAGGAAACACAAGATCATGTGCCAGTGACCAGAGATTTGCTGCTGGATTCTTGTCATAGAGGTAGCAAGAAAATGTGAGTTACCTACAAATAATTGCTCGCTCCTCAAGGGAAGTGACACCTTTAAACTGATATTACAATACAGAACAAACATATATCTCACCAAAAGATGTAACGACCATATTTAATCACATGATACAGCTAGAGTAGCCTGATGTAACATCATACATTTAAGAAAAGTACAGTTGTTTTTTAAGCAATGAGATGTATCTGTTGGTCCACATAAATAAGTGGTCAGTTAATATAAACAAAAATTCCTACCAAAAATAGATTAAGGATGAGATTTAAAACCACTGAAGGTCATGGAAAAATTTTCCACTTGCATCAACAGATTCTTTCAAATGTCCAGCTATTTCACTCAAATAAATCACATGGCTAAATCAGGGCTTTGAAACACTGGTCCTAAATAAGAACCTCAGCAGTTTCAAGGAGCTGAAATTATGTCTTTTCCTATGTCCTTCCCAGCATGCTGGGCTGTTACCATCAGTAGCTCAGCTAGTAGGTTGAGGACAGCAATTCCTCCCCTTTCCTAGGTAGTCATTAGGGAGCACCTGAATAGCCCATACAGATTTGGCTCTCCAGTACCTAGAGTTGTTGGTGAATTTGAGGGAGTCCAGCAGAGCCTACCAACACAGGTAGGGACTCCGAGCACATGGCCTGTGAGGAGAGGCTGAGGGGCCAGGACTTGTTCAGCCTGGAGAGGAGGTGGTTTTGGGGGGACCTCACAGCAGCCCCCTGTGCCAGTGGGGAGGTTACCTGGTTCCAGATCCAGGCTCCTCACTGAGACTGAGGCAGAAGAATGAGAATCGAGGGTCACAGATTAAATCAGGAGACCAGATATAATGAAAAGAAAAATTATTAAAAGGATAATTAGGGACTAGAATGGGTTTCCTAGAGAATCTGTCCTTGGGGAGTTTCACGGCCCAACTGACCAAAGCCCCACAGCCAGTGTTCCTCCTGCTTTGAGCAAAGGTTGGACTAGACAACCTCCTGAGTTGTCTCCCAGCCTGACCTAAATAAGAAGCACAGCAACACAGAGAAAGTTTCCTTCTATTATGTGACAGCAGATATATTAGGGAAACTACAGTGATAAAACCAAATAATAGCTGCTTGTTTTGTTTAAAACTCAGCATTCATTGCTGAAATTTATAAATCCTTTAAGAAATTTGTGTGTTAGACACTTGCACTTTCCACTTTGCTAACAGTGCTGGTATGAGAACATATGAAATTTGAAAATCTGTGTTAATTCAATGCCATATGGCTATGGGCATTCATCCAAGAAAGTGGCATCTCAACAAATGATAACAAGAGCTTTCCAGATTTGAAGGTTCAGTGGAGAATGCAGTTGACTGGCTGCTTAAACTCAATACCAGAGAAGGTCAGAAGTAAATTGACTTCCCACAGGTGCTGACTCCCTGTCTTTACTTTGGGAAAGCTCCTCCCCCACTTCCAATGGCAACAGCAACTCCCAGAAGTGTTTGCAGGGGTTTTCATGCCTTCCTGTCTCCCTAACACTCTCTGAGAAAGGATTATGTTCTTCCTCCACCTCACCCAAAATGATGACAAGAAGAAACAGAGTAACGGGCCACAGCGTACTGGCCAGTGCTACATGACTTTCTGAAATTTCCTCACCCAGGATGCCAGAATGCAAAAAGAGCTGAACACCACCACCCAACACTACTGGGAGGAATGACTGCTAACTGCCAGGAACAATTAGAAAAGGAAGAATTTGAAGGAAGAATGAATATTCTACAGTCTAAAATAGCATTTTATGTGATCTAAATGTTAGGCAAAGTTTTGTCAATTATTAACTTTGACCAATAAAGGATGCCACCAACGCCACACTGGAAACAGTCAGGATTTAAGTGAAGACTGAGAAGAGTAAGACATTACCTTGCTTTTACTTTTTACTCCCTGGTCAAGTTTAAAGAAGCTACTTGAGAACATGTGAGCAAAAGCATAAGTTGGTGTGCACATATGCACAGGAAAGGTAAAGAATATGGTAAATCAACAAAACTTGTGTTTTTTTCTTCAGATTAATAATTCTGTCACTGCATGACAGATATGACCAGAAAGTCTAACTAGAAGCAAAAAAAGATACCAGCTATATCCAAACTGTACAAGTACTATTTTTTATAATGTATCAGAGTAACCGGAAAACCTACAAACTTCCACATTCTGTCTTCAGGAACAGCAAATGAGTGGTCCAACTGGATATGATGGGATTAATCAACATGTGAAAAACCTCTCCTCTGTGCATCTGAAGGATTAGAACTCTACTTTAGCCATTTCACAAGAAAACCATTGCCTCTGCGTAAGTGGTTTTGGCAAAAAGATGCTATTACTTTATTTTAATTATTATATTTTAGAATTTTGATTCTTGACTCCCTGTTGGAGATGTATGAACGTTTTAAAGACTTGTCAGACTTTCCAAAATTAATGTTCTTGTTTAAGCCTCTATAATGATTACTGATGGAGATTTTTATCTGAATCAGTTTGTTCATAGAGATGAAATACACCTGTGATCTTAGATAAAAGTATTCTGTGCTGTTCACAGTTAACTCACTTACTAAAAGAGTCGCATCAGACCAAGTAAATACATGATGGGAAACCTCCAACGAAAGTCCTCTGTGAAAAGTAGTGTTGGTCAGAAAGTACATAACATTTTTGTCTTCAGAGTCAGCAGTGAATTAGTATTGAGTGGAATAGTGTTGCTCAAATGTGTTGTCACAACACCTAAAACCAAGGTTCTGACCCTTTATCAAAATAAAATAACCTATAGATCTTTTCTTAATAATAGGAGGTTATCCATGATCTCCTGAACAGATTACACACATAGAACTTTTTACTTAATTAAATGTAAACTGTAATATATGAAATATATAGAATTTACACAAAGGCCAAACTTGTGTTCTTAAACTGAACCTAATTTTCACTGGAAAATGTGAAATTCTTCTTACTTATTTTAGTGATAGTGTGACCTGTTTGTCTGAGAAAACTTAATACATATCCTGGCCCTTAGGCTTCCTCCTTACAAGAATCGTACAAATAGCAATAGTAAAATAGGTAGGGAGTTAATTATTACATAGCTATTTCATCTATACTATAGAATTAATTAAAATAATTGTGATTTTATCTACTTTCTGTTTTGTTCTCACTTAAAATCAAAATTTAGGAAGTCTTTTTAAATATGAATGAAAATTCAAAGTATGAAAACATAAATATTAACAACAAAACAGATAGTGAACTATTTTGCAATATACATACTACAAAAGCTTCAGAAACTTACATTTAAAAAAAAAAAAAGTGATCCTTTGACATACAGCAACGACTACCCTAAAAATGTTACAGAACAGGACTGACTGCAAAATTATCTACTTCATATTAGATGTTAATAAAAAGAATTAAAAGTAAAGGACAACTAGAAGTATTAAAAGAAAAACAAGACATTTCTATTTGTTTATCAGAAAATAATACACAAAGATATTCCTATGTGAAAGAAGATCTATACAATTGGAATTTTCTTAGAAGAGAAAAACATCACTACAAATCCCAAATATTATAACAGAATATAATTTTTGTTACAGGGAGCGGGAAGAAACATTACTGGCTCCATAACTGTTAGTTAACATGTTAAAACCAAGCAACATTGAATAATGTTTAATACATTGAATTCACACAGAGTTAGGTACCTGAATATCTTTCAAATGTAGCAGTAAATACAGTGATTTTATCAGCCAATACTCTTACAGCAGGAGAGAGGGGGAAAAAGGGAAAAACCCCCAAACCTTGCTCTTTTAGTGGTATTTCCTTAAATTGTCTTAGCATGAATTGCAAGTTGAATTCAAACCAATTTTATTGGCAATTCAGATGGAAAAAAAAAAAAAAAATCATGCTTGTGTGGCCCTGTACTTGGTAGTGGGCAAAGCTTAGGGGAGCACTCAGCACTGCATGTGAAGCAATCACATATTATCTAGAGGATTCTCGTCTTTCAGGCTGAGGTACATGTGAAATTCTATTACAGAGTTTGCATCTCCATCATTTATTATCTACAGAGACAGACTGGCATTTCTTGCAATCGGGGAGGAAAATACTGTGCGAATAACAACTCAATTATGTCTTAAAATTAAGTTTGAGAGAAAAGTTTGTGCACAGTGTAGCTCATCCAAGTATTTTTTTCAGAGTCTCCTACCTCTCAGGAAGCAAATTGTAAAAGGATGTTGTGAAACAGAATGTAAATAAATATGAGAAATACTAATGAAGCTGAAAGATATGTTATATATTTTAAAGTGTATTTAGTCATTAAATGTCTTCCTCAGTAGATAAACAACTTCATTTAAGAGATTTCACTAAGGCTTTGGGAGAACAGAGACTTGAAAGAGGGAGTTTCAGGGGAGAATATCTTGTGCATCTGAGTCACGCAGTTTTCAGGCAGCACGTCCTCATTTCTTTAATTACTTGTTCCAGAATAGCAATCACAGAAACTTTGTAATTATATTGGGAAAAAATCAGTGCATTCTCACTTAACTGGAGCTATACAAAAATGTTAATTTTAATTTGGGACTTTTTTTTCTTTTAATATTTAAAGGGATAATGTTATGTTTGATTTAAAAAAAAATATTATGGTATTTACTTCCTGTTGTAAAAATAGCCCCAAAACTGCAGCTGGTGACCTTCTGAAAACACTTGTCACCATTCCACAGGAAAAACACGTAGCTTCTAGGTGGGCTAGAAGTGCTGTCCCATCATCAAAATGCGATGAAAAACCAAATTCCTAAGAACCTAGCATTCTGCGCAATTGCGTTGTTCCCTGTTGCCAGCAGAGCCAGATTTGGGAGAAGATTGTACACAGGAGGATCCATTGGAGGGGGATCCCAATCACACTGAACAACTGCAGCCGGTCTGATGCCACCACTGACCACAGGCAAAGGCTGAACCAGCTTATTCTGACTCTAAGAAAACTGTTGAAATGTTGTGAAACTGGCCCGTGCTCTGATGCGTTCTAGAGCAGAGACAGTAACTGTACTCTGCTGCTGCAAGTATCCCTCGGTTTCATTTTGGCATTGTTACTCACTTTGTGTTCTGTACTTTATTTATCACTGATGTGTGAATAAGTGATAAATGAAATTGATCTTTTTAATGCAGGACAAAATTGGGGCCACAAGTCTCTGCCTGGCATTGGACAGGGCGGTCTATCAGTGGCGATGTGCCTTCAAGAGTCTTGAAGGAGTTAGCATTGCTCCTCTCCCCCTAAAATTTGTGAATGGGCAGGCAGAGAGCATCACTCCTCAAACACGGTGGCTTCAAGTCCTTGCTCATCACTTGGGCCAAGACTGGCTGCTCCACCAACGTCAAATCTGCTGCCTGTGCTGGACTCCTCCGACGCCTGCATACGGGATAGGCAAGGGCAGGACTGTACTGGGGGAAAAGGAGAGCGGACAACCCTGCTTCCACTTCCTACTGAATATTCTCATAGAAATAAGCAGATCTGAGCTCAAACTTTGTAAAGCACTCCAGCAGAAGTAAGCAGTTTTCAGCAGAAAGAAGAGAAAAAGCATTTTACATGCTGCGCTAGACTCTTCTAATTCTTGGCTACTGTGTAGCCAAAGCTTGTTTATTAACACGTCGTCTGGTTGATTCCACATTCCGGTTACTTGTCATTAGTGAGAGGCTAACTAAGATTAAAGACTAGGATTTCAGCAGCTGTGATTTGGTGTTTGTTTGGGGGGGGGGAGGTGTTCAGTTTCTTGTTTTGTTTGGGGGGGGTGGTGGTGGTGGTGGTGGTGGTGTTTGTTTTTAGCTGTGGAAAGGTTTGAAAAGCTAAATGAAATGTGACATGCTTACTAGAGAAACTTTGATTTAGCCAGCAAGGAAGTGTGGCAAGGATTGTATCTGCTATATCATCGTGTGTTTTCTGTTTGGCTTTGGCAATAAGCAAACCAAAAAAATAAAATATATTTACAATAACTGAAAGGAAAACTATGAATAGAGAAATTACCATACCAGTGGAAATGATCTGCTCTCACATTGTGAGACCAGCTGTTCTAGCCTTCATCATTTGTACGTTTGCTGTATGAAGGGTGAATATACCCCATTATTGGAGCTGTGCACAACCTAGCCTGACCTAAATGCCAAGAAATAAGCAAGTGAGAGTGAAGCATCAGTGGCAAATTGGAATCTAAGGCCTTTTGTGCTTGTTAAATGGTGGAATGATTATAATTGGAAAAAGTGATGTGCATTAGTTCTGAGTGAATGTACAAGAAATGACAAGCGTGTAACTTAATGATTACTTCACAACATCCAGGACTGCCTTCTAGTCTTGCACTGAGAGGCTCAGCCCTACAGCAGAGAAAACTGCCTGTCTTCTCCCACTATTCACGGGCATCCTCCACAGGTCACATGGAAATAACCCTGAAGTGATAAGTCTTGGTTTAGGAAGTCTGCTGCTTAAGCTTGTATAAGTCATTGTGACAGAGCGGCTTTTCTCTCTCCACAAACCTTTGTCTGTATTAGTAGCAACTGGGCAGAGTCCTGCTTCAAATGCAAACATACACTCATTGTTTATTCTCACAGGTAGTGAGTATATTAGCAGAACTTCTGCCAATTTACATCCATAAGAATTATTCGATTATACACCATTTCTGATATGATTATTTTTCACATTTCCATTCTGCAGGTCACCATGATGGTAGCAAGAAAACAGGAAAAAGTTTATCCAAACACACTAATGAATTATTTCAAGTGAAAAAGAAAATTAATACTTAATAAATATAGATTAGTTAAACCTCTTTTTACAGCTGGCAGAAATTATTTCCCAGGATATTAGAAATCTGGTACAATTAATTCTTCTTCATGTTAAAATAACTCCTGTCTAGGAAAAGTGTTGCCAAGCATTTCCTGGATGATAGGCATGTGCTTTATGGCAGGCTCATATAAAGATTCAGGGTTAAATGCTCAATGAAAATGTATAATACATAAATCTACACGCAAAAGTGGCAGGCAAAGTGTCAAGAAGCAATCATCTCCAAAGTCAGTTTACCCTCACAACAGGGACCTTGTCATGGTCAGAGTTAAACAGGCTCTGGATAAGACTGAAATTCTGTCTGCATAAAACAGTCAGAACTGGGGAGTTTACCAGGGAATTGGAACTTCACAATTAAGCAATATAATTAAACTTTCTGATTCTAGTTACCTTTCACAGGGAAGTACTTGAAGCTATTGAAAAACAACGTACCAAAAAGCATTCCACGGAAACTTTTTACTGATGTTTATATGTTACTTTACAATAGGCCGTCTTTTAAACGGGAAAAATCCTCATCTTCCCAAGTAATTAAGACTTGGTTTTAATTAAATGGAAAGTTGCAATCCCTTTCTACATCACTAGGTGGGGTCCATTGGAAATTGATGCAAAAGCTTAGCCTGGGAAGAATTTCTTTGGCATGCTGTGGTGATAGAGCCCTCAGTATTATATGAAAAATGTAAAAGGCGATCTTTAAAAAAATAAAATTACTAATATAACTTCCTTACTCTTGTCTAATACAGATGTTGAAGCTCTCATAAGTCAAGAGGTAGCCAAATACTGTAGACATTTTACAGATGTCCAAAACTCAGCCAGAGACTGAATGATTGGTACAAGTAACACATGCAGGGAGAGTCCCCATAAGCCTCAAGTCCCAAACAGGGACTTAGGACAAATCAATGTTTTGCCAACTCTCACAACAGAAGAAAACACAGTCCTATTTCTATGCAAAGTCTTTCTTGTTTCTATGGTGGAATGTCTAATGAACCAGCACAAGTTCAAAAGTCAAGAGTAACTACTGTCTTCATGCTTACTTCAGATATGTGGACCTTCCAGGACAGCCTGGAGGTTCCCGGTTTTGCCCCGTGCCCTCCCATGCAATGTTTGCAAAGACAGAGGGAGCATCAGGGAAAGAACTGTTCTCCCTCCTTCTCTTTCATTAGTAATGTTCATTTGAATATGATTTACTATGGAAAAGGATGTTAATAAGAAATGCTTTTTTACATTTATTAGTGGAGAGATGGCCTGACAGTTGGGAAGGAGAATGTATTATGAAGACGATAGCGCAGGTAATATCCTGTATATTGAGTCTAATCACCCATTTAAAGTTAAAACAGGAGTTGTTAAGAATATAGTGAATCACACTCTAATGATTAGTGATGAGAATCACCTAGATAATGAAATTGGTATTGAGAAACAGATTTTTCAGCAGGATGATTATCCTGCAAGATTGATTAAAAGGATAATTGTAGAACAATGTAACCTTTTCCATAATTATAGCACTGAACTTGTTTAAAGCCATTTGTCATAACAGTGTGGCTCTGCCATATCACAAAGAGACTGACCACTGATTAACATGATATTTATTACCTTCCAGAAAAGTGAGGTATTGCCACACCTGTACAAGGTGGTTTTAATATCTCTGCATCAAAAGTTAAGGATATAGTAAAACCACCGCAAGTAGTCAGAGCTATAAAATTCCATGTGGTTGCACATTTTCTGATTGCTGAATCTCAAGGATGAGTTTTCCATCCCTTTTACTGTGAGATCCCATGAGACTAACACTATAGCACTCTTTCACTTGTACTGGCATGTTTATGAGACCAGACTGCTTTTCAACAGTTGGCACAGCAAAAGAAAACATCAGACAGCTTTAAAATTGTACTTGAAGAACTTCCAAAACCAAAAGATCTGCAGCTGGAAATGCTGAACGTTCCAGTGTTTGAGATATAGCTGCAAAAAAATCCTGAACAATTTTTTGAGTCTGGTTTTTTTTTTATCTGTCAATGAGAAGTTTTAATTAACTTCAGTGAGAAATTCCTTAAGATTTTAAACAACTTTCTGGCATTCTTCACAACAGCATGAAATCTTTCAACATTTAGTTACACATTGAAATAGTAAAGTGTTAACATGGAGGAATCTTTTCGTCACTAAGAAGACAAAATTGGGCAGCAGGCTTCCCAAAGGAAACAAACAAGTATGATGATGCTGACACCAATGTGGGCTACAGCATTCGAATGACAGAAGCAAAATACTTAGTATACACAAGTCAACTTTGTACGTTTTCTCCATAGACTGGATTTTTTCAGACAATGCTGTAAGTTTACAGGTAAGTTTCTCCCTTAGCTTTGTTATGACAGAAGTGCTTAATGGTTCACTAATCCATGTGAGGACTTTTGAATGTGTGAAGCAGAACCCACAGCTTCACACAAGACAATACTCACAGGATGTGTATGAGAAATACTCTCAGACAGATTAAATGACTGTGAGTTAAAATGCAACCACAGAGTTACAGGGAAGGACCTCCAGCTAATCATCTAGTCCAATCATCTGTCTCAAGCAGGCATTCCAGCAATGCCAGAACAAGCCAAGTTTCTAAAACCTCCACAAATGGAAATTCCCCTGCCTCTCTGGATAACCAGCACCAGCACTTCGACACCTTCCTAGTGAAAACATTTCAACCAAATGTCCCTTCTTTAACGACCTGGCATTACAGGAAAGAGTTTGGATCTGGTTTCTTGTCTCTCCCTAGTTGAAGGATGCTGCTTCTTCCCCTCTCAGTTCCCTCTTTGCCAACCTAAACAAGCCCAGCCCCCTCAACCTCTCATCTTAGGTCAAGCACAACAGGCCCTTCACTTCTTGCGGGTCCTCTGCTGGATCATCTCTACTTTCTCAATATCCTTCTTGCACAAGAGCAGCCCAAAACTAGATGCAGTATTCCAGGTGATGCTCAACTTGTGCCAGGTAGAGGAAGATAATAATCTCCATCTGCTAGCCACGCTTCTCCTAATATAGTCAAGCGTGCAGCTTACGTTATCTACAATGAGCACACACTGTTGGTACCCATCATATTCCCAGGGCTGTTATGCATTCAGTCAGCTTCCAGTCTGTACTGACACACGGAGTTGTTTCTCAAGTGCAGAACCGTTAAAAGTTTTGGGGTTTCTGTCAGCCCAGTCTCCCTGTCCCTCGATTTAACTCAACTGAGTTACGGGATATCAACCCCTACCCCTCGCTTTGTGTCCTCTGCAAATTTGCTGGGGCTGAGTTTTACCTCATCATCCAGGTCACTAATGAAGACACTGAACTCCACCAACCCCAGCAGCAACCCTTAAGGTCATACAGAGGTTTCATCTTAAAGTTTGATATATTGTTACTTTCTCTTAAATTCGTAATTTGAGATAAGCTGAACACTCTGTGGTATCATAAAGCACATATTAACATTAAAAAATGTGTCAAGAATCTATGGATTGATCAGGTGTGGAGTGATAGGGGAAGGGAGAAATTGCTTGTTAACAGTATTTTGGTCAGGCAGCCCTAACTATTAGAGATGCAGTGGTCTTCATTTATGAATTATGTTGTCCTCTCTGAGAGGCACAGATAGAAGAAATACACTGCTTGGCAATAAGACTAATTATACATTATTATTATTGGGCTACTATATTTTAAATATTTAGGTACCACTCTGTGCTAATGTATTTCAATTCACATGTGAGTAGATTTGATGGAGAGGAGCGTATACAGGCTGAGAAGTTCTTCATTCTCTTCATGTTCTTGTGGCCTGCAGAATAATAACTATGGCAATCCACCATCTGGTGAACATATGTAAGATTTGACTCAACCCAGTAATAGGACGATAAGTGGCCTACTTCAGGTGAGTAACTGTAGCCCCTCTTATCTGCCCGACGTAATGATGGATTCCTTCCCTCCTCAGGTGGCACGCAATAGTCCAGGAGGGGGCCAGCAAGAGGCTTTATTTATTTTAACTCACCTAGGGCTCTTGCATTCATTTGCAGAAGCCAGCGGCAGCAATTCCAAACACTAATGAGTAATGACATGGCAGGAGGAAATATGAGGCACACAGTCAGTGTGTGGCTACGCGCCATTTGGTTATGTGCTGAGCTAAGAAGTAGAGAACAGCCTGATGGCGGGGGCTCCTGTGAGACCTCCCACTAGAGCCATCCAGTGGATGCTGCTGGAGCAGGAGCAGCCCCTGCCACTGGGTAAAACTACCAAATGCACTTCTGTTACAGAAGGGCAAAAGATGACATAGGTCAGCAGGAACCAAAAGAAAAATAAAAAGGCATATGGGCTCATGCTTAATCATGGCCAAACCACATCACTAATAGCCTAAATACAACCCATCGATGTCCTCTCTCACATTTGGACACAGAACACAAACAAATTAAACAGGCAAAAAATTAATTTTTCAAACAGTTTTTCCAACACAATCCATTCCAGGTGTGTGCCTTTTCTGACTTTACATTGGGAGTGTCTGGCATCGAATGGCAGGAGGCAAAGGCACAACCTACTCCACTGTTCACAAAGAGAAAGATTTCTTGAAGGGCAGGCTGCTGAAAGAGAGGACTCTGATGCTAGGTAGTGGAGGCTGAATTAAAACCTGGGGCAAGGTAGCCTTTTTGCTTATATTACTTTGTGTGATTCATATTTATAATGATTCCCTCCTGCTGAAAAGGCCTGGCTGCCTGTTGTTTCTGCTCAGTCATCCCCATCAGTTTTACAGATGGATTTTACTAGAGTGGGAGAATTAGAGCAAGAACTTGATTGTTATTGTTTCACAGCTGATGAAGAACGACAGTAGAAAAGTAGTTAAGAAATCTTATTTTGTTGTCGTTTTACACACCTACCTCAGACAGTGGGCAAATCCTTGCCTTAAGGTTTTCATTATGTTTCTCAAGGGACGAGTGAAATTACTTGGTTTTCACTCATTCAGGGTATCTGCTTCAAAGGTTAAAATACAATGGAGCTTCCCTGAATTTTCTCTGTGTAGACACAGATAGCTCTGCAAAGACTACAGCACAAAGATAGAGAGATCCATAAAACTGACATTTCTTTTTTAAAATGTATGTGCGCCAATGGAGGTTCATTTCTCCTAAAGCAGATGTGTGAAAAATATTGCATGCCTTTTGTAGAACAAAAGTGAGAATTAATTTCAAAGCTCTGACAGATCTAAAAAAACCTAATATTACAATTTGTTGAGGAAAATCATCCAACAGCAGATTCAGACAATGTGAAAAAATACACAGCACGTATTTGGGCTGAAGATCTTATACTGCTTTACAACTTTGGTTCTATTGTCACTTATAATAAAATCAGGGGGAAAGACCTTGAGAGATAAGCTGCTTATTTATTTGTTCCTGAAGCTTTGATAGCATGTAGGTTGCTGTGTGATCTTTACAAACTCAGAGGTGCTAAGCACAGCTTGGTTTTGAAAGTCAATGCCAGCAAGAGACAGACTTTTTGTGATAACACCCGGTGAGCTGTGGCACTTGTATACTCATATATTTGTCTGTGCCAAATCCTTACCTAGTCTACATTAACAGAGCTCTTTTGACTTCATGCTGGGGATCTGGCCCAGTATCCATTTCGTGAAAATGTATATCCAACTAGGACAGACATACTCGAGAGGATATTTCTCATCCACACACTAACCAAACAACTCCAAATACCTTTAAAATAGAAATAAAATAGCAATCTCTTCCTTTTCCCAAATCTTACAGGATAGAGGCTGATCAGATGAGAAAATACAGGATTTCTTTGTCTGCCTTTTTTTTTTTTTTTTTTTTTTTTTTAGGATGTAAAGGAACAGGTAGATGGAAATTACTGAGAAAAAAAGTCAAAGAACTTAATTTGTCAATTGCCCTAATTTCACATGCAAACTGACCTCAGATAACCCACACTCAAAAAGAAAACACTACTTTAAAATATATCCTGCAATAATCCTCATCAGCAACATATACAAAATCAGGTAGAGGACTTACTGGAAAAGGGGGATTTGGGGTAAACTTCTCCTTGCATTATCCTACATCATTGCTGATTTCTAGTGTGTGTTTTTAGATGATTCAGATGCAGAAGCCTGAAAGCAATCCAACACTTGAGCCAGTTTTCCCTTGTCCAGGGCAGGTCCCATGGCCAGAAGGAGCTCTCCCTTGACTCCTTGGCTTTGCCCTGCTAGAGGGTTATGACACGATTCTAGAAGACTTTCACTCTCAGAGAAGGTTGTTATCTTACAGGAAGGGGCGATGCCAAACTGCTGCACCTAGTCTGTAGAGAGCTGGAAATATCAGGATAAGGTACTGATGTATGCATGTATGACTTTCACAATTCACTGGTATGATGAGCTGTGATGATTGGGAAGGTTGGGAATACCACAGCCTAACATATGCCTTTTCCTTTTTATTTTTAAATTGCCCCATTTTTCCACTTTTCTCCCCATTTTTTCCTTTCTTCCACTCTGTACGTAACATTCTGAACTACATCACAGTCCAAATACATGATATTCATGCTCCAAGCCCCACCCAAGCAATGGATAAACCAGAGGGTAACACACTGTTTCTGTACTAAAGGCAGTTTGACACACCACACCATGCAGGCTGTTAATCTTTACTTTTCTGTCCTATGAGCAAAATAGTGATTTAGTTTTGTAGTGGAGATGCAGTTGTCCAGAAGGAAAGCACTTATACTGATGACATCAAGCACTGGCATAAATGCACATCAACCACTGTTTCTGCTTTAAAATGATTTTTTTGGACTCAGTTGGCAGGGTAATATTTTCTCGTTTTTCTTTTCTTTGTAAGTCTGTGATAGATTTCACAACAACAAAGCAATTCTGCAGCACTTTTATAGCCAATGAATTGAGGAAAATGAGGGGTCCTGTCCATTAGTTCATTTTAAGTCCAGAGTACTGGCAGAATGGCAAGTATGAGAAAAAAGGTATGAAAAAACGCACACTCCGTAATACAGAAAAGTTTCTGTAACACTCCATAATAAAGAAAACTAGCTGTCCACACAGGTGCAGAAGAATTTCCTACTGAAGAACACCCATAGTGCATTTTCATTCACTACACCACCTCCTATATATGCTGAAGGAGATATGAAATGCACAAATCTGACTTCTGGGGAAAATTCCTCCAAAAAACAACCTGTAAATTCTACATTTTAAGTCCTGAAATTTTTGCTCCCATTGTCTTCCTTTCTATTATACACTTGAGTGGTCTGTTGTACATGTAAATAAACATTCCTTACTTAGCAGTGGCAATGAGTTCCACTCTTTGTTCTGGTTTTTTTTTTAACAAACATTTCCTCCTATTTGAAATTTTCCATTGTTTATTTTAATTGAATATTCCCTTCCTATTAAGACAGAAGATGCTCCTAACAAAAGTATACAACACAAAGGATGATCTAAAGAGACATGTACTTTAAAAAGTAGTTTTATTGTACATACTTTTTCTATGTCTCTTCTTACTTCTCTTCTGTGCTCAGTCAACAACTAATGTTTTTCTCTCCTTCCCTATGTAAGCATGTTTCAACTAAACTTTAAATTGTGCACTTCTGTAGACCCTCTATTCTTTTCATTATTGATACCAAGACCCAAATGACCAGGTCTGAATATAGTAATCTGAATGAGACAGGCAGTACCTTTTTAGCATGGATTTCTAACTTTTTTTGTGTTACCCCACATTCCACTCCATGTGATTCCTAACAAGATGGAGGGGACTGCTTAGTCCCCTCTGATCATATGTTAATTCCTGCATTGATACTATTGACAAGAATGTGTATGAATAGTTCTTTTATCTGTCCTCTTTAGAGAGAGTATTTGTTTTGTCTATGAGCAATACAGTCCATCTGATACATCAATGTCTATTGTTCTGATTTTTCTTTTTCTCTCTAGTGAAATTCTCCACAACTGTGTTTCTGGACGTAACTGACCAACAGAATTTTGTTTCATGCAACAAAATTTGACTTTATTAATTACTGTATGTGCATTTGTTTTACTTATTCCATCTGCTTATTTTTCCTGCTCATTAAAAAATATTATTAAATTTAATAGAGAATCTTGAGGCACCTCTTACCCATTTTCCTAGCATGAAAACCTTCTAGCTAATTGCTGATTCGTAACAATACTTTGTCTTTCCGCACATATCTTAGTTTCTTCTTCAACAAACTAACTTTTATGAACAGCTCTTGGGAGTTTACTTAACATTTGGCCTAGTAAGGCCAAATTTCATGTCTGTGAAATCCCCTAGCTTGAGATTTCAACTTTCAAATGCTAGATAGTTGAATGGCGCAGTCTACAAGCTTACATTTTAGTTAGGCCTACATCAGCACCTGGCAGTGACTTTGAGAAAAGAGCCCGCAGATTCCCTGTCGATGTATCACTATTTGCCTCAACATGTTGGGAGCACTCAGCAGTGGCTATTCCCTCATGACAAACTGTCATGCAATTAAAAGAAAATACAAAAATCACTAAAAGGAATATGTTAATATTTCAAAATCTAATGTCAGAGGAAGTATGGTTAACCAGTCTGTGCATGCTTTTTACAAACTCTTATTTAGAAATAATTATATTAAAGAGATTGTTCCAGTCTTTTCTTTTAACATTAAACTCGGCATGACCATGTGTGAAATCATCCATCAGATTTCATCAAAGTTAGGAATCCCATATGGCTTGTATTGCCATAGTTTAGAACTTCCTATGATTCAAAATATGTCTATACTGTTCCTAAAGAAATACTTGTGGTAGATTACAACTTGCTAGTTCAGTGTAGGTAGCACCTACATTCACCCATGAATTCGAGTTATTGCCTGCGTACTGATATACACGTTACAAACAAGTAGACCAAGTATTTCTAAATATTAAACACATTTATTTTTTGTACCCACATTGAGTGCTTTTTTTCTTTTTTCAGTTATGTTTAATGACTATCCTTTTCAAAGGAAACTGCAAGATAAAGCTTAAAACCTCAAATGAGTTTCAGTGTTTTCAGCTTAATATCTATGTCTTTAAACCTCCACATCTGAAGACATTTATATGAATTGCACTTGAAACCTGATTTTTTTCTTTTTTTAATTTCTCTTCCATGTCACAACTTCCAGGATTTATGTGAGAAAATACCCCCTTTCAGTAGGCGCGCTTGAGTAAGTTTTATTTCCTACCTAGTTTTGTCAAAAAGCATAATATTCTACAAGACACTACGAGTACATACATATTCTACAATACAGTATGCATCCCAGCCATTTGAGACCCAAGTCTTTCAAAGGTGACAAAGATCCAGAATAAAGGACATAAAAAACTCCAGTAAATAATTCAGGCATCACAACTTAAAACATTGCAAGTCGGTCATTGATTTAGTGAGAAAAACTTTCAGACAACTCACTTTTACACCTTTCCTTCAAGAAATCTTAATCATATTTTCCAACAACACAAAAGTAATAGCAATATTTCTTACTTAAACATATTACTTACATTCTGTAAGTAACTTCGAATCAAATTAGTAGTAATTGAAATGACTGAATGTTGCATCCACTAAAATGGCTGTGCTTAATATAGCTTAGACTGACAATGTATATTTGCTCCGTTACTCTCTCTCAAGGAACATTTATCATACAAAATCATATATTGGAACAAAAGAATATCCTCTTCACTTCCTGAAGTGCTGTCAAAAGTACAAAGTAACATAAATGAGAATTCAAATGTTTTCTTGGGACCAGTTTTGCAGATTATAGGATGGTATCCCTTGTGTTTCAGAAAATGGCAACTACAATTGGCATGGGATGTTAAAAAAAGAATACATGAAAGACGCTGGCATACCTGTTCTGATCCGAGTTGTGCAGTTCTTCAGCAGACTAGAGTGAAATGTGTTATGGGCAAGTTACTCTAAGATGAAAAGGCCTTGAAATAAATAATGCATCTAAATTTCACGTTTTACAGTAATGGAAAATGCAGAAGTATTTGCATTTTATTTTATAAAACAGAAGTTTTAATAACATTTTCTTTCAGTACATAAAATAATAAACTATTTTATTTCTCCTTTCTACCACTGGTACTTATCTCTTCATCAAAATTTAGAGGAATAAGATCAGATATTAGATGGCCATTCTCCAGACAGAAAAATGAGTATGACACAATTAATTAATAATTCATTAGATTGTGATATGATTAAAGGTGAACTAGAATAACAACAATCTTTAAGACTGCCTGTTGTAAATCAACTGATTTCCAGGGGAAAAAAAAAAAAAAATTAAAACCCTCCAACTGTAATTACAAGAAACATGTTTTCAATGTTTGTAAAATAGAAAAACAGGGTGCCAGAGAAAACACAAATATAAAATGACAAGATTGCCATTAACTTCAGATTATGTGGTATTTAAAAGACCTTTCAACTATAATTTATTTACAATAATCTCTCTTACATTAATACACAAAATTAGGAGACCTAAGTCCTTTTTTCCACCGACTACCCGAGAAACACAAGAAAATTGCATAAGATCTCTTGTGCCTCCATTTCTAGTTTCTTATCTGAAAATGAGGATGATACCTAAGTGCTACCTTTACAAAGGTGTTAGGAGGGTTGGATAAGTACCATCTATAAAGCCCTTTGAGATCCTGAGATGAAAAGCTCTGTAAAACACAAGAAAAGCGCTATATAAGTGCAACATTATTACTGTAGTTCTTACTAAGTTTGTTTGTTTACTCTCCTCTAGAGAACATAATGATTCTGAAGAGATTTACATTTGAACTTGGTAAGAATTCTGTTATCTGTCTTTCGAATTGCTCTTAAGGGCTCTGTAGAGGAAAGGCAAATACTCACAAAAGCACACTCAAATCTTTCCGAGGATCCCATCCTGCGAGATATTCAGTGTCTCTTGAGCAGCACAGAGCACTCTCAGCTGACTGCACTTATCATGTTGCAAAATTGGGCCTTGGATTTCAGGTGCCAGCATTGCTATGAACAAGAATCCCAGCACAGAAATAAACATATTTCTACACTTCTTTTTCAGCTGCTTGTTAAACTTTCAAGGATCAGGTGAGTAGATACAGATATTGAGTCCACTGCCTCGGCGTTCAGCAGAATATTGATGTACTCGGCAAAGTACAAAGAGCAGGTCTTTTTCTCTTTACTGTCATTGATGCTGCAAACCAGCATGGAGAAAAAAGTGCCCATGTGCCACTGGAGATATTTTTTTCATTGCTGGACATTGTGGACAGATTGAACATCCAACTGCCTTATCATAATGTCCTTTTCCCCTTTGATTTCTGAAAAAAAAACGTAAGAACATTCAAGAAGTTCTATGTGGCCTTTTAATGCTATTCCTATCCTGAAGAATGAGAGCATGGAAACTGGGACATGGATAAGAAGGAAGTATGGATAAGTAGCAAAGGAAGCTGTCACCAACTTAAACATAAGATTAAGAGAGTCAAAACTTCTAAAAGGACATGCTATTTTAGAGCCTAGTCTGGTAACATTTAACCAGATATTTCCTGAGGCAGCAATGTAAGCAAAAGGACTTCCAAGAAAACCTAACTGGAGCAGTTATGGAGAAGGAAGAAAAATGTTATATTTGGTCTTGAGAGGGAATCTCCAAATACTTTGCATGCTGTGAAAATCATTGCTCCAAGTTTTACTTAAAAAGAAAATTGCTCTTTTCTAAGGTTCAGTAAACCAACATAATTGAGGGGCTTTATTTTCTCCTCCATTTCCATGGAGAATGAGGCTGTTTTGAAACAGATGAATTATACGTATAACGGACTTCCAATTGCACAGAAAAAACTGTAGATAGTCTTCTGAGTATTCTCTTCAAACATATCTTTGGGAAGAATGCTACAGATCTTGGAAAAGTAGTTGCATCAGAAGATATTGTCCATGCTAAGAGCAAAGTCTAGGACACAGTGTCACCTGGAGGATCAGAGAAGATGGGCAAAAAGTATCTCTGAGCAGCTTGGGGTTTTTGGGTTTTGCTGGGTTTTGTGTTGGGGTTTTGGGTTTTTTTTTTTTTCCTTTGTTTTTTTCCTCCATTACTCACATTGGAAAGAGAGTATTTCGATGTCTTAGGGCAGCCCAAGAAAATGGAAAAAAGTTTCCTGCCACACTTAAGCTGAGTTTTAGGCCTTGAGGGTATTCACCAATAAGGAAAATTCTTTTTAGAGCAGTCTTGGCTCAACAATACTCTAATTTGAACCTTATATATATTGTTATGCTCTGTTTAAGGTCTGGTGGATCAAGGATGTATGGGGAAGTGGAGTAAATGAAGCTTGCAACAGGCAGTAAAATAAAAAATAGTCATAATTCAAGATTATTACTGTTAGAAAATTGCTATTAAAAATTGGATTTTTAAAAATAACTTGTGAATTCATTACATTTAACGTTTGCTTTAAGTTCACCAAGTCCTCCTTAGCTTCTTTCAGACTTATCTTTAGTAAGCAATTGCTTCCTAAAATCCACTACTTTGCTGCAAGTTATGTTTTACACATCTCCATTGGTCATTTTTTCCACATATATTCTCATTTCACTGTGAGAAAAGATAATAAAAATTGAAAGGAAACAAAAGAAAAAAAACCCCTTCTATTGGTTTTCTTCATTTCTTTAGGACATAGATAACAGCGGATAAGAAATATGGAAAGTGAAGTCATTCCAGTCAAAACACACTATTCAGTCAGTAAATCAGGAAGATACACAGCCAGGTGAATGGTATCTCATGTGTACGCACATGAAACCTCTGCAGTGAAAACTGGCAATATTGTTAAGTAGGTCCTTAAAATTAGAAGCATCCATATTTATGGAGTTTATATGTGGTTAAAATGTCTGATTTAAGAAAAATATATCGTTGACAATAACAGAGTAATTACAGTCACTGCTTCGATCTGGCTGTATAAATCATCATGATTCAACCTACAGTAGTAATAAAAATAAATGATATTGTTTTTGGTTCATTACTGCTGATCTAATAAAATATAATGAATTAAAAAAATTCCTGAGTGAAATAGTCTCATAAAAATAACAATTTACTAATGGCTTCTTAACAACTTATGTGAATGTAATACAAAAGAACCGTGTTTTTAATAAAAATAACCTTTTGGTAAGAAATTATTTTAATTTTATTTCAGTCCTCGTAATAATTTTGTCCAACATCATTTCCCTCAGAGACTACCTCTTCTCGATAATTCAGATTTCACTGATTTAGTAAATGATCCAGGAGGGGGAGTTTATTGACATAAAAATTAATGAACGAGATTCATTCTGAGAAAAAGTTATAGGATCAGGTGCAATGATACTACTTGGGTCAGAAAACAGAGAAAACTGTGAAATGTCCATATAAAATATCCCAAAGCAAGTTTCTTCTCCACATATCCCTGCATAAGCAGACTTTGAAGAGTAGGATGCCTGCCCACTACTATTATCTTTTCACATCCTATCAGGAGAAAAACAATTTTATTATTTTCCCCACCAAACCCACATCGCAACGGCAAGAAATCAATTTATAGCTCTTTTGAACAAGTCTCCCTCATTAACTAGACCCATTAACTCTCTGCTGTGATAGAAAATTTGCAGGCACCTTCAGGTGTTATAATACCAGCTTTAGGTGAGATTACTCGTTCAAATGTTTTCTTTAAATTCTGCATCAGAGTGAGCTGCCTGAATACATCTGTTTGATCAACAGCACAGTGGCCATATCAACCTACAAGGAGTAAGACCTGTGCCCAGATACAGTCAACCAGAGCTTTGCACCAACTTCAGCAAAGCTAAGATGTTTTGCTAAGAATTAAGCCCTCCACTCCTGGTGCTAGTAGGAGTAGGCCAGATTATCAATCCATTAAAAAATAATATTGAAGTTAAACCCTAGAGGTTTTCCCACTCAATACCATCTCAGGAGCTGGTAACAGAGTGTTCAGATGTTTCAGCTACATTGGAAAGCAGTATGCAAATTTCCTTTCTGATGTTTCTTTATAAATCATGCCACTGTTACAAGAAACAGCTTTTATTTTATCTACATGTCAAGACTCCACTTAAGTATTCCAGAAGCACATAATCACACTTTGAACATAGCTAGAAGTTTGCTACAGTAAAGTCTGTAGAAATGGCTCCAAAATGTAAGTATTCATTTCCAGAATTCAGTTGCAAAACCAGAAATCACGGGTGATAATGCAAGCCCCCAGTGGGGGAGGATATTACGAATTACTTTGACACTTAGTAATTGTTGCTAACTACTAATGTGCACTCAGCAAACATCACTAACATTCTTAATTAAAAAAATCAAATTAGTTGACAAATTTTTGGTTAAAGAAAAAAATAGTCTAATGAGATAATATTATGGAGAGATGCCAAAAACCTTTGTGGGTCTGTAGAAGACGAAACCGCTAAAGCACCAGAGCATTTAGAATCAGTTGGAGACTTAAATTTTTGTAGAGGAAATGAATCGTTCGTTTCCTGCAAGAAAGATTTAGGGAACCTCCAGATTCAGCTAAAGCAGCGGATCAGCCTGAGCTCTGTAACCACAGATTTCTACATGTCTGGAACAAGTTATTTCCCAGTCCCTCACTGACACCTAGTCAAGGATGAGGGAAAGATCAACAAACAGCAGAAATGGGAATAAAAGCAAGCGTTCAGGAGACCAGTAAGAAATCTAAGTAGGTGCAACAGGCCAACCCCACGCAGAGCGCAGCAAAACCTCTCTCACTGCCAGACAATATGTATGCAGGACTGGGCAGCAAACTCCTGGTACCCATTAATATCAGAAGCAGTCTCATTATATCTGCCATGGTAAATGGTATCACATTTTGATTTCTGAAAGGGAAAAAAAGGCATACAAAAATCTCTGAATATTCTGTATGAGAGGGATACAAACATTCCACAATTTACTGGAAGATTCAAAGTTAAAATGGCAGATACCACATTCAGATGGCCATTGCAATAACTGCTGTATATCACATATACTGTGTATGAAAAATCAGGGAATTGCAGTCATCAAACAACAGAAGAAAAGAGCAGAAAAATTCCTGGAAAGGATAGTCTTTGACTAATGGTGGAGCAGTTACTCTCTGCAAACTCTAAATACCTTGATAGTCCTGGGTCAGGTTTTTAGAGGGAAGAGAGGAATTTTCAGGGAATGGGTAACTGTGATTCAGTAGCATATGTCCCATCTGCATTTTTTCTTAAGAACAGCAAGATATCAAAATTTATCGAGGGAGTGCACCGTTGAATTGTGAAGGCCCATTCTCTCAAACACTTCACACTGTTCTTACGCAAACATGGACAGGGCATATGGCATAGGAATAGTTTTTTATTTAAGAATCTGAATTTACTCAAATTCAGAAATGCTCATGTATCTTAGCAGTAAACTACAAAATCTACAAAACCACAGCATATTCTGGGTATATGAACACTTACTTTGCTGTTTAATAGAGATAATAGAAGTGTTGGAAGCAACAGGATCAAGGGAATTAGAGGAAATGCTCATTAAAACAAATTTAAAAGGTCTAATGATTAAAATATTGATTAATTAGCCAAACATTGATTAAGTCACACTTTATCAACTACAAAGGTTCTAATTACTGCACCATTATTCCATAGATTGACCTGTTCTCTCTTGTCACTTACGATGAAGAACTGTTTTTATTAAGTGGGTTTTGGATTTTTGACCTGTAAAATTTTAATAGGGAGTGCAAAGAGGGTGTCGTGTGTGGTTTGGCATTTTAGTCACTGAGGGACTCATAGTTACTGTCTCTATTTAACCAAAGGCACAGAAGTGCAAGAGGGATGTGAATACTCAGGGATTAAAGCCCCCCGCCAACTTCCCAATCATGTGAGAGAGAGATGCATTTGAAACCACTCTAAGTCTGCTTCAGTGAAAGGAGAAACTGTATGATGTTAAAATGTACTGATGAAAAACAACAGAATGTTTAAATGGGGTACCAGGATATTGACCAGCCAAATCCTGTTTGCTAAGATACTCAATAATTTAATGAGGAAGTATAAAATGAGAATTTCTTCTTAATTTTTTGTACTTACTCCAAAGCAACCAACCTACCCTGGACATGTAGCCATTTCACCATTTAAAAAAAACCAAAACCAAACCAAACAGCAGCAGTCAAGACCAAATAGTAGTTATAGTAGTTCATCTACCAAAATATTTCCTGCTACAGTAACCTAGGTCTCAGAAAACTGCCTCACACTTGAAAACTATTCTCCGGAAAATTTATGGATGTCTCACATAAGACTATCTTGCTGATTTCAATAACTGTCCATTTAAATCTGTTGATGTAGCGTTTAAACCTTGCTTCACAAAAGAAAGAGGCTAATACACACACGGGGTTACACTCTCAATATAACTGTCTGAAAGTGATGGTCTGGATTTACTCCTGATGAGATCAGCTCTAAGGCCAGAAAGCAGATTTATAGTGTGAACATAAATGAGTATGGAGGAGGGGGACCTTTTTGATCATACATATGCTTGTCAGGCAAAATGTGCTCAAGACCTCATTGCCAAATAAGCAGCAGCAAGTAAGTCCCTTGCAGCCAGCGGAAAAATGACATCAGGAGGACAACTCTGAACAGACGCAGCAGGCTGACGGGTTCAATAGCCAAACCCTGGTAAAGGGCCAGGAAAAAACTGGCACTCAGGTGCTAACACAGGGGCTGGGCTGTATTTCCTTCAGGCTAAACTTATGGGTCTCACAGAGGGGCAACAGGTTAGAAATAGCTGTATCATTCTTCATCAGCTCAAAGGAAAAAGAGGAGCTAGTGCCATGCCAAGGTCTGAAATAACCTACCACCTCAGCTTCTGCATATTGAGGAAATAATTGCTTCACATGGATAGTGGTACTCAACAGCAACCGAAGGAATGAACACTGTAGTAAACAGGTAGATGTCCTTGGCCTTTCCCCTCCATCCTTCTGTTACACTATTTTAACCAAAACAATTCCTTTACTTCTACCGTGCACATCAGCAAAATAAAAACTACTTCATTTCCATTATACACCATATGGCCTCCTGATCTGCCGCCTTGATTTTTTTACACCAGAAAAGCTGCTACATTTATAATACAATTATAACTTAAATCCACAAAGACAGTTTACAGCATAATCAGACAAGTCTGCCTCTGTGTTATCCTGCTATGCCAAGGCTTATGGGTTTTCCCAGGTTACTCAATGAGAGAAAAAAAGAAAAAAACCCCACCCCACCACTTCCTTTAGAACCCTCCTCCCTCCCTGCATGCATACCCAAGCTTGCATCAATACAGTAAAAAATTCCATGTAAGACTAGCTAAAGGGTGTTTTAGGGTAAAAGTCAGAAACCAGGTATTCATCTTCTAGTTAAGATAAGTTACCATGCTCTTCACTCCTCCCAGAAGTGACACCAAGAAGCACAGCGGTTTAATGCCTACCACAGTGCAAGTCAAATCATGGACTTGCTTTCGGTGTTACACATGGAGACCAGACTCAGCTGTAGTGGGCAATGACACCAGCCAGGACAATTGTCCTGAGGCACCATGAGAAGGTTCACCCCAACAGAGCCCCCAGGCCTCCCGGTCCAGCCCTGTCTGGTTGCTGCTCGGCGTGCTGGTCAGGTCACTCTCCTTGCATCTGCACAGGTCTTCTCAACCCCTTTCATACCATGCTCGGGATTGTGGCAGCCTGTGAGGCAAACCAGTAGCTTTGTGAGGTTCGCAGCACTGCACAACCACTCCTGACTTGCATTTTTCTCTTCAGGGTACCACTTCCCAAGGTTAACATTACTTCATGTTATTTGTAAAGGACAGTTTGTGTGTGTGTGTGTGTGTGTGTTTGTGTGTGTGTTATTGCTTTTATACCTTGAGAAGGCAGCAGAATAATTTACCCTGGCAGCGATGCAGCTCTTCCTTGCACTAAGAACACAAGAATATGAACCTAACTGGAAAGAGACACAATAAAACAAGGGTTTAACAAAGTGTCCCTTTGCCATCACGATGGGATTTGCAGTCCACAAGGTTGATCTTATTGTAACAGCAAAGTGCAACTATTGCTTCAGTGTCACAGCAAATATCCAGTCACGTGTGTGCAATATTAAAAACTGAAATCCAACACTTAATGAAATATTATCTACCACTTAACAGGTAGCTCCAACATACACGCCATTACAGAGTTTTACAAGCCATAATAGTACACTGAATGTATACCACATTTAAGATACTACTAATGCACCAGCAAAGCGCAGAAAAACTGTAGTGAGCAATCTGCAAGACAACCTATCTGCCTAAGGGTGCTTCCAAAGCAGAAATATTAGTTCTTGTTTCTGAAGGTAACAGAGAGGGCTGTAAAAAATGCCTTAATAACAAGGAACCTTTTGGTCATCATTGATAGTGAGAAAACCTTTGTAAGATTTAATTTTATTAATTTCTTTTAAATATTCTTGACTTCTCTACTCCGTGAAGACCTTGACTACTTACTGCTAAAATTCTACTTCCTTCCGTTTCCTTTGGTGCCCCCTTCCCCAACAGTACATTCTTTGTATTCTTTACCTCATGGTTTTTTAAGATCACCCGTTCTCCTGCTCTTCTATTCAGCAAGTGCCTTCTTAATTAAATAAGTTCTTTTCCTCTCCTCCACCCCCAAAAGCATATTAACAAGGAAATGCTGGTAAATAATGTGAACAGTAAGTACGTTAAGGAAGAACCTATTTTATGTTTGAGTGTTTAGTCCAAAAAGATCCCATTCTTGTGTGATCCTTAGCTGCTATTACTAAACATGACACTAATGATAGTGATGCTTCTACAAATACGTGTTAACTTTCTCTGTTAAGATGTATGTCGCACTCCAGTCCAAAACCACTCAACTGTATCCCATTATGAACATTATTGGTATCATTTTAGAAAAAAATGCAAGTGATACTGATTTACACAATCTAACAGGTAACAAAAATACTGCAAATATGTATTCCTGGCTATATTTCACAAGTTATCAGAGTGATTTCAGACAAATTGCACTTAAAAATGTAAATCGAGGTAGCTCCACTGGTTTAATTCAGAGCAATTATTTTTACAGGTAAATAACAGAATCAGTGAATTGTTCAGCCACAGTTAGAAACTGTCTTGTAAATTCATGTTTGCATTTCAATCAGTACTGTTTTCATCTCCTCTACAAAAGGGCTGCTAAAAGAAAACCTATAGATGGAGGCAACATAAGTGTGTATTGTATACCATGAGATTGGTATAGGGTCTAGGACTTCCCATTCAGCCGGGAATGACACTTCTGTTCCCCGAGCAGAGGGCAGGACAGGCTTCTCCTGGCTTTCAGCTCGGGAAAATACATATATATATATACACACACACACATATATACATATTCCACCCAATCCAGAAATTATGACTATAGACTCCTTTCCCACCTCCCAAAAATTACTCCAGAGGGGGTCATTACTGCTTGGGGTAATAGCTGCCCAGCATATAGTTGAATGTAGAATATCTCCAGTTCTTTTTCACATGTTCTTTATCTAACTCCATTTCTTTTACTAACCACTACATCAGACATGGAAAACTTTGTCTGGGCATGTTTGAGATCGCTTGAATAGAAAAATGGAAATTCTTTTTTCTGTGTACAGATGCAGTATTTTAGATTTAAAATATTAACTTACAAAGGCAAGTTTCTGTTTTGCATTCTAATTATTTAAGAGTCTATGGCTTTGTTTCTGTCACATTTGGTTCAAGTATGCTATGCAATTCTTAATATTAATTTTCTTGAACATTCCAGACATTTTCTGTGTTTTAGAAAATGGTTTGTATCTCATGCTTGATTAGGGAGATTTAGTTGCTGGAAAGAAATAGATCAAGCCCTTCTTTTTAAAAATAGGCACATGCAAAAGCAGCATTTACACACGTTTCTTCAGGCAGACCCTGGTGAAACAGTCACAGAGAATGAAGTTGATCCCTGTGTGTAGCGAGAACATAAAGCTTATGCACCACTTAAGTCTTTAAAATAGGGTTTAAGTAGGAGTTAAGCATATTTTTTTCAGGCACTCTTCATGGGGTAAAATTTACCAACAGAAGGCCTGAATAACTTGACCAGAGGGCAGTGGGGGCCACACAAAAGGAAGGAGTAGGGAATCACGCTTCAACATGGTAACTGTTGGTAAAGGTCAGCTTCCTACCGACAATAAAGTGCACTTGCTGTATTTATCTGGCAGATCCCTGTGACAATGGCTGGGAATCTATGGACAGCTTTTTAGAAGGGTTTGAGCAGTGGCCCTCGCTCAGCATTACTATTATTCTCTAAAAAGTTTCCATAGTCAAGTGTTCATTTGCCCCGAACAATATAGTAAAGAAGGAACATTAGGAGCCCATAAAATGATATGCAGTAAAAATATACAATCCAAAATGAGTTATTAACAAAATATAAATTTTATTTTTTAAGTTGTGTGGCTAGTAGTGCCTAAAATCATACTTCCTCCATTGTCAGTGGGGAATTTTCCCTTGAGACAAAAATCAGATAATCACTCAGAAGAGATGTTGCAATCATACACCCAAAAATATCTGCAGGAACCAACAGAAAACAAACAACAAAACGAGCTAAGAAAACACAAGCTGATCAAACCATATTCTGGTTTAGACACAAATTGGCAATAGTTAGGCTATTTGCCACTGTAAGCTAAATGACATGCCTCCTTTGACTTATGCCATGGGTTTTATGCTTTTTTGCTCACGGTTGACTTAAGTCATCTTTAACTTTGAACCTTCTAGCTTTTATCAGTTTACATCATAACCTTAGTGTTATTCAGGTTTATTTTTTTAGCATGTACATGCAGCCACCCACCCACATACACACACACAGACAGAGAAAAATAAGGAAATTTTTATCATTATAGTATTTTGGCAGCATAATGGGAATAGACAGCAACTACTTTGTGTTACAAATTTGAATGTGAAATTTCAGAAAACCTCCTTGCATTAAAAATGAATTAACTGTGTGATTATTAATTGTGCATATTCCAATCCCTTTGTGCTGTACTGCATGTTTCTTGAATCTCATTTGAATCCTTTGGCTAAGTAATGTGTCAAGGGGGGTACTAGCCTGAATGCCTGAGTTATTTAAAAAGCAGGACAGCACTTCCAGATTAGAATACCAATGAGTGGGGTTAAAAAGGCTCTACTGTAGTTGGAGGGCAGCTCTCAGTCTGAGTAGTACCTGAAAGGACCTCTATGGACTAATTTTCAGAATCACATTGTAATGTGGGCTCATGTCAATCATCAGAACAGACAGCTTCATCCCATGATATAAACTAGTTATACATTCAAGAGCTGCCAGAGGATCTTCATTAAAAAGGGACTTAGCATTAAAAGAAGAAGGTTGTTTTATTATAATACTTCAAACACAGTTTTTTGTTTTATATGTTCTCAGAAATCTTTTTTGTTCTTCTTCACAGTATCAAAAAAGTGCCACAGAAGAAGCAAAAACATTAAATATTCCAATTTTTAATGGGAATCAAGGTGGCTTTCTGGTTTAAGGCATTAAAAATCATATACATTTTTCTAAATATATTCATGTCTTTGAATAACAAAAAGAAGTCTCTAGATGTAATAGGAGGATGTTTTTAATCTTTTGTGAGAAGGGATTTGCAGAGCTGACTACTCAAGGTACAACATCTACTGGCAAAGTATATCAGTGAGAGCTTTATACATATAAATTTGTATAAAACCTTTGGGCTATCCACAAGCTTCCAGATACCAGTTAGATATTACAATCCATGTCATTAAAATTTAATATGATTGTGTTAAGAAGAAAACATTAACAATATCCATGTAAGTAAATCATTGACACAGTAATCTAGTATTTCAAGAAACCTTAACAGGGGTTTATTAAAAAATAAATAGATAAATGTATCTATTTACCTATATGGGCATCATTTCAAAGAACCTGATTTAAATATAATTTCACAAGTCATGCAACTTCTTCAAAATAGCTGGGAGTATTTTGATCTAAAATTGCTGTTGCCTACCTACTTCATACCAGGATAAATAGTTTATAGGAATCTAATTGAAATGAGAAAGTATTCCTTTATGGGGAGAATACAGCATCCAGTCTAAAACATTTTGTGCTGTGTCTTTTTAAGCTATAGTACTTATATTCTGCACTATTTTCTGACCCGAGAAAGGATCTCCATTTGTAGTCTTTTTCATTCTTTTTAATCAGCTCAACAATCATCAAAAATAAGACACATTCTTAGTAATAGTAATACCGAGCATTTCATTGTACAGTGCTTTCCATTTTCTATTATTACCTTCACAATTATTAGCTAATCAATTATTAACAAGTTAATGAGTTTTCCTATTGCCTTCATTACCATAATATCTAACACCTCTCAAACACTTAAGAACTCCACTTCTGAACAGCCTGTGAAGCAGGAAATAGTCACACCCATTTTAGAGACGGGAGACTGAGGCACAAAGGTTCTCGTTCCTGTATTCACGTTTTATAATGATGGTAGCACTAAGAGGTAACGGGATTGCTTTTAAAACAAAGTTATTCTAGTCCTCATTGGCATGAAGATTAAGAAACCTAGCACAAAGAGATTTAAGTAAATTTAACAAGGTTACAGAGGAATCAAACTCTTAATTAAAACTGAGATGTTCTTGTCTCCTATTTCTCTGGACAGACTACTAGACTTTCTATATTTATTTTTCATGTAAATCAGCTATGATGGGTTATAACAGTAACAGTACATGATATGATATATGATATGATAATACAATATATTGCATTTTTCAGTGATTCTCTTCAGACATTTCTCGGGAAGCAGTATCATTAAAAATTAGTTTCAAGAGCTTAGAAAACCCTCCTGGTGAGTGAGCTCTAGCAAACTCACATGAACCCAGGGATATCTTAATTAAAGTCTTTCTGATGTTTAAAGATAAAACAGACATAACAATCCTTGCTCTTTTGGGTTCTTAAAAGAACCCTTTTGAGGCTACCTTCTCTCTCTCTCTCTACCACGCTCAAGCCTTGAATTACACATAAACACGCACAAAATACCCACCTCAAAAAACACTCTACAGAATGAGAGCATGACAATTACTTTGAAGTGCTAGCACCTTTGCTAGCCCCTGTCCTTGGAGCAGTTAGCAGTTCAATCTTTGATTCAGCCTTTATCACTGCCTAACGGGTAAATGGCGTTCCAATCTTAAGCCCAAAGTACACACATTTGGAGGACTTGTTCAGCATAGTTCAAATCTCTGGCACAGAGCTCTTTACAGTACTATCAAAACCAAGAAATTAAGGGAACAATGAAAGCCTGCGTTGCTAAAACAGATTATATATAAAGAAATACATGGTAGCAATAAATAGGACTGTAAAGACTCGCACACAAAAATACTCAGTGGGACTGCAATTGCTGCCAACCATCTGTTGGGCATCCATAGCTCTCACTAAACTTGTAGAATTTCCAAAGACACTCTGCACCTCACAAGATCAAGCCTTATATTAACAACACCTCATACTGAGCATGCTTTATGAGTACTTTCCAAAATGGTACAATAGCTGACAATATCAATCTTGTTTATATTATTTGGATCTACAGAGGGTACTGCGAGATGCCTCATGCCTCAGAGCATGCAGAATTACAAAAGAAATTCTCCTGCAGGGCTAGTCCAACTTTCTATCTTTGGTTTTTGGAAAGCTACTATGTATTGTGTGATTTTATACTGCTTGCAGGAATTTCCAGAGTTTATTCTAGAAGATACTGCTTATTTATTACAAATTTTTTTGCTGCTGTTAAACCACGCAGACGTATGACAGATTCCCATCAAATTATACATCTGATTACCCCTGGCACCTCATCTGAGGTGCAATATATTCTGCGCATTGTCTTCCTTTATGGTCATGTTCATCTTGTCCACCTTTCCCCCATTTTCTATATGCTGATTACACCAACCTGGAAGTTTCAGCACCTTTTAAACTATATAAATCCTTTTGCAGGTGACTTCCAAAGGGGAAGCAGTACTCGTAGTTCAAGATTAAACACTATTATTTTTAATTTATATGTTTTATATTTACATCGTAAAAAGTTTATACTGAAGATAAAACTTATAATGACATCAGTCTGTCATCCATGAACCATGTGATGCAGTCTCTCTACTTATGGAAAGAGGTGAGACACAGGTACACAAGGCAAAGGAATTAGTATCTTTTATGTCACCAGATTATAAGAAACTGTCTTCTAATTTTAGCTGCCAGTGTCTTAACATTTTCAGAGTTATATTTAGCAGTTTATATTGGCACCTAAAGTCAAAAGCATGTGGAAAAAATACACCCTTAAAATAAAAAAATATAAGTTACGCAATCCAATCAAGTCTCAGACTCCACATACAGTGAGCACTTAGTGAGACTTGAATAAAAGGAGATTATCAGAATCCTTTGGAAGAGGAATATTGACACTGCTCAGACCACAACACTGGAAAAGGCCTACATGTTAATAAAATGGCAAAATCCTCAACTGCTCCTCTGTGCAACACTAATTTACCTAAGATTTGACTAAGTTGATGGGTTTCACAGACAGATTCTAATAGACAGCCACAAACCACAGGTTCCCTGGAGTGTGCTGATGCCCAGTAAGAAATGCTTTGCTACAGAGACCAAAAGCTTCTTTGAGGGAAATAAAGGCAAAAAGTGAATCCAAAACAACCAAATGAGTTACAGGAAACAGCTCGAGGTAAAAAAATCTGACCAGCTTGTTAGGTCCCGGGAAGTCTTAGCTAGCATTTTGTTCTGCCCAAAAATGATTGAGAAAGGGATAAAGACACTATAATATCCATGCTATAGTGGCAGGCATTAATCAGTTTTGCAAGAGCATCTATGGCAGCATTAATAAACTGAGCCACTTTTCACTGCTTATTGCAAATAAAAGCAGCTTTTGTCAAAACAGCCTCAAAGAAAGTGGCAAGTTGGCCCATTGCAGAAATGAAGTTTCCAGTTCTCAGGTAGCTGAAAATTCTTAACACCCTTCAACAGCAGCTAAAAAGATACATATAATGTTATACAACTACTACTTAATCAGTATTTTGTATTGTAGAATATAGAACATTCCGCATTTCATATATGAGATTGAGAGATTGCTGTTAGAATTACTATCTTCATACAACATGAAATTAGCAGAATGAAATAAATATGACTAAAATGGTTATATCCAGTTATACAAAAGATCCAAAATAAAATATATTGTTGCAGAATTAGTCTTAAATCTTTATGTCTGAATTAAGTTAAATTTTCATTAAGAAACAAAACTTCAAATCACTTATCTTCTCAGAAAACCCACTAAAGCTTCCAAAGACACGTGTTTTCTAAACAGTGATAGACACTTCAGTAGCTGGAAATACCTTTGTTTTTAAGTAAGGACCCTACTTTGTCTACAAATGGCTTAAAGGGTTTTTGAGAAACATTAGGAAAATAATCATCTGAATGAAGCCGCTTCATTAAGAAAAAAAAAAAAATAGGGGAAAAAATACTGTTTGGCCATATTTTTTAAATTGTTCCACTTCTCACTATTTAGGGAGTATTGATTTCCCTCCATACTTCCTCATTTATTCAAATTTAATATGTTTTAGCATTCTTAATACTATGCTTTACTACTTTGAGCCTATTGATGCATTTCCACCAAATCCTCTTCTGTGTCCCCTTTTGGAAAATCTTTAGAAAAGCTGTGACAGCAAAAGAGGGGGAAAAAAGAAAAAAAAAAAAAAAAAAAAAAACCAGTCTTGCAGATCTTAGACTATTTTTTTCAAAGGCGTGTAGCCATCACCACACCAGAGAATCTCACACAGGTTTTTATTTTTTTTTCAAAAAATGCTTTAACACCAGGATTTGATGTCTAGTCTCTGCTTCACAGGCATATCTCTTTAAAGGAGACTTTCCTCTCTATCATTAATGTGTAAGTCAGTCAGTCAGACCTTTTTAATAAGCAGTTGAAGAGCCACTGTCTTTAGCACATGAAACTAACAAAAGCCTCATTAGTCAAATGAACAAAGAATAGTTTGAATATCAATGTATTATTTTAGAGGAAAGCCTCCTCCAAGAGAATCTCAATGCAGTCCTTTTTACTGGAGTTTCTCGCGTCCAAATTTTAATGCTCTGGACCGTACCTATGAAAAATTGATGAGCAAAGAAAGCTGTTAAAAGATGACATCCATTGCATGTCATTTTTGCAATGTGCCACTGTATTCAACAATAATTCAAGAAGTAGGGAACAGGCCTTTTCTTTTCTTTTTTGTTAAAACTTGTCCAACACAACTTTTTTTTCTTCTGTGTCAGTGATCTGTTGCATAAATAACCTTGTCTCAATTATCAAGGTTATTTAAATGACCTCTGAGCAGCAGAAGAGGGCATCAAAACTATACAAAATTCAATAAAAAATTCCTGTTCATGTCACAAGCAGAGAGTAAAATCTCTATTTGGAATGTCTATAAGCAATTTGGAAAAAAGTCACAAATGTTCCGTATAAAGATTTCATGAAACTAAATTCAGAGAGAACAGCAAGTCGGATCCTTAATTATTTATTAAAAGAAAGGAGAAAAATCTGAGCAATTATTCCACAGAGACAGTGCACTATGTGTTTTGTTTATACACTAGAAGGTATCGTTTATCCACTTTAGTCAAGAAATGCTCACAGAACACACTGGAAGTACTATACAGCATAAACATACAGAAGGTTCCCACAGAAACAAACAATTTTGGTACCACACACCCTTCGTTTCATGCCTCCTAGACTTACCATGCAAATACAGATAACTCAGTGATTTTTTTTTTTTTTTTAAATTGGAATGGCATAATTAAAAAATCTAGATGGATCCATCTGTTTCCAGCCAGACATGTTACAATAATTGATTCGTAGACAATCTTGCAGTAAATCACAGACATATGATACCTAGCATACCTGTCTATTAAAATCCTGCAGAACATAATCAGCATGTTTCTCTCAAAACATAGCACTATTCTCCAGACACTATTCTGTCTCAAAACAGTACTGTGAATAACTTCATACTGAAAGTGAGGACAAAAAGCTGCAAATAGACGTAAAACGTAAGGTTGGATAATAACTATAATTAAAAAGTTAAGACACTCGTGGGAATGAATGCGTAATAACAATCCATCTAGATGTGTTGTTAGGCACTAAAATTACAAGCGCTTTCAACCTCCAAAGTGTGCCTTTAAGGCATATTAGCATAGGTTGAAGAGTTTTGTCTTGATACTGTGACATGGAACAGCAAAGATTAGTAGCAAATCTTGCAGGTACAGGACCAAACTAGATGAAATTTGTTGTCATATCTGACTGTTACCCCAAGTCCATAGCAAGAGGCAGATACAGAGAAAAGGGCAAGGAAAAAAAATCTAAACTGATTCTAGAACCTAATACTAAGAATGGGAAATTACACAGTTCTTTCTTTTGTTGAAGTAACAAAAGTGTTGACTAGAGAACTTTTCAGGCAAAACACATTGGAATTAAAGAATACTTCTAATACAGAATTGCAGAAAAGCTTGCCCTGTAAAGGTCAAGAAAATATAGCACTAGAGGTGGCTAGAGAACTGGGTTGGATATCTGATACAAAGGTTACTTGTGGGGATGTAGGGAGATGATGAGTGGAATGATGCCGTGAGCATTAGAATTTACACTATTGGGGTTTTTTGCTGGGTCTGTTTAGTCTTTTTTTTAGTCCTTTCTGTATTGATGACCTGGCAGAAGAAACGTGAAGAAAGGTGAGACAGTTTTTGCTGACACAGATTTGGGGTGGGGGAGGCAGTCAATATAAAAGTGAAGAGCAATGTAGGTCAGAAAGTCTTAGGACAAACTAGGAGTCTGAATGGATAAAAGTAAGTTCCAAAAGTCATCATAAAAATCATAAAATAATGAAGCAAGAGATGAGAAACATGAGATCAAAATTAATCTCCTTTGCACAGAATGCAATAGGAATATGACAAAATACAACGTACCAGCTTTTATAGTATTATATGCATTATTGGTCATATTGTAGTAATTCACCATGGTGAAAAGGCAAAGCAAATTCTGAACTGGATAAGTAGCAGACGTCAGTCAAGGAAATCACTTCATAACGAGCAAGCAATTCAGCCAGTGTGGGATAACACCAGTAAGTCATCACCTCAGTAAAGAAAGAATAGTTTAGAGTTGCTGAGCATACAACAAAGGAGAGCAACTTTACATGGTAAGACTGGGATGTGGAAAGCTTGATTATTTATAAAGCTAAGGGAAATTTCGTGGCTTTTTTCAAAAGCAAAGGCGATTAAGAGGAAACTCTATTAAGGTACACACAATCCTGAAGGGAACAGAAAGGAGAGATGCTGCAGGCTATCTGAGCCGGTGTTAAATAGAAGTACAAGGGGTTATGAACTTAAGCTGGGGGAAGAATTGGACACTAAAAGAATTTAGGTAGAGTTTTCTTGCACTGCTGCCCTTAGTGGAAAAACGTACCAAGGCCAGACATTGCAATAAGCAGTATACAAAAAGAAATGTTGGACAAGTAGGAAATAAAGTATATTGTGGTGTGACTGCCCATTTAAAGCACTACGGCAGCTCCATGAGGGTTTTCTGCCCTCAATCTGTCAGAAACTTTCCCAACTTTACAAAAGTTTCAAGGCACTTGGTTCCCTTTAGGGAAAAAAATAATTAAATGGGCTCAAACGCTTGAATTCCTAGCACGTAATTCAAAAATATAAGCATATGATACCAATATTGCCATGCACCATGTAATACAAACCACAGAATAAATTACATTTTATATTAATTTAATTGCTGATGGTAGGTGTCAGGACGGAGAGTAGTAGAGTCTGGGAACTCCTCATTCTTAGAACAGGTACAGCTCAGGGACTGACAGGTTTAAAAAAAAAAAAAATTAAAATCTCTTATGTTCGTACTCTTTCGGGAGAACAGCTTTGAGGCTAAGAATACAATCTGGGTTTCCTTACCCAAACTTTCCTAGGTATCCCTCCCAAAACCACCAGGACAGTCACAAGGTCATGCCAATGCTATTGAATCTAGGACAGAGAGAATCTATTCACAAAGTACCAACAAAAAACCAATCAGCTAGAGGACAGCACCTTTTGATTACTACCAACACATAATTGGTAGTAATTAATTTAAAACTAAGGGAGATCGGTAAATGTTCTAAAGTCAAATATTAGATCCTTCTCTAAGTTTCCTGCCTCACAAAGATGAATCTTTTTAACATCTCAGTTTTAGCCAAAGCTACTTCTGAAATACTCTGTATTTTTGTGTTTTCACAGCCCTCTTCTCCAAAGACTCTTATGGCCATGCCCCCCTCCTCCTTCCTAGCACATTTTCTCTAAGATAAAATCTTGCATTTGAACTGAAACTAACCAATAGGCCACTTGAAAACAAAATATCAATCCTAAACAAACTTGGGTGGTTTAACAAACTGCTGCTTTTTCTCATTATTTTCCCTTGTATACACCCACTCTACGTGGCAGCGCTGTTAACTTGCTTTTCTCTTTGGCAACTTTGGTTACACCGGACATTTTGTTCTCTTCCACTGAGATGCAAATAGCCAGAGTATCCTCCTACATTGGCAGCTGGGCATTAATGTGGACTTCACGCTTCTCTCCTGCTAATGTTTGTGATATCCCCTTGTCTAGATATCCTCACATAGCCAGTACTGGAGCCTGCTGGAAGATACTGAGGTACATAGATCTTTGGGCTAACACAGTGCAGCTGCTCTTATGTTCTCACATACGCCAGGGAACTCCTTTTGTTTTACTACAATGTTTCAGAAATCAAACAATTATTATAGAAACACATTTTTAACATTGCACTTCTTCAACTTCTGACGGCATTATACAGGGATTGAATCTAATGTGGGTGGAATCGAAAATTGGAGAGCTTGATCTGTTCACACAGAGCATTTTGCAAACAGGACTGACAATTCAGAAACATATTTTCATTTTAGAGCAAAAGCCAGGTTAACAAGAAAGCACCCATCCTTTATGGCCTCTCTTTAAAATAGGACTATTTTATCCCGGAAGACCACTGGCTGAAAAACATATATAATACATACTTTTTATAATCCATTTAAAAGGAAAATGACCATAAATTACCTTTGTACCCATATTAAGACACACAGGCATTCAAATACAAATTAAAGCTTTGTTACTGACTTCAGTGAAACCGTTGTTTGTTACACATGAAATTAACTGCTTCTAAATACTCCACCTCAGGACCACCTGCAAAATCATGTGTTTAGAGATCATTAAGTCTGAGCTTCACAATTCATATGCTCCAACTTAACCTCAGAAGTTTGAGTTCTTACAGTTGGAAGTACTTCATTATTATTACAGTAATGCATTAATTATTTGCTTCTAACGATTGACAAACTGGCAGGTTTGACACAGTGCAATGCTGAAGAACATGAGTGACTATTTTTCTTAACCACCAGCTACAAAAAAAAAAAAACTACACCAACTTTTGAAGAGGAAAATGCACTCCTTAAACATTTCAAAGCACAGAAAATTGTCTTTGTCTATTATCTCATTGATTTTTTGAGCAGCAAGGCTGTCATGAGGCCACTGAAGAGCCTTCTTCAATCCTCTAGCAGTTTGCCCACATGATCACAAAATACTTTCATTTCCTAAGTCAATTTGGTTAAAAACTCACTTTGCTAACAAGTCATTTGGGGAGAGATCTCGTTTTAAAATAAGTGTTTAAAACTACACTATCCAGACAGCATGTATTAAGTAATAAAAAAGCACATTGCACACAGTTAAACCTAAACCATTTCTGTTTTGTTGTCTGTTTTAAAATAATTTTTAAAATGCTTAGAACAATTTTAAGGGATGTCTTACACAAAGATGTTCAATTTTAAATGTAATTAACAAACTGAACTAGTCTTTCAATAACTTTGAACTTTTAACTCCCTCCCCTTGAAAAGATATCGCCTGCTTGATGATTCTTTGCACACCCAGTTTCATACTACCAACAAGAACTTGCTTAAGTAAGAAGGTCTTTAAAAAAAAAGAAAAAAAAAGTAAAAAAAAAAAAAAAAAAAAAGAGACATTCATTAGAAGCTGGACTAAGATCTCAGATTCATTTCACACAGACCACAGCATGGATCTACTTAATGGTTACTTTAGTTCTCTATAGACAGATTCAAACCTATTCAAAAGGGTTTCATACCTCATTATCATTTATCTAAGCACTCCATTACCGTCGAATTTACCTTCACCATATCAAGTAGAGCTCAGAATTAAGAAGGTTTAGTTACAAAAATGCCAAGAGCAGAAAGCTGACACATGCTATGCATACTGTAATGAATGACCTACTTTAAAACACGCCTATATGTTAGTTCCTTCACCATTTTGCTGGTTATTTTCCACAGAAATTTTTGAGTCCTTAATTAAGCAAGGAGGAAGCCAAAGGCAGGGGTTCATTTGCAAGGAAGTTGTAGGTGGATGGCTGGTATGTGTTTCTGTAAAACACAGAGCGTAAAGGAGAACTGTGTGCGATGTACTGAGGCAAATGGAAGAAGGCTCATCTTAAAAAAATGGTCCATATTGCTGAATTACAGCACTATAGTTCTCTAACACTTGTATATGCATAAGTGACAGTTGCAGTCTATTCATCTGTGTAAAAAACAAAACAAAACAATAAAAAACCCCACCAAAACCAAAAGTACTTGGATTTCAGATGTTAGACAAAAATTACTTATCTTCACAGTTTATGTAAGTTTTGGGGTAGGTTTTGCTGTCCACTCAGGGCATACCTTCCAACAAACTAGGTGTCGGGTTTCTGAGATTTCATTAATATCAGATTTTTAAATAAGTATCATCTAAACTATTAAATTTAAAAATGATGTAGCAAAGAAAACAGCTTACAGCTTTTTGAGATGGTTTTTCAGAATGATGGGACCATTCTGTATTATGCAACTGTGCAGCTTGGTTGCCACTGCTAGGATGAAGTTCCAAAAACAGTTACAATTTAAAACTTTACTTTCAAATTTATTTCACAGTTTAGCTTCGAGAGGAAGTGTTTTTCTCTATATGAACTCTCAGACGGCTATGCTGAGCAATCTAGGTGCTTCTTCCTTTCAAGTTAAACCCCTTAGATTACTTTAACACAGTTCTTTGTGGTTTAATTTATCATATGTTCTGGCACCATTTATCACTAAATGCAGAATGATGAAGAAATGGCTCTATTAAAATGGAATAACTACTGAATTAAAAAGCTGTTAAATGAGTTGGAGTGCAGACTCCTCTTAACAATATGTGGGAAGGGTGTTTGGCTGAAATAAATTACTTTCACAGTAATAATTTGAGAAGTGCACCTTTGGAGAAACATGTTCAAAAATTCACATCTTGATTTCCTGACTAAAATCACATTCACCACTAATAATATTTTTAAATTAGCTTCACAGCTAAGGTGAGGAAAAATTCAGTCTCAAATACTTTGGTTCAAAACCAAAATACCCTTTATTTAAAAAACTATGAATGGCATTTTTACAAATATACATGCAAAATAAGATAGCTGATTCCAATTAAGATATATTTCTCATGCTCACCCTTAACTTTCTGACAATACTTTTACAATCTTTCTATGTAGTGTGCCATATAAACTTGTAAATGATACATAACCATGTAATTCAGAGTAGTCTGCATTGTAATTCTCTGAAAATAGTAAACAGCCAACTACCTAATGCACTGAGATATACTTTCATTGTATTGATTGCAACAGAAAAAGTAGGTAAGAGAAAGTACTCAACAGATATTCAGTAAGTCCATATTAATTGACATAAACTGTTTCTGATATAAAAGTACTTTTTTTCTATTCTAAAAGAAATTCAGTTGGACACAACAACTTACAGCATTTGTTATTAACAAGGTATTTGTAACAGCCCAGTTCCAAACCATTATTTAACTTTGTAGATCACTGCGTTCTTATTCTTGCGCTTAATCAACACATTTCTTGTGGTTAACAGCATTTATTCAACCCTTATTAGGAAATTATTTAGCTCAATAAAAGGAAGCGTCTATCCATCACACAGGGCCCTCTCCTGCACTGATTGATGTCACTGGAAGCAAAAATAATTTCCCAGAACTCACGTGCAACATTTTGCCCTTTTGAAATGACCTCCTAAGGGATATCTTATAGTCACAGAGTGGCATCTTTATGGCTTTAATAGCAGATGTTATTTTATTTCTATGACGTGTTACTAAAAAGCTGCATTCTGACTCAGTTTGTTTCCAGGCTCTACTGTGGCACAGAGGACAGAAATGGTTATAACACACATCCCTCTGTCCACACAGGGTATTGACAAAGTGGACAAAGATCGTGTGTGAGATGGCAAAGCAGAGGCATGTCATGATTACACACTCCCAGACATTTTAAAAAAGCTAACCATCCTACACGAATCTGCATCAAACAAACAAACAGAAATATCCCATAATGGCCAAAATGGCCACTGTATTTAGTACAAGGCAATATATTTACTCTAAAATGGCAGATTATGTTACCTGAATATTAGACAGTCTTATACAACAGACAGTAATTTAGTGATTGCAAGACCCACTCAATACTCCTAAAGAAAACCCAAATAGAGAGCCTTTTCACTTCTCCTCAAAAAATGAAAATGATTGTTAAGTTTACCTCAAACCATTGTGTACTTATGTATCAGAACTACACGGGCCACAAAGAACACAAAGATTGCTATTTGGTTTTGGGCTTGGTTGGCAGAAAAACTCATTTTTACCTCCACAGCCTGTGTGATTGCCGGGCCTGTTGTGAAATCCAGGGCAGAACTATATACATTAACCTTTACACTCACCCTCCATAGTCATCTGCATATATACCATCTTGCTTCTTTTTGCATGTGCAAGAACAGAAGGAGTAAGAATAGTAGTGCAGTGACCCACTTTTGTACATCCTCCTTTAGCTTTGATATAATATACTGCATATTTTTTTCCTACACTAACTGAAGGCCCTTCGGTGGTTGTATACATTCATCTTGTACCCTCCTTTATCCACACGTTACCGTGCACTGTGGTCATCCGGTCCAGCACAGTAGCTAAGTCTGCCCACTCTCATTCCTGTACTGGCTAACTCTCCATCAATCTGCCTAGGCTGCAATTAATACAGAAGAAAAACAGTTCATAGTTTCTTTTCAAAGTACTGTTGAAGCTAAAAGGGCTTGGGTTTTTTTTTTTTTTGGGGCGGGGGGGGGGGGTTCAGAAAATTATAACACTGGCACAAACAAGTGAATGGTGCCTTCAGTGGGAAATAGTATTTAAGAATGAAAGATACATCCCATACAGTATTTTCCAGCATGTTACCGTGGATAAATAGAAGTATGAATTCAATCTTAAGCGTTTGGTTTTTTTTTTAAACCAATAATCTATAGATAATTTAGCCTAATTTCCTTCATATCTAGTAAGTAGTTGTTGCATAATATATTATAAAATATATCTGATAAAAAATTAGTTCTTAGAGGTTTTACTACATTTTCAACACAGCATAAACATAAACATAATTTTTACTTTCCTAGACTCTTGCCAAATATTGCCTGAATATTTTATGCATGGTTTTTTTCCCCTTCATAACCTCTCTCTCAACCTTGACAGGTATCTTCCAGTATAAATAGAAATATAGTAAATTTCAGTCTTTCCCAGTCAAAATCACATATTCTAATTTGAACAAATGTATGTTCATTGCTGGTCATTGTATACCATGCAGCATGGCCACTCTCCAAAATGCACAGGAAATTAAAGGGTTTATTACTCGGAATGATATTTTAAACAAACACTATTGAGTCTGTCTGTCCCACCAGTAACTTCAGAACTTGTCAACTGATTATCATCAAATTTAATTTAGAGGTAGAGATTTCAGAGGATTTTAGTTTCCTCTTTGTATGGCGGGAAAAGGTGGCCAGACAGAGAAGAAACATCCCCTCAGAGCACAGATGAGGACAAAGCTCCAGGAGAAGCCAAGATGCCAGTCAGTTCCCAAGGCTCCAAGAGAGAGAACTGCCACCCCCAGCTACACGGTGGACGTCAGCCGGAGCGCATGGCCAGCCCTGAAATACAGACCAAGTCCCAGAAGTTCCAGGGCTCACACAGCCACACAGTAAGCTCTGATGCCCTTCGTTTAAAATAAAAAATTAAATAAAATAGAATAAAATTGCTGTTCTACCTGTTCTCTTCTATTTGGCTCCAGAGATTCCTTCAGATTCAAAATGGATTTAGGAAATAATTATAAAAATTCAAATGGCTGTCATTCATCAACACTGGAACCAGAACTCTCCAATCCTAAACCCTGTTTAGTACCAATCCTTAGAATGGAGGAGCTTTTACAAACACTCTACTGGGCATAATCAAACATCTTAAGCAGGAATAAACAGAGTAAGCTGCTGAATCGAGGTAGTAGTGAAATGGGAGAATGTCCAGTTTCACAGCAGGCAATTGTTTTAAGTAAAATTTTTTGAAGCATATGTTTTCATTAAAAAAAAACAAACAAACAAACAAACAAAAAACCCACAAAAACCCCACCAAGTATTTTACCAACTTTTTATTTTTTAAACTTCCCCTTATAAATTTCTCATTTCCTTTAAAAATACACGTAACTTGCACTTAAACTAGTCATTTTGATTTCTTTTTTTCAGAGTTTTCAGTCATTTTTTATTTGGGTTTCTTTTTTTCCATAGATTTAGCCATATTTTTTTTAATTTTGGGGGGAAAAAAAACAAATCCCAAAGAAAGACATACTTTATTAACAAAGAATCCAAAAGACCCTAACAGCTTTGAATGAACGCAGCTTTTTAATAGTTAATATTCCATCCATTTAATATCTCTAATTATTCTCCCTCTGCAGCTTTGATGGGTAGTTATAGCCTGGAATAAAAACACTGTGGTAAGGACAACTGCACAGCAAGGTTAAGTGCCTTCTTGTCTTCAGTACCAATAATTACCTTTAAACAATAAAAAAAAGCTGTTTTCAGGTTTGACAGTTAATTTACTAATGAGTATGTGGACCCAATTTATAATCAAGTAATATTGACCAGAAATAATCCTGCATTGGTACTCATCTGAATTATTTTATTGTTCAAGTCTCCTATTAAATAAATTGGAAAGGATTAATTTTGCAAGATGGATTGTCAGAGGTTGCTGCATAAACTAGATGCATGCCAGCACTAAATTTAATTATTGATCACAATACAATAGTGCTGAGTATTCCAATCCCCAAACAGCTTCCAGTAACTATCAGCAGATTCCAAATATAGAAACTGAAGGAAAAAAAAATCTGATTGTGGAAGACTACATTTTAAAATAAATAAATAATTCATTAGCACCCAATAAAAATTTAATTTTAAAGTACAATTCAGATCACTCACTAGAACGTATAACAAGTAATCAGAAAATGAAAGTACCTCCCTTCAAGTGACAAACTCTAAAGTAGTAGTATAATGTTCTTTTGATAGGGGGATTCCTATGATTTCCCAGTTCTGGAAGAGAAGTTATATTTGGAAACAGAGGTTGGTTGGAGCGAAGTCCCTCATTACAACCCTTCTTGTTGCAAAACAAATGCCAATATTACACAGTGTACGGTAGAACACTGTACTTACAGAAACATATCACAGGAAAGAGACGAGGGTGCATCTTTGGAAAGAAACCCATTTTCCAGCTCTAATTATGTTCTCTAACTGAAAAAAGCAGTCTAACAGGACAATCACAGTGCTTTGTAGAAGTAGTCAGTAGTGGGTAGTTTTTCTTTTCATTTTAGAAAGTTCAGAAGATGCACACTGGAAATGCCTAGCTGTTTGAGATTTTGCATCTAGTCCTTAAAATCTCTCAGCACAAAAAAGAGAGGTACGTCCTAATGAAACACTGTTGAGTTACTTTGTGAAGATCTCTAATTCCAGAGTAATAAGCGATTATCAGAGCTATCTTAGATATAGGAATAAAGAGGCCTAGCAGCAGGAAAGAAGGCAACAGCATACAATTACTTTTTTTTAAACACGATGTCAGAGAGTAATATGATATTGGTATGCTCATTGAATTTTACTGTTTTTATTCTATAGACTTACTGTCTAAATTAATAGTCTTTATTAATTTTCATACAAATAATATTAATGAAGCCAGCTTTTTTCTAGTGGATTTTTAACATGCATCCTGACATTTCAACTTCCTCTGACTTTTAAACAATTCTTCATAATATATCTCAGCTTAGTTTACAGCAAAATTAATTTTCTGAGCCAGCATCAAATATCACATTGTACAGACAGTCTGAGGCCACTTTAACGTTATCATCATAAACATAATAGAAACAACTCCAAGCTAATTTGAAGATTATTCCAAAAATAAACAAGCCCTTCCAAGATTAATTTTTTTTTTTTTTTTTAAAGCAGCTACAGAGTTTTAACTTTTACTCACTGAAACACAGATCAGTGTTAAGTCATAAATCTGGGCTTCATCCAACACCTATTGAAGTCAATAAAATTGCCCCCTTGACTTAACCATGTGCCGGATCATGTCCTTTGTGACAATTATAACGCACTTGCCAAATGTTACATCCCCAGACCAGGAGTGTTTTAAATTGAGCATTAAAAGTTTTTATTAAACTTTTGCTATAATCCAAAAGCCCAAACACAGTTTGCCACTGAGCCCTGCTCCTGGATAGTCTCCCAGGAGCACTAAACTCTTCTGATGAGTCTAAAAGAGCGCTTGGCACGCTCACTGGTTTTAACAAGGTCTGTGACTGCCTTTGGCAGCCATTGAGCACCTTTCAGCATAACCTGCTCTAACACAGCCATGCTAGTTTAGGAGTATTCTGCTAACTCAGAGAAATAGATTCGTTCAAAAAAAAATCACCAGTTATTACAAACTTCCTTAATATATGTGCCCTAAAGCCAATTTGAAGCTTAAAAGCAACACTGTAAGGGCCTTTACACACACAGCCACTTTAATCTGGGGAAAGACATGAGTTCTCAGACATTCCTCATGATACTGAAGCCTGGATACAAGGTAGATAAAATCCTTTTGATTTTGGGGTACTAAGAAGAGATTCCAGTCCATTCAGTTCCTTCTCCAGCTACAGCAAGTTGTGGATACACTGGCATTTAAACCAATGTCAGCATTTAAAAAAACAAAGAACAGAAAAACCCAAAACCACACAACAAAAAGCCCCCCAACCACCTTGAAATTGAGTTACAGAGGATGAAGGCTAGAGAGTTAAGAGAATCTTTTATGTATGTCTAGGCATTCAGAAAAAATATTTTGAGTTATAAATTAAATTATTTTCAAATACAGAAGGTATTTTTTAAATTGTCTTCTCTAGAAAGTATGATTTCTTAAGATGGTTAGGTAGTCAGTTGAAACAGATTAAAGCGTCCCTCCTGTCATCTCACCCCTACCATTCCTGTAAAGACCTGCAAAGACCTAAGCACTTACTTAATTTTAAGCATATGTGCAGTCCAGTGGGGAAAAAAGGACTACCACTTGCTTAAAGATAGTGTATGAATCTCTGCCATATTAAAAACAAAGTCTTTGAAGTCTCAGTAGCATTTTCCAAACACTGTAAAACAACTTTTAGAGAGGCAGTTTTCACCTCAACTCAGTTCACTTAGCACACATACAAAGGAAATCTGTTTATATCCCAAGAGATTCACAACACACAAAATAATTATTCATGGACAGGACTCTAATTTAAACCTCACAGATGAAGGGTGGAACCAAAGGCAGATGTTTTCAACAGGAACTATATGGAAGAAACAGTCCACAATAAATATTATTCTTTCATATTACTATTTCAATAATGCCTAGAGGCTGACAAATGTAAGGGAATTATCATGACAGGTCTGTGTTTACAATTCCCTGAGTCCGCCCTATGATACTCTGGCCTGGAAAATCCCCACAGCAGTTGTGCCACCCAGCTCCTTATTCCTCTACCTGTCATCTTCTCGTCGAATGGATGCCTCTAACACAGTAAAAATCTCTGTGGCTTTCCTCCACAGTAGTCCCATAATGGGTGAAAAACATCTTTTTATTTTTCATTGTCCCAGTAGCTCCTGTGAGATTTGAGCAAGCAGATGAAGGAGCTTTGCCTCGCGACACTTACTGCCTGTTGGGCTACAGCATCAGGAAGGCTGTTCAACTTCTGCCAGTTAGACAAATATTTTTGTTGTTATAGATAAAATCTGGACTACTACTGTCCTTCACAAGCCTGGTTGCCAACTAGGAAGCGATGGTGCCATGGGCTGAAGAGTTATAGTGATATCTTTAACCCCCTGCATTAGAGTTGTAGGAAAAACAGGTCTGAATTACAACTCAAGTAATAAGTGCTTAGCAATTACTGGACAATAACCTACTAATGAAGATTTGCCATCTTTCCAGAAAGGGGATTTTAACATTTGCTGAGGTTGTGAGCCTAGTCACTGGCTTAGAGGCATATGGAAAGGACTGCACCACTAATCACGGAAGCAGCCATGGTGTGTGATGGAGTCCCCACCCTGCCTCAGGCAGTGCTGCTGAGAAAGGCATATCACTGCCTATCATGAATGGCTAGTATGGAAGGTTATCAACCCTTTCTTCCCCCAATAAATACAGATTTGAATCCACAACCAATATGTATCATAAATGAGATTATACAAGCAATTTCATAAAGGTTATTCAACAAATTGAAGCAGAATACAGTTATTTCTGATTTTTTTTTAAAAAAGTATGTATATGAGAAGCTTCCTTTCACAAATGTCAGAATGATGGGAGATAATATTTATAATGCTTTAATTTGTAAATGCCAAATCTAAATTTGCAAATCTGTTAATTTGTAAAACCTGTAAAATAGCAGCAGTTGTATAGATCAGATAAAAACAAGAAGGCACTTAATGTAATAAAATATATATCTGTTCAAAATCAGTTTCACATTATGAGAATTTACTTTTACCTTAGATTCAAGTCTTATTTTGAACTCAGAAAGAAATAGCCAGATTTAAATTGCCTTTTGCCTACAAGCCACGCAGAAATGCATACTATTAATGAGTCTGAAAAAATAATAGTCATTGCTTGTAAATATCCTGTAAACATTTTAGTCCGCCCAACTGTGAAAAGGAACATCTTCAAATATTTTCACATAAAATTCAATGGTCAAAATTTAAGCCCATACAGCTCAAACCTGAAAGCCAGTGTTGACTTTTATCATGACTCTCACTCAAAACAAAGCACCTTTAAGGAAAAAAGAATGAAAGTGGTAACTTTCGCCTTTACCATAATCAAGGGCGCCAAATGAATGGCTTTGCAGGGGCTCCAAGACTGGTAAAATTGGCCTTACCAAGTTTTTTATTCCCTATACCTCTTGATTTTTCTCTTCAAATATGAACAAACTAAAAAATCCTACACGGAGGAAAATGATGAAATCCACCCAGAGAGAGTCATGGAGAGCAGCTTAGAGTTAAATAATGGAACAGCTTTGTGGTTACCATTCACACAGCTCTCGGAGTCGGGGCTATCAGGCAATGAAGAAGAATAATGAAGCTACTCCTTCAGATAAGAGATCGGCTTTATAAATATGATCTTTTGTACAGCAGCTGTAGGAGAACTGTACACTTGAAAATAAGCTTGTCATATCTCTGAGAGTAGGTGAAGTGGTTCAGGTTTGTGTATGCTTATGAGTTTCTGGGAACATTAGTAATTTTATAGAAATAAAAACGGAACAAAGAAATTCTTTAGGAGAAAAAGCTTTCCAGTGCATACAGGCTGGTGGCTGAATACATACAGACGTGGGCAGCAGCTAGTTATATGCATGTGACTTGGAGAACAGCGCTGGCAACCTTCATTTCCAAAAGCACAGGGCAACTTTTTGCTTACATCGTAGAAACATTCCTTCGATAACAACAGCATAGGGGTATATCCTTTTTCCAAGCTAGCACTACGCTAACAGGGCAATACCTAATGAAATACATAAATAGATCTGACATCCTGTCCACAAGGGACCACTGGGCAGTAGCAAACACACAAAATATCACATTATGCGCTCAAACACTTTGTGTATATGCAGCATGCAGACATTTGCCAAGTGTTAATACTAGAAAGATACTCACACGTATACCAAGCAATATATTTTTATTTTCAGTTGTGCCATATAAATTCCTAAGAAATAGTGAGAACCAGTTCTTGAAGTTTTTGATGTGGCTTAATACACAACTCTGTAAAATCTTATCACGCAAAGTCTACTGCACAACCGTTTATTTCTTTTTTCAGGGCAGGGAGTATTTGTTTTGGTTGGCTATTTTTGCTAGTTTAAAAAAAGACTCTGTATTCCCCCAGTTTCTGATATATGCTTTTTGCTTTTCTTATAAGACTACTCCAGTTCTTTTACTGCTATTAACCACAAAAAAACCAAATTATCGAAACAAACTTTTACATTATTAAGATAAAATATTTCTTTTCTTCTATCATTTCTATCCACTGCCAGTGAAGTAAGCTCATCACAGTGATTCTCAGTTCACAAATTTAAAATTCAATTTTAGGATAACAAGATTTTGCTGCTTCTGCCACCACAAGTCTGAAATCGATGTTGGTGCTGCAGGTGGCAGAAGCCACATGAGCAGCAAAGCCACAAGTACTGTCTAAACATAAGGTGGCAGGGAGGCTAGAAGGAGTATCAGCAGCAGAAGAGCGTGATATGGGTAGGGGGGGCCTAAAAAAGCTTTAAGAAACTAGCAATACAAGAAGCAATTTTGCAGACACGAAGAGGATGATGTTATGGATCAAGTGTAAAAATCATGAGGCTTCAGAGATGGAAAAACAGCTGGCAGTTGGAAAAATACACTAAGGTACTGCATGGGAATTATAGATGTGGTCCAGGGGCTAGACATTAGACAGATTTAAGGAGACACAGATCATGTGCTTTTTCCTCTACCATTGACTTGCTGACTGATTTTAGAAAAAACAAGTCCATTCTTATGTGTGTTCATTTCCTTCTCTTGTTCACCTCACCCATTTGGATAATAAATTCTCCATGGCAAAGATTGCCTCTTCTTGAGTATTTGTGCAGAACCTAGCACAGTGAGATTTCAGTGTCTTCACAGAGACTCTGAAGTAGAACTATAATATAAATAATACAAAATAATAACGTGAACAACACAAAAAAGTTACATTCCCTATTATCTTTTTTATTATTGCCTAAGAGCCCTGAAATGTTTTGTGACCAAGTAAATTTTAGATCTTAATGCAATAAATAATATCTACTCCACTGCATAAATAAATTTTAATTTCTATCACAAAACAAATACAGAATATGTTTTATAGATTCAAGGGACAATTTCAAAGGCTCCCTTTGACCTTCAGTGGAAAACTAGTGTGCATCTCTTGTGCCTCTAAAAATGTTCTGTATCTAGTTTTGAAGAAAGAGACAGAAACCATGGCTGAAGAAAACAACTGTAAAAACATTGCTACAATACTGCTGCCTTTTCTGTTATTTCAGTGCTTCACCACACTCTCCAATACTTTCATCATGTACTTCGTAACATTTTAAATAAATTGATACAAAGCAACAAAACCTCAGAAGTAACTACAGTCACTGAATAATTATGAGATCAATGCACCATTCAGCAATTCTGAGAACACAGTCAAACGACCTTGCAGAATGGATCTCCACTAGCACAAAGTAAGTGCGGTGCCAGGGGGGAAAAAGAGAAATAAATAAATAAAAGAGGGGGGGGAAAAGCCAGCCCAAAACCAAAGCCAAACCTGAGCGAATCCCCTGCATATGCTTCCTCCCCCTGGCTCAGAGTTAGTGCTAACCAAAGGAAGCATGAGAAAGGAGGAACAAAATTACATAGTGGGATCTACAGTCCCTATCTTTTCTACCTTACTTTCTACTGGAAGTAGAACCATCAAACTGGATTCATCCAGACCGCCACCCTTTTCCTCTTCTCCTCCTCTCCTCATCACCATGTCTTTTCTCTTTCCCTATAGTTACTCTGGATTTCCTCTCTTCTCCTCCCAAATATTCTCTTTTTCTTCATTCTCCTCACCTTAATTGGCCATCCCCTTTTTTCCCCAATCCTTTTAGGACACAACCCATAACCTGCTTCCTTACTCTTCTCTGCTCTTTCACGGTCCCTTTCAAAGTGAGCTGAAGCTACTGCTGATGAACAGTTGTTTGGTGAGGCTGCCTCTTTCTCTCCTATGCAAAGAACCACTCACAGCAATAAGGGGAAGTAGGCAAGGAAAAAAGTGCGCACATGCAAGGAGAGCTGCGAGGAGTGAAAGTGGTATGTGGAGGCTAGAGGAAAACAAGAGAAGGTAGAGCTGGCAAGAGCAGGAATTTAGGCCAAGCCAAAGGGAATTAGAGAAAAGATCAAGAAAAGAGGGCTAAAAGCAACAGGGATAGCTCACAACCATCCCCTTACATTCATGTCAGAGGAAAATGTATAGGAATTGAAAGAAAAGGAGACCAAACCAGAAGAACTACTCTCATTCGGGGCGGGGCAGGGGGGGAACCACACAAATTAAAAATAGCCCAATGACCAGAAAAAGAGTAGAAAGAACAGTGAGAAAAGAGAGGTAACACAAAACACTGGGAGTAGAAAAAAAAAGGACGTTATTAAACAACCGAGCAGGAGTAAATGAAAAGAGTAAGGAGTGTTTTTTTAAAAACTATTAAGAGGTGCAAATACTATTTTCCCACCTTTATCTCCCCATTATTTTTTCCATCTTGAAAGCCAAAGAAGGAGAAAGAAAGGAGTGCAACACGGGACCTGGAAAGAGTTGTGGGAGCAGCTTCTCCCACATCTGTGACCACCACCCTGACTTGCAGCAAAGACTTTTTCTCTGTTAATGACCCATATGGTCACTACAGGGGCAAGGGTTGAGGGGCACAGGTGGATTGGAAAGGCGAGACTCTGCATGTGGTGATAAGGACTTTTTCCTTTTTAATTTTGAAAAATAGCTGCCATTATTAAGGTTTCTAGTTTAGTAGTTATTTAGGCATCACTGCCACATGCATCAAATTATCACAAGTTTTGTTGACAGAAATACTTTTCAGAAACAACTGGAAAACAAAATTTGTTTTTGCATTAAGCAGCTTTTTCTAGCTCTGAAACTTGACACATAAGTTTGTTTTAAAGGTTAAACATATTTTAATTAATACTTGGTACTAAACCTGAAAGGAAAGGGGAAGCAACAGTCTGTCTCTCCACTTATCAGTGGAAATGGTGACATAAAACCAGAAAGCAACCCACCCCCAAAATAGAACATGTTATAACAGGAAGAAGTTGATAGAAAGCTGTTTTCTTACCCTGATAGAATTTCCAAGATTTTTTTTCCCATATCAGACTGTTTCTGATTCCCAAATCATAAATATAAACCCCACTTTTTTCATAAAAATCAACAAAGTGAATCAGATTTACCTACTTGAAGCATTCCTTGTTTTAACAGTCTGAAATATCTAGCTTGGTCTTGCTTTTTTGCTAGTTTGTCTTTTTAAACAATATATAATTTTTAACCCAGACTCAAATTTTTCTTGACAAAATAAGCCATCTTCTCCCCACAAAAATGAGAATGAGAAATTAAAACTGATCCTTTGTCACAAATCTCTTTGATTTCAGCAAAATGCCATTTCCCAACAAATTTTAAATACAATTTTTGACCAAGAATACTCTTTCTTCATTGCTACTTCATCTCACGTGAAAATGTCCAACAGTTATTTTCTAGAAAGTAGATAAAGGTGCTCTGAGAAGGAGTGTCACACACTTCAGCACACAAGAGCTCATCCTGCTAACAAGTCAGTTTACCTATCTGCTAAGGGAGAGTGTTTGCAGATCATCTGCACTTAGGTGCCTGCAAAACACCCACATTCCTTACATACCACAAAAATATGCTTCTGTTCCCAAAGGCTGCAGTGATGCAATCCTGACTAACTTAACTATGTCTACCTTACACACAGAAGCAGTTCAGTATATTTCAACTCTACATAACATAGTTTTAACAAATTCATAATCCATCATTCATTTTCTGCTGTGGAGACTCTGTATTCTCTAGCCTGTCTTTTATATTCTGTTCCCCCATCCTTACTGCATTCCATTCTTTCAGTTTATCTTTTAATATTTACTATATGTGAGAAATATTCAAACAAGAGAAAAATAAAGACACTTTTAGCAATGATTTCTATTCTTTACATAATGTTCTGAAAGGTTCCACATGACAATGCTGGCAGGTGTTGATGTATGCAACGTTTTAGCTAAGCCAATGATTGACAGGTACACCATTATTTCTGCAATCTGGACTGACTGTTACACAGAGTAAATGCTAATCCTTATCCATTCAGTTGTTTCTTCACATTATTCATTTTTTTTCCCTCCAGTGTAGGAATGACTTGTTTGTTGCACTCCTAATCCTGTGCTTTTGTGCCAATGGACACCAGACTGCAATGAACACACACCTGGACAACTATTCTCTGATGAGACTACGGAAATGATAGCCATTGTAGCAAATGCCCGCTAGTAAAAGCCATCATATGTGACTCATGGGGAGCCAAAGAACAATTCTCCTAGCTTCAATCAATTGAGCTATACCTAGAGATTTTGTGTGCTTATGTAGGTACCTCATTTTATCAAGACTGCTTTGCATGCAGAAAAGATGCCTCACAATATAAACCTATACTCTAGCCTGTTTTAAATTAGGTCCTCTACGATATGCATGCTCAGGAGATGGAAGACTTTTTCTGGGTTTAATTGGATGGTAGCTTCTGAGCGTTCCAAGGAGTGAATTGTTGGGGGCTTTGATGCCATGGCACATAAGGTTGGATTAGCAATAAGAAGAGAGCATATTCTGAGTAAGCTATCCAAGAAATGCATTTGCAGCAGGAAAATTACCTTGGGACAACCAAAAGCAAATCTGGAAGGGGTTTTGATTTGAGAACATTTTTCATCTTAAGTTCTGCCCTGAACAAGTCAGTTTCGTGTAGCACAACAGAGAGAAAGCTGAGTTTAACAAGTTGTATAAGACTAACCAATTTACAGAAGGTAAAGCTGTAACAAGAAATTCTTACACTAAATGTTGTCAGGACCTTTATGCAGAAGTCAGAGTTATGTATTATAACCACTGTCAAACAAACAGACAAAAAAGGTGGTGAGTAGATGACGATCGCCTTCCATTCTTTGTTGCTGAGTTTTGGTACTCCTCTGAAAAGGGTGAGCTGGACGAACAACAGGTCACAGACCTGGGCAGTTTGTACCTCCCACTGTTACTCTTTGGAACTTGGGTTTCTTGTGTTCTGTTTTACAGGTAAGGAAGAAACTAACAAATTCAACAGACTGGAAACAGAACTCTGAAGACAAACTTCTTGTGGTATTCTGGTCCAATCATTGTAACTGCACCTCTAAGGAAAATCTGTCCTTTTCATCTACCATATAGAGCACCGAAATTTTCAATTACTTTAATGAACCAAATATTTTGTGTTTTCACTATACCTTATGACAATTATCTATCCTACAGAACATTATATAATAATGGCCAAAAGACAAACAGACTGCACCTTGGTGGGTCCTCATCTGCTCAAAAGGAAATAGAGGCTATTCAAATTTCTGTCAGACTTGTTCTAAACATACAATGCCTATGAGGTTAAGAGATATTGTGAAAGGAAATCAATGGCAGATTGCAAAATAGTATTTGCAATATTAGAAGATGCATCCATGCACTAGGTAATCTAAACATTACAATCTTAAAGTTCATTTGCTCACTAAACCATAGAAAAATATCAGTACGTCTTTCTGAATGAAACTATTTCCAGTAAAAATGTTGGTGAGTTATTCTGTGACAGTGCTTTATAGATTCTGATTTTGCTCCTTGATCCAAGAACGTGCTATTTGCACACCAATAAAGTACGGTTTGATGTTTAGGGTAGTATACCACTTAACAGGTTACAAAATGAGATAAACTGTGTTACCCTTTCTGATACGTTTAGAAGTGCCTCTTCAAAACAGAATATTTGGCTGTGTCTAGAAATAGTTAATACAACAAGCTGAACAACTTTGCAGGGGTATATTTATCTCATACGATTATATTTTCTCCCAGAGCACAGATCTAGTACATTGTAGATTCAGCATGTAGATAAAATTTTGAGACTAATTCAGCAAAAAAGTTCCCAGCATAGCATATACAAAAATCATGTAAACCTCAGATAAACAGATTGTCTTCAAAATGAAATGATCTAGGCAGCATTCCAGAGCATAATTGTAGTGCCATGAACCTGAAGCGGCCCTGAAGAGAGAGATTCTTTGACCAGCAGTTAAATCTGTAACAATCCTTTGGGAAACTTTGATTCAGTGGGGTAAGAAGAGAGAGCAGCCACCTGACAGATGGCAGGTTGAGATGACTGCAAAACAAATTTCTACTAATGCTGAATGACAGCATACTTTAAGATGTAAAAGATAAAGGATCTTTACAATCAAAACCTGCATTTGTTCTGGATTTGGCTGGGATAGAGTTAATTTTCTTCACAGTAGCTAGTATGGGGCTATGTTTTGGATTTGTGCTGGAAACAGTGTTGATAATACAGGGACGTTTTAGGTATTGCTGAGCAGTGCTTACACAGAGTCCAGGCCTTTTCTGCTTCTCACCCCACCCCACCAGCGAGTAGGCTGGGGGTGCACAAGAAGTTGGGAGGGGACACAGCCAGGACAGCTGACCCCAACTGACCAAAGGGATATTCCATACCATATGACATCATGCTCAGCCTATAAGGCTGGGAGAAGAAGGAGGAAGCAGGAGGACATTCAGAGTGATGACGTTTGTCTTCCCAAGTAACTGTTACATGTGATGGAGCCCTGCTTTCCTGGAGATGGCTGAGCGCCTATCTGCTGATGGGAAGGAATGAATGAATTCCTTGTTCTGCTTTTCTGGCAAGCACAGCTTTTGCTTTACTGATTAAACTGTCTTTATCTCAACCCGTGAGTTTTCTCACTTTTACCCTTTCAATTCTCTCCCCCATCCCACCAGGGCGGGGAATGAGCAAGCGGCTGTGTGGTGCTTAATTGCTGGCTGGGCACTGTGCATATCTGCAAAGTGTCATGGGTTTGATAGTTGGCATTAGTACAGTAGGTGTCATCAGTATGGCAGCTGGATTAGAAGCTGAGGCCAATATTCACAGCAGCCCAGACTGCATTGTTGGCTTTCCCTGAAACCCATGCAACTGTTAAGAGTTCTTGTCTCTCCTGTCTTTAAAAATAATCCTGACAGTAAGCAAACTGGTTGTTAAAAAAAAAAATATCCCCCTGAAAGAGACCTGAAATGATTGCCTAAAGATAGGTGTCCTTCAATAGATACGTCCTCTGGAGCAAATTTTCTAGCAAAGTTCTCTGAAATAGAAATAAAAGCAACTCTGTATGATCAGTGACCATCTAGAGTTGCCAAGGAATGAAGCAGTCCCTGACTGCTATGAAAAGCCATCACAGTTATGCTCATCTTGGTGGCATCATGCCCTAAGCAAAGGGATGCCTATATATTTGTGGAATACATCGCTGAAACCTAAACCATCAATATATCTATAGCTTTGAAATAAATGAACGTTAGTTTGAAAGCTTTCAGACATTCTAATGGGGGGGCTCATCTGCTCTGGAATGATGTCTCCCAGGCTTTTAAGTGAGCCAATACCTGCTAAATATTTCATAGTCTGAATCTCTGTTAAAGGAGGAACAGAGCCAGATACCTCTTTACCATGTTTCTGAATTTCTCAGGTGTTGGTTCAAGGCTGTGAAATGGACTCCCCTAGAAACCACAAACTATTACAAGGCATGTCATCCTCTTTCCCATGGGAAAGCCCCATTTCTTCACCTTTGTGTTTTTAACATAAAAGAATATCAACATGTACAGCTGGTGACAAACTGTATTTGATACTACTGTTCTTAGTAGTTTCCTAACAACTAGCTGTGATTTAGCTAACTAAAAGCTGCAAGAGGGGTGTGTCTCAATTCTTGCAATTCGCCATCTTTATTCGACAGAGATCTGTATTTTATTTTTTGCACTGCCAGTCAAACAAAGAACCACAGGTAATATGTTTAAATCTTTTCATCAGCATCAGATACACTGTCCAATTGCCAGGCAAATGAGAGAGACTGGCAAAGGCCTTCACCATAAGAAAGTGATATTTGCCTTTTTTTTGCACAATGTGAAAAGCTTGAGAGCTTCCCTTCTACAGGGAACATTATGCCAACATCCAGAGCACCTGCAGACAGAGAAAGAGGACATTTCCTGCTGAAGATGGTGATGGAGTCACCTGTGTTATTTTACCTGATGCCAGTTAAACACTGCCTCTCAGTGCTTCTGCATGACTATCAACCAGTCACTAACATAACCCCACTGCACATTCTGTATTACTCATCCCTGGATTTTGAGTCCAGGGGAGGAAATCAGATTTCAAATGAAGTTTAAAGTAAAGCATAATGCGGAAAAAATAGAGTCCCCAGCATGAGCCTTATGGTGCATACCAACAGACCCCTTAATTCCTCACAGCTCTTAACCTTTTGGTAGCCTACTTTGAACTTCTGTAAAACTAGGATGCTGACCTGCTTCGTGGGTGGGTGATTATAACACTGAATTAATATTTGTAAATTACTGCAATACATTTGAATGAAAAATGTAGAACTGTAAAGAATGATGATTATGATGAACCTTCAATTCTTTTTTAAGTTGGTCCATCTGTCATTATAAACCATCTTGAAGTAGGCTACTATTCAAAAAACTTAAAATTTGTTGTGTAGTACTAGTTATCAAGACAGACCACTGTTTTAACCTAGCAAGTAGCTAAAGGAAAAAAACTTCACTTGTACTTTACAGTCCTTTTCTACTTATATGGCTTTTATACCATGGTAAATGGTACAGCTGTTCTGTAAGATACCCCTGCATTGTTACATAGAAGAACTTCAGATTTAACCTGACCTACTCAGAATGGATATCTACACTACAGTATGTTATGAGACCTTTGTGATACTTCTTTGATAATTTTTTGCAGACCTCCATTAGAAACATGGAAAAGCTACTTCAAGAGTGCACACTTACAGCTTACTGTTTACCTATACACTCATAAGATCAAAACCCCTGGTCTTACTGTTTTTGTTAACAAGGAGCACTAAAAGTCTTCCCACATACTGAGTTTTGGTTTCCATTTTACAATCTGAGATGACAGACGGCACAAAAATGATGAGAAAACTGTGGGGAGGCTTCCAGAAGATTGATTCTCTCATCAGCTGATTCTTTTCTAGTTAGTCTTTTATTGACTACAAAGGTATAGCCAATGCAGAAAAGGAAAACCGGACTGCCCTGTTTAATCCTGAGGGCATTGGCAAAAGGTGATCACTTTTTGAGAAAACAGAGGCCTACAAGGAAATCAGCACACTGTATGAGCCGTTAAGCTGATTTAAACACACAGGGGATGCCTGGGGTTGAGCTCAAGATCTCTGAGGTGTGAGATGAGAATGAAACTATTGCACAGACTAATATTACTGAGCTTTAGTAGCAGGTGGTATAGTTGATCAGTCAGGAACCTGTCACTTGGAGAATAGGCCAATAGATCTGAGAGACATGAAAAATCCTTCGGTTTTCCCCCCTCTTCCTCACCAAGAATAAAAATATTGCGATTGTGAACTTTAGCAATTACCAGCTGAAACTTTTCACAGTTTATGCAGTTATAAGTAATAGGGCAGAACCAAAATATAGTTACAGAGCACACACTGGCAGAATGTACAAAAAAATTTAAAATGACATTATAAGCATTTGTATCCATTCAATAACACTGTCTGCAATTCTGACACATCAGATTCCAACAGCAACCACGATCAAATGACAGAAAAAGAAATTCACATAGGAAAATATGATGCCCCAAGCATGGTGATATTTACTTTGTATTAAAAATCTGTACTTTATCATCTGGAACACATCCTGCAGAATCTATGTTTTGTGCATGCTTGGAGGCTGTTCATAGGAACTTTAGGGAACTTGCAATGGTTTCTGGTATGCCCTTCTCCAGCAAACAAGAACCATCATTGAATGGATGAAAGTTAATGCCTGCATGTTCTAGGATTAAGCCTTTGCCTATAACTCAAATTTTCACCATGTTTTCTGCATATATTGCATTATTCAGAACTCAATTTTCCTGCCTTTTTTCCCCATTTTATCTTAACTCTCCTCCAAATTTTCAGATAAAAACCTATTTGGTAAGCAATATAAAAGTTTCAAACCTATGCAAGGCAGACAAAAAAAAATCTTTCATGTTCCATAGGCCCAGATTTCAGGGGTCATCTTGCACAAACACATCTGTAGATGCACTTCTGATAAATGAACAATTTGTTCATGGTTTTAAAATTTCAGCATACAAGTATACGTCATTGGTGTATCTTACCAACCGGCTGATGTTAATAACCAAAATAATGGCAAGTTCTTTGAAGCTCAGATTTCAAAGTCTGGCATCTATAGATATCAGGAAAACTTGTATGGTTTGTGACTAATTAATCTTGACATTCAAAAGTACACCACCACAAATCAAACAGCTAATAAGTGCATAAGATCCAAGGTTAAATATTTCAGATACATATTTTTTTCTGGGAACATGTAATTCAAACTCTCTCAAATAAAACAAAGGTGGGCATTATACAGACATTTGGTACACCAGGTACAAATGCACAATAATTTCAGACTTATTTTTAACTCAGTGAGTTAGTGTGGCTGAAATAAACTGCATGCAAGGCAGATTATCCCGAGAGAGAAAGCTGCATTTAACAGAGTACATCAATGACTCTATCCTCCAAAACTGTCAAAGATTTTGAAGAACGTGGTGCAGCTTTCCTGGATGATATTGTGGAATATTATAATTCTATGTGATAGAGGTCACCATACAGCAGCTACCACTAACCAACTGAATTGGCTGCATGACAGAACTTTTCAGGTAAGTTTCTTCACTAGAAAATTTTGGATATGGTCAGACTTTTGTCACTACTCTTGAATGTCATGTTGACTAATTTCACAATCAAACATGAAAGCACAGTCACCTACCATAACTTCAGTTAGCTTATTAAATTCACTACTGCTTTTTCAACTAAAACTACACACCTTTTATTCTGAACGGAACTTTGACTGCATGCATAATAGGTAGTAACTTAAGGTTTTCATACAGAGAACCATGTCTTCAATCTTTCTCGTATGTAAAGTCCCAAGCACACCACCAGGCTGAGAGAAATATGTCTATTTTAAATTACTATTATCACACAAATAAACAGCATTAACCATAATTCTACAACACCTTTGACTTGATAGGAAATACCTTCACTCTTATGAAAACAGAATAAAACTCAGAAACTGAGATAGTAAGGACTGACGGAGAGAATGACCATGCTCTGAGTCTATCTCCAAAGCTTCTGCTTTTTGAGGTCTTAGAGTCAGCAGTAAAGCACTTTTTTAGATTATGCTTATGGAATCACTGATTTCTGGGAGGATGTTAGGGTAGAGCCCCAACTAGATAAAATTTTGCACGTATTATGTCAGTGTATCATACTACTAAGTGCTTCAAATAAACTGAAAACCAGAACACGTCACACAATATGTCATTACCAACTTGCTATAAAAAGGATTCATATGAAACTACATGACATGAATATGTGGTTTCCCAAAAATAATAATTTGTGGGTACATTTTTCAGAGAATGACTGAAGATTTCGCTTTTCATACTTTTAAATCTGAATCAAGCAAACTGCAGAAATTCACATTGATGAAGGGATGGGATTGGTTGACTCTTGTATTTTTTTTTTTACTTTGTTGCTTCAAAACTAGTTCAAATGCCCATATATTTGGGCTTTGTATATGATGCAATAACTAGCTTGAGTACCAATATAACTTTTTAGATATGGATAGGGAACATTTTCTGAGAAAAACACTAGAAACACAGACTCTTCAAAAGATAAGGCATAAAAAACCCTAGTTGCTTTCTAGCTATTATCTTCCTTAGAGATGCAATCGTTTTCTACACCATCCAGGCAAAACCATACCTGAAACCTTCCAAAAGAATGAAGTTCTTATGAAATCCACAAAGATGACAAAATGCAAAAGTGTATCAGACAGGTATAACCAAGTACATGTCCCAAAATACATTGGCAAATCCCTGTGATATCTTCATACCAACACAAAATAACTTGTTTTTGAGAGTGGAAAACTGTGACTAGACAAACAATGCAGCCCATATTACTGGTCTCCTTTAACTTTGCCCCAGCTGAAAGCTGTCTTCCAACTGATTACTTTTTTTCCTATAGTTGATACTATGCTAGCATGTTTATAATGAGCCTCGTATTGTGATCAACCACCTAAGTAAAGTTTGTAAAGGAAAAGGATGCTATTATTCCTAAGACTGTAGCACGTAAGTGTTACCTTACTGAAGAACAGGTTACCGATCTGTCCTGGTACACTAGGTGCTATGCCAACTTCTTTCCTTGTGGTGCATGTCATTTGCGTTTGTTACAGCCAGTAACTGCAGAACTTGGGTTTTTATCTCATATCTTCACTGCTAGAGATTTCTGTTCAGTCACTGGTATGCAGCTCAGGATAGCATCCCTCTGAGTGGTATTGTGGAATAAACTATACATAAAGCAGGTAGATGACTAAAACTTACTTTTCAGAAGTAGAAAGTAGTCCTTCAGTATCAGACCAGGAGAAACCTGCCCTCTTCCTATAAGGTTTTCCTTAACCACCAAGCATTTTCTTCTAATTCCCTCCCCACAAAGATTAATTTACGGCAATTCTGTGTTTGCAGATTCTGCCATTAGAGACAATGCATAACTTGTGCATATGTATCTAATGGCAAACCTACCTCTGTACAAACTCAGGTTATTAAAGTGAAGTTGTAGGGTTGCTTCTGTTCCTACTGCCGCATTTTGGGCTTCCCACTCACCCATCCCCTGGCGCATAATGCCCTTTTAAAAAAGATTAAGAAAAACTCTTCCTGATCATTGCTCAGTCCTCAGAACAGAGGTATCAGAACAAAATTCTCCACCCCTAACCTTGATCTTAGTGTATGTTTTATCCTACCCCTTCATGACAATGACACCAACATTAAAAGAGAACAAAAAAGGAGCAGTAGCAGCAAGAATGTTGAAGAACTTAATGATATAAAGATTGTTAAAAGAGACAAAACAGAGCACTTTTTTTTTCTCCTGGAAATATGACAATTATTTCAGCAGTCTCAAGATGTTAAACTTCATTTTATAACGTTAAAGGTGATGACAAAATACACATCTTCAACAATGATAACAACACACACACGTTTATATATAAAACTACTTATATTTTTGTAAAGCAAGATTTACTCCTAAAACAGTAAACTCCATGTTAACTTTGCTCCTTCTCCCAATGCAAAGTTGTGAAAACAGGTGAATGCCACATCCTTTTCTTGTCTTTGTACAAGAACAGTACGTCAATTTTAGGGCCTAGAATAAACTGTCTTTTTTTTTTTTTTTCTTTTTTAATCCTTCAAGATATTCCATGTTTTGGCTGGTCACTGATGACCCCTCCTTGCCACAGCGCAAGTTGCTGAGGCAGTGAAAGAGTGCAGGAGTAACCAGCCAATGACATTATAGAACAATGAGAAGGTCAAAGTTGCACTGCATATTGCTGTCCTTCCTCAAGCACTGTGCACAGCATCCAAAGGGGAAAAATTAACCCTTTACTTGTGCTCCTTGATCATATTTCTTATTACTCAAGTAAAATAGAGCAGGATGTCCTGCTAAGCCAGAGCAAGCAAAGTAGGATAAAATTCTCAGGAAAAGGAGGTTATAATTAAGGGTATTGCTTGCCCACTCATTCTGCCTTTTGTGTCAAAAAAAAAAAAAAAAATCCCAAAGTTGCTTGTGAGGAGGACATGGAAGTGTCTTTTGTTATCCAAAGAAATGAACTATAGTTTTCATCCCACTAGGGGTTTCCACAGTAAATGGAGCTTTTCTTTCTTTCAGCCTTATTTTAACTGTTCTCAGACTGACAAGCTGTTATAAGCATCAAGTTATCTTCTATTGGAACCACACCAAGGAATAGAAGTCCTATATTTATCCCTCAAGACAAAAGAATTAATTTCAATACAAAAGCAAAAAAAGATGCAAGTAGAGAAAACATCAAATAGTGATTTTCAATACAGGCATAGCAAGAACTTATAAAAATGCAGTGCTTAATATATTTTCATATTCACACATATGCATATAGATATACATAAATAAATTGTATATCATATATGCATATGTTTGTGTATATTTCATAGGTTCAAATAAAGTGATTGCTGTGCTTTTCTACTTAAATTCCAGGCATCTGATATTAGTTTCTTAAGTTAATGAGCCTGCACCTTATCTTACTGCCCATATTGTATATGTTTTGCAAGCTGCCAGCTGTGCATCAGAGCTGCCTCATGATGTTCATGTTTGCTTATAGGCAAAAAAAATTGAACAGGTATTTCTTAAGAACCCTGAAATTTCCAAAGCAATGAAAGAAATACCCCTTATTTTCTGGTATCTTTGCTACTTATTCTATTTTCATTTTGCAGTTTTTTTAGTAAAAGAAAAATGGCCAGAATTATCTACGCTTTCATTGGAGGGGGGAAAAAAAAAAAAACCCAAAAAACCAACTCAGACTCACAGATTCACAGGCCTGATGCAAAGATTCCTAACCCTACAATATAAGCAAAACTGACTTAGGCCAGGTGGCTGCTGGCTGGTAGGGCACTACAGCTGAGGAAGTAATTCCATCTGAGAGCTCCCCAGCTGAATGGAGAAGCCAACCAAGGACAGTGGGAGCCAGAAAAGGAGGAATGAAGAGACATAAAACACCCCCCAGAGAAACGTTTTTTGTCAATTCTCCTTAAGCTTAGCTCTTTCATATTTTTCCCCACTGCTAAGATGAGCACTAAATATATATATATATTCAGTTACAACAGTATGAGGAAGAAAGCACAAAAGCAGCTATTTGCTTAGCTTTAAAATGACATCACTTTTGTTACTGTTAAAAGGATTTACACATTCAGAGGCTTTTCCACACAGCTAAATGGAAACTTCTGGTTCATTTCATATTTCAGTCAACAGGAGCTCTCCACTTCCATCCAGATTTCTATTTGAGAGAGAGAATTCAACAATCACTTCCACTTCTCAAATTTTGACTTGCCTGGGGAGTAACATATTTCACTTTTGGTAGAAAAATAAGATATCATTAGTGTTCCATTATTATAAGTTGTCATGGCACAGGATGAGATAGTGGGGTTTATGTACAGTCTATACCTTTTAGTAATAGTTTTATATGTGAATTGTTTATTCAAATTTGGATATATTAAACACAGAATTGAAAGAAATCAAGCACTTGTAGAGGATATTAGTAGTATGGTCAAATGCTCTGAGAGACAAAGAGCAATACATTTGTGAGCCATCCTTTAAAAAAAAAAAAAAAAAGAGCTAGTTAGTATTTATAATAAATAAATATAATCACTCCCATATGCCAGTTACTCATCTGGAAGAATGCTACCACTGCTCCAACTGCAGAAAAGGTTATATTGTTAGGTGTTTTGCTTTAGTTGTATTGGGGGGGGGGGGGGGGGGGGCAAGACTCATTAGAAATAAAGGCAAGAGGATAATTAGGTAAAGAAAAATGCACTTGCCCTTTGTGCCCTAACTTTGTTTCCTACTCACATATCCACCATTGATTTCCAGTAAGGAGAAAATGGAGACCTCTAGTCTTTTTTTGTTTTCATTGCTCTGAACATACTAACTAAGGATCAGAAGACCCACCACTGACTTTAGTGTTTGGATTAGGCCATAAGTGCAGCATTTAGTTTCTCATAGCTTTAGCTGTGATATGCAGAATGAGAAAGAGATAATGGGATACACTTGCTTTTGCATTAAGTCCCCCTTGGTGCCTGCAATTTTGTGAGTAAGCTGATTGTCCTTTATGTATTACAATTCTTAGAGAAAAGCAGAAAATATATATTAATAATGCTGGCGCCTATTGGATAAGCTTTTCTGAATGAGCATCCACATTCCCTGCTGAGGGATGCAATCTAGACAGATTAGAAAGAGGCAGTAATCAGCGTAGGTCGGCCCAGTTCCAGAGCTAGGTGACATGGCCAAAACACAATAAAACAAAACTACCAAGTTAACCTCACAGTAATTTTAGCAACATTAGAGAGTCTTCAGCAGAGGTGCACTGACACTAAATAGAGGTGATCGAATTTTAATTTCTTTCTTTAATCAAATGTATCTAAATTCATCATCCCTGAATAGCAAAACATATCAATAGCCAACTAGAAGATCATGCACAAAAGACAAAAGATCACGCTCCTCAAAGTCTGAGAGGCTTTATGCATACTCGTGCCACATTCTTCAATCTTCAAAGGAGGTCATTCATATAAATTCAGTAAAGACAGTAATGTGTGAATCTGATGCTACCCTGACCCCTCTTCCACCTTCGAAAGCAACTCTAAAAGCTTAAACAGTAAAATTCAAGCAAAAAGGCACCTCCACTGCTGCCAAACAGATAGATAGCCTATGCCTGAACTCAATTTACAAAACACAGACATCACTGTATGTTAGCCACTTTAATAGATTCAAGTTTATTTTCAGAATATACACCTACCTTCAGCAAACTGCAAAGCACAAACAGAATAAAAATGCTGACAGAGACAGTGACCTATAAGTAAAACAGACAACTGAAAGAACAAAATTAACAAATCATAATAATTATTTTATTTTCATAGCAAATGAGGGGGTTTTCCTTCAGAATTTGCCACAGCAGGAACAACAATAATGCTTGTAAATCTACTAATCCAGAAGTCAAAAAATATATTGGACCTGTTCATGCACAATATATTGCAGAAACCTGTCAGAAGCTCTGATATGGTCACCCTCAGGTCTAATCCCATTATAGTGGATGAAACACTACAAGCATTCATACAAGACAAACCCTATCCAAGAAACATCACAAAAAACCTATAGTACTCTAGGTGTCTGGCCTTAAGCATTGCTAGAACAGTAACAAGCTGCAAGCAATCTATGAATCTAGAAATGGCAGTAAATAGGATTGCTTTCAGTTTATGAGCTGGTAAGCCTGTTTCATAGAGCAGTTCACAGTGACTGACAGTTAAAACATTGGGTCATCCAGTAGTGCTTGTGCTACATGCCAGGAGGCATGGGTCCATGAAGACTGACGAAAATAAAACACACCAAAAAAAAAAAAAATTTATGACAAATGTTCATCTGATCACCTTTAGAGAAGATCAGCAAGAGTTGGAGAAATAGTTCTAAGCCATAAGCATGACTAGAAGGGAGCATACAACAAAAGTAAGGAAAATATTTCTGACTGGTTACTAAAACTGCGGAAACAGTAGCAACAATTGCTTGTTGGTACTAAACAACCCATTCTCCCCCTCAAAATATTTCAGAAGTCTCAGGCTGCTATTTTTGCTACTTTCTTGCAATTGATTTTTCTTCTTTTTCCTTGGAATTATTTGGAAGTTAAATTCAAGGTAGAGAACCTTTTCAGTGAAAATCTTTTTGGTGTTTCTTTGTGCCATAGAAGAATTTGTTCCATGTATTCTAATTATGCTTAATTTTGAAGGTAGCTACTTAGTATTCTTTGCGATCTTTTCATGAGTGGAACAATGCAATGACTCTAAGAATAAAGAGGGGAATTTAGAAACATCATTCCTACTCTCCCTACTGACTGAAACAAGCAAAGTGTAAAAAGGATAGGATGGTGAGTCACGTTTCCTTCCATTCACTCAGTAAATCAAATGCAGAGATGAAAACACACAAAAGGTATAAAGACTAAACTTGAAAGAGTTATTGATGAAAATATCTCCAGAAAATGGAGACGAAGCAAGCGCTCTACATTATTGTAAATGGATGTTAGCAGCAAACTTGGCCAGGAATATTTTTATCAGTGCTATGCATAAACCGCACTGGAACAAAACAGAATAAAAAATGGAATACTAAAAAGAACAAAAGATCTATACAAGTCTTAATTATTTTGATTCCTGCTATATCCAGTCTTCCAAAGAAACTCAAGGAAGAATGACTGTGAACTGAGTTTATATTCCCTTACTTAAAGCTGATTAACAGTTTGGTGTCTGTACATCATGATTTTAAGATTACTTAATACACACGTAAATTTTTAAGGACAACATTCCCCAGTGGCCTGCATATTCTTTAAGGAGGATATTAAGCCCTACACAAAGGGCTGGTAAAATCTTTCTCTCCAATTTTGGTCCACCAAGTCAGGCATAAATACAGAACAAACTTCATGTGGACTTGCTGCACAGATATAAATTTCCCCTATAGAATCTATGTCTATCTAGCATTTAGAACATCATCTCTTTTTCATTTTTCTTACTTCCACAAATTAGAAGAAATTGCTTTAGAAAAAACTAGGAAGAGGCAAAAAAAAGATATCGGTAAGAGAAAATTCCAGCCTGAATGTGCTGAAATCTTAGAAATCAAGTTCAACTAAATTAGAATAAGCTATAAGGCATGAAAGGTGAAACAGTTTATTCCACTAAATCCAGGATGACAGGAAAAGAATCATGAGGATAGACAAGATGAGTAGAATCATTTTTCTGTTAGAGCACAGCACAGATAAAATGATTTCTTGAAAGGATGTTTTTTTTAACATTGTAAGTTTCTTCTTAAAAGTGCTGGTTTTGCTTGAAAATGTATCCTTTCCTCTAGATTAATCAAGCTTCTCCAAATTAAGCCTTCAATGTACTAATATATCGGGGAAAAAAGCCTTCTGATGTTCCCCATCAGCAACAACACAAGATAAGCCACAAGCTCTCCTGTCTGTACCTCTCCTGTTTCTTTGAATGGCCAAGCTGTTTTCCTTACTTATAAGATGAGCATCCAAATCCTTAGAGCACAATACCTCAAGAATGCAGAATGTATACATTTTGACATTTGATTAGGAACGTGTCTTCACGAAAGAAGAATCAAGCTGTCACCATCACATAAGGTTCACTCATGCTCTTACAGGCAGAAGGCAACAGGAGAGTGGTTTAGAACAAGTCCTTTGTTGATATACTGTATCATGGAAATTTTGAAGGTGGAGAAAAACAGTCTCTTTTGTTCCCAACCTCTGCCTAAATCTGAAATTTTTAGGAAAAACTGAAGAACCTCCTTCCCAAAACTAAATTTCACTATTTCTTTAAGAATGTATACTATACAATTTAGCTGGCTCACATCAAGTACTGTTAGAGGTATTTATTAACTAAATAACTGCAAATTATTTACATTTTAACACTGACATAGTTATGCATGAAGGGAATGGCATTGCACAGCATTCAAGGTCCTAAAGAGCCTGAGGGAAAAATTGGACCACAAATAGAAAGCTTTCTTGTAATGTAAACCAACAGGAAAGCCAGCTACATGAAGCTCAGAAGCAGTACTTGCACTGGACCTCTGCAAAAGTGGAAAATTGTGGATCCCTCAAAAAAAGGAAAAGTTCTCTATTCTTTGTAATGCAATTAATATAGTACACTGAGAAGGATTAGCAATATATATGGATACCAAATCCAGATTTTTACAGAAACTCTAGATTTTTAAAATAGAGCCTTACTAGACATAAACAAAAGTGACTATCTTGTGAAAGTCAACAATTCAAAATTTTCTGTTGGTTTGACTGAATTGCATCCAAATACCTGTAGACAGGCATATGCACACCCAGGTATTCTATATGCAGAGATTTTTAAGGCCTAGGACTACGTCTTTCAAAATGTATTTTTGTGTGATGTGTTGCACATTACTGAAATCCAGGATAAATATTTCAAATAACACTTCAAATACTCTTTCACTGATTATTTGGAGATGAAATTATTGCTTACAAAAGGAGTTGCTCAATTCCTCCTAAAATCCTTTTCTGAGAGGAGGCAAAAAAGGTAGGAGATTTTTCTTTTTTTCATGAAAATTCCTCATTTTTCTTGTATCTTAATATTTCTAGTAATGGATCACATCAGCAGTCCAGTACTATTTCTACAGTAAGAGAGAGCGAGCATCATTTTCTGCTCTTGACAAGCTCCCCCTTAAATGTGCCTCTTAGATGTGATGCCCTATGTCACTGCCTAGCTCTGTGCAGCCTCTGTTTCCATGGCTGCTTTTAAAGGTTTTAAAGCCTCCTTTTCACCTGGAAATGTAAATTGGGAAACTCTATCAGGAGGATTGCCTAGTAAGTATTTTTAATCAAAACCTAAATTTTAGGGGATACATTTATAGCAAGCATTCCTTAATACAACCCACAAAAGTTGCAAGCACATCAGTTTTGCACACATAAAAACTGCATTTGTGTGAATAAACAGGGCAATTTGCAAACGTTAACTTGACCAGTCATCTGGTTTGTGTGTACAAATGCAGATTTGCTGTGTGTGTAATGCCTGCACTAGCAAATTTCTGTGCAGAAGTATAGAACCCTCAGTGGTCTGTAGTCAGATGGTTGAGTAAAAGCAAAAACATTTCAAAACTGGTCTTTAACATTAAAGAACAAAAAAATTCCAACAAAAAATGACGTAAGGTTCAAAAGGATGTATCAGTTCAACAATACCCTATTATGAACCCATACCTTCCAGAACTGCCAGAAATTAGGATCTTAAGCAAGACTTGAAACAAACACATTCAGGAGTAGAAAAAAGTGAAAATAAATAATGCTGCATAAGATTGTCTATCCTATTGGCTGAAAAATTTCATTGAATTCTGGTATGTTTAATGGATAATTGGTTTGTAGCTCAGGGTGTAGCACAAATTTACAGACTATGGTATGAAACCAGCCCTGAAATTGTTATGCCTCTGGAATACCAAATTAAAAGAAAACCTGAATTTGTTTCCAGCCCTGAGCTGAAACAAAGAGGACTTATGATCCAGAAGTGGTATTTCGTGAGTGAGTTTCAAGACAGCTTTTAGAGGGGTGATGTAGACCTGTGAGGCCCTGTATGCCATGTGACACAGTTATATCCTGAGGATACCAAGTTTAAGCAGCCGCACTAATTACACCTGTGAAAACACCATACTGAGAGGCAGCTTATCACACACTGGCTTCCACAGTGCCTTCGAGCACCCACTCTCCAGCCTGAGCTCCTTTCAATACCTAAACAAAACCGACAGAGCTAGATCACTACCATGGCGCTCATCCTTTAGTAGCAATACATGCATCATGCATATATCCAGCACCTTCATGCTGATGCATGAACAGGTACCCAGGGGAAAAAAAAAAACAACCCAACACACAACCAACCCACAAAAAAACATCAATCACACGTAAGAGTAAGATACAATCGTGTAAGATTTCTTTAAGTCTCCAAAGAGCCTCTGAACCCTGGATCTACACCAAAATGTATCAACTTCTGACCCTAATTGTCGCAGCGATAAGCTGCTTGGGCAATAGCAGCAGTTTGAGCTTGTCCCGAGTCAACAGCATCAGTTGGAGGGATTGGTTCTGGAGGAGAGCTGCAGCTTAAAAAGCTGATGGAACTTTTCATGCACTTACTGAGCATCAACTGTTCAAATGCCCTCAAAGGATGCGCTCCCGAGTCTCGTGGCATTTGGCCAAAAGCAGCAGGGTTCTCAATCAGCAGCAATGAGAGAGAGTAAACTTTTCTCCAGCTTGGGCACCGATGTCAAAAAACAGCCAGTCCTCTAGGATAAGACAGATAATTTCAGTGGCATATGTCTCAGCTAATTCTGATCTTTCAAACAGTGGCTAAAGTTATGGGGCAATATCTGTGGAAACCTAACCTCTCAAGGACACATGCATAGGGAAACAGATGGCTTGCAACAGACTGTTTAATCCCAAATCAAATAACAGAATCAGCACTTCAGAACGACTGCTTATGTAGACACTTCTGTTAGAGAGTGTGGCCTACAGACAGGCAGCTTATGCAACAAGACCCCCAGAAAAGCTTATATGATATGTTAACAAAACCTAGAAGTTCAACATCTTAAAAAGCAATTTTCTAAAAGGATGCTATACTTATAAACAAATCATCTGGTCTTTTCTGGGACCAATTAGTTCATTTTATATATTAACTTTTGTTAGTATAAATAATATTTTAAAATATACAAGAAATAAGCATTTTACTTATTCCTATCTCCTCCATAAAGAGCCATTAAGCCTCAAAACTTGTAATTTTTATCATCGTCTGAAAACAGTAAAAATCAGCTGATGGAAAGTGATCAAAGAACAAACCAAACCAAAAAAAAAAAAAAAAAGGGTTTTCTTAACTTTTAAAAGAATTGCATGTCACAACACAGCACACTAGGAAGCCCAGAAAGCACAGAGCATAAGAATAGCTCAAGAAGCGATACACTCTTGAGAATGTACTCTTGAGAAAAACAACAGCTTTACTACCGTGTGAAACAGCTTCTCTGACATTACTGAATGTAATCTTAGAAACACACCAAGAGAATTAGCTGCTTGCTCACATGAATATCAGAAGAAAAAAAGTGTTCTTTTTACATCCTAGTATTTGATAGTCATATTGAAATGTTTAAAAATATTTTATTTATTTGACTGCTGAAATAATGATGAAATCCTCAAAGAAACCAGGTCACCTGCCTGCTGTTTAACTGCTCACTAGTGAAGCCAACTCGCCCTGGGATGTGCAAGTACCTCTCCAGCAGCACACGATTGCACCAGGCTCTGTACCTGCCTTTACCCAACACATCTTCAGTTCTAAATCCTCACCATTATGAGAAGCATCTCATACTTTAACTATTACCAGTCTTACCACAAGTCATATCTTCTAAAACATGAAGTCAGCCTGTTGCCTAGTAGAAATCCTGAGAAACTAAGAAACATTTTGAAAGCTGACCTATAGACCCAACAACTGCATTAAGCTGCTTTGTCTATCTCAAGATCAGGCCCATAATTTATTGTGCTAGAATTCAGTGAATGCCCAAGGTAGAATTGTGTGTGATCCATGTCTGGGATGACCTTTTTAGTCAACAGAAGGACGTGATCTAAATATCTTTAAAACAGTTTAGTGTACAAGGAAATCTGTGATTGGCAGCCACCAAGCAAACTGAATCCCACATCCTTCTAAATAAGCACTGAACCAATTCATCCAGCTGCAGCGATTCCATGATGGCAACAAACTATTGTAGTGTACCATGTATGAACCAGACATCCATTCATAATTTTTGGAGATTGTATCATTACTGGCAAGACGGTGGTCCAATTCCTGAATTGTGGAAACATTTTATTGATCTAAAACTCCCCTTTTAAGGGTTACATTTTCTTTTTCCTTCCTGAAAACTATTGCATGGTGTTACTGAGTCATCTCAAAAGCAGGAACATTTCAGCAGTGAACAAGTCATATATAAATAATGTAGATCAATAATTTTCAACGTGTGGTCTGCAGACTCTTTGGGTTCACACAACCTTGCTATGAAAAGGAAGCCTACTGCAGTAAGTTAACCTTTGCTGCACAGAGATACATGCCTCCACTGAAAAGTACTTAGGGATCCACAAATCAAAAAGGTTATAAGCCACTGATGTAAGTAATCTGTAAGCAGTTTTAATGCTTTGTAGATTATAAATACCATTTCCATTTACTATTTAAACAAAATGTAGAGATTTAGGGCCTCACTAATTTATGCAATGGAAATATTGAAAATTCAGACTATGATTGTACCAAACTGTCAGCTGAGGAAACATCAAGTGATTTACCCAAATAATGTTTTGATGAAGTAAAAACCTAAAATTTTGCACCTGTTACAGTACTGCACAGCCCTTCATAGCTTAGCTCCCTTGATATATTAGTTTTTCATTCTTGTTAGTGACAAAAATACGCAGCAGAGCAAAAAAAAGATATTTTAGTACAGCCAGGAAAAAGAGATTATCTTTGAAGAAATCACTAGAATTAAACTCTGAAAAAGCATACAGAATCAGTGGGCTTGTTAAATATAGACAACACTGACAAATAAACAGTCTATATTATTTGAACAGTTTCCTCTGTACTGGGCTTCCTCCCCCCCAGTACTATTGAAACGGTGTCCTTATCTCAAGTACTTTTCACATATCAGAGAAGTGGTAAATTTCACAAAGCCTGCACTAATGTTTTGCATTTCCATTCCAAGTGAAATGCACTTCAATAAGTAAACATGAGTATTCAATAAAACTGTGGCTGGAGACAATGGGGAAAAAAAAAAACCAAACCTGTTTCAAAATACATTGATAAGTAAATCATTCTAAAAGCATTGGATAATACTGTGAAACACTGAAGAGCCGAGTCACTCAAAGCTGAGGATAGGTTTAGTACAATTTTTAGCACTCAGGTTTGGGGTTTGTTTGTTGTTGTTTTTTTTTTTTTCTCCTCCAAATCCTCATTGTGCTTGACAGATATAAAACAAGATGTTTGCATTATAATATTTTATAATTCTGTAGATACTTAAGTGCATCAATTGAGAATAATCACATCCCCCCTTAAGGACTGAGAGCATGCTAAACAGCATACACATATTCTTTTTCAAATATTTCACACAGTTAGGGTGCGTGGGGTTGGGGGGGATGAGGGGGTGACTTGCTTAAGAAATATTTTGCATGATTTTGCAAGCCCCAAAATTCATAGTAGGTTGGGTTTGAGCACCTCAGGATTTCTATTCTCAGAACTTATTAGAAATTCATAGACAAAGTAACTTCTCCTCTTACTGGAGTACAGCACAGGGGGTCACCATCAAGAACCACGGCCTCTGTATTCTAGTCACTAATTTAAAAATATGTCATGACTTCACAAATGGTGTATGCACATGCCTAACTTCACATGATACCAGACAGTCTCACTGGATTTAGCAAGGCCAACTACAGTAAGTTAAACACAAGCAAGTTTTTAAGGCTTGGTGCTGTAAAGACCTAGATATTCTCCGAGATGATACAAATGAAGAAACAAACAAGGTGAAGAGTGTTAATTCATTCATTAGAATCTTAATTTATCCCCTAACCTATTTCTACCCTTTCTTCACCAAAAGTTATCTGCCAAATACCTTACACAATGAATATTTTTAAATGAAATGAGTTGAAGAGCTCTACCTAATCTTTCCATACCAATGTACTCCACGTGAATCTTCTGAGATAGCAATTGTTTTATATAAAGTTTACAAAAGTTTGAAGGGGATTTGTGGCAGTGGAGGAAGAGCTTCTGATGGCAGTGTCTCAACAACATAGGCTGGTTCGGTGTTGGTGTGTTGTCTTCTGGAACAAGCATTTAGATCCTGGGTCTCATTTCTAATCCATTCCTCTGAATGGGACTGTTATTCTTGGCCTTTTCACTGTAGAATTCCTGATAAATTATATGTGGCGGGTAGGCAGGAAGGAAGAGCCCTTAGAATAAGATTAATTTTAAACATAGTAACAAAAAAACCCAAACAAACCCCAAACCCACGGAAATGACAAATGCAGTTCACTGAGCACTAGCCTATGTTGTTCTCTCAGACAGTTGTGCTCCACACCACACTTCTGTATGCTGCCCCAGCTATTGTTTCCGAGATGCCACCATATTCAGCCCTTGGCAAAATGATACATGCAGCGGTCTGTATTTGTATCTCAGTAGCAAGGTCCTCAACTATAAAAATCCTAGTTAATCAAAGATAATAAAAACAAGATGTAATGTGTATCCTGGGGCAGAGAGAAGTCGAGCAGGACACCATTGTTTCACATTATCTTAAAAAACAGTGGTCAGATGCCCTCAATCAAGGCAGAGATCAGTCTTCCAAAAACTTTGACATTTTTCATCTTGTGTCTCAAATTTTTTATTTCTTCTGTCTCCCTGATTTAAAGTTTAAACCAGTTGTTTTTCATCCTTTTACCTATTTCTTCCAGATTATCTGCATTTTGACAGACAAACTTATTGAATGTAATCAGTTATATGTTTATCAAACAAAACCTTCTAAATATACCAGCCAGTAATCTCCATGGTGGTCTGCCAGTCAGATTCAGTCTCAACAATTGCTTTAATCAGATTTTTCCATTCCTCTTCAGTGCTCCCATCAAATTACATTTGAATGGACTCTGCAGGTCATATGGACTAAGTTGAGCTATATGTGAGAAGCAAGAAAAAGATGGGTAATACATCTAACGTCACTCTTCCAGCTAAAGGAGGGGTACATTTGAAAATGGTCCAGCAATCTACCACTGCTGAAAATGTCCTTATTCCATAAAAAGCACATATGTTTGCAAATAATAACAAAATGCTAATAGTTACTTCTATTTTACCAAATCAATGAGATTCTCACCCACCTAGGCTGGTTATAAATGCATCTAAATTACAGCTTGTCCTCTTGTTTTTTAGGGCTGACTAACCAGGGGAAATTACTCAAGGAACACTTAACACAAAAACCTATGGACTAAGATACTTTATCCAAGATTTCTCATCCTACAAATACTTCTGTAATGTTCAATAAAGATCTACTTTCTACAAAAGTTCCTTTCAAATCTTTTCTTACATATAACTGAACTTTGGTTCTATTAAAGGGTTGTTGGCAAAATTCTCCATGGCCATACCATTTATGCCTGTGGCATAAATTCTGTTTTCCAGCCTAGATTGTTTCAATAAATTTACTTTCTGCATTGACACTGACTGCTGTGTACTCTTTTTAGGCACCTGGAACTATGAGTGCTGTAGACCTTCAGCTTCCTCAGAAATTACATTCTCTTTCTTCAGCCCCTGCCATAGTAACATTTTCTTTGCTTTTTACTGTAAACTGGCGAGTTTCACCTTTTTTTTTAACCTGCCAAAAATAATCATGAAAATTTTATCATAAAGCTCTGGTTAGTAGTATGTCTTAAAATAGAAGGATAAAAAAACATTTTTGGCTCTCTTTATCCCTTTAAATAACATCGTATTTTGGGGGGCAGAAAGATAATAGGAATAACACAGGAATGCTTGGCATTCAGGTTGCTTGTTTTTCTCAAATTGTTTACTTAATGCTTCTCCCCCACCCCTTGGGTATAGTTCTTGCCAAGACATATAGATTTATATTCACTCTATTTTCCAGTGCAACTTTTGGAAAGCTAACACGTACAGTATGCACTAAGAGCAACTTCTAAGCTGCAGGCAGAATAAAACAAATCCAAAAAGTAAATGTACCTTTCCAGAAAATGGTTGAGTGGATTTAAGTTACAACAATAATAAACAATAAATAATAAAATCTTTCTGAAAGCTAGAGAAGCACATGTATCCTCTTCATTGATTTTATCACTTCATCACACACCACAAATCTGTGTCAACATGAGTGGCAAGTCTCTGAGGTAAAAATGTACAAGTCAAGGCCATAAAAGCAGACCACATGCTTAGGAATTTGTCTATTGTAACCGTAATGAGGTGGCCTGCTGTCTCTAAGGAGACAATTCATGATACAGCATATGCCCAGAGAGAAGAGAAAGACTGTTTTATGAATCCAATACAGTCATCTGTAAGTCAATGAAGATTCAATTTCTTAAAGAGACAGGAGGAAGAAAGCATTTGCGTGAAGAGCAGAGTTGTGAATAACCTGTTTATATGTAACCAGATATTGCCCTGCAACACTACTATAACCTACTGGAATCAGCACAGCTACTCAGGTAAGTAAAGATTAATCATGTAGTCCTTCAAGAGGAGGCCTTTGATGCATAACATGATCTACCCTATTTACATAAATAGCATTTTTCAGCCCTCTATTAATCTTGACAGTACTTCAGAGGGGTTGCTAGTATTAAAACCCATTTTCTGGAACATACTGAGGAATAAAAAAGCAAAGCAATTTCTTCATGTTTATACTGTGCCTTACTACTCTCCTACAATACAAAACTCACTTTGGGTGACCAAGCTATGCTATGACCACTGTACAAAGCATATAGCATTAAAACGCAAAAGGAAGCTGCAGCCTCAAAACCACTGCAAATTACAGTATCTGTGACTGCTGCCAAAAGTATTATTTACAAAAGTCTGCTCAGAGAGGTGTAAGCTGCCCCACTTCACCACAACGATTGCTAATAATGAAGAAAAAAAATTCTTTATGGAGAATTGCCAATCCTGTGAAATGATATTTCATGTGTTTAATGGGGCGGGAGGGGGACAGAGAACTGAATGTAGTGTTTTAACAAACCTTTTACTTTGGAAACAGAACAGGAAGGGAAGAAGAGCTGATTTAAGAAAGTAAGAACTGCAAGACAAAGAATGGAAAAGCGTGGGGTGTTTGAATGTCCTATGGGAAGGGAACAAATAGAAAATAACATAATTTCTTACTTTTTGATCTCAACAGACAAGAGGGACTCTCTTTTAAAAGACAGGCAACGCTGAAAGGGTTTTTTAATCATTTTTCCTACAGGAAGTTATGCAGTAACGAAACAAGTTTTGCACACACATTTGGAGATTTTGGTTTAAATCCTGTGAATGGAGCTCATAGGTATAGAGGACTCACCCAGAAGTTTATGTAAAGTATCCAATATCTTTAGTCAGACCCCTACATTCTTTTTTCTCCCCATTGGTAGAGTGTTACAGGAAGCAACACTTCAGATTCTTCAGTAGTCATTCATGTAAGCACATTGAGTCATAAAGGTTATTTCCAAACACTTTCTCTCACGTATGCAGCTGAGAGAAGCAATACCAATATCAGCTGAGTAGTTGATTATGGATTTACAGCCTATAAATGTGAGGGCATATGGTGAGACTCCAAAATGGATATCAAATGTTCACACAGCCTCACACAGATCATGAAGTGAAGTGTAAAATAGGACACAAGTGACTAAGATACAGTCATTTAGCATCTGCTCCAGCTGTATTAATTCAGGTTGGACATCACACAGTAGCATGATACAGACACAGACAAGCAACTGCATGTATAAGACAGCTTGATTGTGTCCTAGCCAAAAATGAACTATCATGCAGGAGAGCTGGGTTACCAGACAGACATTCCCTCTCCATTATGCTAGTATCAGGTGGAACAAAAATGTGTCTTTTAATCCTATTGCTCCTGAATGTTATTCACAGTTCTCTATCTTTACTTCCTTACAAGTAGAAGAAAAGCTGTTTTCTAGGCATCACATCTAGTATAATGTATGCATCAACAGTGACTCAATGTACTTGCTGTTGAGACATACAGTTGACCATAAAATGTAAATCAAAGCAAAGCCAAGAGGAGGTACCTTAAACCCCTGAAGTTTTCTTCACTTCACCTAGACACTGAAACTGTGCCTTTGACAAGCACAATCACTTTCTTGGAAAAGGACGCATTGACAGCATATCCAATTGAAAGATCTAGAGCCTTCATGTCAGAAACAATCATCACTCAAACTATAAACAGAAGGGGAGGGAGATGCTGCTTTCTGATGCAGTTTTACCTTAAGGCTCATTACAAACAAACTAGAAGCAAAGGAAGGAATTGATTACATGAAGCAAAGGTAAAAGCATCAGTACTGCTCTTGGCAGAGAGTGGACAGTAATCATTAACATAATTTACATGAACTGTCTGGGGGTAAGTCAGAATTTCTGCAGCTTACAAAACTGAATGGCATACAACAGTGCTAAACAGAAGTGCTGGTTCTTGAGGGGTTGTGGGGAGCATTTAGTATGCTGCATGTTTGTTCACATTAGTCTCTGTAGTCCAAGCAGATGGATGTCAGTCTGTCTCTCTCTCACACACCCCCACATTAGCAAGGCAGGAAAAAAAGAATATTTTAATTTAGTGCTACAAGTTTACTCTTGCCACCTGTTTTCACCATTACCAATTAAAATTGATTGTTTTCATATCACAGGTAGTTAATAATTTGGTTGCTTTGGATCTACTCTCTCAAATCATCTAAACTTGGGGACTGAGGCATTCATCAAGTCAAACCAAGCATCGATAAAATGCAGAGCAAGAATTCAGGGGACTCCAAAATGCAGGGCCAGTACTGCTAGGCTTGACTGAAAAAAATCCTCCTTGCCTTGCAATAGCCAGCTTTTTGTTATCCTTCTCCAGCTTCTTTTCATCTCCTGTTCTTTTGTTTCACTGTTCTCCAATTTTCTCCTTTTGAGTTCTCTTATTTTTTGAGTAGTTGTCTGTCCTCACTTTGTAGTTCCCACTCCTGTTTCTTCATCCAGCACAAGTTAAATGGTTCCATTTTTCATCACTAAATGAGCCGATACAAAGTTAGTCCAGGGTGTTGTCGCAATTTAAGGGATTAGTAACAAAGCAAATGAGAGAAGACTGGTGACGAGTGCTGCTGCCTAGCCCCGTGGATATGTGGTAGCCCCTTGTGAACATCACTGTCAGCTTTAAAACCCAAAGAGCTATTATTAATCTGAATCACAAGAACGCATTTTCACTGTTGAAAGAAATGTTGTCTTCCTCACCTATTTTTGTCCATCGGCTCTCCATGTTCTTCTGACTAATATTGGCCAAGCTGCAGATAGAGAAAACACCATCTTCTGCAGAATCCAAATAAGGATTTGGTAACTGATTCACATAATTCTTTGGCTATGACCTAATACACAGAACTCAATGCTCAACTGTCTCCAGCTTTTAACAAAGGCTTTTAAAAAGCCATCAGAACAAAATAACTGAAATTTAGGTCCGAGGGACCAATCCAAACAGGGTTTCATTGAATATTAACGAAAATAGTAAATAATTTTCTAATAAAAACTAGCAATATCAGTAGATTTTCTAGTATCTTACAGGTTGTTCTTGAATATTTGAGAGACTGAAAGATAATAATGAAAAATTTTGAATTGCAGAAGTTTCATGACTTATCATGAATCAGACTTTGTTCTATTAAATACTGTAATTTGGTACTTATTTGTTATCCTGATGTTCAAACATTTCAAACTAGCACATTACAGAGCAGAACAGGTTTCACAGTAGTTCAATGAACAATCGTGCAATATGCAAAAGAGCATAACTGATGTGAACGATTTACAAAAAAACACAGACTGAAATTTGTTTACATAATCACTTTTTTCCTACTCTCCAGTCCATCTGCAAATACTGTGTTTGTTAATTTTTTTATTGCATACTTTTAGAATACTTCTATTATGCTTCTATAAACTTGGTTAATAGATTAACATTTAACTATGTAAAGCAATTTTTCCCTCCATACAGAAATTTTATTAAAAGACGAGCAGAGTTGGAGCACCATGGATTTTACGTTACAAAATTATGAAGTTGGAAGCTTCAATGTTGTTTGCTTAGAAGTGCATCTTCATTATATCTGATATTGTTAAGAGCAAGTTCTTCTCTAATTAAGCTTCATCCTTGGTCGTCCGATTGCTTTTGCTCATGGATGCATACCAATTTGTATATTATAAAAAATCTTCTATTGATTCTATAAAGTTGACAATTTGCCTAATGGAGGGCAAGAATAATTTGTGACTGTGACTTCCCTTCCTTTCCAAAGTGTGCCTCTACAGAATTTGCAGATGACGTATGATCAGTGCACATGAGGTTTAGAATTAAAACGTTTGTCAGCCAGATACCTAATAGCCCATTTTGCAGCAAATAGATGATGTTCGAAATCTGCCAATTTTCACGGGTCTTTTAATTACAGCTTTGGTGGGTAAGGTTTAGTTTACCTCATATATTTACCGATAAGGTACAAAAGGCCTGAAGCCTTTTTCACTCTCACGTTCACCTTGCAAAGCTTAAATTTGTGAAAGCTAATCAAACATATTTCCTTTCCAATGAGACTGAGAACTAGAGGTCAGAAGCAGAACTTCAATACCTAAAACTTGAAATACTAGAGTGAATTGAAAACCTAAAACCCAAAGGACTGGATTAAAAGCAGAGAAAAGATAGTTTAGCAATTTCTCTTTCACCTGTTTAGAAAAGCAGACTCTCTCATCAGTCAGGTGATATAAGCCTGCACCCATTCAGTTTTCAGCACTACTGGGTACTGTTTTAAAGAACACACACTTCTCTAGTTCTGGTGACTTTTTTCCCCCACATATTGTCATGCTTGAAGAGGATTTAAAATGGATTCAACACTACAGTAGAATTTCCTGGTTTGGATACTATTTATTAATATCTGAAAACAGCACGCTGAAAAAAACCTCTTCTTACAGAAGCAAGAAGGCAATTCACAGCCCTCACCCCATCTTTTAATTAAGCACAATTAAGCTGCTATTTTGCTTAAGCAAATTTAAAATCTCAGCATTTAATTTGTTTAATTATCGATGAAGTATCTTCACAAAGATGCAACCATTTGTGTTTCTCTGCTTTACAGAAAATGTTTCAAAAATGGAAACACAGAGGCAGAGATTTCATGTTGTGTTAGATGCTGTCAAAGGGGTCTCTTTTTCTCTCCCTTTCTCTGTTGTTTCCAGCCATCCTTCTCTCCTTTCTCCTTTGTTTGCTAAAGTAGCTTACTGACTGTAATAAAGGGAGCCCAAGTGTCAGCTTGAGACTGCCATGAAAACTAACATTCACATAAACCATTTTTTCCACTTTTGTTAAGCTTCTTATCAAAAGAACTCTCCCTCTCCCTCTCTCTCTCTCTCGTCTTCTGTCCTTTTTAGGATATCTTTCTAATTTTATTGAGACTCCTCTGTTAAGGTACAGCACTATAGTTCAGTAACTATAGGAAAGTGAACCCAAAAGAGCCAGCTTGAGACTACCACAAACCATTTTCACTTCTTATGTTAACATTTCATCTCAAAGGACTCTTTTCTCTCTCTGTCAGTTGCAAGGCATCTCTTTGTCTCTATTGTGCTTACTGCGCTAAGGTGCCTCATTGACTGGAGTGAAGTGAACTCAAGCATGCCAACTTGAGGCTGGCACACATTTTTTAATTTGGTTGAAGTTGACACCCTAAGGGACTCAAGTTTCTGAGAAGCAACACTCCTCTCCCCCCCACACCATGCCTACTCCACTGAGGTAACTCTAAGATATATTTGCTATAATAATGTTTTCTATATTATATATTTAATTTGACAGAATTTAACAGATCATAACCCTGCAGGTCATTCAAGGATATTTCTTTTATTCCTCACCACCTTGTAGAGAACCTGGGATATTGAAGTAAAGTGAATACCAAATTGCCAAAGACACACATGACTCCATACCTCACAAACAGGTTAGGAAAACTTAACAGTACGGCCTGTTTCTCAGAGAAATACCTCTGAAAATGAAAGACCCCAACCTTTTTCCTCTTTTGCTGCAAAAAAACCCCACCCAAAACCCCCACTTTAGCCTGTGAAGTTTCCCGTCAACTGAAATATTCAGTATACTTTTCTAACCTAAGTCCTAATCACTTTAGTTTCACCTTTTTATAGTATCCCTCGTTCCCTTGAGGATTTACTTTTGGTGACAATCTAAGAATTAAATATAAAACAACTAAGATGAAATGAATTATGGCAACCAAACTCTTATCCCTGAGTGGAAGGATGCAAGCCTAAAGACAAGGACCAAAACTGACTAGACTACAAATTCCCAAGACAGAGTTTAAGTCAGCTGCTGTCAACACTTACAGCTAGCAATTCTTCAGTACCCAAATATTTCATTGGAATAACAACACAGAAAAAAGAATCCAGCATGCAGTATTCGCCATCTTTTTTTTGTTTGTTTTCAGTGATGTCCTTAACCTACTTTCTATGTCTTTCACAATTTCTGACAATGTTCAGTTAGCTCAATTTAACATTTTTCTCGCTCTTCTGTACTGCTAAAATAAGTCATTCAGTTTTGAATTGGAAAACAGAAAGGGAAGTGTTTGATAACACTGGGTGTATCCTTCAGTTTTTTGTAGCCAAAACCCTACACACTGCTGGCAGAAAGATCTATGTGTCTTAATCCCAAAATGCAGCAGAAAGAAGCTTGTTTATTTTTGCACAAGTCTGAGATTAGCAATGAAGTTACTCTATGAGAAAACTGAGTTGCAAAATTAAAACCCAATAATATTACTCAGAAAAATCTGTTACTTATTTTCCTTTTTTTTTTTTCTTTTCTTTTTTAGATGTCTGTAGATCACACTAGAATTTCAGGAACGTGCACAACATGCATAATGTTGACAACAACCACTGCAAGTAACAAATGATCATAAAAACCTGCCACTTAATTGTGAACAGAGCAGAAATTTTGCATAGGTTTTTTACATGATTTCATACACAGTTTGTCTCTGATTTAAAAACAACAACAACAAAAAAAACTTTTCTAAAAACGCCTTAGCTTTTAGAGAAAATATTATGATTTCAGGGCACACAAAAGTTAATACCACTTCTTGTCCACTGCACCCAAAAGCAGCATCGAGTACAGAAGTTATTTCATTTTTAAGTCATTACCAGTAAAACCCTTAATCTTTGTTGCCACACTAGGGGCCTTTCCTTATATCCTGCTCCTGAATATACCACCGTGCAATGGTGCTAGATTCACTGAACATCACCCCAAGAGAGCAGCATTAAAAAGGTAGGTCCTTCCATATCAAAAGGGCTTTGTTTTTCCATAGCACATTTGGGATTCATTCTATTTGTCTTCTAGTTTCTGAAGCTTTATAGTGCAGTCAAGTCTACATTTTAAGGTTTTACTCTCCTACCATTAAAAAAAAAAAAAAAGCTGATTGTTCACATGTAATCTCATTCTTATAGGAGTTGAGGCTTTCAGAAAGAAATAAAAATCCTCCCTTGTTTCCCCCTGCCCTCTCCTCCCCCCCCCCCCCAAAAAAAAAATAAAACCCCACCCCGAATATTGTGAGATCTGTAAAACAGAAGATCAGAAGAAAGGATGGAAGTCAGCCACATCTTCTATGAACAACAGTATAGCAGCCCATCTCCACAGCTAAGGGATGGAAAACATGCAAGTTACCCTAAAGGAAAAGAATCAGGAGAAAGGTGTAAGTTTAGAACACCAAATCTAAAAATTAATAAAGGAGAAGGGAGTAAATATGTCTTGTAAACTTTCAGAAAACTTGATTTTTCTCATCATGCTCTAATTGAAAACACTCTTTGCTGCACCACTGCTTATTAACAAAACTGAGAACTACAATTTCCTGAACAGTCAAGGCCAGGGACACCAAAAAAAGCAAACAAAAGCCCAGAAAACCCACACCCAGCCATGACCAAGTACTGAATGATGACAGGGGTGGTGATGATTTTCTAGAAAACCTAACATGATCCAGGCACGTGAAAGAATAGCACAGTTCCAGGAACCTAGCTAATGTTGACAACAACCACTTGAAAATAGTAAATGAACTGTAAAAAACCCACATCACCTGATTGTAAACAGAATAGTCACTTTATATAGACACTTCCTGAATTTTAGTAATCAGTTTAAGTCTTTAATTCTCTTATGACAACCAAAGTACCCAAAGTCACTAGTCTTCAGGAAACTAAATAAAATGTTAAAATGCTCTAAGCCTCCAAACCTGTCTCTGGCAAACAGCAAAATAAATACAACTGGCCAATTTCAATCAGATTTCTTTGGCAATTTTTCAAAGACAGGAAGAAGCATGACACGAGTACTCTGCCAGGCCTCGTGTCTCTGTGAATATTCTGTAAACAAAAGCATTTCAGCGCATCCCCAATCAAAGTCATACCAGCTGTTGTTCTTCCTACACTTATTCTCTACAGTGAAAGGGAAGACAAAAATCATACCGCCTGGACAAGAAAGGCCTGCGGGGGGGGGATGGAGGAGGCAAAACAACACACATCAGGGAAAAGGGATATTAATGGCTATTTCAAGAATGAAAAATTTGTTTTTCAGCAGGCATTTTGATACCCTCATAAAGAAGGGCCATGATGATGATGATGGTGCCATAAAAATAAAACTGTATCAAGCTAGGACTTTCATTTCCTTTTGACGCATGCAATTCTACCAGATTTCTGTAAAGTTCACAGCGCTTCAGGAAACAACAGAAAGACACATTAACTCTGCAGTAGTTCATAGAAACTTTCTATGAGATAGGAAATGTATTCATGTTGAAAATATTGAGTCACTAAGCCCTCAGACTGCATTCCAAAAGTCTACCAGAAACATTTCGATCAAGAGTGCGAGTATGTGACAGCCAGGCCATTTGGGCTAAAAAGCGTTGTGCAGAATTATGTCGGCGAATCTAGTGCCCTCCAAATGACCTCATATTATGGCCATAGTATTAAGTCATGGAGAAACCTGTAAGTAAGATGAATAATTTTTTTTTTCCTAAAAAAAAAAAAAAAAAGGAAAGGGAAAACTCTCAAGTTCCCAGTAAGAATGCTAAATTACCCCCTCTCCCAATGGAATGCTTCACTTTCATTTCGAAGTAGCAGTAAGCCTATTGACCCCCATGGTGTTATCCTTTTCACTGCTCTTGCAGTACTTTCTTTAATCTCTTGGATCAAAGATTGGTCAATAAAAATCATCTCTGCTTTTGTGGGGAGCAAACAAACTGCACCAAGTCCTATGATAATTGTAAATCTTCACTAAAATCCCTGAGAAAAAAAAAAACAACAACCCACAACAACAAAAAAACCCCACATATATGTTGACATTAACTTTGTAACTGTAAATGTTTGTGTTGCTTTTGTGCTATATTAAATATTCTGAATTATTTTATTTTGAATCAGTTGTTATTGTTTTATAGTCTTTCATACTCATTGCATTCTTTAATTAAGTAATTGTAGGCCTTGAAAAACTAAAGCTAAGTTACATTTACACTCTGTTATACAATATTTCTAATCAATTGGTTTAAGTCCTAATTACATAAAAACCTCTGGGTCCTCCACAAAGGTTAAAAGATTGGACAGTATTTTAACAACAGAAATATTTGTTGAGACAGTTTTCAACAGCCTCCAGACTATATGGCATCCAAGGGCTTTGTGTTACACCTTAGGTATCAAATCTAATGAGAATTTGAGCCAGAAAAAGAAGAAAACAAAAGTAAAAAAAAAACCCTAATAGAATTTTTTGCTGGAGGAAAAAAAAAACCAAAACCAACCACATCCAGAGGTATTATGTCCCTGCTACTTTAGCTTATAACCTAACTCATTTTTTAATTCTCTTTCAACTTTAACCTATTCATCCTATGTGCAGCATCCATATCCTGACCTTATTATTCCAGAGTATTTCTAATATCCATCAGCTTCCTCGTCATCTAAACAGAAAGGAAGTGATTTCTGTTTAGCAGAAATTCCTTGAAGGCACTCGTAATCACTGATCACCGTATCTTCATCTACTCTGGACTCCCTGATGAATGCAAAGCATTTCCCTCCTCCTGAGTCTCAAGAAAAACACAGACCGTGGATGGCCCTGGCATCATCAGGTATCAGATATGGATCTGGCTGTGACACAGGTACAACTTTGGATGTTGCTACCAGGTTCCCCCTCCCAAGACATAGCACTTGAAAGTCTTGACATTACCTACATCATGTCTTGTAGACAATCTCTTGCCTTTTTATTGTCATCACCAAACTGCCCTCTTACTTCACCTATGAGCTGTTCAAACCCACGTTGCTACCAGGAAGTGTCTCCATTTCACCCACTCTATCTGCCTGGCCCTTAGACAGGTTGTCTGAAAAGCTGCTAACAGATTCTCAGTCAAGCACTCTTCACTAGTAACTCTAGCAAAACCCAGCACATTTATATACCCAGAACATTTTAGTCACAACAAGAGAGAAATTCCAGCATGCTGGCAGAGCAGAGATCCCAGACTGGGACCTTGATTTCATGGAGACTTAAGCCAGGTCTTAACTGTGCTATAAATCATGTCCTTGTTTAGCAGCAATTTCCTACTTTATTTTAGAGCTCCATGCCATTTTTTGGCTCACATTGAAAATAGATCAGAAGGTTCAATGGTGAAGGGGAATGTTTTCTTATTTTTTCTATGTGGTGCCTTGTATGCACTCTGGAGTGATGTAAAATAACACGAGGCTAAATACCACCCATAAATACCGAACTATAATTATTTTCTCACACATTTATTGCAAGGTCAAAAGTTATTCTACTAGTGCGCTAATTTGAAAAAAACAGAACTTCACTTCCAAATCCAGATCCCTCAATTCAAGATGCCAAGGCTGAGAACAGCTTGTGTCCGCACATCATACCCCTGCATTAAGGATCATGGAGACGCACTCTGCAAATTGGGTTTGGCCCTTCAGTTCCCAGGGAGAGCCAAAGGTGTTCAGAGGACAGGCAGCAAAGCTTAGGTGAATCCAGATTAGCCTAAAACATAAAGGGCAATCTTGCATTTCTTGCATGAGCAAATTCCCCATGATTTTAGATAAAACTTTGAGTATGCAAGCAATATGCAGCTAGGTTTCTTGCCCAAACCCTGAACAGTCTTTTCCCCCCTATCAAGGGAAAACATTTTGTCACTTGAAAAAAAGATGAAAAAAGTAATTTTTAAGGACCTAGAAATTAATAGGGTGCTACTGAAGAAAAAACCTTTTGTTCTAAGATGTAGGAAGGGACCCTGCTGGATGTTTCCACAATAGTGTCAGTGATATTAGTGCACAGAGAAGCTAACAAAAGGCAGCCATGCTGTCTGCTGCAGCACTAGAAATGAAGCAAAACACAGTAAGGTGAGGGGGAAAAAAGCAGTACAAGCTAATTTCAAGATCAATTTCAAAAACAGATTTAAAAAAATGAAAATAGAAGTTGATACTTTTGTGACGGGCTAACCTGACACCAATTTAGTTACCTTGTTATAGTAACCTCAGAAAAACATTCTTTGTTTAGACGGACTTCATCATGATTCAAAAATAGTACATAATTTATATTTTTTCCCAAATCTCAGTGCGACTGACACATATATCACACACAGCACAAAGCATATACAAACACACACCTATCGATATATTCTTAGCGTTACACCATTTATAAGATTTCCCATACATGATAAAAGCAACTCATTTAAAATATCGTAGTTTGATTTTGTTTTTTAAATAAAGCACTCAGATACTAAAAATGGAATACTTAATATAGAAAATAGGTTGCTATTCTCTAAAATTGCCTCTAATGTTAGCTGAATATTAATAAAATCCATAAACCATTAGTACATTATAGCTGCTTTGTTCTGAATTACATAGACCTTTTATGTTTATTCCTCAGTGAAAATGCATAAAAAAATGAAATCCTCTCTAATTGTGCTCTCTGAAGATAGCTGGTAAAATCATTTCTAGCAGCAATAAATCAATTGTAGTATTAAAATGACCTGCCAGGTGCATCTTCTGGGTATCAGACTAATTAAGGGAATGTATTAATTGCAACTATTCATCAACACTACCAATGTTGTTAGGTAACCCTTACAATGAATCTTTTTACCATATTATACAGCAATGAAACTGCAGTTTGACCAAATATAAGGGATTGAACAAAAAAAAAAAAACAAACCAAAAAAACCCCACCTATGCACAGCTTTCACTATATCACTTTGATCCCAATTCTTTGCTAGTAAATCAACCAAAGGCAAGAAGATATAATTATATGTGCATATGTAGTTTATACACATCTCTATCTCAGTAGAGAGTTTTACCAGGTTTCAGAGACTGATGTGGGGTTTCCCCCTCCCTGAAAAATCTAATTCTGATATAAATTCACATGCATTTTCTGTAGCTATGAGCCAAATGAGACCAAATTTAGATCATACAGGCCTTGACTGGAAAATACCATTTACTTCTGAAAGTATGGTGTATTAGTATCTTCATTATTTTTCCACCAGGACTTCTTTATTACTTTAATCTATACATTCTGTGAAATGCAGATAACATAATTCCAGTCTGCTGTTTTGTATGGGTTGCTGATTCCCCCAGTGTTATTTTCCCTGCTAAAAATAAAAGCTGTTCTTCAAACTTCTGATATATTTTATCACCTTCTTCTACAAGCAAAAATTCTGTATTGCACAATATCTTCATACATTTCAGACAAAACACTGAAAGTTGCAGGATGCAGTAAAACTCCTACCATACCAATTTCTCTGCCATGCTTTTTAGTTTAGAAGAAGATTAGGAAAGGGATATCTTGATAGGCTGACAGAGGGGAAAAAACATACATGTCTGAGTTCAATTAGCAAAATACATGGAGAATAGTAAATACGTAGAACAAATCTAAAAGACACCAGGACAAAACTTGGCCCACCATATCAAAGTTCACATTTCGCTCCCCAGTGTGCTGTAAACACTCATATCTAGGAGACTGGTTCTTGTTGACTCACTTTATCTACATCTTTTAGGTATTTCTAAGTCACCCTGGTGTCTAAGCACTAAAAATAGTTAGATATAACCATAGCTTTTCCATTGCCATGCCCCTGACTATCACCATCATTCTCTGTCCCAGGTGAACCAGACATTAAGTAGCACTTGTAGATGCATAGGAAGTCATTCTTGTGCCCAGAAAAAAAATTACCTTTTCTGCTGGCAGCATATCCATAGAAGGGCAGTGAGATAGTGAAACCGGTCATACTTCACACATTTGGTCATTTGGCTATAAACCAGCGTATGCACACTTATACTAGAACAAGAATGTCTTGGGTCTGTTCAGAAAAGGAGGGGCTGGGGGAGACTTCACCACCCTGTGGCTCTTGCTTGCGCTTTTGCGAAGTTACTCAAGTCCTACTTCTGCAGAAAACCCAGGGAATTACGTGCAATGTCCTGAGGCACGGTACTAGATATTGGTAATCAAAGCTTAGGAAGTGAGATCCAGAAACACCAGCATGACAGCGCAGATGCCCCGCTAGCAGCTTCCCAGATGACTTGAACCCGAATGCCCAGTGCCAGGCAGAGCGCGCCAGGTACTGGGGCTCACGGCAGCCAGCCTGTTCAGCACCCACGGCCACGCGCAGCACAGTCAGGACACTCCTCTTCACACACAGTCCTGCAAGCACGCCGCAGTCCTGACCTCCAGCACTGCTGATTGTGATTTTGAACGTTTCTTGAGCAGCTACTGCCAGAATTGTCAAAATGAATGAAATTGAGAGAAAATAGACCCACAGTGAAAAACACTTGATTCATTTTTATTTATGACTCAAAATAAGAATATACACCTTCTTACTTTCAAAGTCTGACAAATAAAGTAATTTTAAAATGACGTAGATGATTCACAATCAGCGATGAATTTTAAAGCCAGCCCCCTGTCTCCAGCTTGTGTCAATACGTCTGAAGAAATGCTCTCGATCGCCTTTGGTATTCAAAGAGTTAGAAATAGAAGTTCACAAGTAAGATATTGTTCCTGTCTTTCCCTTCACTACCCAGACTGCTTTCTGATCTTCCTTTTGTCCTCAATCCGTTCCTTATCCCTTTCACCTCTCTTTCTCACTCTCACTCCGTCCCCTTGATCCATCAGACACAGCCAAGCTATCTGACACCTATGCCTTAAAGTAATTTTGGACAGAAGCAAAATGCCCTAGAATCCTTAGTAATCCTCCTCAGATCCATGTACTGAGCCCTGGTTTGGCTCTTTTATAGCCGCAAACAGTCTTTCAGCTAGCTAGCCTGGAAACTGAAAGCTGTTTCAGTAACAGAGGAAGGACAACAAGTCCTGAAAGAAAATCAGCCTGCTCGGGAAGAAGGAAAGGGAAAAAAAAAAAAAAGGCACCACCCACCCCCCCAACATTTTTTGGGTGTTAACATTAATATAAGCTAGAACAAATGAACTGATCAATAAATTCTTTAACTATAGGAGGTAAATGGGGAGACAGTGAGTTCATGGGGGCAGGATCTGTCCTTTCCTTGCAGTTGTATACACTCCATGTCCTGGTACAAGACAATGGTTTATAAACACCGGTGGTTTTGTGAATTATTGAAACAGCTACAGTGTTCTGTAAGCCCGTAGAATAATGTCTTTCACCCCTTATCATTCCCTATTGAGTCAAAGTGTAGTTTTTGACATACCAGAGTGGGATTTTTCTTTGTCCTTTTCCAGTACAACTAAATCGAAAGCCATATGGAATTCAGAGAGGTAAATAAAAAATAAAGCACAAAAATCAATAGACTACTGCCAAAACCCTGTGGATCGTACTAAAGTCAGAGTTAAATTACCTTTCATGACTAAGCAAGAACCTAGAAAAACGGAAAAGGCTACTTGTACCACAGTGAGTTACAGAGCTGCTCCCCCCGGGGCGCGGGCTGCACCAGCACTCACACTCCTCTGGTACAAAAGGTAGATTTCAGTGACAGGCTGTGAGTCCTAAAGCTATGTCATCTTTGAGAGGAAAAAATACTTGACAAACTTATACTTCTTAGTGTGGGAACATAACAGCTCCTTCACTTTGCAGTCTAATATAAGGCCTTGTTGTCCCTCCACTTTCTAATCTTTTCATAGAATCACAGAATCATTTAGGTTGGAAAAGACCCTTCAAGAGCCAGCCCCTCCCAGCAAAACAAAACGCTTGGATACATCCGGAGAACATAATACGTTATGAAAAGCAATGATGGATTATCTTTAAATTATGAGTATTTGTACTGAAAGAATGCGGGGATTTTTGGACGGGGGGATGAAGAAGGAAAGAGAAGGAAGAGGCGGAAACTGAGGAGCCAGACGCTGCTTCTTTCTACCAAGGCCCATCAGACTTTGGCAAGTAACAGGATATAGAGCCAGATACCATGCACGCACTATCTCAGGGTAAGGGCTTAATTCTTCCTCAGCTCCCCCTTGTTCCCCTGGTAAATCTCGAGGGACAACGGGTGTCAGAAGACTTGCATCAGATTTACTCCCCTGTAACAAGGAGCAGAACCTGGCATTGACTTGTAGCAAGTACAGTCAGATGAACTAGTTGTAGCAAATACAGTCAGATGAACTAATTCCTGATACATCTATCTGCTGAAGATGTTAGACTAGATTTTTGCGAGTTAAAACCAGAATCGCACACATTCTCTGCAATTTAAGTGATTAGCCACTTCTAAATCTACTAAGTGGTATTTCTCTGCAACAAAACAAAGAAAAAAAAGAGACACTGTGTGGACTTCTTTTTAAGGAAAAAAAAAAAACAAAAAACCCATCACTGAAGGAAGTGGAACGTACCTGTTACTATGATACAGACATGACCAGACCCTCTCCTTCCCCCAAAGAAGCAATTTACAACAGTGAGAGGACGTAAGTCAGGGGATCAAATCCAAGAGAAGTTTAAAAGCAGGTTTTGGCTGCAGTAGTGATGCAACCTAATGGGGGCAAGAACAACTTAATGCCACACAAATCCATTTTTCTGGTAGGGCCATAAGGCTCTGAGGCAGCCTGACAGCTGATTCCACCTCTCTGGGATGTCAGTAGGCAATGCTCTTTAGAAAAGCACAGCCCAGACTTAAGAAGCTTTACTCACTCTTACTTCCTCATGATGAGTTGCAGTATGTGCCACATCAAGAGGCAAAGACTCAGCACTGCCATGTCCAGTGCTCCTAGCATTAAGCTCTTGAAACAGCTTAGGGTTTTTTGAAAATCCTTCTTCTAAACTCTATTTTTGTTTACATACAATGGAAAAATACTGGGTAATATAAACTCAGTAAATTACAGTTAAATAAAAACACACTACCACAAAATGATCATCACAAAAGTCATGGGATTAGACAAGTTCATGATTTTGTAAATAACTGATTTTTTACTGCTTTAACCTGGCAATAATGGCTATTTGAGAACCTAACATGAGGTAGATCATTTTCTCTTCATATCTGTATTTTCCCCCATAATTAATGGAAAAAATTTAGGAAGAAGAGTGTACATGAGTTTCTGGTTTGCTTTATTTTGCCAAAATAGGCATTGTCAAGCAGGCACTTGACCTTAACTTTTGCACATGGCTGACTTCAAAGCACATTTGCTTAGTCTGCTTTACAATAGTCATTAGCTTATTTCTCCAGCACTATAGTAATGAGGTAAAATTTTTAGTCACAACCACTCTAGACATCTGCCAGTGTAAATGGCACATAGGTACTTCATTTCCAAGGGTCAGTTCTGTGCAATAGGCCAAAAGTCAGGTATCCCTGTTTTAGCTCTTGCCTACAACGTAGTCAGTCAAGATACATGCATGAAGACATTAAAATATCCATAATCTTTTGCACACACTAATATACTCTATACTCTGTTTTCTTAAAAAGGCATTTGGCCTTATACACTTTGTCCACATCAGCAGCCGTTCCACTACAAAGCAACACCAAAATCCATAGCCAGAATCTGCATTTTCCCTGATTATATTGGTACACCACACCAGCCTCCAGCCATTAACAATAACTAAGTTTACTAGTTTCTTTTTTCTTCCTCTATCTTAGAAAAGAAAAAAAGCTCTAAAACCTGTCTATTGATTCTAAAAGCATCTCCTCCTTACCAGGTTTGTTCCAATAGTCTGTTGTTCTCTTTACTCCACTATTCTTCTCCTATACAGTTACACTTTAAAAGGAGCAATTGCTCTCTTCCAAATTTTATATGGATTTTTGTCTTTTACTTATGGCAGTGCTTTATCCTTAATATAGTTGTAGAATATACCGCATTTTGCCCTATTTTCACATCTTCATTTTGTAGTGCTCTTTTTTCTGAAAAGTGTAATCCTTCATAGCAATTTTTTAAACAAATGCATGAAATCTAACAAAGTTTTAATTTGTTAACAAATGCAATTGACAGATATATCACAAAGTACAGGTATAAGACAACTGTCAATCTGAAAAAAAAAAAGATCTGTTGCTAATAATGAACCATTATTCAATGCTATTACATAGCTGAAAAATTCTAAACAAACATTTTATTTAAGCATATTTAAGATGGCTGGGCCTCTTTTAGCAGAACAGCCATCTGTCTTCCATTGCACGTGTAGCTATGAAAAACAATTGTTCAGGACTTCAGCGGCCTTGCCCAGTACATGAGTCAAGCTGATTTTTGCTGAATCAGGGTCTTAGTTCTAAATGATACCAATTTTTCTTTTCACACTTCAGATTTCCTCTCTTTAAAAGAAAAAAAAAAAAAAAGGGCGGGGGGGGAGGTAGTTTGTTTACCTGTTCAGAAACACGGTAATAGAACTTCTGTCAGTGAATTTAAAAAAAAGTATGAGATCTACTTTCATCAGAAATTTCCAGTAGAGTTACCCTGGTTAAAAGTCCTTAGTCTTAAAAAATAGAATTGAAATGCATAATTTCCATGATGAAGAATAATAAGCCAACTATTAGATTAGCAGCATAGTTACTTCCATATGGCAGAAAATATTTACAGCATCATCATGTACTGTTAGATTTCACTGCTATGATAACAGAAGATTATCTGTGAGGGGCACAGTACAAATTCATTCATATTGTTTTTCACTTTGGAGAAAAGTACATCAGAATAATCATGTCAGACAACTAAGAGATTCTATAATGACAAATGTCATTTTGAAATACGCTGGGTCACAGAAGCTGAGAAGGTATGGCAATTTTGAATGGTCTTTACTTTCTTACTAAATCCTAAAGAACTGTTGGTGGTTTTGTTTCCCAATTCCTATAAAAATACCTTTTTATAATTAAAAAACACCCCATTTTGCTAAAGGAAATGCTTACAGCAGTAACAGTATTAGTCCATTTTAGAAACTTAACTTTACCCAGTATGTTTTACTACTGAAACAATATATTGCCACTGAAGTAAATTATTATTCTCTCAGTTATTTTTAGTTGACACGACACTGTCATTAGAAATCTAGCTTCCATGTTAATGTATCACTTGAGATACAGGTATCTCTTCATGTAAGTTGTATGTACACTTATATCCATACATTTCATTCAAACTACAACTAAACATAAATACATTTGTATTCTTTCCTTTTGTCCTTTTCATCCTCATTTTCCTCAGTAGTCCAAACAATCGAGAATTGCACATTTCATCTGTTGCCAGTGCCTCAATAATTATGATGGAGCTATAAAGGAAATTATACACTCCACGGATGATTAAATCAGCCTAAACATTCTACTCTCATGATTCATTGTGGCATGAATGAAGACACCATATTCTTAGCCTTATATCTGTCCTGCTAATTTTCCCTAGCTTCATTATATTTTTTTGCCTGGTATCTTTGACCCTTCTTTTGCTTCTCCCCATCATCTGTCTCTCTCTTTTTTCTTCTAATTAGGCCACTTCTTTTTTTTCTGTCCTTCTTGCTCCAGGTATACTTCTGTCCCTGCTCTCACCTCTTTTCCACATTATCTCTTTCTAAGCACAATACCAATGCCACATTTTTTTTTTTCCCCCCTTTCTGATTTGTGAAAGTCTTTCTTTCCTCTGTCCCTGCCCAGGCTTCCTACCCCCTGCCTAAGCGTTTCCTTTCTCCTCTATTGTGAGGTATGGTCTCTCTTATATTTCTAGCTCTAAAGTTCACTGAGCTTTTTGGGAAGAGAAAACTACAGCTGTGGTGAAACAACATAGGTTTGTCCAAAACTACTGCTAGCAATTCAATTCAGAACCAGCTTTGTTGGTTGTCAAGTAATAGTATAATTGCCCTAATTACTGGAAATTTAGAAATTAAATAAAATAAAAACACTTAAAAAACTACCAAGACAAATCTCATGGGGAAATGCACTTACAGAAATCCTTTTGCCAGGAGTTTCACAGACTGCCTATGCTGTGTGGTTGCTTTTTAGAAGATTATAACACACTAAAGCTCAACAGAAATTGCTAGACTTAAGTGACGTAGATTGAAGCATCTCTAAACAACAAAACTGCACTGACATAATCCAGGTGAAAAGCTAGTTCTTAAAGTATATAGTTGTATGGTTATAAACCTCACGTGTAATATACACCCTCTACATCTATTCAAGTTCAGCTTTTCTGACACTTAATATTTCAAATCAAGGAGAATTTTATTATATTATTTTGTTTGCAGTACTACATAAATGTGTAAGTAGACCGAGGAAAGTGATGATCAATTGGCAGTCATTTGCAAAGACCTTAGATAAAAGCACACCAAGGAAGAAATGCCCTAATAGTATATTCAGTCCCATACTTAGTCTGTCTTGAAGTATGCTGCATTAAGGCTGTTGTATCATTATCAGTACTTATATTCTTTTGTAAACCAAAATTACATACCTGCACAATGCTCCCTAAAAAAACACCCTCTTTTTCAAGACAACTTTTGAAACTAAACGTAGGCACTTCTATAAATCTTGCCTGATTTGGGTCCTACATTTTAATTTTCTTGTAACGTTCTCATTTATATTTTATAAAGACATTCCTATTTCTAGTCCCATATTGAGAATATTATCTTCTATCTGTACATCTTTTCATCAGGAACACCCATTGCTACAATACCCTCTACTGCCTTACATCTTGCTACAAAACAAGGGAGTTTCTTCTAGAAAATTAAGTAATCATAAATTATTATTAGATTAATGGATTCTTTTAAATGTTGCCTTTAGCTTTCTTTTTGTTTTGCCTAAGGGAAGAAGTCAGAAATGGGCCTCTGCAAAATAATCAGTAAAGTCAAACAGAGTTTTGCTGGATTAATAGCTTCACAATTTAGTATCTTTTCCTTCTTTTCTTGACTAAAAATATATTACTAGGCAATATTTCCAAAGCTAGAAATTCATATATCCAAACAGAAGTGGCCAGCTCTCAGAACTATCAAACACCTACAGAAATCTTAACAATCACATGGAATACAGTGAAAAGAGGCTGGCCATTCTTAAGGCATTAAAGGTTTATTTGGGCATCTAATTTAGGCATCCAATATCAGAAATTTTGAGGTGCAGAAATTATGATAAACTTTACAGGAAAAACATTCCCGTGCATAAATATATTAATGACTGCACATAAACCATTACAGTCATTACAGTTATGGTCTGCCACTCTTCATATTCAGTAGAAACATACTTGAAAGCAATTTAAAAGATTAAACTGCAAAAAAATTTAAACTGCAAAATGTGAGAAAGAATGAAGAATCCAGCCTTTACTAAAAAATGGTACAAACCAGCATAGCTTTAATGAAGAAACAATATCTAACACACAAATTCTGGAGGGACTTTAATAAAGACTGAGAAGCAAATACATAGGATGTTTTACTGCTTCTGAATGCTATACACTGGATGAAGTTTTGCATTCACCCATAAATTAGAAGCAGAATCTGAAATCTTACATTGCAGCAGTCTAGTTGATGCAATTCTACATCACGCTTTAGGAAAACTGTTAGCACAAGCTCTAAAAAAAAAAATTATATTCCATTCACTGCCCCTATATATTTTAGGGTCACTCTAAGATAAATAGTGCTGTGATAAGAGGAAAAAAAAAGCATTAGCACTAGCATTTCAGCAAAACTATTTTATTCTGAAAAGTTCTGCAGACGTTACACTATGCCAGTGATATTTAATTGTAACATAAAAATTAAACACCATTTACTTGATATAAAATTGGGATAGTATGTAAATTAAGTAAGTTTCAATTCATGTCGTCTTACTCACATCTGTTGGCAGTTTAAATAGTTTTAGTGTCATTAATTGTTATAAAAGTGCAAGATTTGCTGTATGCTTGCCACTTAGGACCAAAGGCACAAAAGTCTAATTGAACTAAGTAATTAGTAATTTGTCATTTCCTATTGTCAGCAATTACTTTCCATTAGAAATCCTCACTGAAAATTCTAATTTGAAGTGAGGTTTGCATTTTATTGCTGTCCATCCAAATTAGTTTAAAATTGACAGCTACATTTTCATTTAAAAATGTAAAGATATTAAATATGCTTGAAGACACTGAGGCGTATTCTACCCCTTGCATCGTTGTGATAACATATCTGGACTCAAAAGAATGAGAAGGAAAATCCAAAATACTTCTTTCTTTTCTTCAATTACGAAGTACGTACCAGCATTACATAGTAGGCCACATCACACTCTTGCTCATGCGAACAGTCCCCTTAATTGGCAATTTAAATGGGTAACAAACAGAGTATGACACAGAAAATTACATAAGGATTCATTGGATTTCTTATTCACTTTTACACAGGTAACCAGAAATAAGTATTGAAATTGCAGGTGTAACAGGAATGGAAGTGTGTATTTTCATGCCTTGTCCTAGAGGCTTTTCCTTGTGGTTTTACTGCAAAAGCAATTTTTCTTTTGTTATTTTTCAGACTTGTTAAAGCAATCAGCACTGTCCAGTTGTGAATGTTTGGTGTGCAGCACAAGGCAGTGCTTGGGAGGGCAGGAGTGCTGCAGGTTCCTCAGAAACGCACAGGGCTGATTAGCTGCGAGGAGGTAGAGATTTATAATTAAGACGTGTGAAACCGCTATGTACCATCGTTTCAGGGCTCATAACATGGAACTGCCTAGCAAGCAGCAACTTGGTGACTCATAAAATGCTTCTGCTGCCCAGTCCAACCCAGTCCTGAAAGTAAGGGACAACTGGATGTCCCAAGGGGCAAAGTGGTTCAAGTTTACTCTGTTGGCAGAGAGGCAAAAATAATAAAGGTATAAATTCACTACTGTCCCAGAGCTCTTTTGCAAGCAAGTTGCAAATCTGAAAGCAAAGAGCATGGGGTTTTATTGTTTTTAACGTAAAAAATGCTCAAACCCTGAAATAACATCATGCTTAGTGCCAGTTGACAATTGTTTCAATGGTAAAGCTAACAGTTCAGCAGAGGTTCATACTAAATGTGTTCAGAAGATACCAGCTGGATATCAGTTGCTATCCACTTGTAAGTAAACCTCTCATAAAAACATGTACAGAAGATAAAAGGTATACGATAAGTTTTTACCGTGAAATGGGGGGAGGGAATTTGATGTATAAAGAGTTGGCCAAGTAGGTAGTGATATTTTAATGTATTATTTACAGAATTAGAAAACTATTAAGACCAGAAGACAACAGAATTGCACAATTGTATGTCTAATAATAGAACAGTTATTAGAGGTAGTATCAAGCACATTTGCACTTCAACTGCGGTTATATGGTATCCTGCCATCTTTTTCTTAATTTATGTGATATGATAATTAACCTTTAAATCTAGCAATGGCGATGAATTTCCCTTCAATAGTTATTCCACATTCATATTTCCTGAAAGCACACATCTTTCACTGAAACTCTCTCTGATAACTAGTTAATACACATCACAGATCACTAACACTCCGTATTAAGCGCACATTAATTACTGTTAATTTAGAACATAATTCCTATGAAGAAACATATCCATGTGCTTACAAAAAGCTCATCACAATTAATGCTATGAAAAAGAAAAGTGAAAAATTCTAATGATTCATCACTAATAAATAACAGGCATTGTCCATAATAGTTTCACAGCTGAAGTAGACTGTACCAGGGAACCTCTCAGACGGTATCACAGGCCTCTTAAATCGATTTAAGCACTACATTCAGTAGGAATAGGTATGCTCCCTCTTTAGGGCGGGGCGGGGGGGGTGTGGAATAAGAGGGTACAAAAGAAAACAGAAGGGGAACAGGTCAACTGGACTCTCAACACAAGTCCACTGCACTGGCAGAAACCTCACGCCAACCCCCCCGGCACTTTCCACTGCAATCAGTTTTACTTCATACTGTATCGGTAGGAGCTGATTATAATTAGATGTTTGATATGTATTAAAGAAAAAAACTGGTCTCCAAATGCATAGACCGCTTCCTAATTATGTGTTTCCTAATTCCATGGGGTGTTCAAAGCTAGGGTTTGGAGGTATTTTCAGAATAATAAAGATAGTAGGTATATTGCAAACCATTATTCTGCTATTTCTGCAGCTGTGCTTAATTGCCAATAAGGCACTGAACAAAACAGAGAATTAAATTAAAAGTTCAATAAACACTGATCAATATTCTTGTAAATACCAAGTCTATAAAATGATCTTTTCTTTAAATGTAGTTATAGTACAGGTACCATGTAGATGATCCTCATTTGAATTTCATGTGTTGCTTGAAAGTCTAGTTAGATTTCTTTCCAGTAAAAACATTTTGAATCTAGGACTGCTGTCAAAAAAGATTATAAACCTGCCTTTATTCTTAAACTGTTGCTGTCTTCTGATTTCGCATTAGCTCACAATCAGCTGAATAAAGAAGTCATCTTCTGTCTAACATGTAAATAAATCACCAGCTTCAGTTACTTTACCACTAGCTGTTTGTCATTCAGAAAAATAATGGTTAATCAATGACTAATCAATGAAGATGTGTAACGTATTAGTTTGCAGTCCTTCATCATCCTATTTTCCTCAATTGCCTGGGGGTTTGTGTTCAGTACTTACAGAATCGATTACAATTGTGAGTGATCATTCAGCTCATGTTGAGAGCTGTCAGCTGTGCTTTCTGCTAGGAGTTTTTACCCTCCTGTTTAATACGAGATGCTAATATTTAGCTACATCTGACAAGCTAGATACCGTAGTAGAAAATTTTATAAGAAGCGCTTAAGTAACTAATTGCAACACTACATGTCACTTGATGAAACTAAACTTTTCCTGACTTCACAATAATCATAAGCATTACTGGCTTGCTGTGGAAAATTAAAGGAAAATAGCTGTCTGCTTGAGTCTGATCATGCCTGCAGGGAAGGTCTAAGAAAGGCAACTGACAATGATGCCTTTGTGCATAACTGCAGGGGGAAAACAGATAATTCTTCAATTTTCATACAAACTGACACTCTTCACCATACGACATTCATGTGTGCGCTCAATTTCCTACCACAGCCACTAGAAAAGTTGGACCCACAGACTTTTGATACACAAAAACATAAATGAGTAACAAAGGTTTCTATAACGAAAGTAGTGTTTCAATGCTTGACAAGACTGTTTGCTTTGAAGCAGATTTAAGCTTGTCACCAACATAAGGAGAAAAGATTGGCTGTTGTTCCCACACACACGTCAAATATATTACTACCAATGTATAGGTTTATTCACTTTAATTATTGTTTTCATACTTCTCTTAGAAAATGCATGTCAGTGGTAGTCATAGGGTGTGATGGTGGAAACTAATAATTGTTAATGTATTTCATTAAATATTTAGAACTGAGCAGTATTGATTAAAACAGCAACGTGTAAGTGCGCATTTCTAGTAGTTTTAGCTCCAACAGCTCCCTCTTGTGATTGAAATGTCAAAGCTCCCTTGCCTAAACTGAGCTACATTTGGATATCATGCTAAGCTTACCGGCACTCTTTCCATAGTCACTATTAAGCAAAGGAGGGAAAGAGACATTGCCTTACCAGAAAATCATGCTAATATATCTTTTTAACTTAAAACATTGCAATGTAATTCAGTAATCAAGGTTAAGGTCCAAATTTAATCTAGAAAAGTAAAAAGAGTCATTTCTCCATTAATTTAAGGAATATAACTTACCTAAGAATTATTTTAATATTGTATGGTTTTGTTCAGTTGCTTTATTTTTAGCTGATACAATAGACAGGTAAGATAGCAATAGATTTCAGGAAAAAAGCACTTTCCTACCACAGAGGCTAAAAGCTGCACTGATACCCATGGTACTGAAAATTATCAGTGCCTGGTCTTTACACAGTGCACGGAAACAGTCCAAATACATCCTCTAATTCAAAACAACAAGTGACCCATTAAAAATAGCTACAAAGCTATAATAATAATATTTTACTACCTTGCTATAGAGAAGAGCATTCCCAGCATTAAATCTTAGTTTATTTCTATGGTTTTGTCCCTCATCTGTATTGGAAATAAAATTACCTTTTGCAAAAGAATAGATATTCAGAACTTTTTTTGTTTTATATACAGACAGACTGATATAAACCACCAATTTCTAACATGATCAGAGAAACTGCTAGTGTATTTAGTATTACTGCATACAGCAAAAATAAAACCAGTTAGCTATTAGGTACAAGACTAGTACTAGACAAATAAAAATATAAGGCCTACAAATTATGTGTAGCATTGATCTCCCTACAATCAAATAACAAGCTAATATTGTAAAGGAGTAAACTTCATTCATGTAGCTATGTAGTCACATTATCCACAACAGCTGTAAAAGCATGACAACAATCATTATATTTAGCCTCCATTTTGGAAGAAACTGGTGTTTTAATTTAAGATTGCTTGGCTAAGCTGCCCCCAAGGATCTGAATAAAATTCCTATTGGTAGCTTGGTTGCTTTCCCCCTAAAGCTTCCTATAGTACACAGAAATATTTAGACATGGTCAATTCATCTTAACAACATCTTGAACACCCACTCCAGCTCCCAGCCCTTCAGAATGACAACACAAATAATTGCTCTGAAATCACAAAGTAAAGGAAACAACACTTTAAATCATGGATGGCATTTTTAGTGCAAACTCCTATTGTTTCTCATTTCTTAAGTTCCTGCCAAAGACTCAAAGAACACAAATAGGCAAAACAGATCCATTCCCTCTTAGTTATTCTGTGTCTGCAGAATAGCCGTATTTTGCTGGACCTGTTAGGACACGAGCAAAAATACTTGTCTGCTTATATCAAGTTCATACTCTGAATTACCTTGCTTTGTCAGCTGACGCTTTTTCTTTTGGTCTGGAAGGCCCCAGCTCATGGTAATACTATTATCGATAACAGCCAGAGTATAGTGACTAAGTGTGACTAAAGCCTTCCTATTTTTGACTTGCACACCAAACTGTGTTCTGACGTTTCATGAAAATGCATTTATGACATATCTTTCTTGAGTGAAATTGCTAATCTTTGTGTTTAAAATGAAACATTTACACCAAAACATGTAAACAATCATATTACATAAAAATGACACAAGCGTTAATTTTATCCAAACAATTGATAAGAAAAGTCTATTAACTATGATATGATTCCTGATGCACAGAACATTTTCCTTTTTTTTCTTTTTCCTTTTTTTTCTTTTTCCTTTTTTTAAAAGATATAATCATCAAAACAATGACAAATGAAAGACTCAGAAAAGGTTATGACTTGACAAAGTAACATTTTTAAAACTTGGACACCAATCAAATTGATATAAGCATCAGTGATGCAACGCTTTCTGACACTAAAGTCTTTACCACTGTCTAAAATATATAGAACAGCCTATTGTGATTGCTTAATGTCAACTTTTGTTCATAAGCTCTTTCATAAAAGTGAAACAGGGAAAAATGATTTAAAGCAGTTCAATTTGTCTATTTACCTTAATCTTTAACTATTCCCATATGTCTTAGCTACATGATGTATGACTCGCCATAAACCAATTTTTCAAAGATATACAAGACAGAAAAAAGTCAGGCTCCTAACCTTTTATGCACCAAACTTTCATAGACAGCTGGCAAAACAAAACACTTCTAGACTTCAGAAAAAGCTGAAAGGTTATTTTGCTCTCTTGCTTTTACGAAACATTTGCATCTGTTAAATAAAATACAGTTGAAATATTTCATCATGGCAAGCAATCTCAAGGGAGAAAGGTCTTTTTAAAAATTTGAATTAAACTAAAAAGTTGATGGCTGCTGTTTTAATAGAACAATTAGACTTCCATTTATGAAGCACACACTAGAGTTGTGCGCTCTTTTCTGAAAACCAGCCTGTGACACCATATGAATCGTGACATTAAAAGTTGCGAGTGGTGTAATCTCACTTTACAGTCATCTGCATAACTCAAGACACTTAGTCTAATGACTGTTTTTCTCAGTATTTAGTAGTAACGCTCACTTGAATATGCATCAGTCTGAAGCACAGGGCAATGCAACGCACACTTTTGCTTTAGTTTAGCAAGACCTTCACTGGCAATTTAGAAAATAAGAAACACACTGCAGGATAAAAGTGTCTGACTTACCTAGAATGGTCGGTAGATGGGAGCAAGGCAGAGATGTGTTAATTAGCAGGAAGTTTTTGTTCCATTGAAGAGGTCGCAGCATAGGATCCATTTAGGCATTGAGACTAAGCAGGATACCAGGTAGGATTATTCAAAAACATACTCCCACTCTAAAAAAAATTAAAACCAGGGTATAAAAATATGCATAGATGGAAACAGGTTTAGTTTTCCTTTATGCAATAAAAATAATTTATAATTCTGTGTACTGTAGTAAACACATTAAGAAACATGGTCTTCAATTTATATTAAAAAAGGTCATTCGTATTTTTTGTTTCAATTTGAAATTTTTAAATAAGCTTCTACATTAAAGGACAGAATTGTGAACTTCATAAATCAAGACAGCTTCTCATATCAACAGGAGAGCTAAAGTTTTTCAGTACATCTAGCAACATACGTATCGTCTGTAATTTGGTATTGCTATGCATTTCAAAAATATTTGGTGTCAGAGACAGACCAGGTAGAGATATCTGACAATGGAGTGGGGGGGCCTGCGTGTAAATTTTCTAAGACTGCATTTTCAGAAACCTCACTATCATAAAATCTGTTTGTGCTAAAACAAAACAAGAAGTTACATATATAGAAAGAGAGGAGAGGAAAAAAACCACAAAAAACACCTCTAAAACTTACAACTTTAGTGAAAGAGAAATAATTTTTATGCAGAATATATATTTTTATATATATTTTGAATCCTAGAATTAAAATGACTGTTTTTTAAACTTCAAGTAAGCTTGAGAAACTGACTGCAGATCATGTATACAATGTGGGGTCAATGCTGTATTGAATTTCTAGACCATTTTCAGACTACCTTCTGGCAATGGAAGCATTTTGACCACTGACACTCCCTATGGGTATATCTGACTATCCTGGTACAATGCACCATTCCCCATTATTGAATCTACAACAAACTGCTGTAGGTTATTCATTGATTGAGTGTTTAAGTGTATTCTTTGGGAGCAAATGGAGAATGAAATCTGTAAACAATCACACACACAAAATCAGCAGAATTCTTCACTCAGAGACGGTTTTCAGTTTCAGCACTTAATTAGCTGTATTCTTTGATAAAAGCTCTGTCACTTTAAATAAAGATGCACAGGAATTTTGCTTTTAAAAGATACACCAAGCTACAACGTGGAGCTGCACATTTTATCTCAAAGAAAAATTAAGCCATCATTGGCCAATATGACTACATAGGGACATAAGGTTTAAGCACATCTGCCATACTTTATGCTAACATCTTTATCTAGATCAATTACAATATGCACTATCACTGTTAAATAACCAATATAGATGCAGACTGCAGCTCTATAATATTCCTAATGGAGGTTAGAACAGATATTAAGAGCTACATTTTCATAAGCTCAAGCAGTAATTGTGTGTGCTTGTACGCCTATGCATATCTTCAATCAAGCTGTATTTTGATATCACAGGAAAATGTTCCTTTTTCCACTTTAATCAGTGCAAAAACCTCTTTCGTTCTCATATATATATCAGTTCATTTGTACAGTTTGTCTGCCACTATGTATTTATAGCTATTGCCTGAACGAGTGGTTCATACAGCACTAGGGAGCTAAAAACACACATAAGACATTTGAAGATTACTTCATCATAATTTCCACCTTTGATTTAACAAAAAATACAAAAAGGGGTCATCCTGAGAATAGATACAAATGATATGATTTCAGCTTGAGGAAACTGTACATGTGTCACTGCAGTACAAAAGCATAATAGAAAGTTTACATTTCTTCGAGTTAAATATTTAAGGTTAATTTTACCACAAAACTACAATGCAGCTTTATTATTCCCTCCCATTCTCACTGGAAAACTGTAACTACAATATCATTACTTTGTATTTCAAAATAGCACCCAAACACCAGAGATACAGGAATCTTTTTCATCATGTGAAGTCCTTTCCATACATGTAGCAAAGGTTTGACTGGGCTCCAAGAGCTCAAAGCTGAGTAGTTTGGAGCAAAACACACAACAACATGTTGAAAATAACTTTTTTTCTCTATGAACTGAACTTCAAACTACATTATCATTCTGTTACACTAAGGTATTGAAGAAGGAGGAGAACCTGCATGATCTGTGCATGAAGACATTGCAATGTAAGTTCAGCATAGACTAGGTTAAAAAAAAATAGAGCATCTGATCTGTCTATAAACCACCTAGGCATGCATATTCACAGACAAGAAAATATTAGGGTGCAGCACAGCAGGACTCCACAGGTACCATAATTCAAGCATTTTAGCTGGATGTGCACTGCAAGACAACACTCCCCTGTGCATCCTGGCACCCAGACACGTGTGGCTGTGTTCAGAATGCAGGTTGGAATGAGGTCTTCAGCAGGGTCCCCTTGGAGAGAACCTTAAGTTCACAGTCAATCCAGAAGGATTCAGTTTAGACCATTAGGGAGTAAGACTGCAAGTTGCACCATGCAGAGCATCTGTTCTGCAACTCAGACACTCCCAAAAGGCACTTCTGAGCGGATGCTCAAGTGTGTTATTAAATTGTGCTAAGGTATCAATTTCCTCTGCTGTCTGACAAGGTTCAAATCCATACCTCCTACTTCCCCAGGGGGCAGCTCAGCCATCTGCCAGTAATCCCAGCCTATGCTTTCCCTTCTACTTTAGTGGAATCATGCACATGTACTTGATGGGCTAGTGTGGGACTGGGCAGATTCATGTTTGGAAATCCAACAGTACCAGCCTCTAGATGCTTGCCTAATTCCATAAATGTCCAAAGCTCTGGCCAGGAATGGGATTCAGCTGCATCCCACTACAAGTAGTTTTGTAGGAATCCTAAAGTATTTTGTCTGGTCTCCAGCTGCCACTTCAGAAACATGCAGATTTCCCATAGTACATTTTCTGGCCACATGCAGATATGTTGAATGCTCCAGGAGTGTCTGAAACAGCATGAAGTATTTACATTTCGACACAGCCTACACTTAAGCTCGCAATAGCCCATAAGGTTCCCAAGGCATCTCAGATACCAGAAGCAGTCTAACCATATTAGCTTTCTTGAGATATGATGATTAGCACAGCCAAGGTAGCCACAGCTAATATCCTTTCATTTTTTTACCATGTAGTTCAGGTATCTTTTCACAATACTCATTGGACTATGCAGATTTACTCTCTTGTTCGACTTCTACATACACCCAGAAGCATCTTATTCTTGAGCACTGAACAATGATGTATTCATATAGCCTGCTGGGAAGCTGCTTTTATGCAACAGTTAATGGGTAAACCAGAAATAGTCACTGGAGCAAGAAGCAGAGAACAGATTTCCCATTCCTAGCAGAGTGCCCCAGCCAGGAGTCCTGCTTGTTCTCTTCAAGCCAACACATCTTTCCTGCAAAGAAGGAGGGGAAAAGCAACATAGATATAGTATAAGATAGTGAGGCCTCTTGCCGAAAAGGAAGATATGGGTTTGAACCTGATAGAGGTTTAAGTCTCTTCCAGTCTGACCGATGCTCCTTCTGCTGAACACCTCATACCAGTGGACAGAAATTCCTTTCAGGAAGGGAATATCCTGGTTTGCTTTTTGTAAAGAAACAGCACCAAGGATCAAACACCAAGAGATAACTTAAGGATATAAATATCACATAGAGGTAGATGTTCAAGCCCTGAAAAATTGATGCAGTGCTTCAACACTGCTTGTAATTGTGATTTCTTATTGACCAATATGGATGGTCACCTTATAAGTGTCTTTGTATAAAGAAAGATTAGTAAATCTGATGGTTTATGCTATCAGTAAATCTCTATCAGTCAGAGAAGCCAAAGTAGAGGTTTCATGTCACAAAGGAGGCCCCTGAATGTCAGGTATTGCTACATGAAGTGTCATAACAGCTGTACTGTGACCCTTTAAGGACAGGTATACCTGCAGGTCCAAACACACAACTGACTGTGCAGGCTATACAGAGGACTTGGAGGCACATTAAAACTCACCTTGAATCTCCTATGGCTGGCTGACTGTCCTGGTTTCGGCTGGGATAGAGTTAATTTTCTTCCTAGTAGCAGGCATAGTGCTGTGTTTTGGATTTAGTAGGAGAAGAATGTTGATAACACGCTGATGCTTTTAGTTGTTGCTGAGTACTGCTTATGCTAGTCAAGGACTTTTCAGCTTCCCATGCTCTGCCAGGCGCACAAGAAACGGGGAGGGGGCACAGCCAGAATAGTTGATCCAAACTGACCAAAGGGCTATTCCATACCATATGACGTCATGCTCAGTATATAAACTGGGGGGGGGGGGTGGCCAGGGAGCAGCGATCGCTGCTCGGGAACTGTCTGGGTATCGGTCGGTGGCTGGTGAGCAATTGCATTGTGCATCACTTGCTTCGTGTATCATTATTATTATCATTATTATACTGTTACTATTAGCATTACTATTTTACTTTATTTCAATTATTAAACTGTTCTTATCTCAACCCAGGAGTGTTTCTCACTCTTACTCCTCCGATTCTCTCCCCCATCCCATCGGGGTAGGGGGAGTGAGCGAGCAGCTGCGTGGTGCTTAGTTGCTGGCTGGGGCTAAACCACGACACTGACTATATGTTAATTTTGTTACATCATAGGGTTTCCTTTGGAAACGAGTGCTTATGTCATCATGGGAATTTTCATAATACTTTAAAGCAAGGTGATCACAAAAACAGATATAGCAACAAGAAAAGTAAAAGTTCAGGGGTTTTGTTTGGTTGTTTTTTCATAAGCAATAAAGTTCTATGGCACTAGTAAATATGCCTGCTTTGTAAGCTCATCTTGTAAGGTTGGGTAAATCTAATAACAGCAGTATTTTAAAAAAGTCACTCAAGTTCTGTATTCTTGTATTTCAGCAGGTAGACAAAGAAGAGAAAAAGGAATTTCTTCCTCTGCATACTGAACACATACAACAAAGCAAAATACCTTCATAAAGAATTTTTCCTTTGGGACATTTCTTTGCACATACCTATCTTTAATATATTAACATGGAAAAACTAGAGCATTCAGCACCTTTCTGCACAAAAATCTATTATGTTCTATTTCCCATGCCAAAGACGACATCAAGACTGCATGCAATCACCTTGTCACTGTTCCATTTTAACTGTGGTCAGAACTTGTGTTGTAAACTCCCAAAAGTGGGGCTTAGTCATTTGATAGCAGACATTTCACTCACCAAGTCAGGTTTGTTGATTTGTTGAAAGAAATTGGCTCTGCTGCAATATTCATTTCAAAGTTGTTTTGTTTTAAACATAGGGATCAACTTATGTGCGATTACATCAAGAGGGCCACATGGAAGAAGTCTGAGCCCATTTGGGTGACCAGGTTGAAATCTGGCAGGGATGCAGCGCTTGCCATTAAGGCTGCACTGGCAAGAACTCGCAATCAGGAAGTGACAAGGCTTGAGACTGCACACACTGCATTAGCTCTGCTAATGCGTATATACTACAACAGAGTCTTGAAATATATGGTCACTTTCTTTTTTAGTCATAACATGTACTTTCTATAAACTCATGTAGCATCCTCTGTTACATATTCCAGGCAGAGAAAGTCTTCTAGAACATCCACAATGTACATGCACAATGAGGAATATCATCCTAGAATATAGCAAACCAAGTGCAAACAACTGTTTTATGCTTTCATTCTGCCAAATGCCTAGTTACCTGCTCCCACCTTTTCTGTTGCACCTAAGGGAGTTCTCACTGATGGCTGAAAAGAAATTTCTACTGTGGTTGCTACTTAAGTCCATAAGCTCACCACAGGGGAGAAAGACTTACATCTTTAGGGTGCACCGCTGCTGAAAATATGTTACTAGGATCATCCCAGGTTTTACAAAACATGTGTTAGTAGGCATTGTTTTAGGAACTATGGGGTAAAGGAAAAACAGATTAAGTTTGCTTTTCACAAATAGTCATAGTCAAGAGGGAGAACAATTATTATTTTGCTTTCCTTTTTTGGGAAGAGAAGAGTGCATGGTACACAGAAAGCTATCTGAAGATTATTTAGGCAGGGGTCCGACTTGACGCCCTATTACCTGGAAGTTATCCCCTGCCTTCTCTTTCTCATCAAGGAAGGCTTCTTCAGTTCTGATTATGGTGACTTAGAATTTTATCTATTGAGTAAAATTCTGTAGTAAGAAAGGCTGATGGAACAAATTTTAAAATAATGTTGTATTACTGCTTCTATTATGAAGCTTAAAGGGGAATGGCAGAAGCAGGCGGGGCAACTTGTAAGAATCCTGGTGAATCATAGGATAATTTTGGTTGGAAAAGACCCTTAGGATTACCGAGTCCAACTGTTAACCTAACACTACCAAGTCCACCACTAAAAATAGTGATATATGAATAGTCTCTGCCTGGACAGCTGTTAAAGTTTTGCATTTGGGAGATAAGATCTGAGAATTAAGCAAAAGAAAGAATAACCTCAGAGTCCTATACCAGGAAATCCAAAGAGCAAAACACCTCAGAAAGGATTGAGTTCTGATCCACCCCAACCTCAGTAAGAACAATTTCCTTCTTAGGAAATTACTTGAAGAGAAAAAAAGTGACAGTTAAAAGGGAAGATTTCTATATTTTTGAAACTTTATTACTTACAATTAGTAGACTTTTCTGGGTACAACATAGTCTTTTAATAATCTAAGACCTTTTCTATGTTAAAGGTTGGTTTGTCTTGCACCTTGACAGATTCAAGAGGCCCAGAATAGAAGCAATACAAGCATATATCTTATATCTTTAAGTGTTGTGTGGTACTAAAGGAGAAAAGTAATTTTAGAAGCTAGACTATGACACTTGAATACAATAAACTGACTTCTGAAGGTGCTACGTTACATTTGTATAGAATATAAATTAGGTGAGTGCATTTTTTTTTTTTACATCACAGATCAGAAAATAACTGTTGATCTAGAACAGCTGGAAAAAATTAGTTATTGACACATCACTTTAGAAAAGGCTTAATACAGAAGGACAAGAAAGGGTTGCATGTTTAACATTAGCATAACAGAGTGACACTTATTGCAAATTTAATTACCTAATATGCATATTTGAAAGTTGTCTGAAAATAATCACTGATGACTTATTGTAGTTACCAAAAAATTAGCAGCTCCAACTGCTAAGGATGCTAGAGGCTGGCAGAGGCAATGCTTGCTACTGTCAGAATGAAGGGAGAAGCTGGTGGGAACATAGGCGCATTTTGGTTAACTAGGGTAGGATTAGTGCTAGTGTATCTGGTGCAGATGGTGGGTGACAGCTAGGAATAGTATCTGGTAGACCCCGAAGACCTTTCTTTTCTTTCTTCTAATAATTCTGTTACTTCCAAGTTCGAAAGAAAAAGCCAGGTATGGCTAACATGGTGGGGAATCCAGAAGAGAAATATAAGGCCACCTGATTGTTGCTCACAAAATTGACCTTTTACTAACTTATGAAAAACTAGTCAAAGTAAACAGACTTTGCCCTTAGCCAGCTGAATGCATGAGGTGAGCAGGGATGCCTGTGATTGATAAAACATACAACACTTGGAAGCCCTGGAGCAGAGAGACTAATCCATGAAATACAAACCTGAAGAACGGAGGGGGAAGCCTCCCAGACCAGACTGCAAGCTCCTCCCAAGGATGAGAGCTCTATAACTTTTATCCTATGCCTTTTGATGAGAAACGGCTCTGATGATAGCATATCTATTGTTGTCACAGAGGTACCTGCCACGTAAACACCACCAGCCACCAAATTAGCTTGGTCAAGGCCAAAAGGCAACATGAAACTCAGAAAAAGATATTTTAGTCTCCCCCCAAAATACTTGGGTACTTCTGCATTGATGTCAGCTAAAAATCACTGAAAATTAAACATGAACATGAAATTACATACATGCTACAAAGCAACAGAAGACATATTTAATTGTGTCTGGGCTGCTTGGTTCAAATATTGCTTCCAGACTTCAGATAACGCAATTCAGAAATCAGGAAGGATTGTGATTATATTTACCCCATATAAATGGCTGCAAAGTTTCACCAGGACTATTTAAATGGAAGCACGATTGCTGTTACAATAATTCATTCTCACCTATTGCTTTCACTACCTCAATAATCTCCAAATGCCAAGGCATAAGACAACACCCACAGTCATACAACAGGGTTGTCTTGCCCTCCTTTCCATTGACTAGGATATGTATTTACCCATATCAGGATTGCAGAAATGAACAAGGGTTGCATGACACAATCTTACCTTGCCTTATTTTTTTTTTCAGCTGTAGTATAAATAAGATCATCTCCATAACAGAGAGACTGAGCATAGAGAAGAACCCATTTAAAAGTTTTCCTTAATTCAGGAAATTAAACTGGGGCCCTTTCTATCCCACCACTCTCCAGCAAAAGGGACCCCAGAAGGGAAAAATGGTAAATTTACAAATCAGATTAAAAGCGTGTTTGATTTCTTAGGGATCTGAGCTAGACACTGTCACTTAGAAGGAAAAAAAATTGCTTATGAGTGATCTACTGCACAGCAGGACTTTGGTTGTGGTTACCTGCAACCTGCTCCCTGACAGCTACTCATCCATTCTGTGCTCAGTGAGTCTCAGAGCAGACGGGAACGCTGTCCTGAACACTTGCTGTTAAAATTAAACTGTTCTTAACAAAATGATCAGACATCAAGCGTCCAGCCCTATTAAAACATACACAAGAGTCACTTGGCTCCTTCAAATGTTGTTTAAAGTACATTGAATTTCTGATCAACAGAAGATTGTTTTTCTTCATAGAGGCACAACTGCAAAGGGAGCATTTGTTTGAAATTGATCTCCCCAGTGCAAGTTTTAATGTGTTGTTAAGCTCGGCCATTTAAACCAGAACCAGTGAAATAAAACTCTGATGACTCTTAAAGAATTTAAGATTAATGCAAAAGGAAATTACCTTGCCTAGTCATCCCTACTTTTATTAGTACCCTGCAGTTGTGTTTTATTTTGGATGTGGCAAAAGTATGATTTGAAAGTCAAGAAGGCAATTTCTTGCATTTTTGTATTTAATTATTGAACACAGAACAATGCTAAAGCTGCATTTCCAAAGTTTGTGGTGGTGTGTTTTGCAAGTTTTACTTAACAAAACTGCAGTCATAGCAGTAAGAAATTATGTCTTCCCATGGTCATGCTGAAAAATAGCATGTGTATTTTTGAATACATATGTCCAGCAATCTTTATACAAGCTTTACAGAATTTAACAATTTTCTTTTTCTTCTCTTATTTCTAGATTGGCTTTTTTTTTTTTTAATATGGTGAAACAGATGCAGTCTTCAAACATTTCAGTAGGTTCCACTGATTACACACATGGGGTACAAACTTTGAGATTATTCCTGGTGTATTACTTTCAATTTTGACTATAGTATGTGGTTTTAAGGAGAGAGCTAGTTTCAGCTTATGGTGAAGCTGGTTTTATTTATAAGGCTACAGTGTACAGGGAATTCATTAGCAAAACGGCAAAACAAACTAGACCAACTGGGTTAGAGAAGTTCTAAAACATTTATCAAGTTCTTCAGATGAACTGTACTCCCCTTGGCACATCCCAGCACACCATACGGACTTCTCCCCAACTCTCTGCTCATGAGAGCTACACAGCTATACTCTTGTACAAATGTTTCAGTGCCTAATCATTAGCTACATAGCTCAAAAGATATCCCATGTATGAATGAATTTAAATTAAGATACCTTTCAGCTGTTTACTTAAACCTGCCGTTAAATGCAAAGCTGAACGGAATAAAGCAATTTTGTCACCTCCCTTACACTTCTATCCTTTCCCTATGCACAAAAGTAAGCCTCCAGAAAATGCCTTATCAAAATGCTATTTAGTATACATGTAACAGGCTGGTAGAAGGCAGTACACTGGTAAGAAACACAGAAGAACAATGATTTTTGTTTTAGCATTGGTGAATACAAGTTCCATACAAGAATGGCATTTGGTGTTTCATGATTATATTTTGATGGTTGTTCACAAGACCAAGAACTGGAGGAAACAGACCGAGTAGCAGTATTAGATTTCTAAATATTTCCTAAATATTCTTTTCTTCCTTTTCTGGCCATAAGAAAAAAGATAAACAAAAAAACTTTACAGAGAAGAGTAGCAAACATTCTTAAAAGTGCTTTGAACTCTTCATAAAGAAACATGAGACAAATAGTAAAAATCCTCTGAGGTGTGAAATGCTTTCATCATGGACGAAGCTACAACATGCTGAGATTCAAACTTCAACTATGAATCACGCAGAACACCTTTTAGCTATTTGTGTGCATGCAAGTGTTTAGCACAAGGTTGACAGCTCTATAGAGAACTATGCAAATGGTAACTGCCTGAGTCTATGCTTAAAACTGTCTGGGACATACTGAAGGTCTTTATAGAACTCAGCATCACCAAGCATTATTTTTGGGAAGAAAACAAAGAGTAGATTTTTCCACCTGAAAAGAGCAAAGATATTTATAGGGAGGCAGAATGTAATTACTGGAGCTGGAATTTGGCCAGGTCATTGGCATTAACTTTCCTCCTTTGGCAAAAAAAAAAAAAAAAAAAAGAAAAAAAAAGAGTGCCATGAAGTCTTTAATGACCACAGGTGGTCAGGACCTTGAATTTGCATCTTGTCTGAAAGACCTGAAGTGTGTTATGCAAGTATTCATGGAAAAAAAAAAAAGTCTTGAGCTATCAAAAGGGTAATTCTCCCAGTTAAATTCAAATGTCAAGAAAGACTTAAAGAAGTCTAACACAATCTGATCCCTGAACCCCTAAACTCAGTGAGCGCTTTTCATGTAGTCCCTAAAACGAATAAACAAAAACAAATTTTAGAAGTTTTAATTTTATGTCCCAGAAGTTTTACATGCCTTCACTGCAGATTGGACCTTCGTCTGAATAAAGGAAGCAAGAACACTAGCAATTTATTAAATCCAGAAACTTTTTTTTTTTGGGGGGGGGGGGGGGGGGGCGGGGGGCAACACAGAGGGAGCTAGAGAGAGAGAAAACACTGCAACACTTGAGCATACACTATGAGGGCCAAAGAGGAAGGCAGTTGATCATACTGATAATAATTTGTTTTTATACTCAAAAGCCATTCACTTGGAGGCAGGAGAAAGGAAAAGCTGTGGGATTTTTCAGTTGCTTTATTCAACAAATCACAAGGTGTAACTGAGCATGACGCACCATTGCAATGCCCAGTCAACCCCAAAACAATAAACCAATCCAGCCTGCTGGCCAACAGGCACTTGCCTCAGGGTTAGGAAACAGGACTCAAATTCTTGAAAACACATTTTGAAACAAGAGCAAGAGTGATCCTTAGCCTTTTTTTTCCTGCCTCACCTGGAAGACATATTCACTGATATTCACCATTTTCTAGTACACCAGAGTCCTGAGCCCAAAAAGGCCATTGGATCTGTAACTAGCATTCAGACTTTAGCAAGGGATCTGTCACATCAGAAGTGCCTGAAAGCATTAGAGGTATAAAGTAGTTTGTTACCACAAGCCACTCTTATCCTATTTGTGCTGGAGAAGACAACATTCATCAGTTCCAGGTCCCTCTATGACAGTCATTGCCTCTTGTTTTCACCAAGAGAGAGAGGATTGAACCTACACTGGAGTCTTCACCTCAAGAGGCAGCTGTCAAACACCAAAGCAATTCCTGCCCCCAAACTCTGGCAGCAGTAGGGACAAGAAAGTTTTCTACCCCACAGCTCCCTTTGGGATCAGCCCTTCATCTCCCTGTAGTAAGAGCCAGCACTATCCTCCTTGTCAGCAGTACAGGAAGGTGCCAAAGCTCATGCTTCAAAGAGAATGTAGGAGTGGGGGTAAGCAGGTACCTGGTAGAAAAATAATAAATACACATTCTGAGGAAATAGTGAGGGATGGATTCAGATACCCTAGGAAGATGAAAGTAAAGAAGAAACAAACCTGTTCCCCCAACAACTGTATCCATCTTGAAACCTCAAAACCTGCTCTTCTCCCCCACTCTTCTTCAAAACCTGTCCCTACCATTGCCAAAATTATTTAAATTCTGCTTATACCACAAAGAAGTCTCATGTCAGCTGAACATCTAGTAGCATCAGTCTTCAGCAGGACTTAAAAATTGCGTACAATTAAGTGTACATGCAATTTCAGCTTTATTGTGGAATGCTTTCAGAAACATTTGCTGCAATTCTCCATTTGCCTAATTTCAGCCATCTGCTAATATTGAAGACTCCCCTTCCCTCTTGTTGCTTGCTCTTAATCCCTTGCCATGTCTAATACTTCATTTGCATAACCAAACTATACATGACTACAATAGATTTTACAATACTTTTTTTTTTTAAACTCATCTTCAAAAGTCAGTTCCTCCCACTCATGTATCACCAACAAGATTTTTTTCTTTATCCAAACTCCTCTTGGTTTCTTACTGTGACTACAATTGGATGGCAAGAATGGCTAGATTTTATCACTACTTTGGCCTGAATAATTAGATAATTCTTAGGTTCTTGAAGATTACTTCTTTACTTCTCTTTCTGAGGATTTCTAGTCATATTTTTTTCTTAGCAGCTGTCAGGCTCATTACACAGAACATAATCCCATCTCTTTGAACACAGTAGGAGGAAATAAGACAAGGGAAGTTTATTTCTTCATAGTGAAAGACTTTCTAGTCACACCTCAAAAAAAAAATCCCTGTTTAGCCAACAGAAATGGGCTATGCTGTTGCATCTGTAGGTGTGGGGTTTCTTCGTCCTATATTTACACACAACTGCATATAGCTGCAATTAAACTGAATTTGCACTGCTTACTTATAGCATGAGAAAACCTCTCTACACAGCTGATTTGCTTGACCAATAGTTACATCTCCATTCAGACATCATTAAACAAGCATTTAATCATTCCCTTCTGCAGCCTGTCAGAAGGCAGCTTGCACAACCAATAACTCTGGGAAGATGTGATTGTACTGCCAAGGGTTGGGCAACACTTATTGATGTGAAACTGTGCTAACCTTTGTGGTGTTTCTGCTTATCTGTGTGATATCCAAGTATTTCTAGGGTTCCTGCCATTGCAACATGTAAGCCTACACTTAAAAGCTTGTCTCTGTACTCCGAAAAATTATGTTCACTCTACAACGAGCAGGAAACAGCCAAAAGCACTGAAAGCACAGCAGGACAGGGTTGGGCTCATCAAAGGAGCAACAGTTGTGTCACCAGCCAGGTTAGCAGAGCCAGTAGGGAAGCTTCACAGAGGCTAGGGGACATTAGATGTAATGAATTTCAAATTTTGAAAAGTGCTATAAAAATTCAAAATCAGATGGAAACAGTACAGTCTGAGCAAAACTAAAAGAAAATAAACCACACCCAAAAAACCACAAATATACCACAGAGAGGAGGGGCAAGTATTTCAGAAGAATAAAATAGGAAGAGTTAAACAATGAAGGTTGTGGTGAACAAAGAAACAAAGAACAGCACACAGCATTTCTCCAGAAACACTAGTAGCATCACAATAATACCAGTTACAGTCAGGATGCCCAGAAGCAAAATTTCCCTGACCTCATGCACAAGACTAAACATTCAGGAGAAGATCCAAGTCTCCAAAAATACTTATGCACCTCTGTTCACTAACAGTGGTGATGATGTACTCATCATGTTCTACAGTTTAAGTAGAAGAGATGACCCTTGCTTGGAAACTTAGCTTTAATCAAACTACGTAAAATTTTATTTTTAACAATGGTGAGAAGACAGACAAGTTTCCAAGCACAGAAGCCCTTCTTCAGTTGTTTTGACTTGTTTCTAAATTGAGAGCTATCACTCTAATTTTTATTTGATTAATTTGAAAGAGGAGATGATCTACCAGTTTCTTAAACAACAGCTGCAAAAGCACAATCTACTCAAGCTGCAAAAACATAAAAAACCTGCAGACCTACTCCACAAAAGCCCCAGGCCTCCAAACATATCAAAAATTGCCAGAGCACAAAGACAGGCTATCAGACACTGCCTCACTTGCTCTCAAATGCCTTAAGCAACCCAAGGACACCTTGCAGATACTCTTTTAACCCAGACTCCTGGGACTTTCCTAACTTCTCTAGGAGACATATGGGTCCTTCGAAGATGTACTATATGCATACTCAAGATGAAGAAGCACCCAATACATCTATATCCTAGATTGTCATCTACCAGCCTTCCTTGAAACCTCATTAAGATATTATAATTTATACTAGTAGAAGATCACACCTCAGAAGAAATTCACTCACAGTGGAAGATTCTGCTTTTAGTCTTCAAACCCTGTAAGTCTAAAGCAAAACCCAACACTGGAACCAAATACCTCAATAAGCTGTCCTTTACCTAATAAAAACAGGCAATGACAGAGCAGTCAAGACAGAAGATGGCCATAACTAACCATGCTAAGATTATTTATGCCTCTTACAAAGTTATCCATGGTTTCAGCTAACTAATTCCTAACAACCACTGCGAACCCAAATGTGAATAGAGAACTGATAAAGGGGACAGAAATATTAATAATTACTGCAGAATATTGTTCACAGAAGAACGATTCCATACCTAATTTCTCAGCCCCGAAGTGAGGAAGAGCTGAAGAAACAAGAGACAAGACCAGAACTAACATTCATAGCTCTACAGTGACAACTGTAGTGACAAAACAAAGTGACAATGTTTTTTTTGAATATTACAGTTTATTCACCAACTTTCTACCCCCAAATATTGCCTTAATGTTCCATAAGTTATAATTATCTGTCTCTTTCTCTGTGCCACAAATGTTAGCGACTTTATCAATACTTCCCCTTTGCTCCATGGGTCCAATCACCTTTTCTTTCAAATTGCCTAATTGATGAACATAATCAAGTTAAGCTCAGAACAATTGTTCTCAGCCTATATTTAATTTTGAAGGGTTTTTTTGCTTCCATTTCAAGCACTAAGAATGGCTTTGTGTTCAAAAAGCTTACTTGTCCCTCCCCTCCAACCCTGCAGCTGTATCAGTTGTTTTCTTACAAGTCTTATCAAAGAACTTGAGATAGGGAATAAAATTCATCCAAACTAACCAAAAAGCTGAAAACCATACTATTACTACCTTACTTAAGCCTTTAGATATGTGGAAACTTTACCTAAAGAGTCAATTTATATCTGCAACCTGAAGTTCTGGAAAAAGAGATAGGAGACCACCACAATTTTTTGTAGTTATTTTTTTTTCTAGATCAATAAAAAACACAAGCTAAGAAAAAGATGTATCTAATGCAAAGATAATAGTACTAAGTCTGATGCAGAGTCCCATGTTAAGACAATTCCCTCCCCCTCAATCTCTAAACCAAACTTATCATGGCTGCAGCAGTTGGCTTTATGCCAAGAAAAACACGTAATTTTCCAGGTGTCAGCAGTACACAGCTAAGGCTTAAAAAAAAAAAAAACAAACCAAAACCACCACACACAAACCTTCTTCCACCTTATTTCTAACAAAACCTGGGCTCCTAAGGTATCTTAGCTCCTTTGAAAAGATTGATAAAATTTCTGCTGATGTCAGACTCTGCTTTAAGCCAAGCCATCAGAGACACAGACCATCCCTTCCGAAAAAAGAGAACTGATGCCAACTGATATTAAGAGTCCCTCAATTGTGTAGCGTTCCAGTGTTGGGCCGTCAGGCACGCTGGGACAGGATAATTCTGTGATGGGGTCCAAAGAATTAAGCAAGTCCTAATATACACTACTATCTGCTGGAAAGATGCATGTGCTCTGTAATATCAGTGGCTCCTTGGTAATAAAAACCACTGAAAACTAAGTATCATTTTGAAGTTAATCATTGTACCAGCTTTTCATTTTGGAGTTTTATTTTTCCATTCAAACTGGCATTGATGTTTCAGGTCCTTTCCCCATACAAAGTGACTCAAGTTATACATTTGTCATACTTGACTTATATACTTAAACAGTATACATTTTAATAGTTAGTCCAACATTATCAACAAACCACTCCAAATCACTTCTGCAGCTTTCAATTTTAAATGCCCTGGAAAGAAAAATAGTTATTTTGCAGCTGAGGCAAGACTAATCTATTGCTTCCCTCAATACTTCAGGGTTGTTTTATTTCTGCTGGAAGCAACTATGGATTTATGTTTGCCAACTTGCTTGTCACTGAATAGGCATCCTCATGTAAGCACACCACCCTGAGAGCTGTAGTATCCCCGCTTTCCAGCTCTCAACGTGCTTGTAATTGAAGCTTCCAACAGTACTGAATTTTATGGGTTTTGATGGCAGCTATACCAGCAGCAAGAGAAACCACCAAACTCTGTTCAGCACCTGCAATATCAATAAGACCTGAACTCAGGTCTCCTGAGGTGAAAGAAGAGTGTATCAAGCCCACCATGCCACCTAGCCCTCAGCGTATTAAGATCTTAATTAGTCACTTTCCTTATTATTCAGTCAAAATATGCTGGATTGAAACAAATTAGATTTTTAGCACATATTTCACACATTGGATCAAGTCTTGCAAGGGTTTTCTTTTATTATTTATAAGATCATGTGCTGTCTTCCTGCTGAAAATGAGATGGTCTGCATGAGGAAAAAGGTAAAAGAAAAGCAGAGAAATGAAAATCAGATATTCCCTAATGATATTTAAAAATAGAAATTTTGCTACTGTTACATACAGCATGTTCCATCTTTTGAGATTTAATGGCTCTCTTGTGGTTTAATGGAGAATTACTTTCAGTAATTGATTATTAAAATTTAAAATTGCTAACCATCTTCATTATTAGATGAGCGAACATGTTATCCTTGTAATTAAAAAAGCTTGAGATTCACTTTCATCCTGTTGACAGAATGGGCAGATAGGCTCAGCACTCCAGTGTGATGGTTTCAGGGTTCTTGTTTGACAAAAATAGCCAGCAAGTTATTTGATGATGAAAATACAGAACATCCACAGAGACTGAGCAAAAAATAATGAACAAAGATAAAATAATAATAAAAAGCCCCACAAACTAATTAGAATTTTCAGTCCAAACTATCATAGGCAGAATGCATAGATTATTTTCCAATGAATTTCAGTTGAGTTTAGGGAAAAAAAAGAAAAGGTAGATATATGCATATTGTTTGTGTTACAAATTTATATTATGTGATACTTTGGATTTTTTTTTTCCCTAGATGCAGGGCTATTTTCACCTTTTGGAATTCAGTGTTGGATTTCTTACCTGCAGTAATACAGCAACATGTCTGGGATGAGTCTGAAGACTACTGTCTTTCCCCTGAAGAAAGCCTTACAGCTGAATGAAGGGAAGTAGACAGACCTGCTACCTTCAAGTCATCCTAGATTGTAAGGAAGGAGAACCAATTTTAAGATAACCTCTTAAGTACAATCCAGAGGGCTGAGCACAAGAAAAGTAATTCTTTGGCCTTTCTGTTGAGACTACCAAGAACATATAGGTCCTAATTTTAATACCATAGGCAGAACACAAGAAAAAAAAAATGAAAAAAGACATATATTTAATACAAAATTTTGTAGTTAAGAAGCACACCACCTTTCTGGTACTGTCTCCATTATGCTGTCAGTTCCCACACTTTGCAAAATGATACAGGACCATCAAAAGTTCAAGACTGTTACACAGTAGCGGAGCTTTAAATCAGCCTGAAAATAATCTTTATCCTATATGTTTAATAGTAGATTCTTTGCCAAAGACATCGCTTGCATGAATTTATGGGTATATTTTCTCCAGTTTCTTCAGCGAGATGAGAAAATTACCACCTACATTGCTTATCCTGAAAAGCACAAAGAAGTTTCAAAAAGTATATTGCAAAGATGTTGAAGAAAAATTTTCCTGTTGTAATTAAGAATAGGAAATATGCTTTTTTTGCCATCATATTGTGTGATATTTCTAACCAAATTGTAGTATCAGTGTCAAATCTCTGTGAACTATGTCAGGAGCACTCTCCACAAGCTGCACAGTATTTATAAACACATTCTCCTGGCTATTTCACATTCTGTTTTCTTCCACTCAGTTCTCACCCAAGATGGTTCTTTTCACCTCCTCCCAAAGTATAGGAACGCTGCTTACTGTATGTATATGTCAGCATAGGTTGCACCATCTCAGCACAATGCAAAGGCAGATTGAGAATAATTAACATCAGGCATTGACACATCGTTCACCAGTAACACCCCGGGACGTAATGTCAATAATACCTTCAAAATACGCCATAGAGGAAAATCCCAAATCCTTAGGAGAGTATGCTCCAATACATAATGTGTAGCAGTTTTCCTCCTTATAACTAATAGCAAATGAAGAACAGTAAGTATACTAACTGTAAAATATATACTGTATTACTTTCCAGTGTTAAAAATATGTTCATGTTTGTTACTGTATCCCCAGTGGCTTACCCAGAAGCAGCCTTTCTAGGCACCATTGCTGCCTTTGCATTAGTACTCAAAAGTGTATTACACTGCACTAATGCTACAAGAATTATGCATCAAACTATAATATGAATCACAGAGTGGGACCAAATAAACAAAACTCTCTAACTTCAGTGCACCTACAAACCTGTATTAGTAAAGTGTACTAGTAAAATACAAAACACAGAGCTGTCAATATCTGGTGACAGAAAGCCCCTTTCTGATCCCATGTCTGTACAACAAGAGAAATGTGCTTTAAGGATCCATTCTTCTATTTACATTACCCCAATGAGACAGAAGACTTTAAAGAATTTTCCTATTTGAAAGGAAAAATTAGTACGGTTTTCCTATCTAACAGGATGCAACATGTATATAGGCAGTCAAATAACCTATGGTTTGTTTTTAAGCTCCAGCTTGTCTATGTTTAAGTGTGGTGGGTTATGATTTCGTGTGGCTCCTGTTACACATATAGCTCTGAAAATTACCCACATTTTACACAGATCTAACATTCTCTTCATCCTCCAAACTGCAAAAGTATTTCCATTAGAAATGACAGAATCACAGAACTATTAGAATGGATTGCAATGAAGGAAGAGTTCACTATTTCAAACTTTACTGCAAGAATCATTTTGCATTTTTATGCATCCCTTATTTGAACACCAGACACCTTGAGACTCGCTGGCAGATAACAAAATTCCAAAGTTAAATTATTTCTGAGTGAGCGCTGTAGAGTTAGGACCAGGGAATTACAAACTGAGGTGCCAATAGGATTATTTAGAGAGATAGAACCAGAAGAACTGTATCTTTAATTATAAAAACCAAGTTCTCCCTGCGGTTTCAAAAATTATGTGAAAGTTGTTTGCACATACCTGTGATATTCCACAATGTTAACAACCCTGCTGTCCATTTCACTTCATTGTGCCTGCGCTTCACACCATGTATTTAATATCTTAGCAGTACAAGGATGAGGACTAGCTTTCACCCTCTTTGGTCACATGAAAATCCATGTCACAGAGGTATCCTAATGTTAAAGACACGGATGAGGTCAGGAACATTAAAAAAAAAAAAATCCTGAATAGCTCTGTTTTCAACTTCAGTCTGTGAGGTGCAGAGCAAGCAGAATACTGACAGAGATCAGCAAGGTCTTAAGAGATAGTTATTTTTGCACACTCAAAACATCAGCAGATTACCTGTTAGGCTTGGATTATAGCAGAGATTAAGGTTAAAGAGAAGGATGTGAAAAAATAGGCTTGTTGATTCATTTGAGCAGGCTTTCATGGATAGCAGGAAGTATTTTGTAGACATCCAATGGATTATGCTTCCTTTTGGTCCTGTACTGTTCAGTTATGAAGGTTTGGAGAGATGGGTGTTGAATGGACTACATTTGGTAATTTCCAAATAGTGCCACAACTACAAGAACTGTGGGGGGTAGAGGGAAGCAGGAGAGGGCCAGGTAGAAGCAAGTCTCAAATGCTTTATATAAGTAGTAATGCCAGTATGGTCCACAGAGCCTAAAAGCCGAGTCAAAGAAGATGTGGGAAGAAAAGGCAATTTGCATTTGCTGTAATCTGCCCTTTGTTTTAATTAAGGGCATTGAACTCCTGGTAAGCAAGTTCTACCGTAAGCAGTGCCAGCATGAAGCATCTTTTCAGATTTCTAGATGTAAAGGTCTAAACTCTAAGGTTTGTTCTGGGAGAAGACTGGGGGGGTAGGGCATGGGGCAGGGAGTGAATGCTCCAAAAGAGATACAGATACAGCTTGATAAAAGAGCCTCAAGACCCAGCTATCCATGACATGCAGTCACACAAAGCTAGTGCAAATATCCATACAATCATGACTATATACAGCACACGTAAAAGTCAAAACCCTGTGCATGCTTGTGGTTTTCTTAAGTAACTCATCACATTCTCCTGTATGAAAACATAAAAATCCCTCGAAGTTCACTGAAGGATCTATTTCCATAAGACTCTTATTAAAATTACACATTGCTCTAATTCAGTATGTCATTAACTAATGTTGTTGTGGCTGGATTACAAACCCATTGTCACCCCTACATGTGATACACTGGATATCAGTTGGATGTTTGGCTCTGTGCCTGGTTACAGCATGGGACATCCAAACCTTCAAAGCTGGCCTTGTGTCCTTCTTCCCTCCTGAGAGGGTTTCTCCTTGTCCTTACACGGCTCTGCAGTGCTCTTATCATAGCAACAGAATACCTAAAACCTAGTGCAAAGACAAATAAATCTCTATTAGCAAGGATGGAGTAGAAGTGAACTAATCGGGCAACATATTTTTTCCAGAAGTCCATTAACGCTGAACTCCCATCTTCCTGCACTTACATTATAATGTGCATGCATTGCTTATGCATGCAGAAAACCCTTTTTCTTCTCCTTGTTTTGGTAACTGCATGCTCAGTCTTGGGTCCAACATGCATCACCCTGCCCAAGCTAATTTCCCTTCCACTAATATTTTAAATGACTAGCTTATAGTAAGCAACTTCTTAGATTTTATAGTTTTACATACAATGAGACAGCAAAGAGAACTAATTGTTTTCCTTTTCAAGTGAATCAGCTGAAATTACATGTAATTTAACATGGATATTTGGATTTAACCAAGATGCAGAGAAAAACATTGATTCTTAAACTTGCCTAGAACAGTATCAGAAGTCTACTTGTACTGACTACAAAAAGCTGCCTTTATATTTTAAAGAAAACTTAAAAAAAACCAATACAGAAGCATTTATAATGGAAAATTCTACCTTAAGTTTCATAAAGGGGAAAAAAAAAACCCAAACATACAAAAGCAGGGAATTTACTTTCAACTGTAATTAGAATCTCAAAGATCTGAAAGAATACCCCAAAACCCCACCACACATCTTTATTGCTTCTTCTGGGTGCAGATGAAATCTGACGCTAGTGACACTTGTACTATTATTATATACTGTTAAACATTACCATTGTAATTTTTCATTCATATCTACATTAATTCAGGTAATGAAAGAATATCACATGGTGATTAAAGTTCATTTACAAAAGGATGCACAAGTGCTTAGGTACTGCATTTGGAAGGGGCAATTTAAGACATTACTATATTTTTCAATAGCTTAACTACCAAGACTTATCAAATCCACAACATTACAACTGCAGTACCAGTTTGAATATTGCCCCAAAAAGATAAAGGGGAAAGGCGGAGTATATCAAAGGCTTTTTTCCAGACAGTGCCAGTTACACAGACAGGTATAGTGCAATCTTATTCTACTGACACCTTTCAAATAAGCCTGAAAAATAGCATTCCGATTAAACTGATAATTTTGTTAAAAACTAGTAACTTCAGTCGATAATTATAACAAGCTACCACAGAACATTTTTCTCCCCATGAAGCTATAGTCTATGTGCTCTAGATTTAGAAGCTCATGCCACAACCTGTGCAAGTACTGTAAAACAGAGTATCACTGACTAAAAATAAGACTTCATTAAGAGGCCTGCTTTAGTTTTATAATAAACTAATAAGTGATTGTAATTTTACACTGTTATCTTCACCCACAAAGTTTCTGATAGGCTTTTTCTTTCTGTTGTTGTAACCATGACAATTGCTAACTATAATATAGCTATCCATTTAAAAGTATCTTCATTAACATAAACAGTATCAACTTCAGTCAGTTTTGATTTGTTGCGGGAAGTACAACCTTCAAAAGATTGATAACTATCTCCGCTAACTAAATTTTCATGCCATAGCAAACCAAACAGTTGGTTTACTGATGCATTCAGCAAACAGGATTTATGAAATTCCCTTAGTCAGGTTTTTCCATTGCTTTAAATCTATACCTGCTCAACCTGCAGGATCTGCTTTAGCTTGCTAAACTCCTGCAAATCCAGTTCTATTACAATGCCAGAGGGATTTATATGTGGTTTTACTTTTATAAACCACAGGCTGAAGACAAGCAGTGTTTGACACCTCTGAGAAAGCAACCCAGTCTGGCACACCAATGACCATGAATCAGAAGTGGGCAGATTTACCGACAGACACTGGGAGCCTTCTCAGGGTATGTGAAGCTACAGCTAGTCACCCACCCCCACCGCCTCCAGGGAACTCAAAGCTCCACACCGCCAGTCCCACAGCACTCATGTGCCTTGCAGCAGGGGCCAAGTCAAAGCCTCTGAACCCAAAAAGCAGCAGCACTGGAAGCTCCCGACTTCCAGCAGCTCCCTGACTTCCTGCTACCACTGCGCAAGGAACTCTGCTCAAGCCCACCAGAGACATCTATCAGGATATCAGATGCCTCTCCAAATCATTACCTAGCTGCAAAAAAGAGTCTCTTGGGCCTTTGATCTAAGTACCATAAAGTCCTCTACCCTACATGCTCCCATTCTCTGCTTTTGTTCTCCTTTCCCAGCAGAAAAGAGTCAATGGTCCTCAGCCTGACAGTCAGCTTCCATTTAACTAAGTTGCTCACGAGCAAGAAACACAAGCTACTAGCAACACTTGGATTCTGTGAAGTTAACAAGCATCACTGCAGTAAGGTATCTCCAAATAGCCAATTTTAGTTTGGTTGTTTCAGCAGAAGAAAGAGGTGGAAATAAGTAAATAAATATAATTTAAAAAAAAAAGACAAATGCACACAGGTAAATCCAGAAACAAAGAATACCAAGTACGCTCATATCAGTGCTGTGCTAATTAAGCAATAAATCCACAAATGGTACAGTAATTAACTGTACAGCATCTAGCCTACAAGATTTAAACAAGTTTTTCCCCCAATAGAAACAGAAAACCTTATGTACATGAATACACAAACAAAACATCCTTAGCTCTTTATAGAAGTTATACAATGTACTACCAGAAAGCATGTAAACTGAGGACCAAGTTCTAGTGTGATAGCACGCCCAAAGCATAGCATTTGCTTCCATAGGAAGCAAGACAATGGGTGTACAGATGTGCAGCAGAATCTGACCAACATGGTGTAGGTATCAGATAGCATTTCATGGGAAGCACAGTGAAAGCAACAGTTTTTATTTGCTCTCTCTGCTGAAAATATTTTTTCTCCTCTCTGCAGTAATTTATGAGCCTTGTCACTATTCCTTTTTGCACAGAATCAATGAATGAGTTTTGTTTGGTTGTTTTGTTTTGTTTGTGGGGGGTTTGGGAGGTTTTTTTGTTCTGTTTAATTCAGAGTGGTTACACACACACCCCGACTCACCATCCTGGGTCCCACATACCCTTCTTTACAAAATGTTCTTGACCAACTGGAGGACTGCATAGCAGCCCTCATTTAGAGCTGAGGGGAAAGAGTAGTTAAACTATGGTTATGTTAAGTAAAAACACAATGCATTGAAAAGAATTAATTTGCTGTTGCTTATACAATTTGGATATTTCCCATTCCATACATTTGCACAAGTACTGAAATTGCAAAATCTAAACTGTTGTATACAATGTAGCACTCAAAGCTTATAATTTAAGGAGCATGACAAATCATAAACATACATGGAATACTAAGATTATTAACCATCACTACAAAAATCAGTGCAATGATTGTAAAAGTATGCTGACCTCTGAATTTGTCGCTATTGTTTAGTCATGGACTCTCCAAGCATTTTGTTGTTGCTTTATAACATACCGAATAGTTTGGGTTATGGATGTTTGGTTTCTCAGTCCTGCCTTTGCAAAAAGAGTGCTGAAAGCCTGTAGCCAGTCTCAGACTGCAGACCAGCAGCAGAGTACGGTACAGTTCCCTGCTGTGCTCAACACACTGATGTGAGAAGTGTAAGAGAACAAGGACAAAGCTTTGCTTCTCCGGCTCTAACAGTTCTGGAGTGCCCCATATAACAGCCAAGACAGCAGGACTTTTATTTAGCTAGACCAACCTAGAACCTAGAGTACCACCTATCAAAAAAAGGACACCATCTCACATTAACTAAGAAAATGAATCGAACTATCATGTTTTATCTGGAGCCAAAGCAGTGCAGAAAAGCAATTCAGTGGTGCCAGGAAGAAATAAGTCCTGCTTCCAAAAGACGGGGTAAAGAATTGCAATTTTAAGAGTTGACTTGTCTTTTGAGGTGGGGGGAGAGAAACAACAGACTGAGAGACATTTCAGCATTGTAAACATGTGTCTTATTACACACACATGCTAAAAGCTGCCAGCTCAAATGGGATGTTTTCCCCTTTCTGAAGGATTTTGAAAAAGACACCATTTTGATTAAAACCCAGGGGAAAGTTGAAGTTGTAAGAGCAGAGGGAACAGCTCCTGCTCAGAACAATGAAAAACAAAGATCCTGTTGTTCATAACTGCTCTGATCCCCGGTCATGTTAGCTTTTTGTGGCATTAGGCAACAGCTGCTTAAAAACTGTCTTTCTGCAGTCCAGGGGACAAAAACACAGCAGTGTAGATCATTACTTTTCTGATAACGCTAAAAAACCTAGGGTACAGTTGAGCTGCTAATAAAGCCTGCAAAAGCCATTTTCCTCACACCCCACATACTCTGCTGGTGTGTCTTCAAGGCACAGTTATTCCTTTTTAATCATATATTACCTGTTAGCAGCTCTTCGTCAAAAGATTCCCAGCCTCTCTTCCTTTGCTCTGTAGGAGGTAGCTATCACCCAGTCTTTTAGCTTTCTCCCTCAATTCCCGCAGAAAAATCTCACCCTCCAATCCTTGAGTCACAAGTGTCCCTCTCTGCTCGGGGACCGTCACCACCTATCTTCTCTTGTCTGGTTGCCCAGCATATTTGATTCTCTCTCTCGAGGTAGAGCTGAACGCAGCCTTTTAACGCCTGCCTCCTTAGGGTTTGCAGACACACTGCTCAGCCAACCGGGAAGGTCTCTAGGCTTCTCTTCTGCTTCATGGAAAGGAAGCTGTTCCTTAACACCTGCTTAAGTAAGTATTACTAAAGCTTATGATCCTTTTGGATCTTCACATCACTTTTACAGATTTTCATCAGTAAACCAAGTACAGATCTATGACCTTCCTCCAGTCTCTCCTGCACTGAAATTTCAAGTGCAATAATTGCCACATTCTGTTTCAATAGGATTTTTACTGCTATTAAATTTAAACCAAGTATGAGTTGCAAATTGCTTCTCGCCTAGGGCAGACACATCTTACTCCAGGGCTTAATACTTTATTTGACCCTAGTTTGACTTCATATCAGGATCTACAAGACTAATCAGAGGGGTAGCTTCAAAGAAGCTTCAGGCATTTAGCTTTTTAGGCTTTTTGCTTAGAAATTGTTCCTCTAAGAACAACCACAACACAAACAGTAGTCAGTTTAAGAACAGGGCAACTGTTTCCACAAGCTTTTCCTTTTCTTCCAAATAGGAATGCAAGATTCAAGGACCTGCAAGTCCTCTATATACAGCAGTGACCTTATCTAAGAAATGTTACACATAAGACAGTAACACGGGTACTACAAGGTAGAATACCAATGTGCACAAGCAGCTTAATATGTGCAATACTCAATTTATCCTCTTCAGGAATTCTGACCTCCTACAAACAGAGTCAAGAACAAACACAGACTGCACCTATAATAAATATGCCTATAAGCAGCAATAGTCATATTTTGCATCTACAGTAAACTCTCTAATGGATGCAGATACACAGCACTTAAAAGGTCTGAAAGCTTGGGATCTTCTTGTTCAGTTCATTGCTTAGCATCTAGAAGGGCTATAGGAAATCTTCCCCCTACACATTTTTGACCCTTTTGCCAAAATTCATACACTTAGTATCTTCTGTACTGTGATAGATGAAGCTGTTTTTTCACCTCTGTTTGCATGCCATCCCTAAAAGTCATGAAATTGTTAACCTCTGTTTTTCAGCATCTAATAGATGTCACGAGAAAAACAGTTTTAATAAATGCATCCTGGAACATTCAGTTTGGAGCTAAGGTACTATATGTGAAAAGGAAAAATAATGAAAAGTGATAAATGGGACAAAGATTTTAGGGAAATTTTATTGTATTTAATTAATCTACCATTTTTACTAAGTTGCTTTCAAGTGAAATGGCTTTTTACCAACTCCTTTTGAAAAGGTTAGAAGGGTATTCCCTGAGCTACAATCATTAGCATATAGATGTCTCTAAGTGTTAATTTCTGTTTTCACTGAATGAATGTAATTTAAAATGAGGCCCTTTCAAATCAGTTAACTTTGGCCATTTGAGAAAGATAAGAAAAACGGACTCAAGCATGAACCCCAGGAAAACCTGCTTCTTAAGGATAAATATATGTCACTACTTAAGAGTCTCCATTGCCACATGCTGCAAATGATAGATTTCAGGAAAATTATGGGAAAGGGTGGGTGCTGGGATTAAAGTCCTACCACTAGATGATAGAATCCATTAATAGGGTTAACAATAACAGAAAAGAAGGGTTATTTTTATAGTTCATTTTTTAAGAGAGAGTTGAAAACCAGCCTAGAAATTAGAGTTGTGGCAATTAGTTTTATACCTACAGCAAAACTCGTTGAATTTCTTCTTTTTCAGTTTTATGCAACAAAGAAAGAATAATTTAGGAGCTGATCCAGCTCCTACATTAATGAATGGTATACCAACTATCATTTTCAGCTGGATCAGGCTCAGGAGTGTTTTGAAGTTTTCATTTTAAAATAACCTAATACAGGTTCAGTATGATGTACAATGAACCTCTGATACAGCTGTCCATCCAGGCATGCCATATTCCCCAAGAAAAGAGGGTTTCTCTTCAGCAGGTCTCCAGCATATATACACTCTGTAACACAGTTAATAAAGACAGAGAATATTTGTAGTTAAACACGTCTCATTCTCCATCATAAAAATCATATCCTCACCAGATCATAACTTTCCTGAAATTACATTTTTCCCCAGAGTGATCATTTCTTGCTCAAATATCTTTTAACTCATGGGAGGAAAAAAAGAAAAGAAACAACCAACCAACGCCAATCTTGGCGAACATGTTTTCTCATGAGAAATATGACATTTGGGAAAGTGAGTTGCCCTAACCTACATAAAAATTCCACCTGTTCTGGCAAAGCTACAAGCCTTTTGATTATATTTAGTTTGCACATACTGAAATGATCGTTGCCATATTTTGGCAGTCAAAGTCCTCAGAAAGTGTGTTTGCCCTGAACATACCAGGATCTAGAGAAGTGAGACCCAAGCTACACTGTTTTCTTGGCAGCAGGAAATCCCTAAGGTGTAGCAGGCACTAGAAAGAAAACCAGGAAGACAGTTCTTTGTTTTTACCCATACAAGATATCATTATATTAGGGAAGGGAACAGTGCAAGATCAGAAAGTCAAAAACAAGAGTCAGTAAGAGGAGAGACTGATGCCTTGTCAGCCCTCTTTCCATAAAGAGAAAGCAACAGCAGCCAGAAGACTGAGTCTGATAGATGGAAGTTGAAGGGACAGAAAGTCAGACCACGAATACACCACACACATCAAAAATATGAATAAAAAACAAATCCCCCAAACCCAGGTTCTACATTTTTTCATCAACAGAGATTAATAGCATTCTCCCGAGTTACTTCTTTTTGCTACTTCTGTAAGTTGCTCCATTAAGTCAAGTGAAGTAAAAATTCATACTGTAGGATAAACTAGATGGACTGGCCAAGAGAGGAATCAATATTGTTCCTTATGTACAAGTTTTCTACAGTTCCCTACTTCATAATCAAAGCCAACTAATTATACTGAAATAGCATTTAGGTTGCAAAGTCAACATTCAACAGGGAGGAAACACTACATTAAACAAGCACTGACAATTACTCGTGTCCAACCTATTGTTTTGAGTTCAAATGAAGTTGTCTTCCTAAGAAAGATAATGTCAGTGCAAGCTTTTCCCTCTAAATAGTCAATGTGTCTCAGCCATGCTCAAGATCAGTTCTCTTGCCTCAGCCTTCCCTCTCTTCTACCAACAGCCAAAAGGCAGGCCAGCTGATGTCAGCTGTAGTATGGATACAAGTCTATTTAGACTTAAAATAAAAGCAGCAACTTGATATATGAAATAAATTGAACAGATGGTAACATTCAGCTTTGATATACTTTTTTTACCCCAGTCACTTGTCTGCATCAGACTTGCTTGAAATATGCTGATTATGCAAACACTGAAAATGAGCTTTATACTCTCCAAATAAATATACATACATTATCCAATCTAATATTGTATCATCAATAATATAAACAGACCAACCCCTAGCTGGTATTGCTATGAATCCTTGCTAATAAATCCAGCTTGTTTAAACAAGTCATGCAGTGAGACTGCAGGTACTTCAGTCTCTTGGATATGAATTGGCCACAGAGGGAGGGATTCCCCACCCACAGAATTCTTCATAGATTTCCCAAATTTACGCTCTAGATGAACATTATCTACACTGCATATTGGCTTCAACAGCCCTGTTCTATGAATAAGAAGCATTTATGTGTAAAAGGCTGAGTGGAAGTTATGAAATCACCTGCCACATTTATGAGCATATCTATGCCATCCTTTGTCCAGTGCTTTAAAAAAATTCTAAATTAGACTTTTATTTTGGTTTCCATTCTGGAAAATAGCCAGGGAAAGCATGATATACTTTTGACCCTTACTTAAATCCCTGAGATTGTTCTGCTTTTTAAGTTTTTCTACATATAGTTCCCATACAGTTCCAAAAAAGTTCAATAGCTACATTTCTTCACATTATCTCTTCCACAACAAAAATGTAAGCATGTTTTTAGCAGAGCTGTAAAAAAAAAAAAGCCATCATGTTCTGTATTTTTTGCAAGGCCCTTCATGTAAGCAGAATCCTTGTGCTCTGTTCTTAGTGTGTACAAAATGTGCACAGTCTTTAGAAATGCAGATAATCAAAAAAAGAGCCACTAGGGAAAAAAAGTAATAACATTAGCTAATGCCACACAGTAATGTTTATTTAACAAATCTGTGTTGCATGCCTGACATTTCCCCTGGCATCAATTTATTTTGTTTTGCTTTTCTCTGATAGCAGCACAAATGCATTTAAAATGTAAACTTATTTTACACCTACCAAAGTGTATACACAATATAATAAAAACATATACATCTTTTTTAATATCTTATGGGAATACATACTGGAGATGTGCAGAAAGCCCAACAGCCAAAGTAAACGATCTAGATTATGGAAAATGTTCATTTTTAGCTTTCGCAATAGCTACTAAAACTGCAATTGTCAGTGCACTGTACATTGCTGCATTATGTTATTTATAAAGTGCCACAATGTGACAAAATGATGCTATCCATCAGGACCCAATCTTAACTGAAAGTGGCAGGGGAAGTGGAGTGGATGGAAAGATATCTTCACAGTCCATTCAAACTGGCAGTTTGGAATAGTTACAAATGGCAATTTTCAGAAGTTTAATTTACTGGTCATTTGTAAAAGTGTACACAAATGATTCTATGAACCGTTAGAAAAAAAAGTTTCTACTTTCAAACTTCTCTGTAACCAAGCCCTCTCTTGCTCCACTTTCCTCCCAGCTAAATACCATACAGTTTCATTCATGCCACTCTTGCTTTCTTCATTAAAGTCCTATATTTGTCAGCCTTTCTTTTCAGGATCAGTACCTTTCTTCACTTAGAAAGCCAGCCCAGCCAGCTGTCTCCAAGAAATCCTCTTTAATTTCCCTTTTCTTTGTTGTCCAGTAGTCTCTTATGTTTGCTGCCTCACTGGACTTTTTCAGAACACTGAAATCCCAAATTTTATGTCTTCTCTTCTAAAATACTCAAGTTATCTCAGACAACACCAAGGACAACATCAGACAACACACCAGGCAGAACATTATCTCTCTCATGTATACCCAACATGTTACTTTCACAGTTACTGATTTTTTTTAAAGATAGAGAAATAGAAGTGTCATTAAATTCGAAGTAATGAGAAAGAATAATCTGAAGCACGCACATGCAATGATTGGCCACAAGTTAGATATTACTGCTCCAAAAACATCAGTTCAATGCTCAGCAGAGGTCAGAAAGATAAACATAGTATTAAAAACTGTAAAGAAGGAAAATGAGAATAAAACCAAAACAAATCTCAAAACATTACGTGACTTCATAAATCCAAATATACACAGATCTTTCACTCTAAGTGCAGCTCTGATAACCCTCATTAAAGGGAAGAAGAGAGTTCAGAAAAGCACAAGAAGAATCATCAGGAATATAGAAAATGTCCAAAAGGGAGAGAGTTCAACTCTTCAGCTAGTCTTTCCCAGCGAAGGAAAGTTATGGTCCCATCTAGAAAGTAACACACAGTGAGGTAAAAGCAATGACAAGTCAGCCGCTCACTACTTGTCACTTATAAACATCTGGTAAACATATCAAATAGCATGCTTAAAACCCACACAGAACATCTGCTGCATAGCAAGAAGTGCAAGCCTTTGCCTGAGAGGTGGTGGAAGTCAAGAGTATAAATGGGACCAAATGGAGCTGAAAATAGTTCATGGTCCAGTAATGACTAATTAAGAACAGACAAGATGCAGCCTACTGTAAGGAAGTTCTCTACTGACAGACCCGTTGCAGAAGGATGCACATCAGGGAGGGTCCCTCCATACAGCTCTCCTGTCTCCTATTCCCTCTACCAGCACTTAAAATTGACCACTGGTAGGAAGAGAATATTGAGTCCATTTGACTTCAATTAAATTGGAGACATTATCAAAAATCATAATGAGCATTTCCCCATCTTGCCCAGCATTTTGGGGATGAGGGCAAGAGAAATCCTTACTCTCAAAGTAGCTGTTCCTAAAGGCAAAGTGTACTCATCTTTTCAAATTGTTTAATCTCATTTCTTCAATACTCTATTTTGCTTTCTCCATCACTTATACACGACTAGTCAGCCTGCATTTCCACCTCTGGCAACCATTAGCAGTTTTCCAGGTGCAGAAATTTGGGGCAGAAGGTTTCACAGGAGAGAGGATACATCAAAATTATTCCTTGACCCAAAGGAAATTATAGCCTTCAACTAAGCTGCATGGGCCTATATCTCTAGTTACAAGCCAAAGTATTCAGAAATTGAAGAATGAAAGTAAGCTGACTGGAAAAGGAGGTTTAACAAGGAACTGTGACATGTAGGTAGTTTTGACTAAACTATGAAATTAATACTGCAAGGTTTATGTTTTGCTAAACTGTCCCTAAGAGAAAGGCCCAGATATAGAAGCTATTTCATAACATGGGAGTCTTACTGCTATTGCTGCCACAGCAGAATCTGGAAGGATATGCTAGGACATGCTGCCATATGGTCATATTTGCTCAGTTGCCCAGTTCCATCTATTTTCTTCTCCAATACAAGAGCAGCTTGTGTTGTGCAAAAAAACCTGCATTAAATGAAAAGGTATTCTTCTAGGTATAATGCATCATTTAAAAATCTGTTAACCCACATATAAATATCACTGTTTACTTATTTGACTGATAACTCCTTTACCTTGCATAAAAACAGAATGGGAATGCTTACCCAAAGACATAATATGTTTTGCATTACAAAAAAAAAAGTCTGTATGCAGCAATAGTCACAGCTGAATGCCATTAAATGTACTAATAGCACATTGATACATTTGGTACACTGGTATTCACTGTTAGTATGTACATAGGTTATACTTAAGAATATTTCCTGCTGGGTACCAGTAGTATATCACTTGAACAATTTCTATGCAATTATTTTGAGTCTGCTGTCTTGAAAACAGTTTAGCTAATGTTCAATGAAAAGCAAACAACTGAAAACACACCTCCTTATGTGACCCCAGTATATCACACCAGCACAATTCTTTTCCTTTTATCACGAGGATCAACACCAAGTATATTGGCAGATATCTCAATTACGATGGAAGACACCTTCAATGTCAGCCACCTAGTTCTTTGGTACTCTCTTCCACAGCTTCATGTCCTTGCTCTCTCTTACATCTGCAGAAAACTCTAATCTTGTTCAGTCAGCAGAAGAAATGTGAAAATCTTACACAAGTAACCATTTTAGTCACTTTATTTATTCCACATTCAGCAGCTTGATATAATGAACCTCTATCATTCCTTCTAAAGATGTTTTTTTCCAGCACAAACACTGGGCAATGTAGAAGTGTTTATGTCAGACTAATGCGTTACTGGCTGTAGTCTACATTGCTTTCTTTCTCTTCTTCAGTGCCAGTCTTGTTTATCCTCATACAGCATCACACTAGCCCTTTCTCTACCACAACTGTTTTTCCTAAACTGTTAGTTGCCCTTGTCTGGGTCTGTTATTGGCTCTATCCCAAGTTCAAAAACCTTGAAAAGTTACAGGCAAAATTTCCTATTGGAAGTCCATGGTGTAATTATTATAGGATTTTTGGAAGTGTCAGCTGTAGAGAATGTGCCAAAGCCTCTACTCCTTGAAGCCTCACTTTTTCTTGGGTTTCTACTATGTAAAGCATTGCCTATGCATATATGAATCCTTTGGTTTGGATGCATAAGGTGTTGTTTGTTTGTTTTAAAAGAAAATAAAAAAATCTTTTTTAGGTGATGAATATTATACAGTCATATTGGGGGTTGTTTCCCTGCCCCTGCTTATGCCAAAGATACCAGAATGTGTTACAAAACATAAAACTGAGACAGAGTCTAATTCAACACACAGGAAAGCAGTAATGCCCTGGGATCAACAGAGCTGCTGCTTACACACTGGAGTTAGATAAGAAATTTATTCTTACTCCTCTTCCCACTACCCACAAATAACATACACATATATTATCAGAGATATGAAAATCTGTTTGAGACCAGTGATTAAAGAAGTACTTTGCACAAACAGATTCTCCTTTACCAGATGGTTTACACTAACATTCACTAATAACAACCTGTTTGAGGAGCTTACGTTCAGTTAGATTGGAAGAGGCCAGAAACAGCACAACTAGGCCAGCAACTAATTTTATTAGAAAGATTCTGTGTCAGTTTTGCCCAGGAACTCTGTAGCTTTTACAGCTTCCTTCACTCTGTGCAGATTTCACTTCTGCAGTGCAACATACCTCACAACCTTTCTGTAGCAAAGCTGTATTTTTTGGCTGTTAAGACAAAGTCTTCACTGGAATCTTATCAATATTTGAACATGCATGTATTAATGCAAGTCCTTGAGAATTCATCTCATAGTTCTACCTTGACAATAAATGGAAGACTGAAGTAAACACTATCTACCTATCAAAAGTTTGAACCACTATAGTATGACAGAGTTCGGTTAATGTATCAAAATCTTTATCATAAATACCATTTCTATTGGCAAGGTAATGATTTATCTCAAGTGCCAAAGCTCATCAAATGATTTTCATCAACAGTTCTTTGGCTCTCCTGTTCCTTATTACAGCACCACTCAGACAGGAAGTCAGATGAATACGTTTAATTTGAGAAACAAGGAAAACAACACAGCGTTGGCCATTTGCCAGAAGAGCTAAGGTAACATACGCATTTAAGCATGAAACACAATCCCTTCTCAAGCAAGTATCATCCTGTAAAACCTAGAAGCTCTTTGCTAAATATGACAAAATACAAGTAATCAGATTGTACACACACATTTTGAATATGAACACTAGCCACAAAAATCCCTACCTACTCAAAAAAAAAGGGACCCCTCCCCCCCCAAAAAAACCCCACACACCAAAAAAAAAAAAAGAAAATTGGATTTTATGTTTCTTAATGCCCAAAAGCCATTCCAGCCCAAGGTCTTGTCCCTTGCTCAGCTGCTCTCAGTCACCTGATGACTTTTGGCCATCTTCCCATGCTCTTTGTGGTGGGATTTCTTATTACTGATCTTAATTTAAAATTATTCTAGCTTCTCAATACCATCTTATGTCCACCCACACAGAGCAGACCAAGTGAATCGTTCCTCCTCCTTCCTCCCACACTGATGACAAGACAAACCTGAGGTCACAACTGGTTGTTTTTTCTTCAACAGCCTGCATCCACAGGCAGAAAGCTCAAGTCTCTCTGTACCAATCATGCTTCTCCAAACTGGGTTAATATTAAGTCCCTACTTTACTGAAATCAACTTAAATATGCATGTACCTTGAACATACTCTGACAGAAAAGTACTGAAAGAAGAGATTGTCCAAGGTCATCTTGTGCTCACTGTGAAGACTTTATTATGTGTCCAGATACAGTATGAATAGAAGAGAACCTCTTCACCAAGACTAGTGCTGGAGCCAAAAGATTTAAACTCACATCACTACTCCCAAGAAACAGAGGTTCTTTGCAAGAATACTGTACAGAGGTACAGTCTATGGACAGCTTATTTAATTTCTTTAAAAAGGAAAAGAATAGCATTATTGAGCTTGACAGAGTCATTATGTGTGCATTTTTAAAAATAATCATCTGCATTATGAAGTTTGTGACATCATGAAAGATTCTTTAAAGTACTTTTTAAACTGTCCCAGTTATATATGTGAAAAGAAACTATAAAAATCAGAATGAAAGAACAATTCTTAAATTAGTACAAGGGCAGAGCAACAGCTTTTTTCAAAAATGGCTTTTATGCTGAACATGTTTGCAGTTTTCAAATTTATGGGTGTAGCTGTCAACATGTATATTCACTTTTAGAATATCGTCCTGGCTTAATGAGGTCTCCTGGAATGATTTCTTTTAATAAAAAGTTAACATGCTTACATATCTGGTTTCCACCTTTCTACTTTTTTTTTTTTTTTAAAAGTATCTACACTACTCCTTAGCACAGAGATCAGAGCAAAGTTTACTTTAAAACTTTTCAGTGCTTGCAACTACTTCAACACTTCAAAGTCAGGCAGCTTCCAATGAAACTTTCAAGTAACAATTGTTATGGATCTACACTTGTTAAGGGTTAGCTATATCTTCAGCATAAGAAACCTAAGCCAGAAAAAAAGTCACAAGACAATTGCATTTTAGTTACAACTACATGCCACCAACAAATGGTGCCACATTACTAAATAGAAGTAAAACTTCTTACTAGTCTCTCCATCTTTGGTCAAGCCTTGTAACCGCAGCACATACCATTGCATCTACCTCATTTCTTTCCATCTTGACATCTCTCCACCTGTCTCCAGTTTATGCTGCTGTTTCTGTTAGGCAGAGTATAAAAAGATTAGATTCAGAAAACAAACACACACAGCCCTCAGAACAAAGCTTCCCTTGCAACATCAGGCTACTGAGTGACAAGTTCAGAGTTATTCAGTAAAAATACTGGTGTTTCACTAGCTACAGATGACTGAGTTAGTGACAATTTTCAAATTCATACACATCCCTACAAGAATGCCTCACAATCACAGGTCAAACAGATTAAGATTTCCCACCCACCCCAAGCAGCTAAAGCAGTTGTTCTTCTCTAATTTCTTCACTTGCATTTCATCTTCTCATTCACTCTTCCACTTTTCAGTGTTGAATCTGCCACCGCCTACTTGGCTAAACTGCCATAGTTCTCTACCTTTTACTTAAAGCTTGTTTCCTCCAACCTCTTCATCATCACAGTTCTCTTCTTCAGGAGCTCTCCATTTGTTTCATCTTTCTTCTCTTGAGCCACCCACAACCAGTCTGATATGCTATAAAGGCAAATCACTCCACTATAAAGATGTTCAGTTACCTCAAGCCTGGTATCTTTGTCTGTACAACCTAGTACAGCAGGATTTCTCCACCACCACCTTTCTTTGTGAGGAGTCTGCATAACATCAAATACATTTTTCTCTTACTGTTATGACTTCAAAAGCATCCCGAACAGTAGATGTGCATTAATCCATTCAGTATCACGCTTTCAGCACTAGATTCATCAACTGTAGATACAGAACCAACGCTGCTTCCAGATTACATCAAAAACTTGTTAAAATAACTGCAAACCAACAATGCTTTTCACACAGCAAAGAGGGTATTTTCCTCTTTTCTGTAGAAAAAGTTCTAGGAAGATAAATAACTGACCAAAAAAAAAACTCAAAGAGAAGGAGATTAATTTCTGCAAGTAAAAAAAAACCATAATCTAGAAAGAGTTATATACAGAGGGAAAGAAAAGTTGAAAGCCTAGAAGAATGTCAATAGTTAAAGTTCTTGCAGCTTCTTGTATCAACAATTGCAAAAGCATGTTCACTCTTCCCTGTGTCTCTAAATTCATGCCAAGCGATATGGCCTTATTTCAAGTGGAAGTAGGAGCAGAAGTGGAACACACATTCCTGCAGACAAAGGAGCATTTCACTTTATCACTGAACAACCTAGAAGGCATTTGTTGCAAATCCCCATTATCTTAAGCAAAGGGGTAATACAATTCAGCTGTACTACTTTGCCATGGGGAGGCCGTTTTACTGCTGATACTCTTTGAATTAGTGTGTTAGTTTTATTTCTAGCAAAGAAATAGAAACAATTAGATCATTCCCATAATGCTTTTTAGTTCCTAACTCTACAGTGCTGTGAAATAAGGAACTTTTTCTTCAAAAGTATCATACATCTTACACTTTCACAAGGCCAAGGCCACTTCAAATATAGATTCCTACTGCAAATCCTTTCTTGTAAAGAAGGCTTTGGGGGGTTTTGTGTGTTTTTTCTTAAACAGACAATACAGGATTATAAGTGCAAATAGCATTATCAATGTACAAGTACTAAAGAGGCAAAACATTCCTAATTTTTAGTTCAACTTCATATACTGCTCTTCATTTACCTCAAAAATAGAGATGGGTATTGTTCAGTCACAGTGAACCCAGTGACCACAGCCCATCATTAAATATAATATCAGCTACAATTTCCACTTCAGCACCAATTGAAGTATCACCTTATTACACTTTATGAATTTCCACAAGCCCTCCAAGTTATTTTTGACGTCTTTCACTCTGATCCTGCCAACGCTTACACACATTATCTTAAGCATACTGAAATCCATAGCATTATGCACAGCACACAAACAAGCACAGGCATCATTCAGAAATGAGGACTTCATTAATTGTTCAGTACAGAAGCAAGCCCCTTCAGATGTGATGAGTATAGGTTGGGGGGCGGGGGGGAATAATCACTCCAATAGCATATCTATTGTTGTTCCAAGTGTTAGTATCTCTTTTAAAATTCCTTCCTTACCCTTCCACCCTCCTACACATATCACCTCCTTTACATTCTCCTTAAATGCCTAAAAATAACTAACTATGCATATGGTCTGAGCACCACAGCCCTATACCATGTAACCGGAGAGAAAGTATTTTAGTTTGAATAGCTAACCTCACATCCATCATCAGAGGAGGTTTTTCCATGAGTTTTTTCCCCAGAACTTAAACATTCAGCATAGGCTGTAGATTTGGCAATTAGAGAGTTCCACACAATTTAACAGAATACGTTTTTTGGTTAAAAAAATACCACAACAAACTAAAAATAAACAAAAACCACCAACCTGTGAAAACTTCATGCATTTTTCTCCTCCCAGCTGTATCCTCTTGCATTGTAAAAAGATTTGAAATTTTGTTTCCCTCAGTTTAAGGATTTTTCTTCACATTAGAAAGTTTTCACTGACATTAAAAACCAATCTAAACTTATGATCCCACTTAGGACCACATCAGCCTACCCTGTTTTCAGGAACACAAGACTAAGGACTCATTCTTTTGTTTAGCTTCAGCCACCAGGAGGAAAGCAGGAAGCACCTCATTCAGAGTCGTCTCAATTTTTTCTACCAACTTGCTTACCCTAGTTAATGCTCTTTCCTCTTCTCCTTCTCTCCCCAAGTAGGTAGCTAGCATAATAGAAGGGGAAGCTGAAATACATTCGTGAAAAGCGGTGTTTCAACTTAGTTCAGAGCAAGAAGAAAGCAAGAATAGAAAGTTGTACATCTGAGTCAACGTATCTCTGGAGAACTAGAGGAATGCTTCCAGGACTGTGCTCTGCTAAGGAAATTCCTAGGTCACAGTCTAATTCCACATCATTAAAGAGGCACACATACTATTTTGAATAAAGAACAACCATTTTTATTGAGACTTACCTTCCACAGCAAGGTCCTAGCCATGCAAGTTCAGTGGTGATAGCAATACAAACACCTTCCTTGGGTCTCATTCTAGAAAAGGCTGTGCTCTGGTTCTGCTGCCTACTATGGCCAGGGCTAGAAACATACACTGTGCTTCACATAACTGAAGCCTAAAGAATACTACACAGAGCTTAGCATTTGAAAATTAAGGTGCTCTAATTTATAAACAGAGCAGAAAAAAAAAGGGCAACACAACAAGTACATGACAACCTCCCCTCATGCTTTCCCCTCCTCACCTCAAGTCCCCAATCTTAAAAAATGAACAATTTCACTCACTAGTCATACTGACCTCAATTTGACACATAACATAGCTCCTCCAAGCACACACCTACTAGTCAAACCCAGAGCACACATATTGATTAAGGGCAACTCATTAACTCTGACAATCTCCAGCTGGTGGGGCTCATCAGCCTCACCTGAGGGGTCGCTCCTCCCTTTCCAGGAGGCAAAGGGCACAGTAGCAGCTCCTGGGCTGCTCACACCCCCTTCACACAGGGCCCCCAGGAGAAGCTGGGGCAGGCCCTCACTTTCCTTCAAGACTTGTCCACAGCAACTCACTCCCATGGGGTGCCTGGGGCCATCAGCCATGGTCTTCGGTGGCACAGCACCAGGCAGGCTGGAGGCAGAGCTGGAAGCAGAGGGAGAGAAAATTGACCTTCAGCTCTCCCTGCCGCAGAGTGCAGCGCCTGAGGGGTGCTGCCTACCACCCACCCTACCTGCCCCACTTGGCACCGGCAGCACACAGCTCACCCCTAAGCCTCCCCTACACCCCCAGCCTGTTCCAGCTCCCACCGTGCAGCCAGGTCTTAGCACCTCCTGTACCCTCTCACAGAGGCGTTACAGAACATCTAACGTACCACGCACACCCACGTACGGACAGATGCCAAAAGCTGCGCCACACCACCAGCGCTGGCTAGCGCCAGCTGCGCAGGCCCCCTCTGCACCACGGCTGGCGCCCGCCGCCTTTGCTCTCCAGGCTACTCTGATGCTGCCGTGAGGCTTTGCTTCTCTCAGGGAGGAGGAAAGCAAAAAGCCAGGCCCCTCTCTGCTCCACGGCCCTTAATCCTAGAATCATAGAATCGTTTAGGTTGGAAAAGACCTTTAAGATCATCCAGTCCAACCATTGACCTACACTACCAAGTCTACTCTAAGCCAATCAAGGGTAGACTAGACTAAACCATGTCCCAAAGTGCCACATCTACCCGTTTTTTGAACAGAATGGGCAATAATGGGCACAATGGGCAATAAAGTTACTTATTTTCTTTTCCCCATGGGAGGGGAGGAGAGGCCCATCTTCTCCAGAGCCAGCCCTGCAGGGTCAACAGACCGGGCTGCTCCTGCTCACCAGGGGCTCCAGAGGGTCCCACCTGCCCCCACCCCCAAATCTGCCTAACTGCTGCCTTGGGCACAGCTGTGAGGATACGGGCTCTTCCTCACATGCATGCACACGCTCCACCTCGAAAAACTGCTGTGGGGGACGGCTCCTCCTTCGGAAACTTTGCCTGGCATTTGCCACACTGCCCAGCGGTATCCTGGTGGCATTGATGTACCCGAGCGGCTCCCGTGGAAACCCCGGGGTTACTCACCCACCTAAAATCCAGCACATGATTAAATGTTGTTGAAACTGCATCTTTATATGGTTTAGTTTTTAACCATAAAGTTTAGGGGAATCGTCTGTATTATCAGTGTTAATCACATAAAGTTCTGTTTTGAAAATATGACTCACTAGTGGATAGAGTTTTCCCAAATTGCTTAAAAGATTAATAAAATAATCAACTTAGCAGAGGGGAAAAAAAACCACAAACTATTCCTGTAAGGAAATCACTTTATTGCCTATACATGTGAATGAGCTGTTTTAATACTCAGGTTCACTGCCTCCTCTGCATTTAATCTCTTCTCTTTTATGTCCTACTCTGATTTTTTTTAAAAGACTTTCAGGCTTTTTTAAAATTAATTATACAAATCATTAGTATTAAAAAGGTAATATAATGGTTTCAAGAACAAGCTTCACAGACTATCTGCATATTTAATCATCTCTGCTAATAAATTTTTAATCACTCATTGAGTTCAGGTTCTTGTCTTGAAGCTTAACTTGATAACAAACCTAGCAACTGGTAGAACTAATTGGTACAGAGGAAGTGAATAATTTATAAGAGGAAAAAGCACTGGGTGTTCTGGAGATGTGCAGAGACCACAAGTCAGAGATATTTCTGGGAGAAAGCAGGAAAACAGCGGCTGATTACAGGAATTTCGTGATACACTGCTGACATCCAGAGGCCAACAGTCAATACTGTTCACATATGTGAACCAGGCTGTAAAGTGCACTGTAAAGCTAGATTCATTAAGCTTTAAATATTCATGCATTTCATTAAAGTTAACATTAATTGCACTACCATACACATTGATTATGCATAGACCATAAGTGTTTAACCTCTGAAAGCTTGCAAGTATATTCAAGTAATGGGGTATGTCCCATCTTCGATGATTTCAGTGAAAGCTTCAGCTATGAAGTTGAAATTAGAAATGGAATGCATTACAGTGCTAAGGAACAGTAATTTGAAATATCAGAACAGTAGTAAAAATAATTATTTTACTAACCAAACAGAAATGCTGATGTAAGCTGTAAGTTGCTTTGTATTTTTCTAAACTAAAGTAATAAAGGTAACAAAAATTATGTGTAAGATTTCTTAATGACAAATGCTCAACTGATTTGCAAGCTACATCTATTAAATAGGTTTAAACAGTTAAAATAAATTAATTGGTGGCTGAGTGGCTTCTGTTTAGATGAAGATGACTAGCTTTAAATGATGTAACAACAAAAAAAGGCTATTCTCTTGAAATAGGCTGATTTATGTCTTAAAATCAGACACCCAAACCCACTTACACTACAGAATAATTCTACCTCCAGGGAAGCACAAAATGCTACAATTCTTAAACCAGGATGTAACAGACAACATTTGACAGAAATTCAATTATCCTTGAAAGATCCCACTTGTAGTTCGTTACATATGTAATCCTCTTTTATTTAATGGGTTAAAGCTCTCTTTCAAAACATTTAGTTTGATGAACTGAAGACTTGCTACATGTCAAAAAATTCATTAAGTGACTTAATAAGACGGTTAAGCAAAAACACTCAGAAGTTAAAAAATGTCATTTAATGCTGCCCATGCAACCTTAATTCTGGCCGTGTATGTATATGCATTATGAAACACCAGTGAATTAACTTTTAATCTCCTTTGAGCCAAAAAGATTTTAAGATTGGAAACTAAGGCACAAGGGGCATGCCAACAAATACAATGCTGAGCTTTAGAGCAATCTCTGAACTAGCTCACAGCTTGCAGAGCATACCCCTGCAGAGCTAATTACCCCAGATAGAAAGATGGGCTCGTACAGTTACACTGCTTCTGGTACCTCTGCATGGCAAGCTTAGTTCTCTCTTCCTGGCACTGCACTGCACTACACAGACACACTCACAGAGGTATAAAATTTTAAATCTGAAGAAAGTATGAAGTGTTTTTCAAATACCATGCTTCAAACCTAGGTGCTTTGACCCCGATTCTTGCATCAAGAAGTTTAAGACTGTAGATTCTGACCTCCTCAAAGCTAAACACATATCACTTCCTTACGTATTAAAAAAAGCCCTCTGCACACAATACCAATTTAAATTATATTTTTTTTTATAAAATCAGTCCTTAAATCCTCTATGATATAAAATTGTCCACATTTTGTAGAGAAGAAAACCGTTGGAGACAGATAGACTGGTTTGCCCAAAATAGTACTGATTTCTCCCTGAGCTGTTAACAACTCCTGATCAGCCAATTTTCTTTGTGAAGGTGGGCACCAAAGAAGTGTAGTATTCCTAATTAGATGCCACAGTTAACACACTGAAATTGTGTTTAAACAGCATTGCCTACACCCTCAAAGAACTTCATGGTCAGCCATATCCTGAGTAACATCATAAAAAACCTTGCCATTTTTCTGACAAGAAAATACTGGCTGCTAGCAAGGATCTTGCAAGTCAAGTATCAACCACCTGTACCATTTAGCATGTTTTAAAGTAGTCTGGGATACCAAATAGTTTTGTTTTGTTTTGTTTGAGGGTTTTGTTTGTTTGGGGTTTTTTTTGTTTTACACATTAAGACTACCTCCTTCATGCTTCTTCCTTCAGTAATATTTAAACAAGGAGGTAGCCTGCTAAGTCATTTAAACACCAAACTAGATTTTATTAGTTTTACTGATTTGGTTTTTATGGTATAGTCATGAACAACCATACAGTTCAGGAAAGGTGCACATTTGTAAAAAAAAGATTTTGTATTCTCAGCAAGATTTCAGTTTAGATTTTAATTAAGAGAGCTGTCAAAATGCAGGAGGCAATACTTTAACAGAGTAAGAATGCTTTGACTACTTGCCAGTTAGAAACTTTCAAATGTCCAAAACCCATGCTCATTAAGCAATACTTCATTTTATTTGGGGTTTTTTTTGATGCTGAGGTGGGTTTTTTTTTCAGTTTCACTTGTGAAAAAAACCTGAAAAAGCAGGCAAAGATTCTTGATGGTTGATGTCTCTCCACCACATGACATAATTTCCACATTCTCTTTTCTTTTCTGCTAGACCCAAAGGTGACAGGTACTCACTCACCGAGCAGTTAGCTTCTCTACCAAGCATGCGAGCAAACACATAAACACAAATAAAAATTATGGCAAAGCTTTCACATGTCTAAGTAGAAATGGACTACAGCAGACAATCCATTTCTCAGAAGATGATTGTCCTGGTTTCGGCTGGGATAGAGTTAATTTTCTTCCTAGTAGCTGGCATAGTGCTGTGGTTTGGATTTAGTAGGAGAAGAATGTTGATAACACACTGCTGTTTCAGTTGTTGCTGAGTACTGCTTGTGCTAGTCAAGGACTTTTCAGCTTCCCGTGCTCTGCCAGGGGCACAAGAAACTGGGAGGGGGCACAGCCAGAATAGTTGATCCAAACTGACCAAAGGGCTATTCCATACCATATGACGTCAGGCTCAGTATAGAAACTGGGGGGGTTGGCCAGGAAGCAGCGATCGCTGCTCAGGAACTGGCTGGGTATCGGTCGGCGGGTGGTGAGCAATTGCATTGTGCATCACTTGCTTTGTATATTATTATTATTATTATTATTATTATTATTATTATTATTATTATTATTTTGTTATTATTATCATCACTATTTTACTTTATTTCAATTATTAAACTGTTCTTATCTCAACCCAGGAGTGTTTCTCACTCTTACTCCTCCAATTCTCTCCCCCATCCCATCGGGGTAGGGGGAGTGAGCGAGCGGCTGCGTGGTGCTTAGCTGCTGGCTGGGGCTAAACCACAACAATGATCAAAAAACCAGGGATGCAGAGGGGAATGTTTCTCCTTATTCTGTATTTCTGAAATAACACTAGGCCTGAGAAATAATCACATTATTATCTGAAGAGGTTTTAATTAAAACTGTATTTCTGTAATTACAATTTGAAATTATATTTGAGGTTTAAGAGTTAAATTTATTAGACTGTGAAGAGTTTTACAAGGCATTGCTAATGTAATGAGCTTAGCCACCACATATGTTGCATCTTTGGTACACGTTATGAAGAGTTGCTTTTTTAATGAGCTTTAAAAACTATATTTGCATACCAGAGGAAAAGGTCAGTGATGTGTGGATCAAGTCAGTAAATTAAGTATCACAGTATTATGTTATTATGATTGCCTTCCAACGACACACAATAACAAAACCATAGGCTATAGTTACCATACTATTCTAATGCTTCCATCTACATCACCTTGTTGACTTACGCACACTGGTGCTGCTGTGCCCCTCGTCCCATCCTACTCCGTCCCTTGCCCAGGTCTCCTTCACCTTCTCTTCCCCACCAACTCCTGCAGCAGAACAGATGGTATGTCTGATATCAGAAAATCAAAGCAAGCACAGGAAGGAGGGGCCAGATTCAGTGTGATGGCCCATCTCCAAGCATGACCTTGCATTCCAGCCTTTACGTCAAGTAAAGATACCCACAGCCAGGTCCTGAACCCTCATAACAAGATCAAATCTATTGGACAGCAAAGCATCAGGACAGGGATGCCTCTTTCAATCCAAGCCCCATTCCACTCGAGTTTTTGTTCAAGGGTGCAGCAGTATTATCTCTCTTTCAAAACACAGATAGCAAAAGTATTTCTAATGCTATGGTCCAAAATTTGACTCTGTCTACCATAACAGTTCTTTTTAGTTGGAATGTTAGATGTTTGGTAACCTCTGAAGACTGGTTGACTGGTAGCTATATTGAAGTTTTTATTCTGTGATAAATAATAAAATAAGCTAGGAACTGACTGCAAGTACACTCTCACCAGGTTTTCAGCAAAGAGTAAAGTTCACTGGATTTACCTTTATTTGTAAGTATTGTAAATATTGTAAATTTGTACATATTACAATGTTACCTTTATTTTTAAGGGCAACTGAAGTTGATTCCCTCCCCAGCTCTGCAACAATCCACAGCACTTAACAGGTCAGTCTCTCCCCTTCTCCCTCTCCCTTAGAGACTGTAGGTATACACTAAACCATGTTATGCGTGACATGATACTTTATGCATGTTTATACATATCATAGCCAAGTAAGCGACACTCCAGCTCTGAATAAAGATGTAGATTTAGTCATTAGAGGAAAAAATCCTTTGAAATATTACAACAGTAATGGCACAACTCAATACAACTGGTCAGTTATAAGTAGTTTTAATGATTTTTCACTTTTTTAATATGATAATCCTCAAAGTAGCATTCAAAAATATAGTGCAAAATATTTATTCATTTTATTTACAAATAAAATGTGCAGTTCAGCTTCTTATCCTCACCACAGTAAATGTTATTCTTCTATGTGATGAATAGAAATTGAGAAACATTTGAAGAGACAAAAAGTTCATTTTAAACCTAAGAACAAAGATCTTTCCTTCAGTTATATTTTTGTACAAGTTACACAATATTAGTTTTTTAAAAATTGTTTTCAGTTGAAAAAAAAAACCCTACAAAGTCCAAGACAACACTAAAGAATTACATAGGAAAGAATGTTTTTTTAAAACCATAAAGTTAATTTGGCTGTGACAATCACAATGCAAAGTTCTTATCTATATAGAATATAAATTTTTTTGCAGCTAAAACATAGAATCTTTACAATGTAATGCTTTTTTCCTTTCTTACTCTACAAATTGCCTTTAGGGGAAAAAGTATTCTAGTATCTTCCTTTCCCTCTGATGAAACAACAGATGCTTTGGTTAAAGAGCAATTCGTGCACAATAGTGTTTTAACTTGCACGGCAGTACTCCTTTATTAAGTTGGTAGAATTCCACTAGCTGGATGAGATCAGTAAATCTGGTATGACCATCATCAAGGGTATAGAATAGCTTCCCATCATCTTCCAACTGTAAAAATGGAAAAACAAGATAGAATAAAATCCTCTTTTGCTATGGTAATTCTTCCCAATTGAAATACTTGTTTGAGAAGTCTTCTTGTAGACCAAGATATTCATAATCTTATGACTACTGAGAGAAGGAAAAATACAGCGATCATTCACAGCAAGATCAAAAATAAACAACAGAAGAATAATGCATTCTTTAACTTCCCCTTTAAGTTAGGTATGTGCCTAAAAGGAAAGAACAGGTAAATAAGTATAGGAATATTCTTTCTGCACTAACAACATTACTTTATGCCTTTGGTTTGGAATGATAGCTGGAGTTAATATGAACACTGGGTTTTTACAGAGTGACAAGAAACAACCAAGTTTCAACTTACTCATAGATTTCAACCTTTGCTCCATTCATATTCTGTGTAACTGCTACATTTTTTATCACTTATTTTGTACAGTGCAATGAGGTTACACACTAATGAATTAGTGTACTGGATGATACTTGCTATACAAGAAACTGCCCATTACAAAAGTAACATGCTTGATATAGTAGTATGTTCTTTGTTGCAGGAGAAAGAACTACTGCAGCTTCAAATGCATGCATTAGCATAGATACAGCAGAGGAAGAAGAAACTACAAAACATACCTCGAAAGATTACTTTTGACTTTTAGATGCTTAAAAATTTACAATCAGTATTTCCCTATTCTAGGTTCCTGAACATTAGCTCTAGCACAATTTGTGTTGCACTGGTAACTATATCCTTTCTCGATTTATTTCCTCTACTGCTGCTATGTCCAATATCAAGAAGCTTCAGTGCAGTAAGTGACTAATTAGTATTAATGTAAATAGAGGGTAAAAAACCCTATTTAAACTACTTATAAAAAGAAAAGGGAAAAAAGATACAAGATTGAGAGAGTCGTGAAAAGAAGCTCCTGAAGTAGCGCTAGCATACAGTAGCAGATTGTCTGCTAGGGAAAGATGCAACTATCCTACTTGAGCACAGGGGAAGGGAGAAGATACAACTAGCTCTCTTACCTGTAATTAAGATTTCTCATCTGACACAGCTGTTGAACTGCTTATGACTCCTGGTTATTCTACCCCTTTCTACCATGTCTGGAAGTAGTTTGTAATTTCTTTATTCTCAGACTTTGGTCAATCCAGTTCAAACACTGCTAGTTAAGGAATTACCAATGTGTGCATGTGTAAATTCCTGTGCTCCAGCCAAGAACCTGAAAATGGATTATCATCCATCGGACTTCCCTTATGGATGCTATTTTCCTGCCAACACACTGAAGACAAGGAAGAGCTGACAATTCATATGTCTGTTGACCGGGACTTCATTTTTAGCTTATTTTTTCCCCTCTAAATTAATCCCAAACCTTGAAGGGAATACGACAGATTGCTAATTCTAAAGCAATCAATATTTTGCAAAGTAAAAACTCACGTCAAAGTTATGTTGCCCAGGAACCTAACATCTTCTGCAAGCTAAGGCGGCTGTTATGAGAGAACACTGATTGGAAAAAGACAGTCCCAGAAACGTGTATCAATTGTTCTTCTTTCACATGGACTACAGAACAGTGAATTTCAGGATAGACTACACTGAAGTTAACTTGTATCAGCCCAGAGTAGTAAGGCTGAAAAATACACTTGAGCTATCAAGTTCTCCAATTTTCACAGTATGGGATCTCAAATGTATCCCAAAGGTTTTCTTTTCAACTTTTTACAGTCAATTCCCTACCACACACCTGCAATACCTGTTGCACATGTTACCAATGTTAACATGATGCACCTGTTAATGTGGGCAAAGCTTCAATTGGCAGGGTACATGCCATACCTAAGAGACATTTTTAAATGCAGTATAACCTGAAGCAACCTAAAATGTAAGAGAAAAAGAATTGAGACTGAATTATTTTGAACTTCTAAAAGGATCTTCTAAATGCCATTTATTTATTTATCTATTTAGTAGGAAAGTTTATCTTCTCTTCCCAATGACTGGAAAAAGGCAAGAGTTTAGAAGAACAGTAAGATTTGAAGTTCAAAAAGGTAACCTTGATCTCCAACTAATAAGCTACCAGCTTACTGCAGTAACACAAAATGCCTTGCTTCTTAGCAAAGGATAAACTACATTTAGAAGATCAGCAGTAAGTGGAAGCAAAACTTTTCCCCTTCAAAAAATACTTTTCTGAACTCCCTGAAGAGTATTGTTCCAGCAAAACCAGAGCATGTGGTAAGTGAGGGTATTGAGAATGGCATGAGGGGTACTGAATGCGACTGGAAATTAAATGACAGAAAGGAATTGAAATATGCCTATGTTTGGGGAACTAACAGTTTCCATATTCTCTCTCTGGATTAAGTTGTTCTCATTACAGATTAATTTCTTCTGGTAACTAGCATAGGATAAATTGCTTTACTCTAAAAACAATCACAAAAAATTTCCTTCAAGTAAGACAGGTTCTGCACTGAAGCGGTACAGGTCTTCTAGGCCATCAGCATGGAAAAATTGCCCCAAGTCTGTAACGATCTATGTCAAAATAAAGAATTCCTGGTTCCTCCAAAGATCCTACAACAGGAAAGCAAGGTTTTAGCATGTGTGTATATGATTAATTCCTCAAATGCACTGCTTACATGTGCAGAAGAACATCAGAACTGACTGGATAATTTTTTTGAAGGGAAGAGGAGAATCATTCAGCTCAGAGGAAACTGAAGATAACTGCAGCTTCCTGCTACATCTGCTGTTAGAGAAGAGAAGGTCTGTTTCCTGATGGGGAAGGAAAAAGTGGTCTCTTAAATCTGAGAGTTAAATGACATCCCAATGAAGTAGAATCATACAGTATTTGTATGGAGTTCAGAAGGTTTTCTAAACCACACGACAGTTATCCCAAAGTAAATACTAGAAGTGACCACAGTCAATAGAAACACAGAGATCTGACACTTGGGATTCTGATGACAGAGCATATGCTCATGCTTGCATAGGATCCAGGGCATAGCTATCACTTTTGGATGAAGGACTCCTCCATTGTTTGTACTTAACACAACAAAAATCCTGGGCAATTCTTCTAACAAACATTGATTCACTCCTTTCCTTCTCCCAAATAATGCTTCTGGTTTATTCTACAGGAACTTTTTTAGGGGAGGATATCAGCTACAAGCCCTAGGTAAGGCATACAGAAATTTGGAGAACGATCATAGGGGATCACCAGATCAGAAACAAAAAAAAAATGCCACTACACCCTCGTCTACTGAGAAACAGCAGAAATCTCCTAGAAACTTCAGTAGGAAGAAACATGGAGGCAAGGAACCTTATGGAAGAAAAGTTCTTGTGAAGACAGAAGAAAAAGCTATAGGTCTGCTCAGTTATGTCAAGCATCTATGGCTAAAACACATAATGCTAAAGTGTTTCTCATCTCGACAGGAGCAGCCTGTAATGAAAACAGTATAAACCACCTCTAGATGGAGTGGAAGGGATGGGGAAAGCTGGCTGTTCTGGCAGGAGCATTGGACGATATCTTCAATGTTGAACACTGATGGAAATATGATTTCAATTTAGGAAATTTCAGCTTACCTATAAGTAACAGGACTAAATAAGGATATTTATTTTTTGCTAAAATTGTCCCCCTGAAGAAGACCAGGACATGAATATACCACAATAACATGGATCAAGAAGAGAGGTCAGCAAAAAATGTTTGACTCCAAATATTGAGAGAAACTATCCTCAACAGATGAGTCAATGAGATATACACACACACACACATCGCAGGCAGTCCACCTAAACAGATGACTGAAAAGAAATTGTGCACATACTGAAAAATGAAAAGGCAAACTGACCTTTATTAATACATGCTTTTCATGCCATCAGGGCTACTTCTATTCCAGTTCAAATAGATTTGTCTATTTTTTGAAGACACTTTTTAAGATTTCATAATATTAGTCAAGCTTTGTAACAAATCAAACAGCAAAGCTCAAAAATGTTCAACTCTACTCAAGAATACTAATTATTTTTAGTAATACAGGTATTATGTTTACATCTTCCATATAACAGCAAAAGAAAACAAAATCCAGCAATATTCTAGCACAATTATTCAATTGTTTTGTTTTACAACTGTATATAAAAAGTGAAAAATTTACTTACTGGTACAATTTGAAAATGCTTTATTTTTAATCCATGACTCAATGACAATACAAATGTTTTGGGGTTACTTTGGCTATCACGTACCAGGAATACCCTAAAAGAAATTGAAAATTTTCACAGTAAGATCACCCTGGAAAGCCTTTTGTAAACATCCAGTTAAAACTGTTGTAAATTCATTACAGAAGTATTAGTGAAAAGCAAAAATAATATTAATTACATAAGTTATGCTTTTAATCAGTATTTCTTTGCAAATGTGTCACTGGAAATACTTTTTCTTAAATTCTTCTTCACCTTGTCTATTATGTGAAAAATACACATTTTCAGAGTGAATGACACTGTAGGCATTAGTTTTTACACTGCATAGAATTACAATGCACTTCTTTAGACAGAAAAGCACCCTCTAAGTTTGTGCTTTGATCAAAATTATTCTTTGGACTCTGACAGTTACCTAAATCACAAGTGTTATAGGGAAAATTTGAAAGGTTGTTCAACAGGAAGTTTACAGAAAAGGTAATGCAAGACATAGCAGAATGATCTTCACATCTGGCCAATATTCATAAATACATACTCACTTCTGCACATCAGCAAAATTCCCGCTGAGACAGAGCTACACTCTACTCACTTTGTGGTATCATTGTTCAAATCACAACACTCCCAATGGCCAACAGTGTCACTGCAACTAATTCACTGATAACTTATTCCAGCTAGGTTATGGGCAGACATAATTTTGCCATAATCCTGGTAGGATAATCTGGTACAGGCAAAGGATGACTACCAATAAGAGTCAGCTTTCATTGAATCACTGGGTTTGGGGTATCAGCAGAGAACAGTTTGGAGGACACAGGGAAGCACCCGATTCACAGCTTTGTAGTGGAGCAAGTCTGAACTGTTTGTACTGTGCAGGTCTGGAACAGATACAGCTAACCAATGTACCAAAGAGAAATGGAGGGACAGCCGTTGGCAAGCGTGCTCCTCTTTGAGGACACAAAAGAAATGGGCAAAATGGACTTGCAAGTATCAACCAAGTGAGCACTGGTGGCCACCTACTTTTGTCCAACCACATACCAGGAATTAGAGTACAACTATCATATGAAAAGAAAGGATTTCAGGAGAAGAAAGCAGACAAAGGCTTACAGTGGATTTTCACTGACTAACAACATGGATCCAGACTACTAATTTCATCCTCAAAGTTTCTAAGAGTTCTATTTTTACAAAGTAAGAAAATACCTGGAATTAAGAAATCTGGAGTCCATAATCATTAACATTTCTAACAAAATCCCCATCCAGCCTAATTTGAAGTTCTGACATTAATTCAGTTATTAAAGAGGGATAATTGCCAACTCAGCATATGGCTTCTAAGAGCACATGGCAAGTATAAGGACAAATAAGAGTTCTCATTAGACTCGGGCTCTCCTAACAAGCTCTCTCTCACCACCTAGTGGCCTTTCACCCTCTCCAGGACATGAATAAAATTTTTCAGAGCATAATTAGATAGATCCTTTGCATAAACTCAAGTCTTGTATATGTTTGTCATTAAGGACTGGCATTTTATTTTATTCAGAAAAATGACACTATAAGAACATGCCACTTCACAGATACCCAAAATGGGGTCTCCACACCCAAATACTGGGATCTACATTAAACAATACACAAAGTAATCACATTGGGTAGAAAAGAAAATGCAGGTTGATTAAGATTTATGATCCCATTCATCAAGTCTTTTAAAGTCTGTTTTCTTACTTTCTTCCTTGTTTTAACAGCAAAGATAAGCAACATTTGTCTTCCTTCACATAAAAAAATCTTTACTATTTTCTAACCTTATCACAACAGACCTACTTGAGTAGTCAAAGAACCTTTAAAAAGATCACTTTGTTACGAAGAAAAGGTTGTAGTTCACAAAATCTTAGAAATGCTTGTTGGAAGGGAGCTTTTTAGACATGCTGGATGACTCCAAATGACTGCTCCTTCATAAACTTATAAGGAATTCTCTGAATGGAAAATACATTTTGTCATGGGCCTTTTGGAAATGTTATTTGCCCATTCATCAATCAGACGCTGATCAGTTTGCAATCTGTCAACCATTTATCACTGAAAAGCCCTTTAGGGAGTAAAGTATGAAATCTACAATATTGCTACATAATCTTCTCTAAGAAAGTTGGTTTTACACCAGAACAGCGGATGCAAAATTTTTATTCCTTCATAGCACACCTTAAGACTGTTGCTGTCCCTAATTCTGTTGTTGGATTATTCAAATGCTGAGACTACTGTAGATCCTTTATATAATAGTCCCTTTATCTTTTATAAGCCATCATGAACAGCATATTTGTTGGTACATATGGTATTACAGAAGTCCTACCACCTCTGTCATATACGCGGGAGATCTCCCTGCTTGGGATCACCTTAAAAGGCTCAACATGGATTATTTTCTCTGCCCCACCCCCCTGCAACTAAAATCTTATTATTCCCATGAAAAACTCTGTATTTCTGGTGATAATACATTCTTTCAGTCCAGCACAGCATTTGCCACATGCTGTATTCATGACTTCATTGTAACTCCTGAAAATGTATCTGACAGCATATTGAGGGCTCATACTACCATGTTCTAATCAATTCTAGACAGTCCACACAGGAGTATCATCCTCACCAAAACCGCAATGCGTATCTATGAATTGATCCAAGAACATAACATAAACAACACTGTACTAAACTAATGTTAGCAAGGTATTCACTTTCTCATCTCGAACACCATTGCTATTTACTCGTGAAATCTACTGGGTTTCATTTACCAGTATGTGTGTGTACCCACTCAAATACACTGGATTCATCAGCCCTAGAATGACATACTGCTCAGAAACACATATTGGATTCACCCCCATGTCCCATCCCTCTCATGTAACAAATGCAAAACTGAATGCGGAGTACAGAAGCAGTTTCAGGATGATTAGCTGGGCTTAAAAACAGGACCCCTGAAATTAAAAAAAAGAAGAAAAAAAATACAAAAGGGAAAGTCCAGTTAGCCATCCTTGCTGAGTATGACTATTTTTGTGTCCCTTTCCTTTCCATCTCTTTTTTTTTTTCATAGAGCCCTTTCTGCAGATGCATAAAACAGCACTAAAACATACTTAATCTAAAACGGAAGGAATTTAACCAGTAATCTGATATTACAGGTACCCAACTGGAAACAGACTCAGAGAAACTTAAGTGTTACAGAACTACTCACTGAATGAAGGAGGCCCCAGTTTACACTTAATACAGAAGTAAGGATAAAAATACGGAAATGAAAAACAGGAGGATTTGAACATAAAATACCTACTTGCTTTGTCTTTTTTTCTAATTCATATTTAAATGAGAGAAAACCAAAAGTGAATAGTTTTATCCTAATGTTTGTTGTTTACAATTAGAGGATAATACAATTTTTAGTCATTTCATGAGTAAAAGCGTACTTTTTTTTCAACAGATGTCTCTGCACAGTTCATCTTAGAATAAGGTTAGTCAATGTTTTCAGGCTTTCTTTCATTCTTTCATCCCTAATAAGAGATACAAAAGACACTGGTGCCAAAGTTGACAGCTCCCAGAGAATACTGTGCAAATACAGAGCTCAAGTGCCTGGCTCTGAGCAGACATAAGTAATCTGTCAGTGACAGAATCGAAGTGTTAGATCACCACTTTATTGCTTCCAAACGATATAAAATAGGAACCAACTGATCCCCAGATAGCCCTATATAAAAGAATTTTTATTTCTATTAGCCAAGTGCAAAATCTTCCTTCCTCCATCTCCCCCCCCAATAAGTAGTACATGAAAAGAGCAGTTGTTGACTAGAAATGTGTCTCAGAAGAGTTATGTAAAGAATTAACTTACCCATCTACAAGTCCATGCTGCAAAATAAGTCTCTGAGCCTCTTCTCTAGAGATTTTATGATGAAACCATGACTGAGATCTGTGTATAGCTGTAGAAATAAAGATCTTTAAAAAAACATTTTGCCTTTATTGAAAGAAACAGCTATTGCATTTCTCTGGCATTGAATTAACTCACACATACCCATGTCAGACATGGCAATAGGACTACCATGTGAGTTGAGTCGTAGACACCCTCTCCTCTGTATGAGAGAGAAGTAAAAATATGTATTAAAAGCTTTGTTGTTTAAAAAAAAAAAAAAATCAGAAAATACTATTCTGATAAAGCAAAGGTGTTTATACCCGCCATGCTAATCCTTCTTCAACTGCAACTGAAAGGGCTTCTGTTGGATTTTCTATAATTCTGCTTCTGTGTCCTGAGAAATCCATTGCTACTAAAGAATTTTCTGAAATGCTTCTCTGCAACAAAGAAAAATAAATTTAGTTTGTTCATTTTTAAAAAGATCCATCATTTAAAAGTGAGCTTCTGAGAAAACATTATGTTTTGTAAGTGGTGTTTCAAGTATCTGCAGTGTTTCCCACCAGAGCCAAGCTCATTTTGCCCTAGGGAGCATTTGTGATTCCACTTTGCTGCTGCAAAGCTCAGTTTTGCAGTCTGGCAGGACAGATCACCTTTTTTCAATACTGCAACAGATGATAAATACATTGCTTTACCATAAACTCTATTTATATTTTTGACTATAACTAGCCCTTTGCATGTCAAAACAAGTCAGGAAACTGTTATTAAGTTGTCCAAGTAATAGAAAAAAGATAAAATACAAAATTCTTATACATAACCATCAAATTAACAAAGACTTGAAATATTTTGCTATAAATATGTCATAAATTTATACATTTTCTATATAAACTTTCACTCAAAGTTTACTGGATTAAGCATTGAAAACAGTCGTTTCTATGGAGTTCAACTTCTATTTTAATATGTCCCTTCTAACTCTTATCATAGACTCAACAACTGTAGGGTCTGTTATAAAAAAATGCTTGTGGTTTTTTTTTTTTCTCCCAGTGAAGATCAAGTTTGTAACAACAGAACAAGAAGCACTGAAGTTTGACTGAACAGTGTTAAAACTCACCAAAATACTTCTCAGAAACCAAGACTTACAAAATCGAGTTTAATACAGATTGCAATGGCTCAAATGTTGGCAGGCACTGGAATATCAAATAATTAAAAGAACACTCTAGCATTCTATAAGTTAAAGTAACATCTGGAACACAAGAGGCCCAGATTTTTGTAGTGTTAGCAAAGCTTCCCAGTCCAAAAACAAAGCATCTCTGTTTTGTTCCTGTTTGGTTACAAGCATGAATATAACTAGAAGTGGAAGACAGCAATTCTGTAGACTACAGTATCAAGAATTACAGTGAACTAAGGTCTGCATGAGTAACTGTAACCTGTAAAGAACTTTGCAAAAGTAAAAAAACAAGGGCAAAATAAGAGAAAATGTTTGCCTCTAGGAGAGTGGAGGGGAATCCTTGTAGCTGACATGGTCGTGAGTTATTGAGCAATGTGAAACATGGAAGTGGTTCCCCTACAAAGTATGTTGATTAGGTTCTGCACTTAATTCCCAAGTTTATCCAATTTGCTGTTTAATTCATGAATTATACAGAAGTAAAAAAATCAGTGCCACGCTTAATACTGCTTATAAATTCTGCCTGTGTTAGAAGCTACATGAGCTAAAATGCATGCAATAGTGCAAGAGTAGAGAGAATCAGTAATGGCTCCCAGATCCATTATAAAAGCAGCAGCTGGCTATTGTAACAGCTTCACACAACAGAAAGTAAAGACATGTCAGTGTATTAAGAACAATTTTGAAGCCATGCTTATTAGCAACATCACTGAAAACAATTTTTGTGACTACCTATAATAGCAAATGCATATTTTAGCCATTTTAACATCAAGGAACTATAGTAAAAGCTCAAAAAATCCACTGTAAAATCACTGTCATGAGTTCCGGCAACAAGTAATTTATACCCAATTTAGCCAACAACAACAAAAAGATATAAATCATCCATGAAAAAGTCTGAAATCAAATGACTCAAAGAACTGGGATAACATAAGGTATTAAAGAAAAGGACAAGCTGATCCAACCCCAACTATCTGACTGAGGAGATGGATACAGCTTTTAGTATAGGCTGCTGTTCCTCCAAAAGCCAGTACTGCCAAATTATGGTGCTCCTCTGAAGTCCAGTCAGTATTACAACAGCTGAAATTCATCTTAAGTACTTAATATTTTATATTTTTAAAAAATGGAAGTATTACTGTACACCAAAAAGGATTTGTTACAACTTTCTAATTCATCATTTACAGCATGTATAACCTTGAACACTTTTGCTTCTTTTTTAATGCATTTATAGTTCTGCTGCTCTGTTTTCAAAATCCTCTTTCCGTTCTTTTTGACAGTGATAATAAGCCAATGAACTCCCAAAATACTGGAGATTTGACAAAGGGAAAAAGCCTATTAAGTGGTCTGAACTACCCAATTTGTATTAAGTGAGTAAATGAATTAATTAGCTCTCTAGTCAACCCTGACAGCCCTAAAGTTTTCGGCAAGCATTTGTACATGCAAAGATTTGCAGGGTCAGGTCAGTAGTATAACAGACACAAGTTACTTAAAAATAGCACGATGGCAGAAACAATGTATTTATTCATGGAGCTACTGTGGGACATACCATAGGTGTTATATTCAAAGGGCTGCAGCCACTTCTACCTTGATACGGTTGCATGTAATTCTGATACAGCTGCATCCCATACTAAAACCAGAAAATAACACGGTTAGCATTTTAAATTACAAACCTAAGCCAAGTAATTTTTTTTTCCCAGATGTAAAAGATAACATGTGCTTTTCTTTACCATTAAAAAACCAGGGACAAATGCTGTTAGAATAATGAAAGGCACAACATCGTGGTTGTTGCTGCTGCCTTTACACTCTGCATTAAATACTACCCATTTAATACACCAACTGACCTATTCCTATTTTGTCACAAACGGACACATTTTAAAAACATGTTAAAGTTCCCTTCTTGTGTATTCTTGTAGCTTTGTTCAACATTACTCAACAATCTCACTGAATTCAACGTGGTTACGTATAAGCATATGCTTAATGTTAAGTTCAAGCATTTGCAGGACTGAGGCTTCAAGACATCATCCCATCCCCTACAACAATTCCAGTAATTTGGTCTCTCTCTGTCTGTTGGGATAAAGAAAAATAAGCTTTCAGAGTACAAAATTGATATTGCTATTGCATGGGAACCTAGAATTACGTTACTTCTCTACCACACAGTTATCAAAATTTCACACAGTAAACTAAAGCAAGAAGCTAACTCTACACAGAAAAATTACCTTAAGCAACCTAATTGCTGTCATCCAGCAGGTCCTACTTTGTTCATCATCTGCACAGAGCTGTTTCAGGTCTCTGGTTCCTCCTGATTTGTTAGGCTAGAAGGCCACAGCACATTTTTTTAGCATTAATGCATATCTTGAAGATAATACCTGTTGAAATAAAAGCCACTAATTCTCCTATTTTATAACAGACAGCTGAATATTGTTTTCAAAAACCTTAAAGAAACTTAAGCTTACCTAAACACTGTGGCTTGCTTTAATATGTATCAGAATAATAAGCTTGTACCTTAAAGCAGAATCCATAGTTTGTTGGTGCTCCAGAAATCTTTTTGCCTGTCAAAGACATGTACATATCACTATTGCTGAATTCACAGAAAAACTGCAGATGCCTTGGCTCCTAAAAAGAAGAGCAATGTAATACAATTAGACTGTTTTTAGCCAGCCTCTCCAGATAACAAAAAGTATAGTACTTATCCTGTTCCAAAATACAGTCTTACATACTGCCGTTTTAACTGTGACATCATGAAATCCAGAAAGAGACAACTCGACATTAGTTTTATAATGCAGAGAAAAAAACACCTCAAACTACTCAAATAGTTCAGTCTTCTAGAGAGGGAGAAAAACCAAAGTACAAGTGATATCATTTCTGGGAAAACATCCACTAAATTCACGCCACAATAATACTAGAGTGGGAGTCAAGTTTTGAGAGCAGTATGCATTTCAAACATCAAAATAAAATATACTTTCATAACCTGAAAAAGCAACCTACTGTAATTATTACTGCCCAGTACTATTTCTAACCATTATCTCCATCCTCTAAGGTTAATTAAGTCAAGGAAGCAAACAAGAGAAATTTGCTGAACGATACAAAACCAGCTCAATGAATACTCTGGCAGTTAACACAGAAAATTCAGAACAAGAAAAAACATTTGTTTAAGTGGTTTATGTAAGAGGTGTCTCAACTCCAGTGTATCCTGTTTAACGTAATCAGATTTAAAGTACTGCCATCAAAAAGTTGAACTAGTAAAATGAAAAACTGTCCAGTGACAAAATTTGAGAACTCTCAAAAGTCTTCCTGTAAAATCCTTTTATACATAGGTTTTTGTTTATTTTAGATAGTGAAGTATTACGTCAACCTTTCAGAGCATCTATTTATACTTCAGAATTTTAACTACTACTCTGTTAACTGATTGGAAATATATTAACCAGAATGAAGCAAAGTTATCAAGCAAAAAGAAACTACTGTTTCTAAGACAATACCTTCCCAATTTTGTATCTCAATATCTCTCTAGATTTTATCTATAATAAATAGTTTTTTTTTCCTTTTTAATCACTGTAAGTTGAAATTCAAATTTTGGTTATTATTACAACAAATGATAAATACATACACATTTGCTCTAACTTCATAGTTCTCTCTCTCTTTTTTTTTTTTTTCTTCCCTTACCTTAGATGTACCTTTAGTGGAAAAATAAAGGCCAGATCTTCTCAAAAGAAAGTACAATTTTTTCCATGATTTTTTTCCCTGCTCCTTTGCATGCAAATAACCATGAATCTCAGGATATGTGCTAGAGCTTAGGAACATCTGAAAGAAAATATCAGACATGCATTTTTCTTTTCATCTGAAACCAGCTTTCTGTTTCATTAACATACTCAGACAGGACTGAGGGGAATAAACCCCTAAATCCACTATCACACCACAGTAATTCAGTTATGACTGCATCTGATCCCATTAAGAGTACCTCTGATTTAGGGCGTGTAGAATGTTACACAACTCCAAGGTATGCTAAGCAAGTTACGTATTTATATTGAACACACGGTTTGAAAAGAGAGCATTAGTTATGCAATATGTTGACTTCAGTAGCAAAACCAGTGTAAGAAGTTCTGATCCCATGCCTCAGACCCTATTTATATAAAACTGCAAATCAATGCTACCAAAAGAAGAAAAAAAAATGCCATCCCTCCCCCGCTCCTGTCTTACAAACCAGGTAAGGGAACTGATCTGAGTTAAAATAAATTCAGCAAACTGTCCTGGTTTCGGCTGGGATAGAGTTAATTTTCTTCCTAGTAGCTGGCATAGTGCTGTGGTTTGGATTTAGTAGGAGAAGAATGTTGATAACACACTGATGTTTTTAGTTGTTGCTAAGTACTGCTTATGCTAGTCAAGGACTTTTCAGCTTCCCATGCTCTGCCAGGGGCACAAGAAACTGGGAGGGGGCACAGCCAGAATAGTTGATCCAAACTGACCAAAGGGCTATTCCATACCATATGACATCATGCTCAGTATATAAACTGGGGGGGGTTGGCCGGGGAGCAGCGATCGCTGCTCGGGAACTGGCTGGGTATCGGTCGGTGGCTGGTGAGCAATTGCATTGTGCATCACTTGCTTTGTATATTATTATTGTTATTGTTATTATTATCATTATTATTATTGTTATTATTATCATTAGTATTTTACTTTATTTCAATTATTAAACTGTTCTTATCTCAACCCAGGAGTGTTTCTCACTCTTACTCCTCCGATTCTCTCCCCCATCCCATTGGGGTAGGGGGAGTGAGCGAGCGGCTGCGTGGTGCTGAGCTGCTGGCTGGGGCTAAACCACAACACAAACCAACCACAAAATCTGAATCACAAAACCATGGTCCCACCATTTTCAAAAGGAGGGAACAAAGGTCTCAGGACCTGAAGTGGTGCATAAGTAGGAGCTTTAGGAGGCTTAGTTGAACCAAAAAGAGGAGAGGCTGGGCCAGTCACCAAGACAGCTCCTGTCTGTGTTCAAGGTCATGTGGTAGAGAGTATTGAAAAAAGATGCATCAGGAAGGAGAGAGAACTTAGAAGTCTGAGAGATCAGCCATTTTGCCTCCAGAACTGCAAGAAAAAGGTGCATGCCTTCACAAACCATAGAGAAGGCAGAATGATACAGACGGACAGAGAAGTTAACTAATGCACTGCCTCTACTCAAGGTATTCAACGGCTTCTCTTTAGCCATTTCAACCAGACACTGTCAGAGGGCAACACAGCTGTTATCTTGCTAAGACCAAGTACACAGTTTTACTCAGTCTGAAAAAGTACCCATTCAAAGCTGGCAACCATGTTAACTTTATTCTAATTCCATGTAATGCATTCATTTTTATTACTCTTCTTCCAATAAAACTACTCAGAACTATGACTCACATCTAAACAGACTGACTTGGAACTCCTCGATTTCCATATATGCAAAGGAATCTGTGTTGTTACTAAGCTCTTCAAGGAACCTTGCCCCAGGCTGGCCTGCAGAATCATAAATACTATCTAGGCTTATAGAGAGGGAGGGAACAAGGGATTTTCTGGTTGATATCTGCAGCTTTCATTGCTGCATTTTCCTCCTGTCCACTGCCACTTCCAGAAAATCTGATTTGAGGACATGAAGCAACAGATTACCAGGCAAGAAATAGACTGGCCAGTACCAGACTGCAGCAAAATGATGAAGTGAACATGATTTTGGAAGTCCACCAAGTTCTTTGGCCACTAAATAATGCAGTCCAACCAAGATACACAGGGTTTCTTTCACTTTTATTGTTTTCGTACCTTGCAGCCAGATGCATGAGCGTACCACCTGTAGACTACTGAGCTAATGAAATTCAGCTGGTGTGAATGCAGTAATACGGGCAGGCTTCCTTTGACAGGGGAGTGCCCTAGCCCACAACTAGGAATGCATTATGAACAGCTTCACTGCTATTTACCTGAATAGTTAAATTACAGTAAGACTAGGTACATCTATCTACATGTGCTGCTGGCACACAGCTGTGTGCAAATGCAGTTCAAGCTATTTCAGCCACATTGAAGCAGACGGGTAGGTCCTGGTAGTGTTCCAGCCTGTTAATCTTACCATTTGCCACGTATTAACAGGTTCACTGATGGTGAATATAAAGGCTGAATTGAAAAAGTATTTTAATTCCATAAACAAAGTCAAATGGAAGCTTTAGGAAAACCTAGAAGAGTCAAGGTATGTAAAAACAAAAGAGCATCTTTTTAGGCTTTAGTATCTCTACTGAAGATGAAAGGAGTGCCTGGCTCCCAGCCTGCACAAGTGTTTTCCCCAGGATTTCTGCCGTTAAGAGCTTCAAACCAGAAGTGCCGTCATGAAAAACGCTTTTCTTACTCAGCAGACCAAACTGGAGGAGCAATACAAAGCTCAGCTTCAGCAGTCACTGTTGTACCCATGCTATCAATTAAAATAAAGTAGCAATAATGCTAGAAAAAAGGCAATCCTAGATCCATCTTTTTTTTTTTTCTAAGACAGCTGAGGACTGTGTGAGAAAACATAACATGAACAAGATGCAGTCAAAACCATTAACTGTCACAAAGAATGAGCAGTAAAAATATTTCAGAGTGAGAACTGAATGTCTGTAATAAACACCTAAACCTAAAGATAGTAGAGAAGAGAACTTCCCTGGGGTTTTTTGTTGCGGGTTGGTTTTGGTTGTTTTTTTAATGGAGGTATGTGCAAGTTTATTATAGGGGGGAATGGATCCCTGTTTATACAGATAAGAAGTCATCAAAATAAGACAAAAATAAGAAAAATAAGAAAAGTCCTTAATATAGGAAGAAGTAGGGAGAGTTGAATGATGGTATGCCGCACACAGGGATTATTGGTCGCACAACATGCAGAAATAAGCCTGCACCCTCTCCCCCATGCAGTGAAATATATAACATGATATGTAGGGTGATGTCAAATGTCACCATGTCTTTCAGATGGTAATTTATTACAGCACCAAGGACTCAATTATGATTTGATTAGCTATAAAACCAACCAGTTTAAAACCAATCTGAACAAAAAGCAAAGCAAATAAATGTTTTTGTTGGAAAAAAAAAGAAAGCCCAAAATCAAATCAATCAACAAGTGAAAAAACAACAGAACAGGAAAAACATTGCACTGTCTTCAATGAATATAATAATAAAACCTGCAAAAATACTAGATGTCACTGAATGCAATAAAGATTGAGAGCTGCACTCCAAGCTGCACTCCTAACTACACAACTTATTTGTCTGCACCTTCCACATTTTCAATGAAAGAATGGCTGCAGTAGCAGAGACAACAACATTTGCTAAGGTGGATGCTTCTTGAGCACTTACACGCTATTTCGGAGAGTTAAAGAATCATAGAATCATAGAATGCTTTGGGTTGGAAGGGACCTTGAGAGATCATCGAGCCCAACCCCACTGCAGTAAGCAGGGATTGAACCTGTGAACTTGGCGTTATTAGCACCATGTTCTAACCAACTGAGCTAACCCGGCGCCATCATTTTCCTGACTCTGAATCAAGTTTGAATTTGATGACTGATTTCTTCAAAGATGTGATGACAGCCAGCCATGACAGAGCCCAATGCTACTGGGAATGAGCAGGATTTTCCCCTGAACCTGCTGACAAATTTTGGGGCACCAAGTAATTCCAGTGAAGAACTGATACTGATTCTCAGTATTGTCTCCTACAGACTTCAGTCAATCTGAGGGGTTTAGACTGGGAGAAAGGTCAGCAAAACCTAGAGTGGAAGATGGGGAAAGGCAACAGCCAGACTAGAACACATCTAGGAGATAGACAAGAGACTGAAATTCAGTGCATGGCTATTTCAGCCTGAAGGTGGGAACGGAGTCAGGTAAGAAACTGGTCAGGGAAAGAGGGACCTGCTGTGGCAGAGAGATTAAAGAAATGAAAGCTTGAATCTTAAATCTGTGAAGGCAGAGAATGGGAACAACAAAGAACATAGGGCAAGAGATGGCAATGGGGAAAGGGCAAAAGGAAAAGACACCATCAGTAATTCTACCTTTCACAAAATTATGAGTGTTTGCCTTGGTAATCCTGTTCTGTCTTTAACTTAATTTTTGCATATATAACTTTTTTTTAATGTTTATTTAGGAAAGACATCTGTTCCCTTCTTTAATACATTCTGTATCAGGTACAAGTATTTTTTCATTACTCTGGAAGATGACTTGGACATGCGCTATCTACAATAGCTTTTTTTAATGTATTCACATTATACATAAAAAGCTATTAGAAAGAAGCAGCCAATACAAGACTTGAAGTCTGAACTTCAAGTCTACCTACAGAACTTCAGTATCAACTGCATCTATTAAACAATGAGTAAGAGCGGGGGGAATAGGTCTATTCTTAAAGCAAAACCAGAAAAAAGTGTAATTACCCAAGTAATTTCAACCTTCTATTTTGAAGATGTCACTGTTAAATTTAAAACACTGATTGACATACTGCATAGTGAAAAAAATTCTGCTACAAATACAATTAAAGGTTAAAAAAACAGAATTACAAAATTGGAGAAATGTTATTCACAGACAAAAAGAAAATGAAAGATGCCTAGGTTAAAATTTTGACCTTTCAAAGTAATTTAAAAAAATTTACTGACTTCAGTGAGGCTAGGATTTCACCTACTAAGTCAGAAGGACTCAATTCTGTCAACACTATCTATGCTATACAGTCTATTCATTGGAAATGCTGTCATGAATAAGAATACAAAGGGATCTAGTACATACATGAATTAATCTAAGAGTTGCTCCAATAAGCAGACGATGTTTTAAACAAGTCACAAGTGCCATCTAAAATTACATTCAACCACAATTTCACATCTAATTAGACCACGTGAATTAATTTATTGCCCACCTATGAAAGTTGCTAATTCTTAAAAAACAAACAACACACCCCAAAATCTGAAAATAATAGACTATTTCATTACTATGGGGAAAAGCCTCAGATTAAAATCTTCATACTACATTCATTTTTGACATGTTTTAAAGCATCCAGTTTGCAAAAATAACCTAAAGCAAGTTCCAAATGATCCATACTGCCTACCACTAGACATTTATATACAGTGTTGTGTCTCAGAGCAGCCACACTCTAATCAATATAGTGACACACTTATTTTCTTTTTTTAGCTAAAGATCTTCATGGCAGAGATTAAACCTCTCTCTTTGGTATACACATACATTCGGTTATATGTCAGACCTAGTAATTTTACTTAGCACATGCTAAATGGATAGGAGACAGGTAAACTTTTTTTTTTTTGTTTGAGGCTATTTAGATGCTCTGATTTAAAGTCATCAGCCAAAATACTCACTCTTTCACTTTCAACGAAAGTCAAGAAAAACATACTTGAAAAACATTTTACTTGCTTACAGCTCAATCCACAAAAAGCTATAAAAGTATCAGAAGTGATTTTTTAATCACTTGTAAGAATTGAGTTGTTAAAATTAATGTCTCTCTTGATACTTGACCAAGCACATCACAAATAGTAACACAAGCCCATTAACTTGTCTTAATGAAAGTTTCCAAGGAAATAGTGACACACTGTAAACAATTTACCCAACAGCTTACACTGAAACGTGCATAATGGCTGCACAATCCACAGAGGTATTCTCTACCTTGTGCCTAGTAAGTTTTATTTGACAAAATACAATTAAACAGACAATACAACATAAAATAGCAACAGAGGAGAGTTTGTAACAAATTTTTCAAGCTATCAAAATGGGATGTAACTATATATATTTAGAATGAGTCTTAATCTTACCCACAAGCTCTGCACACGTTCTACATATCGCAATATGCACTTAAGGAAGTTCTGTGCAAGTGCATATGGCAAACAGTTCCATTATAAATGTCTTTATTATTTTTTTCAAACTACGAAATTACATTTGCTAGCAAAAATTATCAAGTTCTATTAACACCGGGGACAAGATTTTCTAAATTAAGTGTTTACATTATAGACTGCAAAATCTATTTGCTATTTAGATAGCAGAATTGAACCAATTTTCATTAGATATGCAGCACCTTCTGAAATTATGAAGCTTTTATTTAGATTTGTAAAAATTATTTACAAAGTTAGCATGTGTCAGTTAAATTTAATTTGAAACATTTTTTACTGTATTTGGGATAATCTTAACCTCCTGATTAACATCCGCTTCTGTAAGGATACAACTATTTAATACAGAAGAATGCTTTGAGAATTACTTCTTCAATGTTTTTCATTTACTGGTGGATGCTAAGGTAGAATATATTATACAGATGAAAAAAAAATTTTGCAATTTCTACATTTCTTTTAGTTCTACCTTAAATATCTTGTGTTATTATGTTGCCTTTCCAATCATTCTTTATCCCCAAAACTCACACATAAGGGTTGTTGTCTTAAGACCAGTGAAAGTTCTTCTATTAATTAATTTTTCTAGTGACAAGCAAACAAGAGTGATGTGTACATTTCCACCTTTATTACTCATTTTTCCCCTCTTCGAGAAGTAAGATGATGATCCCTGATATGGTCATTCTGTGAAATTGTTACCACTGTAAATTAAAATCTTGTGTCCGCTTAAAAGATGACTAACACTGACTGACCTACCATATTTTTTTTTTCGAGGCTACAGTAGCCTTCAAGCTAACAAATCATACTAGTCAGTCTAAATTTTCTACTCATTAAGTTTAACTATTTAACTCTTTTATATCCATTTGTATCACATTACCAGTTCCTCAGTATTCTACCAAGGCCTGCTGTTAAGTATGTGCTGAGTACTGCAGCACTCCTCCTTTTGAAGGAAACAGGGTTTTTCACCCGAAATACCCAGCAAAGGTATTAACCATTTTTACTGCATTTTGTCTGTTTTGGCACGCCTTGATTCTGAAAGAAAATGCAAGTTTCCAAGTCTGGTCATAGAATATCTGTCTGGAAGGGGCACATCATATCTCATAAGAAAAGTTATTAGCCACGTTTTGAGTTACGCAAAACCTAGCAACAGATCCAACAGTGACAAAGAGCTATGCTCACACAACACAGACAATGGGAAATTCTGAGCTATGCTGGCTCGTCTTCAAAGATTACATACCTGTAATACCCCAGAGTGGCTTACAGCTGCATTGGTCTCACTTGGAAAAGATATCATATGATCTGGAAAAAAGCTCTGTAACAATAATAATTTGTATCAAAGTTCTGTAAAAATAAATATAAAATTTCCTATCTCTTTTGGACACAAGATCAAAGTTCTCAATGCAGTGCAAGACACTGCAGATTCTCTGATCCAATACTTTAAGCTTACCTTAATATCATTCATAAATTTGTGACATCCTATATATTATATGCTGAAAAACTTAGAATTCTGAGAAAAAAATCAATGGTCTCTGGAAGCAAGAGGGTTTCATACAACAGTGCAAGTCATATTGCAGTACCTGGCCCTTAGTGTTGTTTTCCTAGCAGTAATTTCTATTGCTGTTGACATATAAGACTTGCTTGGGGCTTCAATATGCTACAAAGTAGGGAGGATATACACCAACGTGCTGAAAAATATGTTTTCTATGGTTTTCATTGCACTAGAAACGCCCTAAAATATTTTGGAATGAGAACAAGTCCTTTCGAGTTTTTTTTTAATTGTCCATTTTATATGATATGAATTAACATCACAAACTGACTACATCAATAGTGTGGTTAAAAAGTCCACATTTAAAGTGCCAATTTCATTACCAAGGAAAGCTAAAGGGGTAATTTATGGGACAGACCTGCAGCTGGGGAGTTCAATATAGTCATGCAGATATGAACCAGTCAAGAGATTGACCATTACTAATAAAGTTTTCTCAAGGCTTGGACAAATTTGAAGCTAATACTCCCTTGACCATCCAATGTCCGCTGACTTTCATTTTTCATAAAACTGAACTATGGGTAGGGTTAATTCATATCACCTCATTTCTGATCAAGCATTCTTGCCACACCTGGGGCCGCAGCACACAGAAGAATAACTCAACAGGAACAGTAAGGACTCTGATTAGCCACAGCTGCTGATGCTAGTCACAGCTGCATGTCTGCACACTCCACAGCTGGTTCCACTCACTGGTTAACCAGTACACAAACACACTTATTCTTTGAAAGCTTCTGCACTAACTGCAGACCATCTCAAGCTTAGAATTTTTCACTAGTGCAGTGGTATCTCCATGTCAGGGGAGTACATGATTGGCCCAGAGAAACGCAGGTGGAGCAAGAAAAAAAACCCCTCCAATCTCTTATATCTTTTGGTATCTTAATATTTACCTTTTCATAGGTAGATAATTTGAGTTCCCTTCCACTTTTCACCTTTCAAGTCCTCATACATTTCTGCTATTTCTCCCTTTGACATCTGAAACAAGCTGGCTTTATAAGAAACAGCATTACGAGTGATCCAAATACACCATGCATTTGAGCAACCAGATGGTGAGCTTCTCCTGTTGAGCCAGGATTGCTTCCATGGCCTCTGCCATCAGCCAAGGTCTGAATCAGCAGTATTAACCTTTGGCAACACCCCTGAGTTATGAGCGGTCTCTGCTCTCTTTCCATTCCTTACATACACCAACTTTAGCTTCACTTTCACTTACTCCTAATAGGTTACGGCTGCTCACGGCCTTTTGTGTCAGTTGTCATTTAGCTGCAGCTGTGAGAAGCTGCCATTGGGCAGTGCTGGGCCACAACTTTCCATTTTCACTTTAACAATAAAATCATCTTTGCGACAGACACCCCTCCTCATCACACTGCTTTATTTTGTATTTTGTTGTCACTTGATGGAAACTTCACTCAATTTCAAAAATTTGATTTTGTTTTAGGTCCGTGTGCAAACTTCAGTAAGGTTAAACCCATGTCTGGGCCCTGCCCCCCAAAAAGTATGAACATGGATGTTTTATAATTGCAACAAAGGGACTGGCCAACAGTTACATGCACTACAATATATTCCTATATCCCATACATTCCCTCCCAATTATCCTTCTGACTCACGTTACACTAACGGCTTTACACTCTGCCTATCTGTGTGTAACAGAAAAGACTATTTGGCAGCAACAGCAATTGCACCACTTCACAGATATAATGTTAGGACTTACCAGTGGATTTTTAAAAAACTCATACTTGGCATAATTTTTTCTAAAATACAGTTTGTTTTCCTCTTCCATTACCCAGTTTGACTGGACTTCCACCACTAATTCATGGTCCTCTATAGCTCTTCCTGTAAGAAAACCAAACAAATTAAAAAAACCAACACATAACCTGCATCTAAGAGCCTAGGAGTAGAACATGGAAACACAAAGGTCAGATAATAAGAATGTTATTAAATTAAATTAATTTAAACAAATACAAAACATGAAACAAGCAATCTGAATACAGTCCATTAATCAGGTCCATGTTACACCAAGTTACTGCTCCACCTCAGTAGGGCCCATGTTGTTGTTGTTTTCTTTTACAGGTGTCGCTGAGGGCTTTATTACATTTCCCGGCCAAATCCATGTCCTCCCTGCAGAAGCCAGGAAATGCTGTGTGACGCATGGGGCGGCAGACCACTTCAACCATTCACTCAGCCTATCTGGGGTGTCAGGAATGTCTTTCTAACACTCCTTTCTCTAATGCATCATTTGTAAAGTGAAAGTTATCTGCAATACAGAAAAGCATTAATTTGTCTTCTCCCCAGGTGCCTACTATGTCCTGAAGCATTTCTAAAACTGCAAATGAACTTAGGGCATTTCAGTGTTTTAATGTTTTTGCACAAATCAGGGATAATGAGAATTTTAGCAGCCGTAAAACTAGCATATGCAAAACGAATGGTAAAAGTAAGCCATGAAAAAAACTAAAAAAGAACAAACAAAAAAATAACTTACAAAGTGAATCCTAATGTGTAGTTTGGCTTTCCAGTGGGGCCAGGGGAAGAAAAGGCAAAGAATTCAGTTATTTGTACACAGCACTGGCATTCAGAATTGGTATTCTCACTTCTTTAGACTGCTTCTGCTGCTCAGATTCTTGAGTGAATTTTTCGATTTTACAGGAATATGAAATGCACTTACAGGAAAGATACAGAATTTAAGAACTTTCCTGTAGATGTGTTGTGTCTGTTTTCATGTTGCATACTCTGAGTAACGCAATGGGACTACACATAGTGCAGGAAGTTAAGCAAAGATCCTGAAAGACTATGGATAATTTCTGTACAATATTATTTAAACTTCTTTTTTTTTTTAATAATTTTCAGCAGCTTATGAAATCATGTTACAAAAAAAAGGATGAACATGTTTCCAAATGAGTATACAGTTTTTGTGGCCACTTGTACTTTGTTGTGGACTCAAACTAATGAGAACGAGACGGAGTTGAACATGTAGATTTCATTTAAATGATCATTGACACCTCCAAATTTAAATTACACTCCAAAAATGAGTTACAGGTTAAGAATAGGTTTGAGATCTAAACTTAGCTCTCTCTGCCAATAACAGGGTTTTAACATCCAATTCTCATCATGGTTTCAAAGGGAAAAGGCAATTAAAAATGTATTATAAAAACCACGTTACTCACAATTTTCTGATCATCTTTTTCTACACTTCATTGCATTATCATAAGGGACCTTATGATATACTTTAAATGAATGTTGATGCTCTCATATAACTGCCCATTGTTACAAACTTCAAAAAAAATCATAACAGATAAAAGGATAGTATAGATTATTTTAAAAACTTCATTAGGCATAACATTACATTAATATAAATGGTAAATTTTTGCAAGTGGTCCTGGCTAAACAAAGAGCTTAACTTTCATAAAGTGCAGCATGCACAACCTTCTAAGAGAGAAAAATCAAACCTCAAATTTGAGATCATTAAAGCCTCTTTAGAACTACAGCATCTTTTTATTGATCTTCTCTTGCCATCTCTTTTGCCAGTCACTGCTTCATGCTTCCACACTGTCCAGTCTGGTGGGTAACAGCCTTATTGTAGCCTGCAAACCTATAAACTTCTTCAGGAAGTTTCCAGCTAGCAAATTTAGAGACAATACACTCAAACAGCTAAATTTCACCTCAGTAGGAAAATATCAAGCTCACAACTAGGAGAAGACAAAGCACTCTCATGATCTACAGATCAAGCAGGGAAAAGTTAAACTTCCATTGAATTTAACTCATTATTCATTGAATTTAACTCATTCTTGAGCCCAGAAAGACAGAGATTAAGGATGCTACATCAAACTTGCATTTTGTAACCAGATCAAATGAAGCAAATAAAAACATAAAGCAATTCAGAAACCAAAAAATACCCTAAAAATACTGAAAGAAAAGTGAACATTTTAAAATCTTGTACAGGCTGCTCTACTCCAAAACATGTTCTTCAGACACAGAGGTGAAGAGACACTGAAGCTCTTACTCAAAACCATCTTTTTTTTTCCTTTCAGTTTTATAGAGAGAAAGTGCTCCTCTGGGATGACATTTAAAACTCAAATGCTTGGCATTGTGACATTTAAGAAAATGCCATTTCCTCAAGACTTACTTCTTGGTACAAAAATAAGACATTCTGTATCACCCCAATGGATGGGTAAGGATGCTGGTAATTCTTTATTTTTAAGGTGTCACATCACACAGTATTTTACAATTGATTCAACTTACTTTCTTGAAGGAACTGATACACTGAGTTAGTGCCCTCCAAAACACAACCCTGTAGTCAGATCCCTAAATGTTGCCATGAAAAAGCTGCACTTTGGTTTAGTTAGATCATTTTTTCTCTTCCAGATAGGCTGGAGAGTTTCTACCTTTCTCTCTACCATCTCTTTGTAATAAAGAGATCTAATCTCTAACATGAGGAGCACCTGCTACAGTCTGTTTTCATAGAATCATAGAATGCTTTGGGTTGGAAGGGACCTTAAGAGATCATCGAGCCCAACCCCCCTGCAGTAAGCAGGGATTGAACCTGTGAACTTGGCGTTATTAGCACCATGTTCTAACCAACTGAGCTAACCCGGCTGGTCTGTCCAAAACAAAGTCTACTTAACTATGGAAAGTAAGTAAAGCACATGAAAGATTTAATGTTGAAATGCAGGACAGAACACATTTCAAACAGCTGCCTCCTCTCTAGCCACCCAGAAAAGCCATAGCCCAGTACTATTGCAGAGATAGTGCTTTGTGAGCCTTCCCACAGGCTACCTAAAAAGAACGCAGATAGTGAAATCAAAATGAGAGAGTGAAACACAACGATGATGTGCCTGGTCCAGGTACTATTGCCTACTCAAAGAGGAACCCTAGAACACGTCTATCGAGCTGCAGAAGCAAATGGAAAACTGTTTACAGTCAACACAAAAATTTCTCATTAAAAAATGAAAAATTCCAGGATGAAGACAGTATTTTCCTTGAAAAGGAGAACAGCTATGGAAAACTGATCTGTTTTCACAGCCTGCCCTGTACAGGGGAATTGCAGTGGAAGCATGGGACTCCAACACCAAGGTACCTGGCGGTAGGCATGACACGGCATCATCTAAATCTAGGCATACCTCAGCTTCTTTCAATAATCTTAGACAAGGTGAAAAACATCCAAGAATTTCTTTGAATTCAATAGGTTGGGACAAAAAGGACATATACCAGAAGCACACAGTTCTGAAATATATTGTGATTTATAGTGCTATAATAATTATTCTACTTCAGATATTTGAAACAGAGCCCAGGCTACTGCAAAACTTTGGAGGTGGGTAGGAGGGCTGAGCATCCTGGGTGGTGTGGCAACGGCAGCAGGCTGTGCGCAGCGTGGGTGCCCCACAGCAGGCAGACAAGGTGCACTGGCCAGCACCTTGGGGAAGTGGCACGGGTGGAAGAATCATCTCACCTGCCCCCTCACCCCAAGTCAACACCACCTCGTCAGCACTTGCCATGCCATGCAGTGAGGACACGACCATGCTTATGTTCAACAATATAGTTCCACACTAAAAGGCATATAGGTTTGTGAAAACAGGAATATACAGACCATGGTTTTATGTTTTCTTTTGGGTGGGATTTTTTTTTTCTTTTTTAACCTTCACATGCAGATACCTCCACACAGCAATGAAGGCACACTTCAGTGATGTAATTAATGTCTGTCTTGATTAAAAACAGAACACTGTGCTCAGCTCACTAAGATTCATGCAATCATATCTAATTCAGGAGTATTCAGACAGCTGTTAGATATTAAAGAAAATGTTCACTAATTGATGAATGAATTATTAATCCCCATCATATTGGAATTTACCCAGACACACACTCACTCACAGTACTTCTCCTTTCTATATCCATTCATTTAACTTGGGAGCAGAAAAAGACTGTCCAAATTTCCATGGGTAAAACATACAACAGACTAGCAAACAGTCCAAAACTAAATCATCATTTTAAAAATATTTGTTCATGCTACTCATCCAGTGCTTAAGAATATATTTAATGCAAGTCAAGATCAGTATGTTAAACCTTTCAAACAAAACCAGATCTAACAGTATCATAAAAATAAATCCATTATTATTCAGTATTATAGAAAAAAAAAAGAAGATATCTCAAGTTGTTCTTTTCCTTGGCTACTAATGTTGAATTGCCATCCTCATCATCTAGGAAATAATTTTATTTTAAAAATGAACAATTCACCTTTTTCTGCCCAAAGCAGTTGGAGCAATCAGAAGACTGTATGGTGACTGCACATCTTCAGACCTGCACACCAGCAATTTTGAGAATTTCAGAATCTTAGGAAAAGCAACTTCACTAATGATTTGATACTGAAATCTTTTTAGCAGGGTCTGTTGTGACAGGACAAGGAGTAATGGTTTTAAACTAAAGGAGGGTAGATTTAGACTGGATATAAGGAAGAAATTTTTTACAGTGAGGGTGGTGAAGCACTGGAACAGGCTGCCCAGAGAGGCAGTGGAGGCCCCATCCCTAGAAACATTCAAGGTGAGGTTGGATGGGGCTCTGAGCAACCTGATGTGGTTAAAGCTGTCCCTGCTCAGTGCAGGGGGGTTGGGCTAGATGACCTCTAAAGGCCCATTCCAACCCAAAGCATTCTATGATTCTATGAAATCTTCCAAGAAAACCTTCAGACTGAAGCACTATTTGACAAAAAGTGCAAATAAATAAACCTGGAGAAACAATGCCACTATTATTCTGTATGGTTTGTCAAAAGTGTCGTCTTCAATAGTTACTACGCTACTTAAACACCAGCCACACTATAAAATACAGAAAACACTTCTACTATTTATATAGTACTGTTGTCTACAGCCGTTTTTATACCTCCTCTTCTGTAGCAGTCAGTCATTTACAGCCTCGACCCAGATTTAACTCTGACCTTATTCTGAGCTGGAAGCATCTTACAACTGATACATTCAGTGCAAAAGGTTATAAATATCTTTGAAATGTTACAAAGCAAGAAAAAAAATTTGAAAAATGTTTGTGGCTGCCTTCACAGGATAAAGGAGCAGAAAAGGGCAGAAAACAGTTTTAGCTTTTGTAGTTCATCTTTAAAATATGGTTGTTAAACATAATACAGGCAGAGATGCACAGTCAAAGTTTATTTTACACAAATGCATGAGTCCAGATTCCCTAGATACATACACAGAAAGGGAGTTTAACAATAGCTTTTAGTCATATATAAATATCCACGGTGTGTGTGGGGGGTTGTTTGTTTTTTTGTTGGTGGTGGGTGTATTTTTTTTTTTCTTTATTGACAGTACTGGCGTTACCAGGTACCAGTGCAGTCTCTTCTGAGAATTAAGGACTCCAAGGTGTTTTCTATGTATTTTAGAATGCAGGAAGGCCCCCAAAATGTCCTCTTTCTCAAGCCACACTTTGCAGAAGCAGCTGGAACTGCCCTTGAGGTTGCAGAAGTACTACCTTTGGTAACTCTACTACAGTGCCAAAGGTGAAAAACAATATGGAAACTTTGAGTGACATGAAATTAAAATGAGATTTTTTTTATGGCATTTGTCTTCTAGTAAATTTTTTTTATATAATTCCCTATCAAAACCAAACAAAATACAGTACTGAAATGTAGTGCTGTAAAAGGAAGTAAGATTTGTCTGACTAGAATATCAGTTCAATACTACTTCCTAGCAGTGGGCTTCTAAACTCTTCTTTTGCTGAGTGAAGTCTTTCCTGTGTTATGCATTTTTTACATCTCTGCAAGCATCCCCTTTCTCCGTGTCCTGGTTTCAGCTGGGATAGAGTTCATTTTCTTCCCAGTAGCTGGCATAGTGCTGTGGTTTGGATTTAGTACAAGAATAATGCTGATAACACACTGATGGTTTAGTTGTTGCTAAGTAGTGTTTATGCTAGTCAAGGACTTTTCAGCTTCCCATGGTCTGCCAGGTGCACAAGAAGCTGGGAGGGGGCACAGCCAAGACAGCTGACCCAAACTGGCCAAAGGGCTATTTCATACTGTATGACGTCATGCTCAGTATATAAACGGGGGCAGGGGGGGGGTTGGCTGGGGGGTAGCAATTGCTGCTCAGGGACTGGCTGTGCGTCAGTCAGCAGGTGGTGAGCAATTGCATCACTTGTTTTTCCTGGGTTTCCTTTCTCTCTCTCTCCCTGTTTTCCTTTTCATTACAATGTATTGTTGTTGTTGTTGTTGTTGTTATTATTATTATACAATTATTAAACTGTTCTTATCTCAACCCACAAGTTTTCTTACTTTTGTTCTTCTGATTCTCTCCCTCATCCCACCGGGGGGAGGGTGAGCGAGTGGCTCTGTGGTGCTTGGTTGCCAACTGGGACCAAACTACGACACTCCCTATATTTAATTTGTCTTAATGTGGTTTTATACTGCAAAACTATGTCTATACATTAAGAAAAGGAACAGAGACCAGAAGCTAAAATTATAGTTGTAATCTGAAACCACAGACTATACCTTTTAAACTGTAAAATAGAAAAAGATGGGTTTTTACTACACTAGAGGAACACTGATGATGTGGAAGGAGTTCAGAGTGTTTCGTTTCCAGCAACTTAAAATACTAAGCATAGAGTCACTTCAACACAGCTCATTGGTCCATAAATGGAAGTTTAAAAGAATGGTTTAGTTTTTTCTTTTTAATTAGTCCTGTCCCAGAGTTCACAATAAATCTAGCCAAACTGATTGTATTGAAAGAAAATACTGACAGCCTACTGTAATGTTGTTTCTGAAGACTGAGTCCTATTGTCCAGATAGAATAGCACTGTGTAACTGCTTTCTGTCCTTGATGTCAGAGATTTCACTCAGGTGTGTTAGGAACAGCAAAGATTTTATTGGCAATGAAAATAACCCAAGTCTTGCTAGAGATAAGCAGGAAATACCAGTAAAAGAGGAAGAACTGCCAAACAAAAGCAAGGAAGAGTGAGGAAGAATTTGCAGTGAGAACCTTAACAGTCAGTGTCTTCCAAATCACTCTTACCGATGCAAATCAAGCAGTGTGAGGCAAAGGTACTACGACAAAATGTACTTTATAGCTATAGTTTCAAAAAAAAGAGAAACAGAAGCAACAAACTCCCAAAAGAACAAATTCACACAAGCCCTCCCATCATTTTGCTTCCAAGCTTTTCCATTACAATTGCACTTCTGTGTGAAAATGAAAACGAAACACCTTATTTATTGCCATGCCATTGTATAGTATTGGTCTTACCTAAACCTGTGTGGGTAAGTTGTTCAAACAGCGTCCAGCTGTGGTCATCAATATAGTGGTTCTTCAATATCAACAGCTGACATACATCCCTGGCTGTAATATCACTTGGTACTTCCAAAGCTCTGCTAGTATCATCTTCACTATACACTTTAATTACCTGCAATAAATAAAAAAGCTAAAATATCCATAAATTTAATCTTTGATTCAGTTAGTCCACCTATGTTCCTCTCTCAGCTTCATGACTGAGACAAGAACCTATACACATAGGATGCACTACTGAAGACACCTATTTCTCTGTAGTGCAATGGCGCAATTGAGAATAAAAAAGCTGAGCAAAGCATATCCCACTTCTAAATTTGACTACTGGACATACCTTGCCACAGGACACTGAACAGATTGGTGCATTCACTTAAAAAAAAAAAAAGGTAATGGAGAGGTAAACAAACCCAGTGAAACAGTACATTCTCATATAAGCTAAAGAAGAAATCAGAGAGGATAAACAGTGAAACTCAAGATCTCTATGACTGCAGAACTGTAAAAAGATTTGATAGAGTTAGTTCCGAGAACAGGAATCAGATTTGAGATGCTCACAATTCTATAGATAATAAAAACAGGAGAGGCTACAAAGCTACTTCAAATTTTGACAAGCAAGAACTGGAACTATGAGTAAAAACAGGCATATATACATACATACAGAATCAAAAACGTCATACATCATATAAGGACCAGAAAAGTAAATAAAATGTTCTAGAAGATGTACATGCAAAAAATTTATCAAAGTAGACAATTTTTACCATGTTTTATCTCTGTAGTTTTTCCAAGTTTCTTTATTTTATCAAGTATGTTGCGGGGGGGAGGGGCGGAGGAGGCAATATAAACTCTCCTGACTTATCCTTGTCATTTTCACTTTTAAGTTTCAGTTTAAAAATTTATTTTTCAATATTGACACACATTTTAGAGTCCAAAAGAATGGGTGTCCATTAAGTTCTTGAAGAGGTGAAGCTAAACCTGCTTATGCTTAGTTTCAAATGAAGAGGCTGAGGAAGTCTTCTTGCATACTGACTGTCTGAAAGAAGGTATGACCATTTAGGTATTTTTTTCTCTATTTTCTTTCTCTGAAGGAGAATGAATTAAATGATCAGATGAATCAGTGAATTGGATGGAACTGATGCAAATCACTAATGCCCTGTCTTCATAAACTCTGCACAGTGACTAATCCCATTAAAGTCAACACAGAAGGGGTTTTTTGTATTAGAAAATAATTTCATATTCCTCACAGCAGTCAAGAAACTCAATACTCTGTTACATTTGTTCTATTTCTCATCTTTTAAAAGTAGACAAAACACAAAAAGTGAAAAGTATTGAGGCTCCTGACACAAGGATCAACTCATATCTGTGGTACTGTATGTTGGAATAGTAACATAATTCCTAAAATAAAATGACGTTTGAGATTTTATTATAAACACAAACAGGTGGGTACACATGAGCAGTAGGTACAGAAGATCTGATGCAACGTTAAACATGCCATAAAGGTCTTCCAGGTACTCAGAAATATACTAAGTGATCAAGTCTGGAATGCATCTTTTTTACTCTTTGTTTTTTTCAAACAAGCATTTTCACCCAAAAGCCACCCAATGTCATGAGACTGGGAAGTGAATGCATTAATTCATCTTTAAGAATGGGATTTATTCCCCAATATTTACATTTTCCAGTAGTGTGAAGTAACACCGAGCAACATTATTCCCTCTACCAAAACAATGAGTCTGAATGCCCATCCCCAGGGCAGTGCCTGCTGTGCAGTGTGCCCATGGAAACACTGAGCAGCTCACTGGCTAGTGACAGTCTGGCCACAACAGCAAGGAACTCAGCACAGGTTAAACTACCCTGCCTACTCTCTCTGTGCCAAAGCACAGACATCCTCAAGACAAAGGGCATCCAAGACATTTTTAATTTATCTCAAAAATCCTCCTCTCAGTTTATTCAATTTATCCATATTCATCAGAATACACGACACACCTCACCTGAACTTCATGCACAAAACCTAAATACCATTGTAAACCCTTCATTAAACATCAAGACACAAGTTTACTTTAAAGACAAACAAGCACGTTATTGACAGTCAATCCTTAATTGCTACCTTATTAAACACATGCTCATTTCAAGCACCTAATGAACAAACAGCAATGTATCGTTGCCCTAACTTGTTTACAGCAGCTCCTTCTCCGTTTTGTGCCCAAGTTGGTAGGGAAGTGAGCAAGGAGCTGCAACTGTTATCTTCCCACTAACAGCAAAAATCAAAACAAAACAAAACAAAAAAAAATCAGGTCAGCTCACCCATGCTTTCCAAACATCAGAACAAGATAAAAAGATTCCATCTGAAAACCACATAGAGATTAAAGCACACTGATGGACTTACTCCTCTCCAAAAAACTGCTTTTCTCTATGGAACTACATATACAGCAGTTCTGTTACAAACTTTGGCCCGGCATATTCAATCAGCATGAAGTCCATGATGATTTGCTTTAATATTTCAGCTAATAAATGATAACAACTCAACAGTTCCGCATGAGGTTCAGCCACCCTTGCCACACCACCAGTCTCCAGGACATGGCAAACATTAAAATCACACTTCTATAGTGGCGAAAAATCTCTCCCTACTCAACCACCTCAAAGCAGTCTTCCAGGGAAAACAGGCAGACCTTGGAGAAAGTCAGTCCAAAGTTTCCACAGGCGTAAACCACAGCCAGCACTTACATTTAATACAAAAGGCAAAAAGACCATGTTGATATTGAATTCAATAATGGATACTGCCACAGCAGCCGTGTTTGATGGCTATGGTTGGTTTTATAAGATGTCTATGCTTTGGCAGCATTCCCACTGCTAAGCAAGTGAGACCGGTAACAGTGCAGCCTGCTTGCAGTAAGGTCTTGTTCCACATACAGAACTTAGTTAAACTCCTACTCCAGTCACACAGAAATGATGTTCTGCAGTTCGGGATAAACCGGCATGAATTATTTAAATTCCTACAGTATTTACAAGGATTCAAAGATGGAATTAGAAGAGGTGTCTGGAAGGGTGCGCTGTGAATGGGATGGAGCACTGTACAGGCGAGTAGACGAAACAGCATCTCATCACCTCAAAACATGTCCTACTCCGGGCAGCACTGAAGGTCAGGGACAGCTTCATTAGGCTCTCCAGTAAGTCCGTCTCAGGCTGAATCTAAAAGATTTTACAGGCTGAAGTGCCAGAAAGGAGACAGTATAGAAGGTGAAAGGAAGGGAGAGAATTAAAGCGACTTTCCTAGTACTGGACTACATGATCATTGTAGGTCCCTTCCAACTGCAATATTCTATTCTATTTCTCAATATTCTCACAATAAAGCCAGGGTGAGAATCCATGCCAGTGCTCCAGGTGGGGACCCTGCCAGCACATACTAGCAACTACAGTTTTCTCCAGGTATTCATCAAGTTAGGTGGTGTGCTTGTTTTACAGCAAGAGCACGTACAGCCCATGCTGAGGCCCTTGATGGACAATTTTTACAGAAATTCTTTTTAAAAGGGTTAAGAGTCGCAGTGCAGATGACTACACTCTTACTGCTGAAGAAACAGAAAAAGACTTCTTAAAATGCTGAAGAAAGCAACACAAGTCATGATAATGAGCTGCCTGCAGCCATTCAACTCAGGGAGTGGGAAGCCTTAGAGGTGGCCTTGTACTACAGGAGCACAGCTGAAACAAAACAAAACAACGCAACAAAAAAACAACAGAAGAAAACCCCAGAGTTTATATTCTCTACAAGTATTCTCACCCGGCTTTCTCAGTATAGGGAAATAAATCCTGCTCAAGTCTAGGACAACAGATCACCCCAGCTCACAGCTATGACATGGTACCTTATAAAACACAAATGTTGTGCCCTTTTTCTCTTTCTTGCAAGGCATTCAAATACAGCAGGAGACAACAGAGAGGCAGTCACTTAACAGACCCTTCTGAACTTCTGCTACAGTTTTAGTTTAATGAATTGAATGTGATGGTGTAAATCTCATCAGCTAGAGTGACTTTTGAGGGGCTTTTTAATTAGAAAAAGTTGCTCAGTCTGCGCTTTCTGCTGTGTATGAAGCAAAATCTCTTGTAGGATTTGCTGGGAATGTATTTGTTCCACGGGGAGTAGATCACATGAGAAAGGATAAATTCAAAATCCCATTTTTCCTTGGAAATATGTTGCAATAAATACTTCTCTTCCCAAAAATAGAGAATGCTCCAAGAATTAAAGGGTGGCAGGATTATGCTAAAGACGCAGTTATGCTGACCGCCTATACAGATGAGGAAGCTTGAGTGACCACTTTATTTTTATTAGCAGTTACCATCGTGCATTAGGTTGCCCAGTCATCCCCACTCTCTTCCACTTTTTCCCCTGAAAACTTGTCTGAGAAGTAGCACACAAGAAAAGAGCTGCTAATTGAGAACAAGCTGTCCTTACAGTTTTCATTACTCTACACTCTCAAGCTTTGTTCTAAAGCAAGCTATTTAACTTCCCTTGACTATACCTATTAGTAGACAGTTAGAAAAAGTTGCCTCAGTAGTGCTCAAATTGTCTTCTTTCCTGTCTAGTTCTTCGCAAGGTCAGAAAAAGAAACATCTCAATAGCTTCCATTTAAGCCACTGGAAGTAAGAAATTAGCAGTTCCAAGATCTCCTTATAAGAGGAAAGCACCAAGCTGAGCATGACAAGCATTAATCATTTTCATTGCCTATGGGAGCAGGCAAGGAGGTACAGCTTTCCTACGCATCCTCTTTCCATTTCTCAATATATTACAAATCAGCCAAGATCCCAGAATTATGTGCAATTCATCTTTATCCCTCCAAAAAGTTATTTTGATAAGAAATATTGCTTAAAAATAAAACATATTATTGCTTGCATTTCACTAATCATCTGAACTCAGAATGTAAAAATCAATGTTGACAAATATAATCTAGTATTTAACACAGAAAAGGAAAAAGGAGACCCTAGATTTTATACTAAAAAAAATCAGAAGGAGAAAAAAAAAAATCAGAAACTGTTTAAAAGAGTAAGTAAAAGAGCACATAAGGTAATCAAAGTGGGAAGAGGGAGGAGCAAGAGAAGGCTGGACTCTACTCCCCCGAGTCTTCTTCCATGCTCAACCGTCATCTCCACTACAATAATTAAATAATGTGTTTCACAGACTTTTAAGAGAGGGTGTCCAAGTCTGATTCTTCAGAATCTTCAAGCCATCTGTTTTGGAAGTCCCAATCTGCAGAAACAGCACAAACATATGGAAAGACCATACCCTGCATTGAGGAATTTCAATTTTCAAACTAAGTCCTGATGTGTGAAAAAAGTCAGGTAGATCCAACAGAAAAAGAACCACTCAGCACATGGAGTCCATATTTAGTTGCCTACTTCAAAATGACCTGACATTTACATGATTCTTAATGCTCCTGTATAGCCATTAAGACAGTGGATGGTCAGCAACTTTAAAAAAAAAAAAACAAACCAAAAAACAACCCAGGTCACTTTTATTTATAAAGATACAAGCACCTAACTTTAGCTTATCATTTCTACAATTATTTTTTCCCCATGAATAAAACATTGCACATTTTGTACTTACATTACAATTTCAGTCACATTTATGTTAAATGCACAGCTATTGTATGCAAAACCAGGCCTTAAAAAGTCTTACACTCCAGGGTGCCATACTTCCCCTGAGATCCTGCCTGATACTGAACTAACCTCTGTCTTTACTCTTAACTAACAGGCTATTTGCCTGAAGCATTTGTTCTCCAACTTCCAGTGTTGCCCCCTGCTAAACAAAGTTCTTTGCTTATTGAGACTGGCAGAGGGTAGGGGACTTTGGAGTGTATTTGAGCTACAATGGAAACACTTGGAAATTTCTAGCATTTTGAACTCTCTTATGACTTCTAGCAATAGTCTGTCTTGCTTTTAGAGAGAATCAGCAAAATTTAAGGGCAAGTTAACTCACGACTAGTTAAAAAAAAAAAAAAAAAGCATGTTAGTAAAGTTTACTGTTTTCATTCTCAGGTGTGAACACAAGACTTTCCCTTTAAATATCCCAGCCTACAGTTAAAAGGCCAGCGTCCAATACTTCCTCCAAAAGGAAGATTTCCAGGCCAAAAGGATTCTCACAGTTTGCAGAAATCTACATCTGTCATTAAAAAAAAAAAAAAAAAAAAAAAAAAAAAAAAAAAAGGTACACACAATGATAAACTGTAGCTCCTCACTGTAAAGCAACTATTTTCTCAATCACCACAACAGGAGCTTTCAAAAGTTTGTCCTGTACATGTCCCTGTGAGGAATGAACACAGAGAACTGAAGCACAGACACAAAACAACAGAGGATTCATTAATGTTTCAGGCACCCAAATCCAAAATGGTGGTCGTTAAGCCTGTGAACCTCTCTTCTGAAGGACTGTTCATGAGGCACCACATGATTTCTGCACAGACTTGTCAACGTGTATAACTGGGCAGGTAGGAACTGTCACCCAGTCATTAGGGACAATTACCTGGAAGCCTGTCCCTGAGGGAAGAGGGCAAATCTGAGTTCCAGCATGCAATCCAAAAACCAAATTTATGTAAAATACAGGTCCCAGTCAACCCTGACTTCTTATTTGGAACACAGCACAGCTTCAAGAGGCAGAAGGAACACTGCTCCCATGCAGAAAAATATACAGGATATGCATACAATAACTTAGGTGACAGAAGCATTAGACTTAAAATCTCTGTCATGCACAGACTCCCTGTATTCCTATCAACTTCAGGAAAGGAAATTTTAAGATCCTGTTTCCAGCAACATTTTCTATTCTATGGCTCCAATGTTCTAGAATACCTTGCTTTCTTCTCTGTACAAAACAGAAAATTTGTAACAAACAGCCAAAAGAGACAGACTGGACACTTTAGAAGTTACATGAAATGAAATGAAACTGTCATCTTCTTCAACAGGACCATCAAGGCTATTAAGGGAAAGTTAAGCACCTTGTACAGCTTGTGAAGCCATGTATTGAAGACTTGGGAGATCAGTTTAAAGAACCTGAAGGTAAGCCAAGTCACTGATTATAAGGACAGCAAACATCAAAGAACAAAGTATTTGCCCAAAGAAGAAAGAGCTGTTCTTCCAAGTGACCAAAAGTGAACTTTGCATACACTTACCTACTACTAATAGATTGAGGTACGGTCCCACAAGCACTAAATGATATAAAAACACTAATAATCAATTATGTCTGTCTTGCAACAAAACCGAAGTGCCAAGAAAGGCAGACCAAAGTCTAGGAAAATTGCCTACCTTTCCTACTACAACCTAGAAAAATCTCATATTGTTTCCAAAATCTAACCATTTTTAAAATGACATTTCAAAGAGCAAAAATAATGTCAATTTCCAGCCTTTATTCAAATGCAAGACCACTGACAAGAACAATTTCTCTAGCCATTCATGAATTTGTTGCCTCACAACACAGTGAATGTTTTAGACCTAAATATTCTGTTAGAAGATATTAAATGTTTAATTTCACGGTAACAGTGTGCGCACACTATCAACTAAAACAATTTCTATTTATTTTCTGTAGTAGTCTTCTGACAGTTTACTATGGCACTATGACAACCGTCTATATTATATAGCCCATACAGTCAGACTCCCCCAGACTCTTAGTATGGCCCTACCTAATCCACCACAAGACTGACCATCCCATGAATGGAAAAATCATACAAAAAAAAGGAACTAAATAGCAATGTAAAGAAGTAACAAAAAAATATTTGAGATTACCTGCAGGCAAAAAAGGTCCAGTTCTTAGTTTTGAAATATGTATTTGCCATCCGACTTTGGGCAAGTCGGTATTAGTTTGTCAGTTTTCTTTTTGTAAAATGGGGCAGGGGAACTGAAATCTGTTTCTGTACAGCAGAGTAACAGATTGAACTCATTAAGACTTGTAAAGCACTTAGACTTGTTCATATGACTACTGCTTTAGATGTGTAAATATGTTGTATTATAAAAAGGGAGGTTACATTATGTAGATCTCCAAATTATAATAAGCTATGCGCAAAAATATACCAGCAAAGTTCTTTCAAATGAAGGTTATGACAATCACATTATGATGTTAGAAAAAATGGCAGAATGAGGACAATGCTGACATGCAATCATCTCAAAGACAACATCAGTAAAACTGAAGAGAAACAGGGTTTGAAAGACAACAGGAAAGTTAAAATATAAATATCATTGTTTAATCGTTAATTTGATGCATTCACTTTTTTTCAATATTGGTCAACAGAAGCAAAATATAGTTATAAATAGTAATAAAACAGTTATAGAATATTTCATTTCTCTGTATAAAACTGAACAAAAGGCAAGGTCTAGAGAAAGTAACTTCCACGCTTTGGACAATTAACTCATAGTACAACTACTTTTAGAGCAGAAAGTGAGATTATTGTTAACTATACGATAACTATAATTATCTAATACTTTGCCCAAAAAGTTACTATAATTGGAGAATTAAATAACAACACCTACATTGTGAAGTTCAATATACTGTAAGTAAGAATTGCAGTAATAATTAACATGTAGATTAAACATATAAAGTGAAAGATTTATCACCATCAACAGCCATTACCACAACAAAGGACCAAATCAGCAGTAAGGAATGTGAAGGGATCTACAGAAGTAAAAACCACAATAAAGTCCTTAAAAATAATGCACATTATGCATAAGGAAAGGTGGGGGTGGACAGGACAATTTATTTAGAAAGTCTCAAATTATTCTGCCTTACCAGAGATCTTTTTCAGACTATGGAGATTCCGAACAAAAGCAGCTAAAGAGGCATTTCAAGTAAAACTGGTAAGATGTGTATGAATAACTAGAAACCTGTGAGGAAATTTAAACACCACTAGCAAAAATTTCAAATAATACAATTCCATGGAATAGCAGAAATGAAAGAAAATTAGCAGGTTTGCTACATGATTAAGCAGTCAAAGGATCACTTGTACAAGATAAACGCACTGCATAGCAGCTGAATGATTTATTTGCATTAATTATTCACAACGGATATGGAAGAATATGTTCCCAGATCTACTCTTTACAGGTGAAATAAAATTGCCAGTTTAAAAATAGGGGACGCTGGAAATGAAAAGGCAAAAACCAAATAGCTAACAGAAGGTTATACAGTCTAAAGTTTAAAGAAACTTAAATGGCAAACCTCAGCCTATCCTAACATCAACAGAAATTGAGGCTTAGGCTCCATCTATTACTTCATCTGATGTGCATGGGATATAAACTTCTATTCAGTCCTGAGAAAGAGGAAAAGCCTAAGGGCTATTGCAGCAGATTAATTTTGGGGTGTTGCATTGTGAGTTTGGGAGCCACCATTGCCACGCAGATAGGTAAGAATCTACTAACATTACCAAAACCTGTCTCTTCCTAGAAGAAAATCCACTCTGAAATTCATGAAAACTTTTCCCCACCTTGTTAATAGCAGTTACTAGAATGGTTTAGAGTAATTATCATACTTCTGAAAAATCTCAGTGGGATAATGCAGTTCACATTGATTGGTATCAGTAACTTTTCCCAAGTCCTTCAAAAGAAGAGCTATTATGAAGATTAAACAGCAAGTATGAAGATTAAACAGAGTAAGAGACTGCAAAATGAAGATAAACTTGGAATGAACGGTTCATTTTTAGAACAACTGGTTATAGTCAAGTAATTTTAGACTCTTACTGATACTAACCTTTAAATCAGAGTGGAGAACCCATGTCTTACAAGCCATGATAAAAGAAAGTCTTAGTTATTTTTCATTGCATTATTGCGTAATGCCAAGTGTGTACATCAACATCTGACACAAAGGTATCTGAAAAACCTCTTGGCCCTGGGAAAGGTAAAAAGTTCCCTATTCCTGTCTTCTACGTACCACTTATGTACCGACAGCTAATCAAATGTAGGTCACTTCTCAACCTGAATGCACAGCACGCGTGGTTCCCTGGTTAATCTAAACCTAGTACACAGACATGTCATTCTCAGTTAGGAAGATCAGAGTTTTACATCTTTCTAACCACTAAAAATAAATAAATAAATTGTTATGACAATCCAGTGAAACTTGGGTAAAATTCTTTAACCAAGGGGAAGTAATTGTAAAACTCAGTGGAGAACATAACATAATCCAACTTCCAAACAAGTACACTTGTACACAAGCTATTCTCCCTTCTAGCCACGCGTCACCACCTCTCAGTGTCAGAATCACCACACTTTCATACAGTTCAGTATGTCCAACCGATACAGTTCACAGTACAAAGCTTAAGTTATTTAGGCCAAATGTACATACTTTATGACCCATTATCTTCACTCGGAGCTACCTTAATATTTCTCATGAAATCCATAGAAAATTGCTAAAATAACTAGCAAGGTACAAAACTCATCTTGGTAGTGGCTAAGAGTTTCATATTTTGCCCCCAAACCAAGTCCTTTTTATGATAAAAGTTCAAAGGCCTTATTGTTTGATTTAAAGAGATCAATATTGAGACCAGACTTGATTATTGCATTAAGGTTAGTAAGAGTGTACTTTCAGGTGAACTTTTCTTCATGGAAAGTTAATTTAGTGGAGGTGAACAGCTTATTAGCCCTAGTAGTAAACTTAGGTTATTTAGTATCTTCAGTCCTTCGCTTCCACACTGCCTGCTAAGTCTTAACTTTACATAGCTTTTATATATTTAATAGTAATACACAGCTTTACATTTTACTACATACAATAGTGACATTTATAATGCACTTACCATATACTGATGGAAAAATATCCAGTTAAGACTAACTGGACTGAAAAAGAAAATCATGGAAAATTATACTAGAGGATTCAAAGAATCTGACTTGAAGGAGAAAGTTCAATATTCCATTTTTTTAAAAAAGAGTTTGTGAAATAGAAAATGAACAGAAAATTTAAAAAGTTCCCAGTGCACCAGTGTTCTTTACCCCCCAAGCTAGAAATATGGTAGAAATTATCCACATACTACCCTACTTTGCTAAGAAGTCATGTAAGAAGATGAGGGGAGAAAGACATTTGAGAATAAAGCCACTAAAAGACACTTCCGTTTTTTGTTTTCTGTGTACAACAAAGTTAAGGGCAGAATGTTATCAGCCTCATGTTTGAATAGCTTGTCCCTATTTATGTCAAAGCACTAACATTATTTAAATGAGGCTTTCTGTATTTAATAGTGCAGTTTGTCCAACATATCCTTCGCTTGTCAGAGATAAATAGAATGCTGTGTTCCAGCACAAGAGAAAGCAAATCTGTTACTGCTACGTTCTGGCTGCACTCTATGTTTCTGAAGAGATACCAGCTATAAAAAGAAGTACCTATTGTTTCTACCAGGTTTTTCACACTATGTTGCTGGTTTCTCAGTAGGCCAGACCTCTCGCTGAAGCTGAGAAAGACCAAGTCTCTGAATAACACCATTAAGAGACCAGTTAGTTTCCCATTTCCTTTGCAGCAGTCCTAAAATAATTTTTTAAATTTAAAAAAAAAAAATTCTTCTTAAAACTTTCTTTCAATTTTACAGTTTTATACAGAAGTTCTGGCTTGAACTACAACACAGCTTCAAAGCAAAGAATGCCTTTTTCATCACCTTTATCACCTGTGTATTCCCATGGGGGTCACTAGAGGAGAAAAGAATGTAGACTCTGTAAGACTAAGCAAAGTTTAGATTTCTAACTAAAGAAGATACAGTTTGGAAATTTTCTCGGAATTTCTGGAGTGGTACAAGGAATGTCTAGAGCAAATATGACAAAGACTATGTAGGTTAACCCACTATAATAAATAGTTGGTTTAGAATGCTGAAGCACTTTGCCACTTGGTGCAAGACCAAAAAAACTCCTTTGCTGGTTCAGACTACGACATCCTTCCAGCCCAGCACTGTCTCTGGGTATCTGTTTCTAGTCACTGGTGGTATAGAACAGCAAGGCTTAACTGCTGTAGAACAGTTATTCTGACAGAACATTTTATCCCTCAGCACTTTTCAACTTGCCTTTCATTTTATTCACATAGCATTGTTCCCTCTGGCCAAAGCATAAAATCCAAATAAAGAGTAAATCCTGCAATAAAGCTAGTAAGTCTACTTTACTACATGTAAAACCTTCAACTATACACTGTTGCGTTATTACAGATTTGTCAGCAAATTTTGCCGACAAATCCAAACCACTACAGGAACAGAAAAAAAGACCAGGAGCACCTGGGCATGGAAATCAGGCCCTGTAATAGTCAGCAAAAATCTAACAGTCAACTAATGCAGGAGACACTCACTAAAACAAGCAAAAAAAGTGGAACACAAAGATAATGCAAAGTGGATGATGTAGTAATAAGGAGAGACTAATAATTTCAGAAATCCAATTTATTTTGACAATATTTACCTCTAATCATATGTTCTAAAATGAAAATGAGGTATGTAGACCGAAGAGCCTTCAGTCATACAGGAAAACTGAGAAGTCAGTAGCACATTTCTCACCTCAACACATGCTGTCATACCCTACATTCAGTGGTCTTCTGGGTTGTCTGGCTACTGCTTCTCTTCCCCACACACAAGCCATGTTCATACCATCATAAATGTACGTATTTTATTTGTGTTATGATCATCCTAAACCTCTTATCAAACAGGATAACCAAAAGGACGGTGACACACACTAATCCAACAACTTACAATCAATAGGACCAAAGGAAAAATGATGACACTGAGGGCTTGCATACGCAGCTGGTGGATAATTGGATGAGCTAGTTAAGTCTGGCTGTCAAGCTAGTACAAGACAAGCAGAGGGCTCCAATTGCTATTCAGTCTAGATACCATTTAATTGCTAACCTCTTGGAGACAGGAATTAACTGGTTCAGAAAATCAGTTCAAGTGGTCTAAGAAAAAAGCACGATGTTATGTTAGGGCAAAGGTTGGAGGTGGAAATGATACAATATGCAACAAGAGTGGTGAAAAAAGACTGAAGAAATCAGACTACACTTAGGAATAGTGAAAAAAAGAGGATTCTAGTAGGAAATAAAGGAAAAGTATTAAGGGTGTCAACTGAACGCTTCCTCCCAGGTCTCAGTCCTTCGTAAGAATTTTAGTGGTGCCAAACAGAAAAGGACACAAATAGCAGGAAGTTGTAACCTCAGGGATGTGCAAGGCATGGGAAAGAAAGGAACCAAAGAAGTCTCTCCAAGTTAGCATTTTTGATGCCCAAGCATGTGTATTGGTAGAAATATAGGTCAGCAGTCCAAGACAGCCATTAGGATCTGCCAGAGAGAGGAGATGAAATATGTTACGAGAAATATGATGAAATATGAGAAATATGATGAGAGCCTATCAACTCTGGCTCAAGAAACTGGATATGTATTCTTGGAAAGTGTGACTTGGGAAGTTTTACTCGCCTTGCTTTGTACTGTTCCCTAGGTACCCATTATGCACTGTACTGTGCCAGAATAAATCTGTTCTCATGTGACTACTTTAAACTATTAAAAACAGGTTGCCTTGAAATAATGTAATCATAAATAAAGGGTTGAAAGCAACTGAATAAGGGGAACTTCAAAAAAGAAACTTTAGAAAGTCACTACCAAGTGTAAGAGACTAAGATGGACTAGAACCAGGGTAAAATTTCCAGTGTTACAACAGAATTACATTGGTTCAGAAGTTCTGATCATACAGTCATAACTTCTTTTTTAGATCCTTAAGGCAGCTGATGTTTTGTTGGGTTGGTCCTGCTGCTGTTCCCGACCCACAGACAGAAAAACAAGGAGTGGGGGAGCACGGGATAGGGCCAGTACCCATAGCAACAGCATGAAAATGAGGAAGAGAGCGCGCTTAAATATGAATAATTCCTTGGTGCAAGGTGACGAATTTTCTTTGTATACATTAGTACATCTTCAATTTATCAAAAGTAAATAAAATCTTCTAATTTTTCAGGTACTTGCTTATGTATCATAGCATGTTGAAAGTAACACATGCGGAAGACATGTAAGGGAAATTTGATTTTTCACATAAGACTGACGCCAACACCTTGTGTGCAGTTTGCTGAGGTTCTCCCTCCTTGCAGCAATGCAGCATAATCAGTATTGGGTTTACTGCCAGCAGAAATAACTATTCAGCAATAGCTCTTGATATACTTCAAGGCTAGATAACACAGCCTGAAGGTCAAGTTCTGACTTCTTGAAGCCTAATTTATTCAAGAGGAGACTAAAGTACCACAGCTAGAAAATGTCCAAGCACTTTCTTCAATTGATGAAAAAGCTGGTTTTTTTCCAAAGGATTTCTGCCAACAGAAAAGGATTATGAGCAGAGTAGGGCACTAAACACTGCCAATTTCCTTGGTTACTGTATGAAGAATGTTAGATGTTCAAAGAAGGCAAGAAGAAACTGAAAAACGTATCAAAGATTTGTTCAAGAACTGAAGACAGAGAGCAGACAGAGTGCAACATTAATTGTGCCACTAAACCTTATCAAACTATACAAGGGACAAGTAATGACCAAGTGTATTAAACCATTGAGATTTTGAAAGACTTTTTAAGCTCTGTGCACTTATTACTCACTCTCTCATACACACACATAACACACACATACATACATCTCTATCTACCTTTCATGGTAACTATGCAGCATAGTGTTATACATTTTAAATTCCAAGATCATTGATGCTTTTGTGTACAAAATGTTCTGTAAAATTTCATTGCTTGTAGAGACTGGAATGTCACAGGGTAGAAAAAACTTCCCTCTCCACCCCAGTAGATGAACCATAGGGACTGCTAAACTTAGTTCTATTTTGATTTCATTTATACATGTGCGATCATTTTCATACACAATAAAAATGGTAGGAAGCTTTACTAGTTTCATGTTATTCAAAGCAGGAAATATGACTGGGCAACCGGTATATGACTGATATACCAGAATCCATTTTTAGGTGCCTCCTTGAGTATAAAGAGTACATATTCAAACCAAAACTGGTTCCAGAACCCTTCTCAAGTATAGTATCAGATCTAGATTTATTTGGCCAACACCATCAGGGAGGGGAAAAGTCCTGCAATACCTTTCCCTGAGAAGGCCCTGTCAGTAGCTCTCTCCTAAACAGTCCTTGGACCTAACCACATCTCTTCCACAATGACAGAAAATGCTAGTCTGCCTCCCTCCTTCTTCCCTATCACCCACAAACTGCATCTCTAGCATCATGTCAGCTTCTATCATGAGTAGATGATTTAGTATCTGCAAGTACAGTACAACAGATGACTGAATTCTAGGCAGTTCATGAATCTTTTCATAGCTAACATGAAAGTTATATGCTCCCTCAAGCAAGTATCGAGGGAGACACTTATAAAACAAGTTTCACAAGTTCTTATGCATTATCAAGAGAAAGCAAAAACTCCAGATCTCCCCAAACAAAATGCAGCTATCTTAGCACATGTTAAATACATAAAGGTGGCAAGACCTTTCCTTGAGCCTACATACTAGCTTGGCCTTCTAGCAAATTTTAAACATAAACTTCTTCAAAAAAACACACTACCAGACTCCTGGATTCAGTTTGGGTCTCTGTCCATTCCTATATATATTCCTCCTCCTCAACCTTCCTCATCTTTTACTCTGGCTCAAAACGTTTACTATTTGTATCAAACTCTGCAGATCCAGTAGGAGCATATCCTGATGCTTTATCCTAGTAATTAATCTCTAAGATCTAATTCTATACTGAATTTCCAGTCAGGCCCATCTTACTGCTTTACCTGTGGTTATCCCCATTATCTTCTCTCAGATTCCTCAGTAAGTCATGAAACAAAACATTCTATTAAGAATAAGACCTTACAGTGAGTGATTCAAATAATTCACCTCTACCACCACAGGTTTTCTGACCACTGTTCCTAAAGTATTTAAAGCACACTCAAGTCCATCCCCCACTTAAACCTCTCATCTGTCTTCAAATCTTTGTGGGATGTTACCCTTTCTTTTACTTGATTATTGTATTTATTATTATATTATTTATTATTGTATTTCTTTTATCACTGTATAAAAGACAAAGAGGGCACGGGTGTTGTTTATGCATCTTTAAATGACTATTTTTCAAACTGTCCTTATGAAGAGATGTTTCATACATGAATGCTTTGTCTGCCTCCAGTTATTTTATAAAAGGTATCCATTTAATGACACCATTAGCATGTCACTTGAAATGCCTCATGTAAAATTCTTGGATTAGCACATTGGCCTTTCATCTCAGGGAACCCAAATGCAAAACTGAAAAATTACTTTCATGCTCTTAGCCTTCCAGACAGACATTACTAATTCTTAGTACAATTTGGCTTAAGTGACCATTTTTCCTTGGAGGAGGGGCGAGTGTTGATTAAAGCAGCGTGTGATTTCAGGCCAGAAAAAATAGATGGAATAAAGATGCAAGAGTATCTTGAAATTTGCATGCTTATACCAGTCCTAGATTTGAGCAATCTAAACCACATCTTCATTTTCTAATCAATATTTCTTCCATTTAAAGGACACTATGCAATCTCTTCAAGGATCACTGGAAATTATTCGGCTACAATACCTATATACACAGGGCTTTTTAACATTGCGTGACCTAGTATGCTATGAAGTTCCCAGCTGCTGTGGAAAAAAATACCACTCTCTGTCTATACACCTTGCATCCCACATCAGGTGCATAAGCACTCTTCTACTTACCACATAACAAGTCTAGTAGACTTGTGGGTGTTTATCTTGAATAAATGATTGGTCTTTAAGTGACTGTAAACCAATGTTTTGAACGCATTATGATCTTTTAAATCTGATTTCTTAAAAATATTTTTAGAGGAGTACAAAGTTATTCACACAAAACATAAAGAAAACAATTTACTCTAGCTGTGTTGGATTAATTATACATCTAGTCTATATACACACTATAAATCTGGTTTTAATAATATTCAATATGCATAATTCCCCATCCTTATTAAGCAAGTCATTTTTCTGCCTGTGCTAAAAGACCCCTTGGAATCTAAACGAGGCCCTGTAGCTTTAGTTAAAAATATATTACTTAAGAATAAAACACGTCAACTCTGATAAGTACTTCATATCAGATTTTAAACCAGAAAGAAATATGAAATAACTTTGGACAAAGCCTATTTGGACAAAGATACTTGGAATGAAAATAAGAAAAAAACATGTATTCAAGAAAACGGCGAACAGCCAGATTAGCACTTGATAATGCACTGATATAACTGATATAACTGAATAACACTGATAATGCAAAATTTTACCTTTTGTGAGGGAGGGGAAAAAAAAAGAAGAAAAAAAAAAAAGACTTGCAATTTTTGCAGTACCATAATTAAACTTGACTTCTTGCACAACTACCCATTCCATGAATTTAAGAAATAACCATTGGGGTTGATCGATAGCCTAAAATAATACTTTATGAGCTAATGCTTAAGTTTCTCTTGACTATGCAGTGCTAACATAACATTTTACATTTCCAGGTCCTTCTTGCATACAAAAAATAGAAGCTGAACTACTTTAAGTCAAAGGTGATGTCTAAGGTTCTAATGTCCATGAGAAACAAAAACAAATTTACACATGTACACACATGCCCAAATGCTACCCCTCATGAGCAAGGTTCTTTCTTGCCTGCCTTTCTGCCTTCCCTCCCTGCAGTATTCCAGTTCCAGATATTAGGGTATTGCTACAGAAGTAACAAAAACACCTTCTGAACAGAGAGAAGAGATACTTTCAGGAGGAATTCTACATGCATCGATACAAACATCACAAGCATAAACAGGACTATTAAATTTGGCATACAGTGAGTCCTCAGTGAGGACCCATGTTTTTGAGAATTTTTGCAACTGTGTGCAATACCATCACCTACCTACCTAAGGCAACATCCTGTGGTGCTTCCTCCTACTACTTCTATTATTTTTATTTTGGGCTTAAAAAGTGCACAGATAAAGAGAAGTAAAGCCAGTAACTGTTGACAGCTAATTCGATAGTAGTGTGAAAATATTTGTGTTTTAAAATAGGAAAGAATGCACAGAAAATGATCTTACTCACCGTGCATTTGTCGACAGAGAAAAACCCTTAAGTCTCCTTGGAGAATGATGCTCACCTCTCAACAGCAAAAAAAGAAAAGCAATCCATTAAAATATACAGTACAGTTAAAACTGAGTTTCCTAGCCTTCTGAATGCTGGATTGAGCAAAATTACACATCTCTCCCCTCCCACACAGCACCAAGTATTGCTGTGTGCACACCAGAGAAGTCCAACACAACTACATGCTGCAAGAACAAAGACCTTCATCTCCTAACATACAAATAACCAAAGAACAGCCAAAGAACAGTAAAAAAGTATGACAACTGAAGACTGGAGACCGGGTGGGGTGTTGGGGGGAGGGAAAGGGGAGGGAACCACGCAATTGAGAGGATAAGAGCCAAGAAGTTAAAACTTAAAATACAATTTTTAAGAGTATAAAACTGTGTAAGAGCACATCTTGCACAGATCTAAATCTGCAAGGGAAGTTACTGTACCAGAAAAGTAGTATATGATCACATTATTAAGACAGTAGTATAATCTCATCTATACCAATCAATCACACTAAAATTGTATGTTCACAGGCTTCCCCTGCAACTCAATAAATGAAGTAATCTGAAACAATACAATACGTCCCAAATCAGTAAGAGCTATGTGTTCATATACTACTTTAGACCCATTGGACGTATGCCATAAGAAGTATATGCTGTGTCCTGTGTAAATTGCTTATGAGAACCATTTAATATTGTAGCAATATTTCAGTGAAATTTCATTTTTCACAGTGCTGGTATATTAAAAGCCTCTGAGTAACAGAAGAGTCTATTAACAGTGATTCAGACACATTAAGCAGCAATGAATTTTTGAAAAATATCTACACATTTACAAAATATATTGAACTAATGAATTACTTACAGTTTGTTTGAACTAACTTAGAAGTTAATACATCTGACTTAGCAGAGAGTCATATTTCCATACTTCACTTCTGTGTGTATTTTTAACTTCATAGATACCCCCAATGCATAGTTAACACTAGGCGATCCTAGTGCACATGGGCGTAATGATTTTGCATAGCTTCCACTTTTTAACGAGATAACAAAAAAAGGCAAGCTACAGTGGCTACACGGAAACACTGTACAGTATTACCCTGACTCCGAAAATACATGATGGACCATCCACTATTAAAGTATTAGTCAGAGAGGGTGAGGAAAAAGTATGTTGTGTTTAAGGCTGATCCAAAGCCCATGGAAGCAGACTCCAATAATCCTCCATTAGGAGCAGTGTGATAGCTTTCCAGAGCTATTTTCATTTCCAGAGCCATTTTCAATATTCTGAAATGTAATGACACTTTATATTTTAACACTACATTAATCTGTAAGCAAAATTAATTTCTTGCACAAGGTACAGAATTATAGTAACAGAGAAAAAAGCACAGTAACAAATATTCAATTGTGTACACATATATATTTGTGTATATTATGTAAACATATATTTCACATAATTAAATTTAAAAAATCTACACTTATCAGAAAAGAAAAATTCTTATTACACTAGAGAAATTAAAAAATTAAGTGAAAAATTAAATATAGCCCTGTTTATTTTAAACATTGTTTACTTACACTAAGCAAACGTATTACCAGCCCATACTAAAGTCAGAATTACAAGACTGATTCAAATGCCGTACCCATTTCTGCAGAGTTATTGGCTTAACGGCAGACAATGTTACTCTTCTTGAAGACAAACTCATGTCTGCTTTCACAGAACTCGCCAACCTTCATCCAGGTGGTAACATGAAGCAGAACAAAGCAGTTCGCAATTTTCCTTGAAGCCTAACTTCTAATAACCCAACTGTTGGAGTGTCAGCGCTACTAGGGATGCAGTAAATGTCACTCGGTTTATGTGAATCCAGTCCTACTCAAAGCCAACTACAGAAGACACTGGGGTAGGACTAACTAGAAATCAACCAACCAAAGAGCTTGAAAACTCATCTTCTGACCTTGGAAATGCCCACACTGATATCTCTGGCTATAAAAATAAGCAGAACAAACATGCACTTCTATCATGCAGAACTCCGTCTTCCCTGTCAAAACAAAACCAAAAAACAAATCGTTGAAGACACTATCCTAGCACTTTACACTGAGTGGTTATAGTGTTGTTAGGTTTTTTTCCCTGGCTTTTTCCCAGCAAACAAAATATTCTTCAGTGCTCCTGATCTTAGGGTTTCAGGAAAGTAACTGAGCGTTAAGAATAGATGCACTGCATCCATGGGGTTTAATTCTATGGTTCTTAGCTACCTTTATTCAAAGCAGCAGCAAAACTCCCCTTTTACTTAAAGCAATGCAATTTCTACCTCTGCAATACAACAAAGGCCTGAAAATAATGGCATGTATAATGTTACAAGTGAGTGAAATTTAAGATGGTTTTGTGAACTCAAGTTGTTGATCACCCCCACTCACATATTTACTTTATGTATCAAATAGCTGCATAACAAGTCTGGTTTCATTAACACGCTTCTACTAAGGAAGCCAGGGTTTTTTCTTTCCTTCTTTGTCAAAAAGGGTAAGATTTTACATTGCTTATAGGATAAGGCAAGCTATAATCTTTTTTTTAAGGTCTCATAACGTGCTTAATAGCAGAAAAACAGTTTTCTGGTTTTATGCAGCATGAGTAAGCAATAATCCTGTTGTAAACCAAATTATTAAACAGATGTTAGAACTGTGATATTGGATATTTCTTTTATAACTCTTGAACAAGCAGTTTGCATCAGAAACATTGCTCACCATGGGTGAAGACTGCAGACATTCTGCAAAAATTATTTGTATTAAATATTCATAACATCTAAAACAATAATGTGTCAGATATGCAGACTACTGTAGTTTCATAGAAAGTTAGTGCAAGTGTATTATTTAGCACACAATTGATGTATATGTCCTAGAAGCATTCAGAACTGACTTGGCAAATATTATAATAAACCATGCTAAAATTCACTAGATCATATTGATAGTGTTTTTTCCCTCAGTAATTGGGGATGAGCACATTCTGTAGTAATCCCAAAATGTCTAGAAAAAAAATCTCATTTCCAGGACATAAGAAACTATATACCGGCAAGTTAAACAATGTGATTTCATATAATTTCCTGTTTTGAGAGTTTTGTAAGTGGCAAAAACTACATAACAAGTTACTGGCACCACTAAGATACTTTAGAATCCATGGATTCAAAGCATCTATTTTCATGCTAAATTACTTTCCTGAAATCCTAAAATCAGTAGGGCTTTGGTAAATTCTGTTGATGAACAAGAACAAACACTGTAAATACAAAAAGAATACAGCTCCTTCCCAAAAATTAAAACATGCAATGCACTGGCATTTTATGTGCAGCTCTCAAATAGTAATAAAATACTGCCAAGGAATAGGAAGTGAAGACAAATGTTTTCCTGAACTTTCAAAACCTGTTGTCCTTGAATGAGACGTAGAGGGTGGAAAAAAACTGAAAAGAAACTGATGCCAAGTCACAAAGAGAATGTGTTTGGAGACAGACATTTGATCCTTGTTCAGTTAGATTTAAAACAAGAGCTTTTAATAAAGCCATAAAATCAGTTAAAATACAGCAGATAATAGCCATTTCCTTGACTCAATAATAAAGGTTCAGCTTTAACTTTGACTCATTTTACATTGAGTCTACAGCAGCAACAGATGCATAGCAACTAATCTTCTAGGTTTAAGGTATTATATTTATTTACTTTTATTTTTCTCTCTTACGCTCCCGTCCAAAATCCTTATGACTGTTTTGAGAAATCAGAAGACTAAAAAACTATTCTAGAGATCAAGTTTAAAGTGTTAATTCTGTAACATTTGGAATGAACATCCTTTTCTACCAGAGATAGCTATGATAAATGTCAAGTGTTTGCAACTAGGTTTTTACCTTTCAGGCACAAAGTTTTTATTTCCTATGGAATCAGGTTCTCAAAATTCTATAATATAGCTTCAAAATTTTGCTGTCAGATTCCGAAAACAACTTGTGGTACCGGAGCCTGATCCTGTAGACATTTTACTCCCAGGAATATTAGACATGCATATGTTTGCAGCAGCAGAACACAAAACTCCCTCTACAATCTTTTTTCCTTGGATCTTGTGGAAAAATGTTTGGGAAACAGTAACTGTAACATGCGGTGCATTGCATTAGTGGCTTTATTGGGAAAGAAACAAAAATAACCCAAGCCACTTTTCCTTACCCCTGGGTACTGAAGGTCCTTGGCTCTTGAAATGCACATGCAGCTTTTTATTCTATGAATAATATTGACCTATTTGTCTGCAAGGTGAAGCAGAGGATTATTCTCCTCAGTGAAACTATCTGTATTTTATCTTCCCCAGTCAGATACACAGACCAGACCTATTTAGAAAGTAAGCAAACACTTAAGTGTTGTGTTTGACTTTGTAATAAAAATCCAATATTCAGATCTGATTTGATTTTAAACAAAAATACTACAGTAATTTACTCATACTAATGAAAGTACAAATCAGTTGCACCCAAGAGTACTAAAAATGACATTGAGGAACACCTGTATCTCTTAAATTTCAGAAACACCAATTTAATAAAATAAAACAAAACAAAATAAATGACATCTCCACTTCTAAGTGCAAGCCTTGCAGAATCACTTCACCATCTGAAAGCCAGGAGGAGTTCTGTTGATAAATGTGAGACATAGAAAGGCTCTGAAAGCCAATTATGACTTCAGGGAAACATATACAATCACTTTTTTTTTCTACAGCTAAAAGATTTGACTTGTCCATGGCAGGTTTGCAAAGAATTTTGCTGGTGCTGGTGGACAGGAAGGAAATCAGATCTTGCTTGAGAGCTCTGTAAAATGAATATGTTCATGCAGCTTTTCACTCCTGCTTTTGTCACTAAGCTACCAGATACATTTCTGAAAACACTGTGCAGATACTTTTTAGATACTTCAAAATATAAACCACTTCTACTTCTTGCCACTAAAGAAAGCATGACTAAATTGAGTGGGCAAGAATTGAGAAGCTCTTAGTAAGAGTCGGTAGCTCCAAGTAAGGGTTTTATAACAACATATGGAATAGAGCTACCCTGCTAGTAGAGGAGGGTCAGTGTTGTACTTAAGGCACTGGATATGGAGTCACAACAGCTGATCTATTCCTGGCTCTGCCAGACGTAACACAGGAATGTGGGCATTTATAGGTGACAAGAACAAATCAGACTCAGCTTTTGCTTCTGTTGATGAAAAAAAAAAAATCTAAAGAATATAAATTTATTAAGGTTTATAAAAAACTTTGATGCGATTTTTTGTCCTTGTTTTTTCTTTATGCTAAGGCAGAAGATTATTACACAAGACCAACATAAAGTCAGGTAAGTTATTTGTGGTACTATCTGCACTACCTTGAGAGAGTGCTCCTGTCTGCTTGGCACAGTCACTTTGTCTCTTTCCTAGAAGAAGAGTCAGTTTACCACCAACGTGACTGTGGAAACACATACAGGGTATTTTTTTGCACAGGTACATTTGCATACGTTTGGCAAATAACTCTTTTCTTTAAAGCGACCCCACAAAAGAAAGGTTTCAAAGCAGTGGAGTGAGTTGTTGTCTTTCTACTCCTATAGTCTCTTATACAAAGAAATGTAACAACGTCTTATTCCTCAAACAAAACACACAGTGCACCCTCTTAGAGGGTTGCTAATGATTGATTCCTATGCAGAAACAGTTGCACTAAAACATACTATATTACCTGTAAAGCAACATACATATTATAACATACCTAGGAACTTCACAGTGAGGTTTGAGCCATCATGATCTCTTCTTCTGCCTCTTCGTACAATTATCCACCTATTAAATGCTTCTATTTTAAGAGACTAATGCGCCGCAAAAAAGAACCAGCACATTTCAGAGTTTCATCTCTTCCTCTTCTAGCCTTTCCATGGATGAGCCAGGCATTACAAACAACACACCATGCCAGAGAAGTTTAAGGGCAAAGCAAGATAACCCTAGATCCCAAACCCTGCACTGAAAAGCCATCTCCAAATATGTTACTTCACAGTTCTCAGCAGATCGCTGTCCTTTTGCTGGCCAAGAAACATGTGCCACATGAACTCTGAACTCCTTTTTAATGCTATCCTTCAATTACTAACCCCTGTGTCAGCTTCCTTCTTCCCCCTGGTTATAGCTATGATACAACTGGGTCAAACTGACCCTTAAATATACTTAAAACAAGATTTTTGCATAAAAATTCTCAGCAACTGTACTTTCTGACAGTCAAGATTATAGGCTGGTGGTATTAGAAAACAATTTGTTATCAAGTGTTAGTTTTCCACGGGAAAATGTGTTTAGTAATACACATAGAAGCAAAGCAAAGAGAAACACAGGTTGCAGGAAGAAAGTGAGTGAACAAAGAGGTAAGGCAGCTTCTTCGTGCCACAGCTGAATCACTGGCTTCAGTTTTACTGTCTGCGTATGTTTGTCTTCTGAAGGAGCTAGTTTCATTTGAGAAAGAGAAGCCTTTCTCATGTTGGTATTTCTGTTACACAGAAATCAACCAACAACAGCAGTCAGTCAAGCAAGTACAAAAGCTCCACAAACCATGTATTTTCCTCACCGTACATTCAGACTGCTTGAACTGAATCAGCAACATGTTTTATCTTGGAGTCACAACAGTATATATTCTCTTAAATCTTATTTAGAGGAGTCGATACAAATAATTTCCCAGGTCATCATTTTTGTACTTAGGTAAGTACAATCCCTACTTCAAAACTGTAATGCTGCTGGAATAGTTTAGGAAGAGATTAAAAGAGATTCATTTTAAGGTTTGTACCAATGTATAAGCCCCAAATACAAAGACTTGGAGTATTTTTTCATCACTTCTCCACAATACCTCTATGGAAAAAGCCCAGACCTACTCAGTCCTTTCCTCTCCACTAACTTACATACTGCTTATTTGCAGTTATCCAATAAATGCCCCTCCTTTGGGCCTGAAAACCTGAGTAGTTTCTGTTTTATAAACTCATTCAGGATTTGGGAAGTCTTCATCCCAGAAGAAAATTAACACCCAGCCATGATGAGTTCATCATTCAGCTGTTCCACAGAACTCTTACTCTAGAATATCTTGTGTCTTCTATATGGCTTGGTTGACACAGCAGTTACACATTCCAATTTTTCATAAAGTCTATTCCTTACGTAAGTTTTTGCCAGCTACTGCCGAAGTGTTAATAGGAACATTACATGACTGACATTATCTTTCATACCTATGAGTCTTCTATCTGTTTGCCCAATGCCTGCTAAAAAAGAACAAAGTTACAAAACACCTACTGGATACTTAACTTACTTCAGAAATGTATTAATGCTTAATCTTCAATGTTATTTAATAAGGTCCTTGTCTTACGGGCAGAAGTACAAAGGACAAAGTACAAAACTTTCTAAGTAGTAACTTAAGAGGAACCCTTTCCCAAAATCCTTTCAACCCACTTCCGCTCTTACATTAAGGGGAAAAAAACCCCAAAACCCACCACATATCCTTTTCATTGTTGCTCCTCATTTCCATGAATAAGAAGGATATTACCCTAAGATCATACTAATGACAAGTTATGTGGAAACAGGTAAAAATGAATCTCATTGCCCAGTGAGTTGCCCAGAGGAGACAACACACAAACTTCCTTTGAAAGCTCCACGTTCTGAAGTTATCTGAATGCAATAAACTCAAAGTAATTTACTACTACAAAAGTGATTAATCATGGACTACAGCCTATCAGAATACTGCCAATTAAAACTTTTAGCTGTGGAATATATCTTTTTTTTCAGAATTATTGATTATAAAAACACTAGGAAGAGCCAGCTTTGCTCAATTTAGAGCAATGACTCTCTATGCAGATCACTTCAAATTGAGGAAAGGATTTAAACCTTCATCTTCACCATCACCAGCAGGACCCTTTATCTTCAACTCTCTAAATCACTTCTTTTTCCCTGTTTGAGAAGTCTAAATGACCTTGCTCTCTCTCATGTCTATCTTAACTGAGCAATTAATATTTTACCTAGAAAATTAATGTCTTAACACAAATCTTAACACAACGCTATAGCAGAAGTAATACAGCTTTCCAGGACAATCTGAGATCAGACAGCTGTTACCTCCTGAACAAGTCACACACACACACACACACAAACACCCCATACTTTAAGAAAATTTCAAAGAACATCACTTTAAAACATAACTTAATGAGAACAATCAAATATAAGTGCAACCAGTCAAAATTATGGATAGGGAACTAAGTTAAAGTATATGAAAATCAGGATATTCCCACTTTTCCTTCAGCCCTAATGAGTAATTATTGTACTAGACAGAAACTAGGCAGATCCTGTCTGCTTACCAAAATGGAAGAGACTATTCCCGTATCCTAATGCTACAACACACTAATCGGAGAGAGGCTGATGTTAGAGAAAAGTCTAATAATGAAAATCACACCAGCCTGGAAAAATCTTCTCTTAACAGATTATTCATCTCCCCTAGAACGATTATGGAAGGGTTCACATTGCAAGAACAATGGCAAAAAGCTGAACACGGTTCTAAATTTCATAGTATCAAAGAGCACAATGCAGTCTTCCATCCTTGTCAATTCTCCTCACAAATCTGTGGGATCTTAAAGCCTTGTATACGCACACTCCTTGCAAAGCTTTTCAGCTGCCTGTTTTCGCAATCAATAGATTCAAGCCTGATTGAAAAGCATACTGATAACACAGTTCTGTCAATTGAGTTATAAGAAAACCTTCATCTTGCATGGGCTTCCCTCTCACTGCACAGCAGTCAATTCTAGTGATTATGAGAAGAAAATTCTTGCAAACTTCCAGCCTGCTTCTCAACAGTTGTTACCATTTCTGTGCCATTATCAAGTGCTTGCAGCTGTTCATAAACTCCAGGTCTTAATGTAATCAGTAACAGGAGTTATGATAACATAACTAATATAAAAAGACTATTTATAGCCTAAAAATGCACTCATTAAAAAAAATTCAATTCTGATCACAAGGCAATCTACTCTATCTTGTTTTCCTGTTGATATAATATCAAGTTAAGAAGCAAACAGATAGGCATACCGGTATGCAGCATATGCATACATACCAGAAATAGGCAGGAACAATCCATCAGTATCCTAATTAGAGGCACAGGCACACCTCTAAGATAACCGATATATATTTCTCTCTTGAGACTTAAGTATTAAATATAATGTACACTATTGGGCTAAAATAGGAGCTGATTAGCTGCAAATGAATGTTCTGTGACTGAAACAGGAGAAAAGAAAGTTCACGCTATTACTAGAGCAGAGAGGTCTAATTTCTTCCCCCTCTTAATTCCTCCTCCCACAACTGCCCTTCTTGGAAAATTTTCTTTGGCCTGATTAGCATTTTTTTTTAATCTTCCCATTTGAGGTGACTCCCATCAGGACTCTAACATGAAACGCACGCTTAAGTACGCTGTCTTGAAGGTTTCCCTTTATCTTCATTCCCAAATTAAAGGCAGTCATAAAGGCGTGAACTCCCTCAGAAGTAACAGCTTTAAACATGTTGAAGACAACGAGAATACGGCCAGTGGTCAACTGCCATCTCCCACTTATCATTGCAGGATTTCACCACTTGCTATAGATATATCCCATCTTGTTAATAGAAATAATCAGCTGCTAGAAAAGTCTGGAATCCCTGAGCCCTGAAATCCCGAACTGGAGGCTGTACCAGTTCTTGCCTCTGTACACCCCTGCCCCCCTCCCCCCAAAAGAGATCAACATCAATTGTCAGTAACAGGATTCTGATGCCCTTCCCTTGCCTGGCCATCATGTACAAGTACCAAACAGAAGACTACTCTTATCCTAAAGATACTCATCTAAGTCATCTGCAGATGTCAAGACACAGATACCAGCTGTCCGCTACTACACTGTATGAAACAGGGTGGTGAGATCTCAGGTTTATTGTCAGTTTCTACACTTTTTCTTACACAAGGGAAACTTGGTCCTGAAAGCAAAGGCAAGTAAAGCATGGAAGAGATGTAAGGAAGCAATGTAAAAAGTGAGGAGTCCTTTTTCTATCCTAATAGTCCCATATCCAATTGGTCCAATTTCCATTACAATTCTAGCTAAATACATTGTCACAGCATGAAGATTACCACTGCAAAGAGTTAAAAAGATTATGAAGCAAAAACTGGGGGGGGGAGAGAAACCAATACTGTATTAGCAGCTCTGAATTATCATGTCAAAGAACAAGTAAGTCCTCAGCTATCTATTGTAAATAACTTACCAGAAGATACATATGCATAATGAATATAAAATTGTTGTACCAATCACAAATATTTAAGGCTATTCTATATGCATGATCAAGTTAATTCCACCTAGTGAACACTAACCAGGTTTAATGTTGATGTTTATGCAGAGGTATATTTGGTTTACGTAAAATCTAAATTATTCTTATTGTGCAAACATTTACACACAGAAGTAGGATGGGGATATTCCTTTGCTTGTTTCTATAGTCCTCGAGTTGTTATTTGAACAGATAATAACTCTCAGAACATCAGACATGCAGCAATCCAAGGATATGCTAAAAACTGCACCAAAACTCCTAACAGAAATTGATCCAAGCTTGAGGTCCATTCTTCAGTTAATGCCCCAACACTAGGATAACAAAGTTTTACTATGATAAATCATAAAATTTCTGATCATCTTATGTTAGGTTAAGTACTGTAAAATGTATGGTAAACTACTTGGTATTTTCTCCATCTGTTGCATAGCTTTTAATTCAAAGGAGGTGAAAGCTGTAAACCTTCAATAAGAAATGTCTAAGTTGCCAGCTTTACCAAACCCAAAGCATGTCAGGTAATTCAACTATTCATCATTGACTACTCTCATCTCATTCAATACTATGCAACTATTAAATTGTTTACATTATAAAAATAGCAGAACATTAAATAAAGCAGGCGTTTACAATACTGGTCAATGAGATGACAAAAGTAGACCAGAACAGGACCACAGAGGTATTACAAGACCAGAAAAGAAAGCTGAGGAAAAACAAAATGGAGAAAAAACAGAAGAAATACAAAAATACATGAGGCTTTTTATCTGGTTGAAAATGAAAACTGCTGTGGCAACAAAAAAAGAAAATGATCTGTGGGGCGCTCACAAACATGCAGACATGAACTTTAATTCTAGATGTACATGCTTAAAAACACTGTCATTTAAGTCTTTTAAGATTGTAAAAAACAATCCTTTGGGGAATAGAAAAGCTCTCAATACTTTGGGAGGAGTACCGCTTCAAAAAGCGACAGAATTCAGGTCTTCCAGGTTAATAATGCCTTTAAACAGAAATCCATGTAACTTCTTCAATATGAATCATAATGTTAATCTAGAATAAATGATACAAATTATGAATGGTACTAAACACTATTCTGATTAACCTAAACTGTGTGTCCCTGGAAGTCAGATGGGAACGTTCATCTGTTTTGATCAAGACAGTTCAGACAGTGGTCCATAAAGGGAAGATGTCAATAGCGTTCTGTTGTTACAATACTGACGTCTCGCATGCCCCACTGATCACAGTATCACTTACTGACAATACCACCAATGAGAAGCCACCTGGAAAAAGATCTGTCAATAAAATATTTATTTAATCATGGATCTGTCTATGACAGGTATGGAGCTGCTACAAATGACCTAAACTTCTCAGTTCTCCAGTCTAACCCTAAATAAACGCACCCATCCCTGGGAACAATTATGAATAAGAACAGTGTTAGTATCTATCACATCTCATTCCCATCTGAAAATTATAAGGATTCAAACTCCATTCATCAGTTTAATCTTCTAAAGCCAAACTCAATAAAACTGAGTTATCAAAAGTGACTCAGCAACATTACAGCAAAAGTTCCCTGCAGTTTCAGCTGGCTTTAACTGTCAAGTCTCTTGTATATTCACAGAAATTGAGACTGTTTTTGTAATTGTCTGCTCTAGCCACCTCATAATTACATAGCACTATAGAGGTGTCATGGGACTAAAATACCAGGTAGTCAACTTAAAATTCAAGAGATGAATATTAAAGATTCGCTTTTTGGAGAACCAACGTTTCCAAATTTACAGAGAAGGTTTTCTACACAAAGAATTAGATCTACTGCAATGTACCACAGGTTTCTTGTTCCAAATATAATCTCCTAAATGGCAAAGAAGAGGCAGTTTCTTGTACTGAGAAAACATTCATAACAATAAGAAAAGATAAGAAACTTCAGTTTTGACTTTCAGGCTGATGAAGCCCAAAACAATCAAAATCAAAAGGATGATTAAAAACATTCCAATTTGACAAACACTGGCAAAATGTCTACCAGAATCTTTGACAGTACTGATGATTATTTTATTTTATATAGCTACAAATAGTAAAAATTTAAGCCTAACATTTGCCAGATGTAAATTAATTAAAAAACGAGCTTGCAGAGGCTTAGTAACCAGAAAAGTTAAGAGCGACCAGAAAAGTTAGGAATGACCTTGTTTTCTTGCTCATTAGAAAGGAGAAAAAAAATGCATGCTATTTTTGTGAAGTTAGAATGTTTACAGTCTTTGCTTGGGTTGTTTTTGGACAGTAACAAAGTACAAGGTTAATCTGTAGTAACATTCAGGGTTGATGTGAAGTCTGACAGAAAGCAATTTCTTTTCTCTGTAAGAAAGATACTTTAATGAATGAACCAATGTGAAGAAGATAAAGTAAAATACAAAAACAAAAAGACACAAACAGGTGATTATTCTGAAGTTTCCCCAGGTTGAGGTATCAGACAGCTTGTGCTAGGCCACCTCAATATAAACCAGGCGATATCCGTTATTGCTAAAATGAGAAATTGTTCAAATCTGCATCCTGATTTTTACCTACATATACCTGTGACTTTCTGCCACAGTGTTGACTGGCCAAAGCACAAAGGTACATGCATTAAAATAGCAAGTTTTAATAAGGCTCTAAATAATTTTAATCTCATGTAATAGCAATAAATCTTTCCTTGGTGGGAGGGTGCAGCCATTTAAATGAAGGACAGAGCACAGAAACTGGAGCAGAAGACCACCAGACGGGACACCACAAAAAGGAGTCCAACTGAATCAAGTCTTTTCTTAGAGACTTCACGTAAAAACTTTGAGCTCTTTACATTGGTTCTGTATAGGATGTCCTTTCTGTTAATCTGTAAACTGGTTGGAAAGACTTTTTTCCCTTTCCTTCTGCCTTTCAAACTCTAAGTCTTTTTTGTGTAATTTAAGGGGAAGACATGGGAAAAACACATATATGTTTAGGAGCTGTAAGGAAAAAAGATTGAGAACTGATAAAGGAGGATATATGCAATGCTCTCCAACCTGGAAAGAAATCTGGCAAGAAACAGACAGACCAGAATCACAGAGTAAATTTAACTAATGCATCTTTTGGTTGGAAAAGATACTTCCATCCTTAGAAATTGCTTGCAAATTCATGAATTACTACATTTCAATAAAAAATCCTTTCATTTTTGCATTGTTTAAAAGTCAAGAGAAAACAGGGATTTCGGCAAAAAAAATCTGTCATGAAAAAGTCTAAGTAACAGATACTTAGCTATTTATGTCTGCTAATAGAATTATATGCAAAATTTTGAAGAATGAGGTTTCAAGCATGTACACCAGAAGACCCTGAACTACAGCTGTAAAAAAAAGGTACTCCAATTACAACAGTCAATGCTCAATATTATTCAGAAACTTAGAATAGCACACATTTAAAGAAACATCTGCTCTTTGTCATAAAGTTCCTCTCAGTTCTTCTTTGCCAAAGAGCTTTACATTACAGTCTTTGTTATTGCAAAAGGAGAAGTGACGTTCCATTACAATCAAATGTGTATTTGAGGTCTCTTTATACAATTGATTTCCTGGAAAGGACATTGTGGGAGTATATTCGGATTCTAAATGATAAAAATATCTACTTGTTTAGAACATCAAGAAAGACAAAAAAGGCAAGATAAAATTCCAAAGATTTGAGTGTTCTTCACCTTGAGATTTACTTGAGTTTTATTTTTGCACTTCTAATTTAATTTAAAGAAAAAAGGCACTAATTACCTTGAACTACTTTTGTGATGAAACACTTTTTGGCTTACCCTTGAGCAGGGCAAGAACTGTCACTCAAGTGTAAAGGATTCAGGTTTTGTTTTCAGAAAGACTTAAAAACTACACTTTCATAAAACTATAGTAACCTCTTTTTGGTTCATTTGACCAAAGCAAACCAAAAGTACTAAAGAACAGAACATGGTTTCTTACAGTTAACATCTTTCCCTACTAATACCCATTTTGATCATAACTGGAGACAAAAGTACAAAGCGTTTTATCTTTTCAGTTCCTTGTCACCTCTTAGAGAACACAAAGTCTGAGACACAATTAGATTTTCCACACGAGTTCCCATACTCCACCTAATAACAGCAAATGATCGATTCCTCAGAGGAAGGCAACACTTCCCACCGTGAACCTAGTTGACCATGCTGTGTTGGACATGAGAGGAAAACTGAGTTTTTTTACCTTTTCAGATAAAAATTTTCCACCGTGAAGCATAAAATTCGGTTTATCTGAACGTATATAAATGTAACATTATTCACGCCAAAAGCACCCAACTCCCTCCTACATTTCTTCCAAGGACACCAAACTTGATGATTTCTTACAGAATGCATTACGCAATCCACAAAGTGGTCTTGCCATCCATATGTTCAGCTGTTGATTTCACCTCCATATTACTCCCTTGAGGATGAGGACATTAAATACATAACCCCGCTCCCACTTGTGAAACATCTCAAAGTTCCACCTTCCCAAAAGCAGGTGTGATACCGTAACATCAGCTCCACAGGGTCACCTCCATGAAATGCTCCACTAAGAACAGGTCATCTGACACACAGGTCTGCATGTTCTCAGCAGCTCAATGCAGGCCTGTTCTTTCCATTCTCCCAGCTCCCAGTCCTCCCTCTAGGACAATAAAATTTGTCACTATACTGACTCTACACTTTTACTCCTTATTTTGATCCCCATCATTCCCCCCTCCCTTCATTTTTTAAATTAAAAGAGAAAAAAATAGTCAAGATTGTATCTTAAAGTTTGCTCTAATTACTGTTAACGTGTCACGATTTTGAGTCTGTGAGGATATAACACAAAACTCTTCTAAGCTGCAAGGGGGAAAAAGAGATGGACAGCTGTGTTGATGAGGCAGAACAAATAATGTTCAGACACACAGATGTCCTACTTCCCAAGCACAGAGGCAAGTCACCATTCTGCTACGTGGCTTTTACTAATTTGCTTTTATAAGCTTATTTCCAGTAAGTCAACCCCACAAACAGACATGCTGTTCAAGCAGCATGTTCAATGTTTTGAGAGGCTTATGATAAAAGATCATCAGAAGACAGCTTAGAAAAACAAGAATTCAAAATAATGTTAATAATCTGTTCAGAGGAGGAAAGATTTCAGATGTCACAGGTGCTGTGAATAAGAGAGTAGGTCTTTGTGACAACTTCTTTTTCCCCTGGAAGTAGAAAATCTGCTGGAGAGAAAAACAAGATAGAAGAGGTATAACTTCTTTTTTTTCTTTTAGAAACACCTATTTTGATAATAGTTACCTACCAGACATAAGTAGAAATTCAATCTGTAATTTTTCTTTATTACGCCTGAAATTAAAAACACAGCAGAAAGAGAAACTAAATCAGAAAGAAAGCAATCTAAAAGATGAACCACTGAAAACATATGTAGATCATCAGAGAGGCAACAGAAAAAATTCTGGCAGCTGTCAACACTATAAAAAAACCAGTGCTTAAGTGTAGCTGGTTTCTCTTAAGAGTCAGGAAACTATCAAACTGTAACAGTAATATTGATGACCTCGGAGGCTATATTCAATGAAATCTTTGTATATGGATTAGGTATTTGCAGACAGGTCTGTTACAAAGGTGGCAAAATAAGAACATGGGGTGGAAAGACGACATTTCCAAGCATGGCCTCCACAGCCAACTGTGGGAAGTCAAAGTCACAGCCAGTTCACTTCTCCTCTTTGCACACCTGCTTAGCATTTTTTAAACCTAAGTAATTTTATAAACATATTAGAAGACTTCAACATAAATTTCAAAGATAAAAGTTTAACTCAACAGTTGCCATTTGGCCTTAACCTTTTAATAACTTCAGATGAAGAATGTACGAACAATCATGCTGAGTCTGACAAAAGGTCTACTTAGCCCAGTGCCATTTCTCCTGCAGTGGCCATAAACAGATACCTAGATGAAAGGCTTTTTGACAGAAACCATGGTCTTGTTAAAATGCCTCCAGAAAATAACAGGAAGACTCCTCTCAATTTTTCTGGTAACTGGAAAATGGATCAGGCACTCCATAGACACTATTTTAGCTCACTTCTGCTAGTAAACCAGTGGTTCTTGATCCTGCTTCTACCAGAGCAAGCACTACATTCTTAAATGGAAAACCAGGAGCAATGGAAGGACTGTGAGCAGAAATTGTCACAAAAGGTATGACAAGAGCCTTTATGAAGAAACAGAAGCTAAAAACTGAATAAGCAGCAGCAGTGTAAGTTCTTCCACCTGCAATACCACCCCTACAACTGTTCAGACAGGGATCTCGCAGACCACCAACAAAGAGAATGCGAAGGAGGTAGCACCCTTAATCCCACAGGTGTTCCCTGTCAGGACTCTTTCCAGTCTCAAGAAAAGAGAAGTGAGACAGGGAGGCTTTCAAAGAGTGAAGCAGATCTTCGACACCAGTAATCTCCATTAAACTGGAAACTCTTCCTCTTTAACCTCTACCCCTCATCAGGATAACAAATACACTGTGTGTGAACAGCACTAAGACAGAGCACTGCCAGGTCTGTCTGCCCACTCAGAATTTCCCTTGGCTTACAGTTTAAGGTATTTACGGAACTATAATAACATCCGCCATACACGGATAAACATGCACATAAAATATAGCCATGTACACAGCATTTGCTCCTTCCCCACCAATTTCAGTTTTATTCAATTATCCTAGCAAAATCAGACCTTCAGACAAAAGGAGCTGCTCAGTGACTGTTAAAACCCTTCACGTTACAGCACTGATGACAGTAATTGGAGGTGGGGAGGAAGGGAAGAAAGAAATTAACTTCTCATTTAAGGACACAAAGTACTGCCTGCCTGCCCCTGGTTCTGCTTTACCCGAAAAATGTGCACAGTCACATGTAGACTCTGTGAAAGAACAGTCACGTCTTAAGTCACAGATTCCAAAACCTCATTTTCTACAATCATCAATGACCTACAGAGAAAATTTCACCAAATTACAGAAATATGGAACACCTTCATTAGAAAAGTAACTTAATAGGTAACTGGGCTTTTCCTCAAGCTTTCATGAAACCAATTGAGAATTTGTCAAATAATAATTTATAAATCTTACCTGCTTTTTTCTTGAAGTTGCCTTGGGCAACAGACTGGCTGACAAAACTGATGTAAACGGAGAGCAACACAGCTCAGGAAAAGGATTTGGAATTGATGGGATCTCCAAAATACCGTCATCTTTCTTTTTTCTCCTATTTCAACAAAATACATATATCAAGCAATAATTGTAACCACTGCTGTTAAAATTGCAATATCCAACCACAATGCATGAAATACTAAGGCACTAATACCAAGATACTTCCTGGTTGCAGCAATTAGCTTTTTTGTGCAGTTGTTTTTTTTTTTAATCAGTAGGCTGAATCTATTAACATACAGTGCTTAACACTACTTGAAAGCAATCCAACTATTCAGCTCTGAATATAAAGTTGTTTGAATATGTGTAAGTCTCTGCAGAGTAAGAGCACAGATATATTTATATTGGCTCCTAAAGACATTAGTAAATATTTTATTGTCCCCGTGTTCATGCCATTCCCTATGTACGCATATTACAACAGTGGATGCATGTAACTTCTCAGTAACACTTCAGGAGTACATCACAACTGTATTTTAAACAAATGGAAACTTTTTTCCCCCAGAATGAGGAGTCAAGGTGACTGACAAGACAAAATAGTGCAAAGCAATACCCTCGTTTCTGTTTTCAATTACTTTTGTATTTGAATCTCCATAGCTCCATCAAAAAATAAATGTCTCAGTAGCTCCTGGCTACTTAAATCTGATTGCGTCGCGAATATCACCAAGCAGCATTTGTAATAGTGAAGATAATCACTACTGTACTTGCTGAAGAGCTCAGTTAGGCACTGAAATATCACATTAATAATGTGGTTGTTTAGACTGCCGGGTACACTACAGTGCATGGTTTTCTCACATAAAATATTGAACGGCACTTTGTCTATTTGATTTCATTTGGAAAGCAGTACCCAAAGCACCCCAAGTATTTGAGTCTGCCAACATATAATCAGATTTTTCTACGTGTGAGTTGATGGCTCCGAGCTTAATATTGAACTTCATTACCTTCACAATTACCATTCCAGATTTCACACACTAATTGGTACAAAGTGGGGAAAACCATCGCAGTAAAGTAATGATGCAGAATGAAAATGCTTTACTTTCTGGAAACCCTCAGCAAACATTCATTTAAAGTGATATGCAGCATTAAGGAGTGAAAAACCCTGTATGCAGTATTTTAAGATTTTCTAAACTTCAGCCTACCGAAACTGATCAGACGCTTCGTGAAAACCCTAACTCACAGTTTCCTCTCCTAACAGAGACCAATGCCTCTGAGAACAGCCCGAGAGGCAGCAAATGCAGGGTGCACACCGCTGGCAGCAATTACAGCGGCATGGCTAACGGTGAAGCAGTATATCTCACGAACACCGTGAGACCCTGCAACGGGAGGGCAGCGGCTCGGTTCAGTCTGACAAGGCCGGCTCGGCAACGTCGTCTCTTCTCACCTCCAACTGGGAAACCTCAAAAAAAAAAAAAAAGGGGGACGGGGGGGACGGGGGGGAGGACGCGGGGCGCCAGGATGCATCCGCCGCGGAGGGAAGTGTCTGCATGGCCGGGCAACAACTTTTGAGTGCCAGGGAGGAGCGGGCCGGTCCCGGGCCAGGCCGCCCCCCGCCGCCGCTGCGCCCCCTCCCCACGGCGCCGCCCCACGCCGCAGGCGCTCGCACCCGCAGGCCCCGCGCTGCCGCCCGCCAGCCCCCAGACGGCAGCAGGCGGGCCTCGAGGGAGCGGGCTGGGCTGGCGCCGCCCGCCCGGGCTCCGGCCTTACCTGTCGGGGGGCGAGGGCGGCGGGTCCCCCCCGGGAGGCCGGGCAAGCGGGCAGGGGGAGCCGGCCGCGCCGCGGGGGCCGCCGCCTGCGGGCTCCGCCGCCCGCCCTGCGCCGCGCGGCGCAGCACCGGGCAGCGGGGCGGCCATCGGCGGCGGCGACGTCCTGGCTGGGCGGCCGCCCGCGCGGGGAGCACGTCGGCGAGCGGCCCCGGCGGCGCTGCCGGGCGTGTCGGGCGGAGGCTGCTCTCCGCTCCCGCTGCCGAGCGGGGCGGGGGGGGGAAAGCGCCGCCCGGGCGGCGAGCGGCACCGAACGCCTTCCCCGGCACACGTGCGCGGGCGGCGGCGGGGGCGGGCGGCCGCCGGCTCCGCGCTGCGACGGGGAGGCAGCGCCGGGCGGGCGGGGGGCCGAGCTGTGCTCTCCCGGCTGCCTCCGCCACGCCGGGGCGGGGGGGGGCCCTTCGCTCCGCTCCCTGGCGGCAGGGCGAGGCGCGCCGCGGCAGGTGCGCGGCCCCGGGGCTCCAGGCCGCGGTGTCACCCGGCCCGCCCGGGGCGTCGGGCCGGGCCTAGGCGGCGGCGCCCGAGGGGAGGGGACCCCGGGCGCGGCCCGCAACGGCCCAGCGGGCCCCGGGCGCTGCCCGCCGTGTGCCCCGGCCCCTTGGCCTGAGCGCGGCGGGAGCGCTGCCCTGCCCCTGCCCCTGCCCCTGCCCGCGCCCGGCCGGGCCGGGCCGGTGGCCTCGGCCCCCCGGGCAGCGCCGGCCCCAGGCGCAGCGGTGCGCGACGGGGGCAGCCGCGCAGCGCCGGACGGGCCCGGCGCTTCTCTTGAGCGCCTGACAAATCATTAACTAAGCTGCCCCATCCCTCTGTCAGGTCGGGAATTTGCCGGTATGCCTTGGAGAAATAAGGAATGAACAAGGCCGGGGGACGGACCCGTTACCTGCGTGCCAAAGGAGCGGCTCGGGGGAGGCTGGGCTCCCAGCTGGGCCCGGGGCTCGGGGTCAGCCACAGCGCCGAGGAGAGCGGAACGTGGAAAGGTTTTTCCTTGTGTCTTGAGCTCCTTCACAGCAGCCTGCGCCGCTGAGGAAGCCAGCTCCTGCCCGCCGCTATGTACACAAAATCCTATGTGGCAATTCCATGGCCATCGTTATCAGTGTTCATCCCATTGCAAAATAAAAATACCTCTTCCCTGTATGAAGAACAGCTTGACGGCCCCAAGCAGAGCAGGTAGAATCGTGTAAGTCAGTCAAATTGATAGAAAGTCAGATAATTAAAGCTCAGCCCCTGGTAGAAACAGCTGTATGTAGAAAGCTTCTGACCGTACTTGGCGTGCTCGGGCACTAACTGAGATGTCAGACTGGTGAAAATACCGAATGTTTTGGGACATGCATGCTTTGCTGTTTTCTTGAACCCACCGAAGAAATCCTTGCACACAAGCCAAAATTTCAATTCTGGAGAAAGATTTTTCTGACATAGAAGCAATACTCACAGTTTTCATTTTGGCTGAGTCACAGACGATTTTGCAGGACATTTATTTTCAATGAAATGAAGGATTCCTTGTCCTCTGAACAGCTCATTCTCTGTTATGCTGACAGCAGAAAGTGCAAGTCCAAGTTGATTAACAATTCTTACATACAGAGACTGGCAAACATATCTGGAATTTTACAGTGTCAGATGATTGACTGGCTTTGCTCGTTGTTTGCGAACAACTATCTTTTTACACAATTGCACAGACCAGACCACTGTTTTTGCCTAATTGATTCACTGGCATAAATGTGCTGTGTTAAACCTCACTGTCTTCAAAAGAATGGAAGGAGGGATAGCTGGTGTAGGTGCTTTAGGTAGAAAACTGAGGTCGAGAAGAGATAAAAACCTTTAAGTGACAATTGTATGCTGATATTAATCAGCATTTTAAAAGTTCAACCACAAAAAGAAAATATGTTTTGACTTTTCACCCAGTCTGTGCAACTTGTTACATAGCTGCAACCTGACATACATGGTACGTTTCTGTGTCTTTGGCTTAGTCATGTAATTGTTTTAAAAGGGCAGGCAAATAAAAAACACAATTAGAAGGAATATTAGCAAATAAATTAAATACACGTTTCAAAATAACTCTGCTAGGGTTCTAATGAGTCATGACAGCAAAAATGCCACTTGTAGGAAAGATCAATAAAAAATGTAATGCTATTATAATTTCACTTGAGTGTGGTAATTTAAGAGAGAGATTGACATAAAAAAAACGTTTCTACTTCTCGTAGTCTGTCCTGATGCTCGCTGCTTTCAGTGCTTTCTGTGGGAATAGCATTGTATGAGAAAAACACAGTCATTGGAAAACTGAGGCACAGAAAGACCTATATGATTGTTCCCGTGTAGCATTGGAAATGTTGCATAGGTGAGAATGTGAAACTAAACTTTCTCCTGACTTACTGTCTCTCCTTGTAAACAACTGGAAGGATAAAAAAGATTGCCTGAGCTTGGCTAAAGATATCTGAGAGCATTTGACCTAGACTCTGTTGAAGTGTAACCTTTTTTAACTCTTTCTTTGAACAAATACAAACCCAGTAATCTCCAGACAATTAATAGTGTTGATACTAAAAGGCTAGCGGATTTCTGCTAAGTCCTGACACCAAAATATTTGTCGAGCTGTGTGACGGCTTCCTTTTATCATAAATACATCTAACGTGCCTAGTCTGGTTTTGATACTTGGTATGCTTCTGCAGCACAGTGATCCTTGTTCGAAGATTTACATTTCCCTAAAACTAAATTTCTGGGCATTCTTCAATCCTCAGCTCAGTAGTTTTGTTTTCTCTTTTAGTTTAATCTTTGTTAGCCCTAATCAGGTCCAGGTGTTTATGAAGTAAAATTAAAAATACATATTGAGAAAAACCCCAATGGATTCAAGCTATTCAGTATGCATCCCACTTCCAGAAAATCAAGCTCTCCAGTTCTCAAAAGCCTGTGCGCTATTTAGAACCACAGCACTTGATTAATGTGACAAAATTATGCCTTTAATGAGAGTAAACTTTCACAGTTATTACTGACAAAGTGAAGGTTTAAAAAATCCAAACTATCTGTGATTATGTCTGAAAACTGTAGATGGTTTTTGTTGGATTTTTTTATTTCACCCTTCCACACATGTCCCCTTGCTTTTATCAAGATATTTTCAATGTGGTTTTATATGTATAATGCCTTCACCATAAAAAGCTTCACCATAATTTCTTAATGATGATTACACTAAGAGAACTAATATCATACCTTTACACCGTCTTGTGTCATAGCTGCGGTAGCAGAGAAAAAAACTGCCTCTGCTGGAGTACTAGATTGAAGCCATGGAAGTAGCTAGTTTTTCCAGTGCAAGGCTATAACCAGGCCTAAGTCTTGTGTCCCAATACAATGTTTTCTCTACAAGCATCCCAAAATAAATTGCATCAACTGTAATGATACAGAGGATCACCTTAAGGAAAAAGTTATTTGTTCAGTAAAGAAGGCATGCCCCAAGATATAAGCCTGAATTTGTAATTTAAGTGTATTTATTATCTCAATGTACTTAGAATATGTTGAACACATATTATGGTCCTGATACAATGAGCTGTGCATTCTTGCTCCATCTTGAGCATTTCAAAAGCTCGTTTTTAACTCTGAACTCTGGCCCATCTGTTTGGGCAGTACTTCATGAGAGCCAAACTTACCCAATGACCACAAGTAGAGATATCACTAGCTAACTTCTTGGCAGTAGTGCATAACTCTTTGAAAATTATCTGTGGTTGAACCGTTTGTGAGGAGTCTTGCTATTATTATAGCTCTCATTGAATGTTAAGTTTAGAATTACTGTTAAAATGCGTATCTTTTATTGCAGATAACGAAAAGGTTCCAAGGGATTAAATCAGTACCGCAGGTCTCAGTCATTCCCAGAAACTGTTTTTCTGAAACTCCCTCCGTGTGCACTTACACAAACCACAGCACAGTAATACTCTGGTGTTTTCCCTGACTTAATTTTCCTTTTCAGCACTTACTATCAAGATGCAGATTTGCACTGTGCTTTATGTTGTTGTTTGGGTTGGGCTTGGGATTTTTTTAACCTATTGAAAAGCATGAGTAATTTAGCGTACTTTGGTAAGAAACTTGAGTAGAGGGATGGATTTTATTGCTAGCTTTGACAACAGCGTTTGCTGTTTCAATAGCAAGTTGTGTGATTCCCTGTGAGAGCTTTGTCCTCAGCCCAGAACATCCCCCTGCTGGAATTTTGCCTTGAACTGTAACACAAGAACAGAATTAAATTCTGTGCAGGGTTTTGAGAATGATACCCTTCAAATCAATCAAATCAAATCAAGAGCTTATGATTTCTGAAAGGTTGTTGTAGCTAAAAACAAATAATTAGGTTCAGCATAGGATTGACTGGGTGGCATGTAGGGCCTGTGAGATGCAGGTCAGACAACATGACACACTTCTGCTTCCCTCACACTAAGGCTGCATGAAATCAATCGTTCAGCGTTGTCTATAATAAACTCTGTATTAGGTGATGCCATCTGCACTGGCCAGCCTTGAGCTTCTATAAGGCATAAAATTCCTTCCTAGAGAGAACTATAGTAGTCCAGTGTGAATATTACACATGTATGGAATACAGTAGCTAGGTCTCCATCTAATGGGTCTAAATCTACTGGACTAGATGTAATCTTCTGGGTAGTTATGGATGAATGAACCGCATAATGTACTGCTGCAGTTATTTGTGGAAGTGAATTGACAAGTCTCAGGGAACTGATTTAGTGGTGCCAACCATTTGTAATCACAGTATTGTAATGGAAGAAACATTTTTCTTTTAATACATTTCTCTGTTCTTATTAATCCCTTGTAAATATTTGTGATAATTAATGCTTTTTTAGTTCCTCTGAAATAACTACTATGAGGAGTGGACAACTTTAAACATCACATAAGTGATAAAATATTTAGATAAATTAAACAGGCGATGTTTCATGACAACAGGATACTGCTGATAGTTTTTACAGCCCTTTTTTGGGAACTCCACCTTAGAGAACAAATTTCTGACCTTATATACCTTCAGAATACTGCACACAAACATGTAATTATTATGGAGGGAAGGATGCGGGTGACTATGCTATCTGGTACTCCTTGTGTTTATCCAGCACACAGTTCAGTTTCCATAATGTGAGTTGTTGGGAAATCAGATTCAAGATCCTTTAACACTAGTAATTTTGTAGAGTGGGAAACAAAATACAAGCATTAAAAAAAGAAAAACAAACAAACAAGAAATGTAGAGCTAAAATGAGTTTTCACAAACAGCCATACCACTCATAAGTCCCAACCATTTCTGACCTGCTGCCAAGGACACTGAAGCAATAGTACCAGACAAAGCACAGTAAGAGTCTCCAGATCTATGCAAAGAGGAAGGGAGATGTAGAGTTATTCTGGACAAAATGAAACAACATACCTGGTCAGACTCAAGGCAGGCAGCATTCCACTTTTGTTATCAGAGTACGACTGATACATGACATTTGAAGACAAAATGACTTCTACATTTTGAAAATTTGATGTATAGAGATTTGTTTGCCTAAATGCAGGCATCTAATACCAATTTAGATACCTACTCTACCATGCTCTAAGAAGGCATGGGTTTCCTGTTCATCCTATGTCACATGGGACAGCCCAGTGTGGATGTTTCCATTACCCTTGGACATTAGATATGGCACCAGACCATTGTATTTAGTGCCTGAATTTCACACATACTGTTTCTTTTCTGCTTCTGTAACATGCAGCTCACAACAGAGTATCCATGGCTTTAGGAAACAAAAGTAAAGTATAGTAGCTTCAGACATACTGCATTGTGAAATTGGATTTTGGAAGCTTTCATTAGATCTAAGGAGATTTTTCTCTAATTCTGGGAATAGTAAGCAATTTAAAATGTGATTGTATGCATATCTGCATACATGTGAGGGGAAGAGGAATTTTGCTCTTCCAAAATCAGTAGATTAACTTAGCCCAGATTTGCATCCCCAAATTTGCACCAGCCCTGACTGAGCAAAGCCATTTCCAAATCAATCTACCTGTGCATGTGCAATTTAGAATGCCTTGAAAATGGTCTCTGAATTGGAGAGCTCTGCTGAACCTTAATGATGGAGTCATTACATTCCTCCCAGATGACAGAAAGTAAAACAAACAAATGTTTATATGGCCAGCTGGAATTCCTAAGGTAGTGCCACTGTATGGTAAGATATCTGCCACCATTTTAATACATCACCTGGTAGGACATTTAGTACTCTTTGGAATGAATTAATCCCACAGGGTTTACACAGAGAAGGGGCATTTGCTCTGTCTCAAGAGTTTTTCCAAGAAATCTATATTCAGGGAATGAGGTATTCAGTAAAGCTTTGAAAAACCAACCTACCGTTCATGTTTTAAAAGCATTGTGCTGACTACTTGGAAGTTATTATATTAAAAGGTTATTAATGCAAATGTCGGTAATTCAGGAACCCTATCTAACAATGACAATCTCAGCACTTACTATGAACCTAATTATCACAACATCAGTGCACCTAACATTTTAATGTATTTATTCCCTTCATATGGATGAGTAAACGTTTGCATCTTTCTGTGCCTGAACATGTTTAAAAATTAACCCTAAGTGGGTATTCAGAGTACGTGACTTTAGACGCTACACCAAGTTAGGCTGGCCGTTTAACATAGAGGCATAGAACTTCCATGGAGAGAAACAGAAGGCTCCAGAGGTCAACTGAAAAACACATAGTGGTTTTAGTGCTGACAGCCATCCCAGAATAACTTCTTGTTTCCTCTGGCTACATGGGAAACCTAGGGAGAACTGTCTTCTGACTTAAGCATCTCAGTTAGCTGTTGAAAATTAGACAATGCAATTAATTTGCTAAGTGATTTTCTCAAGATCTAATGGAACTTGTGGCTGAGTAAGGAATGCAAACTCTGAGTCCAAAATCAGTACTCTAACAACCAGGCCGTCCTTCTTTGTAACTATAATGAAGGTTTCTTGTTTCTAAAAATAAAAAAGGTAAAATGTATTAATACTTCAGTACTCCTGACAATGTCAGCTTTAAATCTGGTCCAAGAGGTGATTTTCCTTTGAGCTGGGAAAAAGAAGTACCTTTTCCTTTGATTTCATGTTTCCTGAAGCTGTGCTCTGGTGTTGTTTAGCAGCTACTCTACTTCATTTCAAAAGTGGGTTTTTTTTCTAATAGTCCGAATTTTACCATGACAAATAGAACAATTTCATAACACTGAACGTAAGCAACCTTCTACTTCACTTTCGTATATTTATGAGGGAGACATTACACAATACATTAATGACAACATACAAAATAATTCCAGACAATTGTGTTACACACAGTAGCCCTGTAAATTCCACTTAAAAGTCAAAAAGTCTTACAAAATTTTCCTTTGGCATGGGAGGGGAAATGAGAAAAATGTTGGCTACTGAACAAGTTCATAAATAATTTGCACCTGTCTTCAAAGAAATTTAACATCTGATGTATCTGAAGCATTTGGGAAGCAGAAGTACAAACTGAGATCACCTCTAAAATTAGGAAAATTGTTATAGCCACTCAACCCTTTTAAATTCAACATTCAGCGTTCTCTGTCAGTTCCATAAATTTAGCTCAATCCATTTGACTTGTCTGAGAATTCAAATATGAGAAAGCAATACATGGTTTTTTTACATTCCTTGAACTTATTTTGTAAAACAGCAACGCAGTTTTCAGACTTCTAACCCACTCGAACCTTCATCCTATCATCTGAAAATAACTACTGGACTAATACGTTCCCTTTTCATAAAGTCCAGGTTTTTATAAATCCACAATAGACACAAAAGTTGGTATTCTTTCTCATGACTGGATTTCTGTGCTACTGGATCACTCCAGATGACGTACCTGTTCCACAGAAGGAATAAGCACACAGTCACATTTCTGTCAAATTAGCCACAGCACATGATAAAGAATCTGTAGCTGCTTCATGTTTCTGTGTTGACTTTATGCAGGCTGTGGGAGAACAGACAATATCTGATCTGGCAAAAAGCCTACTGGTAAAAATTCAACCCATTGAAAAATCTCTTAATGAAGTTGAACTAACAAAGTGAGTTTGAAGATTCTCCTTCCTGTGGCAACTCTTCAAGGTCTTGGGCGCATTTTAGTGTGTTGTCAAGCCATGGCCTTGGGGCTAATACCAAGCCTTTGACCAAGAAATCATATTAAAGCCAGTATGTGTCGCTAAAGGGGATACATGAAACTTCCTAACTGATAAATTGTACTTTGTGCAAGTGTTAGATGGTGCCTTAACTAAATTCCAATTTACATTCCGCCAGCCTGCATGGTTTTAGTTGGAGAAGTTACTTTGCACTGTAATTGGAAGTAGCCTGTTGACTATGGCATTCAGTCCAAATTTACTTGCAGTTCAGCAATGGGTGAAGAGAGTTAATTGTTGCATGTGCTGAGTTTTGCTTCACTGCAACTTGGATTCAGGCAAAAATGCACATACAGTTTTAACAATGTTTTGAGTTTCTACGAGGAGTAAGAGGCCACCATTTAAATACAAGGCTTCCAAAGATTCTACTTTCAAAGTGGCTTTAAAAGAAAGGTATATTCCAATCTCTTTTATTAGCACAGTCCCTTCAGAACATTTCTCCTTTTGTTTATTTGAAGGGAAAAATCTACCATTAAGTGATTTGTTAAAATGTTAAAAACCCATTCCATTTTCTACAGATAGTTTGGCTGGCTCTCAAGCAAGAACGTAGGCTTCTATTATAACATATTGGGAGCTTTTAGAACCAAAGCAATTCATAATAAATTTATTCAAATTGACACATTTCTGGTTACAACGTCTTCATTATTTCTTCAGAGTTACGAAACATGAATTATATCACTGTAACCACAAGACTAGTCAAGGAAATCTAATTTGCCGTGAAGTCTGTTTGTACAGTCATCATGTAGCTCAAGGCAAGCATTCGATTATTTTCTTGTACTGTTTCTTATATTGGTGTTATTCCAAAGGCTATAGTGGTTTTATAACCTCATTACATCTAATTTTAAAAAATATTCTTACATGGCAGGCTCTAAAAATATATAGCTACATAACAAATTAGAAATCATTACATCACTAAAATCTATTAAGCATACATTGAAGAGAAGTGTATTTCAGTTTATTTTATATATTTCAAACACTTTCTGTTTAAGCAGTACATGCATTTTATCATCATAGCCAGCAAGCTAGCCAATATTTTATTCAATTCAAATTAAAGCTGAATTAAATTAACACAGCATACAATTCCTGAATCATGAGAACAGAATCATTAAAATGATCAACATAAAACAAAAAAGGACTTTTTAAAGCAAAATGAAAAGGTTCTCCATAAGTATCTTTTCTCTCTTATACTTCATTTATTAAATTCTTCTAACAAGAATGAAGTGAATTATAATTAAAAAAAAAAGAAGCTGATAGCCTCTTTTACAGCTTCTTAGGATGGAAAGATTTTTTCCTCTCTCACTTTGCTGTCAGAAATGAAAGCCTGAGCTGCAATTATTAAAGGTCTGAATTTGCATTTTTCAGCAATCCAGAGAAATGAGAGCAGCTACTGTTATGATCATTATCATTATAAAGTTCTTTGTCTACAGATCTTCTAACAAAGTTGTTGGTCAGCTGTTTGTTAGATGCCTTGCCGGTTATCAGATAATCTCATAGTAGATCAAAAAGAACAGCAAATTAAAATGATAGCTTTGTATACTCACAGATGGTAAATCCTCTGTAAACTAAAGCAACTGGATGCAGTGCCTAGCACTAGAAGCTAATGCAGGAAATTTGCAGAAGCTAAAAATATATTGATAGATTTGTTTGTAAATAGCTGATAAGATTTTGTCTCCAAACCTGGTTCTCTTTCCCCCCAGTCCTTCTTGTTGAGACAGCTGGACTAGACAACTCTCAGAACTAAAAATTCCCCTAAGCCAAGACCTCTCAAGCTTACTCTATTTTGAACAGCTATTTGAGGAACAATGTTAAAGAGAAAAAGACTCTTGGTAAGCCCTTGCTGGCTTGAACTACCAGAGAGGAAGGACCAACTTGAGAGAACAGAGAGTGCAAGATCCCTTCTGGAGCAGCGGAAGGGGGTATCTTCTCTGCCAAAAGTCAGACAAGTTCAGATGGTTCTTTAGGTAACTGAGCTGACTGAGTATAACAGGCAACCCCAATCTTATTCTATGAACGAATCTCTACAGACCTGCCTTGGAACATCTCCAAAGCCAGCTCAAGCAGACATCCACTGAAACAGTGTGTCAGGAGCTTACCTGCTAGAAGTATCCCACAGGAAAAAGTGAAAGCCAAGCAGAAGTTTACTGTTCCTAGAGAGGTTTGAAGTATGCATATTTTATTTCCAGTTTTCCCTTAGAAGGTGTATTTACTTGTATTATTTTTCACTGTGATCAAATATGTGCATATCCCTAGTCTTCATGTGAAGCCAGTCCGGAAAGATGGAGTCTCGCATAGCATCCTGTGATAAGTCTCTGCCCTGTTTCACTCTGAATTCTGTTGCTGCAGCGCTTATGGTGGAAGACTTTGGTGGAGGGCTACAGCTCTAGACAGTCCTCGTGCCACTGGCAGCCTTTTGCAGAGCCTTCACCCCAGGGCCTATGCATCCAACGGCCCATGTTCAATGCATTACAAGGTAGAACTGGAGAGATGAAGCAAGGTAGTGGGTGCTCACACTTTTGCTTTGAAAGTGAGGCAAGATTATAGTCCTCTGCCCAGGCTGTTAGGTAATCAACACCATGGGAATAAGTTTTTGCTTCCTTGTCCTGCATGGGATGGGAGAACAGCTGAAAGACAGTGTCTGCTTTTGGTGGAGGTTCCCTCACCACCTCTTTGGGTACCTCTGGCAGACCAGTGGCATGGCTGCTCTTCAAAAGCTCTTGGTCCACCTTGCTGTGCTATATATGCACTGCAAGTGAGTTATGGATGTGCTAGAAGGGCCTCCCAAATACATGAGAGGTGGTGAGACACTGTAGTAAGGCAGGCATTGTGGAGAACCCTTCTGAGACTGCGGCACAGATGTGGACAAGGTACTCTGACCTGAAGAGGTCTTCTAAACTGCTTGGCAGCAGTCATGTAGAGCAGTTGAGTTATTGCCATTGTTTCCAGACTTCAGGGAATTAATGCATTTCCAGTGTCCGGCTGCTGCATAACTAAGGGAATGGAAATAATTTAACAGGGTCCACAATTTGTTTTCATACTAGGATTCCATTTTTCAGGGAGTAGTAGTGAGAATATATCAAATTGTTGACCCTTTGCAAGCAGGCTTCAACATAAATTAATTGTTGTGTAAAAAAACTGAATTTAATGTTTACAGTGCAATTTGTCACCGAAATGGAGGCTCAATTAGAGTCTCAATGATTTACTAAAGACATTTTAAACATAATGTCCAAACAATGCTACATAAATTAAACATGATGTAATTGAGTGTAACACTAAGTGGCTCATCACTGTTGATTCATGTGGAAATCACAGAAATTTTACTGATCATTATGCATTCATTCAGTATTAATGTAGATACCATATGTGCTTCCATAGGGATTCTACTGTTACTCAGCATTCATTAAGTTTTAATGTACCATTAAAAAGGCATCAAAAGACCCATATAAAAATACTGCCGCAAAGGTAGTTCATTTAAAGAGAGTTAAAGAAACATGTTCCACTTTAACATTGCAATACAAAGTAAGTTAATAATGAATCAGCAGAAATAGTTCAGGAGAAAACACTGTGTTTGACTGCAAGCCAGACTAGAAAGAATATTTGAACGAAAGGCAATACATTCTCCATGTTATAGATTTCTGGACAGCTACCTGTATTTGTAGTCAGAAGTGCTCATCATGCAAGTACATGGTCTTCGTTCAACTGATGCTTTACAGTAACCTTCAGCGTAGTGATTGACTATAATGAAAATACGATTTTTAAAAAGGGAGAGGGAGTACAAATTATGACCGTATTGCCCACTGCATTCTGTTTGGTGGATGGGGATTGAAGGGGGATGAGAAAACCACAGCAGTCTTAGTAACTTGCCCACAGCTCCCTACTTTTCCTGCTAGGCATGGTGGGCATCCTCTAGCAAAATGTTTTTCCAGGGATGCACTTTAGCATATCTCAGGTATTACATTGCTGTAGCTTCTTCCACTCAGGGGCATACTTTCCATCAGAGTCAGGCCTTGAGGCCCAAAGCACATCGTCCCTTGTCTTGTGGGCTTGGCTCCCTGAGCTCAAGGCCAGGCCATTCCAGCTGGTGACCTTGGGAAGAGCTCTTCAGACAGCTCAGTCAGGAGGCTGTAGTCCCCTTCCTGGGGAGCTGCTCTTGATCCGAGGCTCTAGCGCTTTGTCACCACTTGAGCTGCAGCACCTGCTGCATCCATGCCAGTGTCTGGCCATGGACCTGCTGGTCTGTACCCAGAGCCACAGACTTTTCCTCCTCACTATGGACTTGTGTGGTAATCTGGACTCTTGGCTGACCCTGGCTGCTGTCTCCAGGCCTGCCCTGCTGCCTCACTCAGGGATGGTGGGCGGGGGCCCTGTGTTACCCCGCTGGGTTCTGACTTGCCATCCCTTTGGGAGCAACAGCTCTGGGTGCTCAGGTGGGAGGTAGCATGAATGTTTGCTTGGCAAGGTTTTTGTTGTTATTGTTGTTGTTAAACTTCTTCATTTCTCATCTCACTGTTGGAAATTATACATTTATGCCTTGATAACTTCCTGGGAAAATTGCTAATGGATGAATTAGAAAGATTAGATGAGATATTCTAGTCAAACGTAGTATGTTAGTTGTGGATTTCAACAGAAATTCCTATCAGAAAAATGGATTGAAACGTCACATGTGAAGGTGGCACATTCTAGCTGCCAAAGCCACCTCATTATTTTAAGTTGAAATGAATGAACAACTATCACAGTAAACTGAGCAACCGATGTATCATATCCTCAAGTTTTTAAACTCTTTTGTTCACTGGCCAGAGAATTGAAAAAGATCATCTGTGAATCAGATGATCACATCTGTGAAAAAATAGGACTTAGCAAGTTTCTATTCAGCTAGATATTTAGTACTTTAGAAGTGTGACACACAAACTCCTATCAAACTCTTGATCTTGTACAGAAGATAGGTGTATCCTGCAGGTGACTCACTGTGCCAAATAGCTGCAAAAGGAGACAGATTTGAAAAATAAATGTGGCTAAGAGAAAATATCCTCTTCCCAAGATATTGAGAGAAGTGAATCATAAGGCATGCTCAGACCTACATCTTTGTTTTGACAAACCTCAATAACATCTAACAGATAAAATGGCAAAGGTGTACAAGTCTCAAATGCCTATGGTACAACCCCTTATGTTATGTAAAGACATGAGTGGCACAGAGAGCATGAATGGGGATTGATGAGTTAATGTCTCTTTCAGAAAAAGGAAAGGATAAAATTAAGCTAGCATGTGGAAGTTCACAACAAACAAAGATGGTTCTTCAGACAGTGTGTCATTAAGTCAAGGAACTCCTTGTCACGCAGTACTGTCACTGCTCAAAGTTTACAGGAGTTGAAAGAATGAGTAGCTGAGTTCTTGAAAAAAGACGACTGAGACTATTAAATACATAGAAACCGTCTTCACTTAGGCATTCTCAGAGCTAAAAACTGTTGAAGGTTGAGTGTACCTGGGGTAAGTATTGCTTTGTGTGTTTTATAATCTTGTTTTTCCCTAGGCATGAATTTTGATCATTGTCAAAAGCCAGGTAACAGGCTAAATGAACCTTCAGTTTGACCCAGTACAGCCATTCTGCTGTTATGCTCTAAAGCTGGAACAGACTATTGCTTGAAGATACAATGATTAATCACTTGCCTTGGTGTAGCAACTTTTTTGTGTTGAAACATGGTTATGTCATCCTAATCAGTCTTCCATTTTTTTACACTAAACCAACCTCATTCCTTTAATCTTTTTTGACATGTTTTCTAAAGGTCTTGTAACTCTTGTTTTATTCTCTCTCTCGCCCAAATTGCCTTCCACCTTTAGATTATCAATCTGAAGAGTCAGAATTCGATCTAAAGTATCTGCTGCTTTTCAACGTTTTCCCCACACACGCTTTCTGAGACAAAATCATTCCTGCTGGGTTGCAGCTTGATTTCTGATAAGTTGTTTTCCCCACTGACGATAAGGCAACTTACATTTCACATCACCACCAAATTATGTTTTTAAATTAATGTAAAAGTTACACAAGAAAAGACTCACCTACTTCCTTTTTCTGACAATATGGTCTAGCAGACCCTTCCTTAGCCCTCTTTTCAGTCTTTTATTTTTAGTGGGCACCAAAGAATATGCCTTTTACATCTACTGAACTTCCAAACACACCTGACAGCCTAGAATACTTCATTTTTTTTCATTTTGAAAATTCTCATTTTTTAAAAACGCATTAATAGCAGACACAGTTTTAATAAAAAAAAAAAAAAAATTAAACCATACAGTTACCAGCAGCTACACAAACTAATTCTCTCCTCTTCCCACTCCTCAGTCATCTTGAAGGGAGACTCAGGTAAACAGTCTCTCTGTCAGAGAGCTTTCTGTCCTCAGCACTCTGGGGATGGCTAAAACATGTCAGCTCTAAGAGTTGGGGCCACCAGCAGCTCGACTGCCTGTTGGCTGTCTCCCAACAGACCTTCTGACCATTCAAGAATTAACCCTAGCAGTACTGCAGCTTTTAATAAGGGTTAACAATATGCTAATCCTTGAAAGTGAGGCACCTAACTGTGCAGCTGCCTGGGTGCCCATCTTTCTCCCAGTCCTCTACAATTTAAAAAGGAAGTCATCTGCAATCCAATTCTTCAGCCTTTGCTTCACCTCTTTGTATCACTTAGGTGCTGGAGTTTAGAATTGCAGTAGCGTGGCGTATGTACTGTAGGGACTGACTTACTTGGTATGTGCACTTTGTAGCTGCAGGTGTCCCCCAACGTGATCCACGTTTGTGTGGCCAAATACACTTCAGTTTGCAGAACGCAAGTGTTTAATTAGCTTTTAGCATTTGAAGAAATGCAATAGCATCTGCTGATGGGATCAATCATGCTGTTTAACCAAGGTGACCAATTGCAGCTCTCTCCACATTCCTTCCCCTGTCTCCCTGTTTAGTTTGAATGTTTCATTTAGAAAATTGCAATCAGCGTTAACTATTTCAAAGATTATTTTCACTGTATTTTTTATAAATCAGAGCTATATAAAGCCTTAAGCAACTGTGAAATAAATTCATTTGTCCTTGCTTTACCACTTCAGGTTAAGTGTGACCGTAACCATCATGTCTTAGTTCTTGCTCAGGATCACGTAGTTAAAAAAAAAAGGAGAGTAAACAAACAGGCAGACACACACATATAGCTGGGGGAAATTATGAAATTCTGAGTCCAATGATAGTTTATTAATTATTTTTTCAACTAGAAATAGATTAACCATTAGTAAGTACACTAGTGGTTAATGTACACCAGCACTAGTACACTAAGTACACTAGTACTTGCAAATAGCCACTGTTGGCCAGATGTATTCTTTAACAGCTGTTGCAACTGCAGGTTCTGGGGACTTAATTCTCCCCCTCCCCTGGGCTGATTGCATGCTTCAACTCCTTTAATCCTCTGGATGTTCACTATCACATATGCAAGTCCATTCTTTAACATTCCCATTCTGTTAACTATTCTGTCACTTCTGAAAATTTCCTTGTATGTATTGCACTTCAGTGTGTTCTTGATGCTCTGGCTATAATGATACCAAATATCACAGGCTAAGCAAGGTCAGCCCTGCTTAGTACTCAGAGGGAAGACCAAACAAGTGTCACGACCCTCTGTGTGGTACAGGAGAGGGTGCTGTATTATTTGTAGCTGGTATTTTGCTTTTTGACTTACTGCGTTACAGGTTGATAAACAGTACTAGAAAACCCCGCTGCATTAAAATTTGCTTATTTATAAAAAACAAGACACAAAAGGAGGACTAAGAGCTCTGTTCAGTCACTAGACATGACAAAGTCAGTTCTGTAGAGGTGGAAACATCAGATGTCCAGCCATACTGTATTCTAAGTATATATATTCTCCATACCCAACTTTCCTCTGACACTTGCAAAAGACTGTTCTACAACACTTCAGTGCTGCAGTGTACACCTGACTGGTAAGTACAAAACAATTATCCACAAAATTCAGTTTCAGTACTTCAAATTATTCCAATCCTTATTTGAACAAAAAACTGTCAGCTGGTAGACTTCTTTAAAGTACTCACATAACCTGATGTTTTGTCTTTTTAGTTAAACCTCACTATTTATAATGCATCACTCTGTTCTGTTTTCCCTTCCCTGCTTCTGTATCAGCTTACTTCAAAATTAACAAAATTTTCTGATATGTGTATCAATGGAGTACACGTCTTTTTTCTGTTATTACCTGTAGAAATTCAGGTATCTGATACCCTGTCCTGGTTTTGGCTGGGATAGAGTTAATTTTCTTCCTAGTAGCTGGCATAGTGCTGTGGTTTGGATTTAGTATGAGAAGAATGCTGATAACACGCTGATGGTTTAGTTGTTGCTAAGTAGTGTTTATGCTAGTCAAGGACTTTTCAGCTTCCCATGGTCTGCCAGGTACACCAGAAGCTGGGAAGGGGGCACAGCCAGGACAGCTGACCCAAACTGGCCAAAGGGCTATTTCATACCATGTGGCATCATGCCCAGTATATAAACTGGGGGGAGTTGGCCAGGGGGCAACGATCACTGCTTGGGGACTGGCTGGACATTGGTCAGCGGGTGGTGAGCGGTTGCATCACTTGTTTTTCCTTGTTCATCACTTGTTTTGTTTCTCTCTCTCTTGTTGATTCTCCTTTTCATTACAATTTATTATTATTTTATTATTTCAATTATGAAACTGTTCTTATCTCAACCCACGAGTTTTCTTACTTTTGTTCTTCCGATTCTCTCCCCCATCCCACCGGGGTGGGGGGTGGCGGGGCAGGGAAGGTGAGCAAGTGGCTGTGTGGTGCTTGGTTGCCAGCTGGGGCTGAACCACAACATACGCACATGAAAATAAGGTACCACTGTGACCATCGAACCCTATGCGGTGGTACTACTATATAACCTCATGCAGTAATCTCTGCATCAAGCCTATAATTTGTGATCAAGTTAAATCTCAATTCACATACAGAATGTAAATAATGACTAAGCCTAAGTTTCTGTGGGAAGTTCCTTTAATGGTTAATTAATTTCTTTCACATTAGTAATGTTGACTTCCTTATGCAAGTTACAGAGCAGCACTTACTCTCGCATTAGTGTCAGCAGCACACCATGTTCTCGTTCATAAATCAGAGCAGGCTTGAATTTACATCTTAAAAATGACCAAAGACAGTTGTAAAGGAGCCATGACTACTAAAACAGGAACAGCTTAATACTTCAAGAATCACTGACACAGTATAGACATCCTCAGGTGCTGTTCTAGTCCATTTAATAAGGGAATGCCTCTAATCAAAGCCACTGTATACCTTAAGTGACAGTATTTCATTAATGAATAAAGTGATTAGGTCCACCTAATTATATACTGTTAAACATCTGGGGATCCTTCACACTTAAAGATGTTAAAACATTTTAAGTTCAATATAAAATTCAGATTAAAAAAAAAAATCCAAATAGAGACTTGAAACTATAAAAAGGTGATGCCCCATTACTTCGACATTTCTCTGAGCATGGCAACAGCAGAAGCAGAACCCCCTATACTGACAATTGCTCTATTTTTAAAGTTCAACTTGAAACTTTGAAGACTGATGGAATATTTAATGAGCATTTCTTGGCACACTGCAAATTCTTATCTTCACAGTAAACTGAGATACCGGAGACTTTTACAGATTTACAGTTCACATAACCTGATGCAACTAGAACCACAGCTGCATAAAAATGCAGATAAATCATACGATTAAATCCATGAGTGTTTGATAGCCATGTAAATACTTTTGAATATTCCACATAGTAATCTATCTCCATTTTTTGCCACTAAATAACTAAGGGAATATGATACTTAATTCATACATGGCACATAGTTAGGTATACTATGAAGAATCATGCCAATCCAATGAAATCAAAGATTAAGGCTTTGAAATTTAGGTATTTCAGTTTATTCTCTCCAGTGAAAGGAACAAGGGAATGGTCCATCAGCAAGTTGTTGTTTTTTTCTGGAGGAGTTCAACTACATGGATCTTGAAGCTTCCCCTCCCTCACCCCAACCCCCCCACCTCTTGATGCCCTCTTTTTACTGAGAGACAGTTGGGTCGCTATTAATATGAATAACAAAACAATGTTGCCTTACATTTCATGTAAGACAAGACTAGAGTGTATTCTTCAGAAATGCCTAGTCTTTCATTCTTATTGAGTAAGTTTTCTTCAGCCTCTTTATCTATTTTACCAGTTGCTCTAAGGAGTATTCAAATGACTAAGGAGGCACCTAAGAATTGGCTTCCCACCCTACCCCTAAACTGTTTTAAGCGTTGTTTGGGAATGTCCATGCACTCATGGAAACTAATGCTTTCGAAACTGCCAAGCAGATCATTTGTTGAAACAGAAGACAGTTGTTCTTCACATGCAGCAGCTGATATCAACAAAACAGCTACTAAAAATACACTCATTATACAATCACAAAGTGGTAACTAGTAAATGTCACTAGCACTTGTGTACGATCACACTGGATGTAGTATGTTATTAGCACAAGACCGTTCTCAAAGTTTGAGAAGTTCACAGAGGAATTAGCAACTTACATCCAAATCCAACTCTTTTGGATTCTTTTTGGCACTGGAGTTGTATCTATTGCTGCTGGAGATGACACAGCCCTTGTTATTTCCAGGCCCTTAGTTATACATGTACAGTCGCTCTGAAATAATGATTACCAATAGATGTAGTTAAAATTTCCTAATAGTTTTAGGTCCTTTTCAAATACATTTGTTTCTCCCTTTCCCAATGCTAAGAGATTTTCTTTCATTGCTATATTAGGAAATACAGAACAATGCCTATCCTGCACAGGATTGCATTTTCATCATTGTACTGATTACATGAATGGGGATCACAAGTTATCAGCCTTTCAGAGTTAAGCTTTTAGTTTCTGGCTTGAACCCACATGTTCCAAAATGGTACAGTATTTGTAGAACCCTGAAGCCAAACCAGAAAACATAAAATATGAAACGTGGGGGGAGAAGCAGCACTTCCTATTTGAAGACACTGATGAAGAATACCAAATTCATTCAACATCTTCCACTGGGAAGCAAGTGAAGTCATTCCTCAACTGATAATCTGCCTGTAGAAGATTACTCTTTTGTGCTTTAAACAGGGGAGGAGCAGAAATATCCTTCTGCCTGTCCTCACAGAAGTGGTGATTCTCCAGATCAAGAAAAGCAGAACGCCTCTTCTTTTTCTCTACCTCATCCCCTCTCCTTCCCCTCCCATTAATTTTATTCTCTTACATGTCTTGAATAATTTAGGAATAACTAAGACCATTAACAGTTTTAGTGGTCTTTCCAAGGTGATGGAGGGAAGAGGGAAGGAAGTGTTCATCTACTCCTTTTTTCACTTAAACACTAGCTGTTGTACTGTTATGTGAATGTGAGGTTTAATACAGCTAAAAAGAGAAAACTATACATCTCTTCCAAATCTGCTCCTTGAAGACATATACATACCAAAAATGTTAAGGTGTTAAGTGCTTGTATTAATGATCAGGAACAGCTGACAAAAAATAATGCAACTTTATGTACAATACATTGCAATAGATTCTTGACACACAGTTTCTGTGTTAGTTACCATGTCACATAGTTCTTGCAAGGAAGACAAAATAAAATGAGGTATTTTTTTCAAGTGTAGTATCCCATTACTTGCAAATTTCATGTTATTTGAACAAGGACACCTTCCCTCTCCCAAAGCTACCTAATCAGAAGTTTTAAAGAAAAAAAAAAATCCACCTTACCTGTGATTTTCAATTGGATTGTATAAAATAATCCACACAGAAAGCTTCCTTTTCAATTAAAAGCTGTGAAGCATTTCCATTGATATTGACAATTAAATTAAGACACATTTTCCCTTCTGCAAAGAGCTCTATTTGCTTGGCTACCAATCCATCAACTTAGTCATTTACAGTTACTCTTCAATCCAGTTGTAGTTGTCCAACACCTGATAAACGCACTCTGGCCAAGCATTACATTCAAGGATGTACACCCTACTGCTCAACAGCATCTTTTCTTTGTTTCTATTTAACAGAATTCTTCCAACCTTCTCCGCAGCTGCATATCAAAATAGGATTCTAAGCAGCTCCAACTAAAAATGTTTGCTTTGGCTGGTAACAGGTACATGTACAAACTTAAAAGCATTAGCTGCTCTCATGTTATATTCTTGTCCTTTACCTAGCATGTGTGATCCCACGCCTCTTGGTCCATATCCATGTTATTTTAATGTCTTCCTTGCTCTTGGAGATCTTCATGTTGTATGCTACAATATACTACGGCACAAATCACAGGTAGCTGGGAAAAACTAGGGCACTGATTATAAAGATACTTCCCAAAAATGGAGACATCCAGTGGTTTAACATCTTTTGGCTACAAGTATGAGAGCTCTTGCCTTGGCCTTAAAACCTCTAGTCACAATAATATTTCCAAATCTTATCTGGCAATGCTCTCTCCCAGCAAAACTGCTCCCTTCTCCAGGTACATCTGTAGTCTTAATTTTATTCTTCTGTAGAATAAATAAAAATTATATCATCTATCATAATTAATGAGATCATTTTTACTCTCTCTCTTCTTTTTTCTAGCCCTCCTTTACTTATAAAGTCCTGGAGTCTGTGATAGACCAAGATCCCGCTGTGCTACATGGGTATCTGCTGCTTCTTCAAAGAACTCATGACAGTAAGTCATAGCACACCTTTACTGGGTTCTGCTATTTTGCCTGCACAATTGCACTGACATTCATTTACTGCAATATCCTGACTTCCCTTCCCTGCACATTTTGACTGCCATTCAAAAGCAGCAAGGAGATTATAAGTGGTATGGCGTAACTAGTTGCCTTCTGTTGGAACACATCTGTAGTACAGGTTGCCCAAACTGTATGTATTCTTGGGCCAAAAAAAAAGTCTGTTTTCCCTCATGTAAGGCATCCACAACAAAAATTTACTGCTAACTTAGGCTTGCAGTTGCTAGAAATGCTTACTTATTACTTAAGCAGAAATGTTTTCTTGTTTGAACAATGAATAAACACATCAAGTTAATCAAGATTAGTTTTTATGGTAGAATTTAATACAAGAGTATAAGAAAAAATTAGTTTCTAGATATACAATAGCAAGATTTTAAAATGTCTTACATATATAAGTCAGAAGAAGGGGAAGAGAAAGTCTGCTAAAAAATATTGCCAGCTAGTAACAGAAAATCTCATTGAAGAGTTTCACAGTACTATTGTGTGTAGACATTTCAGTTAATTATCAAGCAAGTTCAGTTACAAAGACAAGAAACCCTAAAATTCAAGCAAGGTGTTTTTAGTTTTAATCTCTGTTACAAAGATGATATTTGCCTTCAGGAGTTCACATAAAAGGGCAATGTACTTTTAACATATGGGACTAAGGAACACACAGTAATATAGTTCTGTAATCAAAACCAAAGAAAACAACAACAAAGCAAGGTTATTTGATCTTTCTCCCATACCACAATAATTGGACTCCACCAATTTGGTCGAAATAGTGAAATGTCATGTAGACTTGTATTACCACAGATGGAGATTAAATTAGTCCTATGAAATAACTTTAGTCACCTTGGCAGAGAATACAAAGATTTGAGAAAAAACATGTAACCCCCTCCCAGCCAAAGTAGAAACAAGATTTCTTTCACAGTGCAACCTCTCTGTGGCAGTTACAGATCAGCATGTTGTATAGGAATGCTTAAAACATGGACTTCAAATACCACAATGAGCACAGACACTAGAATCCTGGGAGAGTTACAATTTTCAAGTCTGTCCCTCAAGACACAGTGAAATCTAGAACGTAAGCCCCAGTTAGAAACTAGCAAAAAAACCTACCTCTTCTACCTCACCATTTTCAAGTGAAACATGAAGCATTCTTTTGCAATCAGACCCTGAAACAGATCTTTTCAGCTACCACGTGGGTTCCCCCCGCCCTTGGAATTAGCCCTTGATTGGAGGCAAGAACAAGTTGGAGAAGGAAGTGGTAATACAGATTGACAGGGCACTAAGGTATAGGAGAGAATACATGAGAGAACAGCAGTGAACAAATGTTCATCAGCTCTCTTTATGAATTTTTATTTACTAAAATATTCCTTGAAGGGTTTCAGCATTAAGTTAACACTGTTATTTGTAATCAATAATTGACTCTGTACTAGAAAAGTAATGAGACCTCTTTGAGATTATTGCACAAAAACCTGGCAGCAAACCATTAATAACCCTTTGAAATGCACATATAGATCAGTTTCTGAAACTGAGTTACAGAATGTCTCTAAAGTACAAAATAAATATATTGTTAAAGAATAGAAACTAAATACAATTACTTTTATTTAAATCAAATCCAGCAAGAAAATATTTTAATATGGCAAATACCCCAGCACTTGCTGCATGCATCCGTAATCTAGCTATTTCATCATGAGCGTGACCATATTTCCACCCCTCTCCCCAAAATGTATAACCTTGACAAGAAATGGAAAATAGATAAAATAGAACATGAAGCATTTTCTTTTAATATATATTGCCATTTTTGGTTTTTAATGCTTAAACTATAAAGCAGACGCAAGAATGCTTTGTAAGTGTGTTACTGTGCTGTTTTAAGATTAAAATATTTTACATGAACAAGTCCAAAGCAGTTCATTCTTTAGTCATACTTCCAGTGAAAAAAAAGTCTTCTAGTTCATTAAGTATCAAAACTGTAATTTGCATTTTATCAGTAAGTGACTATATGCTGATGACTACTTTAAAATATATCTAGTTCACAAAAAGTATTGCTTATCTGAGTGCTAGGTAAATACTATATACATGGAGTCAAAGAACAGATGAGAAACGTCATGTAGTGCTACTATTAAGAAAAGTTTTTAAGTAGTACAAAAATTTCCAATAATTTATGTCCTGATTTTGTGTGTGTGTGTGTGTGCTACCAGGAAAAAATTAAAGGAGATTAAAAAAATCAAAATACTTATCCCAACTACTCTCAGCTGAAGGAACAAAACCATCAATTTTTTAAAAAGAAACAAAGCATATAATTAAGATTTTCTACTAATTACAAATTTAATTTAACAAAGTAATACAGAGGCAGCATGTGGTAGATTTAAATTCATACAATCTGTTGAAGTAATACACAATTGAAAATTAATGATCTAAAATTCTTAGATTGCTTTAAATCTAATTTCAGCATAGTGCTACATATTGTTCAGTCTTGAAGGCTAAAATCAAGAATTTTTGAATCTCATTCTAACATAAGCAAAGCTCATCTGCACCTTCTTTTAAACCTTTTTAGCAGCATAGTCAGCTTTATAAAGAGAAAAGGCAAAATATTACCATAATTTACATATTCTAATAATCTTTCCAAGGCATCAAAGGACCCAGCTTGACATTCCTATAACAATTGACAAAAATATATTAACATATACTTGCATTTACACGTTCAAAAATTTGTAGTTAGTATTAAGTTGGCCTATGAAGCAGTAGTAAAGTGCAAAATATTTGGTGTAATATCTAGTGATTAGCTTTTGCTTCAGTGGAATACAAATGAGTAAGCCTGGCTCTTCCATTGACAGATATGGTGTTTGATGGAGGACCAACCTGGAGGCAGGGGGAAAAAAAAAAGGGGGGGGGGAGGAAAAAAGAAATATTAACCTAACTTTTCAGATTCTTCTCTTTGTTGTACGTTACACAGTATTACTTCAAGGAAACAGAAATACTGCTACTTCCGTTAGCATTTTTCTCATCTCAATGAAAGACATCCTATATTATTTCTGAACAAAGCATATATGGTACAGAAGTGGAAATATAAGAAATTACTTAAAAACGTATTTTATCCTATCTAAAAATTCCATGTATAACTATACAAAACACGCATAATTTTTAGTCCTTCTCCAGACCTGGCTGCAAAGAAATACTCGAAAAAACATCACTAAACCAAACACTTTTTATTAAATACTGAATAGAGCTGATTTCTGACAAATTCTTCTAACACTTCTTTATACCATGGTAATGTTTCTTCTTTCAGGAGCAAACTATAACTTCTAGGATAGATAGCAAAGACCTGATTTTCAGGGGAGCGGCATAAACCAACAACTCCAATTGGAGTTAATGGAAGCTGTGGATGCTCCACAGCCATGCAAACCACATATCACAGCACACAGTTTACTAAACACAATGAAAAGATTCTGAAGAGAAAGATGGTTAAAAAGAAACCTCACTTGACCCATTTTAGGTTAGTAATTACGGAGGGCCCTACTGAACAGAAAAGACCAGCAACACAAAAGGCCACAGATCTTGGCATTGCATACTCACAACATATTAAGTAAAACAGGAAAAAATAAAGAATTTGGCTAGTGGTGCCAGCATTTTTTTTTTTAATGAGCTGAAAGAAGGGAGAGTATGGTAAGAGGTAAAAAGAGAAGCAAGCACCTGAGAGACCTCTTTCACAATTCAAATGGATCAGGTTATTACTCCTTTTACTGAGTACAGCACGATAGCGGAAGCTATGAGGTAAATGCATTTAAAAAGTCCTTTCAATACTGGAAATCACTTTTGGGTGCTAGTAAGTTATTGATACAAAATGCTTCTTTTCTCTGTTTGTCCTATTACTGCCAGTTCTCCATGTTAAAGATAAAATGAGACCATGTTTTTATTAGATTTGCCATAGGCCAAAAAACCTCCTTCTGCTGCGAGACATACCTGTACCACAGCATAGGTGCTCTGGGTAAGAGTGGAAAAAAACAGCATGCACAATTTCACATTTGGCAAAATTTCAGTGGGTTCTTCATTACATTTTGTGTGCGTGTTTCAGGGGTTTTTTTAAGCCTGTTTCAGGTTTCTGTGTTGCAGAATGCTTTTCTTGATGCTTACAGCATATTCATTATTATAATTTTTCCTTAAAAAGTATAGCCTTCTCCACACCCCCAGCCTCAACATACTATACTGGGAAAGAACATCTTCCACCCACAGAGGAGAAAGGGAGGTGAAAAAGGACTTCAATCATCATCTCTCTCTTCTTTGCTATGCCATTCTTGTACCTAGACTGATAAAGACTGTATGGGTCAGATCTCCTCTAAGAACATTTCTATTAGAAAAGAATGAATAACCGCACAACGAAGTTTTCCTTTGCTTTCTTTCTAGTAGAAATAGACATCTTGAATTTTGAAAAGCACATTATGAACTTTGTTTTTTTAAAACAGTTATAAGCTACTGTGCCAACAGCCATGCCTATGCATATTTCCCATAGAATCATAAAACAAAGTTCACACGCTATGCAAAATAAATAAAGTTCAGTATTATTCAGAATGTCATTATGCATTGGAGGGGAAAAAAAAAAACCCTTAATAAAAATATATGCAAACAAAATCCAAACAACTTTCTAGTAGAACAGATCGATTTGACCTCTAAGTGGCTCTGAACAATACAGCATTTGCTTAATCTTACCCTGTTTCTGAAGTGGCTGTGGTTAGTGACATGTAGTTAGAAGTGATACTATGGTGTATTATGTACCACTTTTACTGAGTAGAGGTCAAAAACTACTTCAGCATGCTTCTAACCTTTCTGGGAAAACTGAATCTTCCTATTCAGTGCAGAAATGATAGGAGGTCTACAAGTTTCAGAGAGCCTGTTGCAGTGCTACACTGAAACAAAACCTTGCATATGAAATGGATTGTTCTAATATCTGACCATCCACTGAGAGGTTTTGATCCTGGGGAATCAAAGACTTCCCTAAAACCAAAGAAAAACCTCACATCCACCCACCACACATCATTTGTTTCTTTCAAGGGGGAAGGGGAAGAGAAACAAAAAATACTGAATTTCTTTAATCTTCTGCAATGGGAAATTATTCCTCTACAGAATGCAAAATACTCATGCTGGGTCAAGAAAGCTTTGTGTGAGACTATCATTAAATTGTCTGGTTACAAATTTAAAACAATACAGATTTTTAAAGCGTGCAGTGTTTTACCCAATGAGAGAAGTCTAGGTAAATTTTAGGAGAGAGAAAAGAAAAATTAAGCCACAGTTTTAACCTGAGGGGGTGGGGGAAGATGGTCCTACCAGGACTGTTGACAAAACATTGAGAAATAGCTTATTAATGATACGAAACAGCAGCAGGAGGCTTGAAGTACATTTAAGAAGAATTAAGGATCTGATAGAGTCTAATAAACAGAAAAATACAATCTTCAGAACTTCTGTGTGTTTTCTGTCTGCAAAAGATTGCAGCTACTTCAGGTCTAGGGTGAAGCTGCTTAGCATGTGTCTAAAATCATACCATTTCAAACCATATAAACACAAATAAATAATTGAATACGGCTGATTTTATGAAAGAGATACTTAATTGATAACTTAGAGATTTCTAATTCATTTCAGGAAGATTTCTGACTGGATTTGTACTGTTTGAAAATACGGACATATGAAGCTTTGCATGTGCATTCACCAGTTGATTCTGCAGAACTGTACTCTCTTCCCCACCTCCCTTCCCATCGTTAAGAGACCTCCAGGCAGCACTTTGTGCCAAAGCTAACTGCTTTTAGTGTCACGCATTAATATGGTCATTTTGAAGGAAGTACCATGAGTTCATTGTTACGGATGCAATGATGAAAACTCACCCTTTTCAATTTGGCAGCAGCTTCTCCAGAGCGGATTGCAGCCAGCAAGCTCTGGTGGATCTGTTCTGGGTCAGAGCGCTGGAATGTCATTGCGGTTTGTCTCTTACTGGCAGGGGGTGGGTGGCCAGTGGAAGCACCTGACTGCACCTGACTCTTCTCACTGTTCACATTGCTGCCTTTCTATAAAGGGAGGAAGTGGGAGGAAAAACAAAACAAAACCTTTTAATCTGAATTAGTTATACATGGAAAACTAAGTCAACCTGGTAGAAGGTTGCATATCAAACTGCCACCCTTCTAGTGTTTGCTTTATTCAAGATTCATTCAAGATCAGCAACATTTCCACTACAGCAGTTTCTCCCTCAGATAAGTATGCCACCAAAATTTTGTACCTCCATTCAAGTGTGTTTGTGCCATGATCACTTGAAGCCAAACTGATCACCCTACTCAGAATTAAATTTAAGAAATCAACGCACAGAACCATAAAGAACTAAACATAAGCACTCCCAACATAAAAATAGGTGTACACAGTATAAATGATTCTATTCAATTTACTGTTCTTCAAAGTAGGGGATGCTAATTATGCCAAGAAATAATTATTTCTAATAATCTGCATGAGGTTGTTTTCACTTTTCCTTTTTTTCATTAAGATGCTGTGCTACTGCTAGACACCACAAGGTGTTTACACTGTACGAATACAGCGCTTTCTGATCAGGGAGTAGGTCAGAGACTGGCCTCTAGGCTAGTCACACTAGATGCCAGTGGACCAACAGTCAACCAATATTAGAAATAAAGTTTACCTTATCCATTAGACTATCTGGTGACCCCCCTGTTACGGTCTGTAAGGAAGGGTTTTTCACTTGAGGCACGGAGGTAGCTGAGGAGAATTCAGCTGACGAAGTAGCAGAGGAGAGCTCAACAGGAAGTTCCTCTCTTGGTGCCTGGCTAGTGATTGTACGTGTCTTATTGAATGATTGTGACCTTTTGACTGCGGATGAGACAGCAAGAGCAAAAGGGGATGGTCTCGAACTGGAGTACGGCTTTGGAACTGCAAAAGTTCTTAGAGTTCTTAGGTTCAACGGTGCTGGTGGACAGGAGGGAAAACTTGAAGGTTTATTGCTTTTAACAGGAGAAGTGGAGGATTCAGGTTTTTTGCCATCATCAACTTTTTCTTCATCTGCTGGAGGAGAGGAAGTACTTGTTTTATGTAAAGACAAAGAAGTTGGATCAGGTGATGAGATTTTTTTTTCCATCTCTGTATTTTTAGCTTCATTTTGAACAGAATTAGGAGCACAAACAGTACTTCTGGCAATTGCAGATGTCACATAATGACCTGAAGCTCTTCGTTGCATCTGCAGATAAAAAGAACTAGGCTTCGTTGTAGGACTTAATGCATTTGACTTGTCCTGAGTCTCAGAAGAAGCATTTGTATTATCCAAGCTTAGCATCAGTGGGACACGCTGTTTGGAAGACTCTGTTTCCTTCCAATTGCTCTCAGTAGTAATCTCAGCTCCAGGTGCCACAACATGTTCAGAAATGCTGTTCACTCTGTGCAGCAGATCATTTGCTGCTGCAGGTTCATTTTGTGAACCAACCTGTAAATGACCCACACTTTTTGGAAGACGAGGAATTTCAGCTTGCACTACGAATTCTTTGGGGTCGTCATGCTTCATAGAGTTTTCCAAAGTAGACACCTCTTGATCCTTACAATCTGATGGACTTTCTGATTCCCAGCTCTTCATTATTTCTAATGATTTTGGAGGCACTATTTTGTAAGTAGTCATTCCAATTTTTGGTATGTAATCTCTTGTAATTTCATTAGCAGGCTTGGGTTTAGGTTTGGTGTCCTGTCTATAAAAAGGGTAACCTTTTGCAGGAGAGCTGTCTGGAGTTTTTGCAGTTGTTTCTGGTGAAGCAAAATTACTGCCATTTATACAAACGTGACTCTGATCTTTTATGGGAATTACTTTTTCATGGGTAACTTCTTGCCTCTCAAGATGTTGTTCTGTTGAAGTATCTTCATCCTCTTGTATTCCATGCATCACTTGAAGAAGTGGGTTATTTGTATCTGTGTTGTGTTGAGGGACCAGTCCTCTGCATATGGATGATTCACAACCTTGAGGAAAAATAATTTCTTTTTGTGTAGTCCTTCCCAAATTGCTATCCGATGGACCTGTCTGGATTGCAACATCCTGAGTTTTTACTGTGTCCAAGCTGGTTTGATTTCTTTTCTGATCTTGCTTTTCTGGAATCAGTTGAGGATAATTCCTATGACTTACAGAGATGTCATTTTCACATGCCTGGCAGTTTGGTAGTCTGTCAACTTCAAGCTTGTTATTGTCTCTAAAATCTACTGTTCTAGTTTCATCTGTCTGAAGTTCTTTCCCTTCTTTTGTTGTTGGAAGGAGTTTTGTATCACTGTGATCTTTAAGTTAAAGAGAGATTCCAAAATTAGTACAAATGCCAAAAAGATTCAACCTTGTCCATTACATCACAAAACCCTGCATCCAATTTATTTAACTACAAGGACTGGCTCCTCAGCAATATTAAAATTTTCTTTAACACTTACTTTTAAAAACTGTTTGAAGATATACTTACCTTTGACTAATATTGACAAATAATAGTATTCTAACTCAGGTATTCCTCCTTAATTACCAGCCTACTGGTGCCATGCATCAACTTCATAGTAAAATCTATTCTAGAACTATTTAAGAAGTGGTAATGAATTTCAGTTGATTATTATATAGGCATCAGTGACTGAAGAGCTCAAGGACTATTCAATATTAAGTTATATGCAATTTTTATTTAGTTACACACCTTTGTGGCTTCTCCTTTACTTTTAAAATTACAAGTGTTATTTGTGAATTACACCTTATATATTTGTACAAGGGAACAACTGGAAAACATATGGACAAGACCAGTTTTCCAACTCTACTTTTCAAACTGTTTAGCAGGTCTGATAATTCGATTTTCTACGCCTGGACTAAACACATGTAGTCCTTTCCAAAATACAGGAATATTTGGGTCAAACTGTTTTAAATACAATATCAGAAAAAATTAAATTCTTTAGGAATAATCATTTGGGGTGGTATTTTGGGGAAAAAAAAAAGTCTGTCCTCATTTCAAATATGTTATAAAATGGCAGTTAAAACTTCTGTCACATATAAACAGGACTCCTGCAGTATGTTGTTATGATTTATAAACAGAGGTGCACTGAATATAAAAGACTATGGATGGCCTAATATATAAATCTGAAAATCAGTGTCACAAAATGGTAAAATAAATCAGTCGGGTCACTAAATCTATGGAAAAATTTACGATCCATTAGATGCACAGGATGTCGTCATTCCTCTTCAAATCAGCATGTCACTTTGTTCTATTTGTGTTTAAAAATATTTGCATTTTCATGCAGAAAACTCATGCTAATTTTGTAAGCAAAGAACAACTGGTGGCCTCTCCTTCCCCGCTGTGGTGGGGTGCCCATGTCACACCACTTGGCAGGATAACCTCTGTGTCCAACCTTCCCTCTCCTCAGCACAGCTCCACTCATACTGCCCAACAGCACAGTGCAGCTTTGACTACTGCTATAGGAAGTAATAATAATAAAAAAAAAAAAAATTAAAAATCCCTAAAACCAAAACTGCAGCCAATTCTTGTCACCTCATCTCAAAGAGGATACAACAGAGCTAGAGAAAGTATAAAGAAAATAATGTGATGATAGCAGTTCAAGAGTTGACTGTATTGTCATTTTTTTCTAAGGAATAGAAAAGTTCTCTTCAGCCTTGTTTTGAAGTATTAAAAATGAGTGGGAACTACTCACCATCGTTTTTATTTTGATCCAAAACTCTAAGCTTCCTGTCTTTTTCAAATGCAGCTTGCTCACTGCTTATCTTAGTCTGTAGCCCTCTGCAAAGCACAACAGTACATTAAATATGCTGGTATCATTCATTTCAGTAAACACAAGAAACTATGCAAAAGAACTGGCAATATCCTCCAAACACAGATGGACAAAATAGAATCACTCTGCCAAACATTGGAGTACTCAACAGAATATTTTTTTTTTTTAAAAAAACAAGAGGAAATGCTGCTATGATATTTTACCAAAGTGACATGCAGCTTCACTCTCTTCTGTGTAAGCAGATGATCAGTTTTCCTTTCTCTTCTCCCACTCCTTTTGGTTACACGTGCAGTTTGAACAAGCCCCTTTCCAGTAACAACTCAGCTTCAGTGAATCCACAATGGTGATGGTTCATCATTCATACAACAGTGTTCTTAGTGTGAAGTGTTCTGACACCCCCAACATTTAAAATGTGCCCTTGATTTTGTCCCCAACACAATATACAGGAAGCTGCATGAGACACTGACTGCGTATGAACATATGAACTGTGCAGTACAGACTTTTCAAAATGGCAATGAAAAATTTTCTGTCCCTTTTGAGAAATGCCTTGAAAACAACAAAGAAACATGCATCAAACATGTTAGTTGTATACTAAACGTTTTGCAAATGCATACAATTTCTGTCCTCAAATCATGAGGGAAAAGAGAACTGCACAAATCCTGAATAAACCCCTTATCTTTTCTGGCAGAAATATTAAGTTCTTGGCTTAAAAAGGTAAATGAAAAAGGCCAAAATACTTAAATTTCTCTTTAAAAAAAATTATTAGAACTTGAAACTTACATGTCTGTTTAAGATACTTTTATTTTCTGTAGTTACAAATACTGGCATTCTGAAGATTCCAATTAATTTGCCACATCAAATCTATTAGCTGTCAGGAACCAGTGCCTTAAGCTGAAACATCTGCTTTGAATCATTTAAAATGATAAATTCCTCAATAACCATCCACTCTTATGTTGCTTGTACAGGCCAAAATACACTGTAAGTGTCCAATAAACCACTAAACAGGAGCATACGCTCTCAAAATTATTGTTGGAAGAAAGTTAAAGCTCAGTCCCGCACTCCATACTCTTATCTCCATTTCCTTGAACACAGCTGAAGGACTGAGCTACAAGTATTCACAACAGGCTGAACTGTCTAATAAAACAAAAAAAAAAAAGCCACAGAACACCACAGAGAGAAATCAGTGGTTTTGACTGGAATATTACATATCCCTGGTTTGATTAAAAAGCACTTCTTCAAAGTAACTAGATCTTATACAGAAGATCCAAATTATCAAAAGGTTTCCAGAAATATAATGTCAGACAAACCCTAGTCTTCATTCTGGAATCCCCGTGATATTTCAGGAAAGAAAGGATTGCCAAACTCTAAAGTTAGAGCACAGTGCGTGCTAGATGATACTCACCAGGATTATAGGCCATGAAAAGGCTATTACAAGTTAGTGGGGGAAAAAAGAACCATCCCCTGGACAATTGGGTGAACTGGCCCAGTAACACAGGTCTGGTAATTTGCCAGTTCAAGACAACTTAAAAATAACATTTGGCTGATCCTCCTCCTTGCAGATCCCCATAGAGCAGACACACCCAAGCAACTGGCACAGTATTTGTCAGGACAGCACCAAAGATTTTTGCAAAGCACCATTTGGCCTTGGACTGACAAAAAAGGCCCTTGAAACACAAGTCAAAGCTCTCCATACTACCTTGAAAGTTCTTGGCTACTAGAGCATTCACACATTTTGGCTTCAGTACAATAATTGAAATAGTTCTTTCAATTTAAATTGGGAACAGTAGCCAGTTTAGTTGCCCCAGGGAACAGAGAAACAGCGAATTACATTAACACAATGGGACTTCTCTGGACAATCAACATTTATTTCAAGCAGGCACTAACTCATGTTGGAAACCTGCTGAGTCAGGTAGTTTAACAAACATGCTGAAGGGCAGCATCACCAGAAGGGAAAAAGAGCAGTTAAGGAAACTAATGTGTTTATTCTTTAAAAAGGCAGAATTAACTTGTTTTGCTGAGAGCAGATGGATCAAGTCAGGTCAAGACAACTGGCTAACATATAAGGAAAAGACAAAAGAAAAATTAAAACAAAACCAAATATGCAAGCAGTAGGTAACTGTGCCCAGAAGAACAGAAAGGCCGATCTACCTGTTTTTCCCCAACTGTAAGAATGAATTTGTAAATTCTCATCTGACTAATCAATCCAAATTTTTTCACAGCACGCTGCTCTAAAATATGCTGGGTATTTTAGAGATGGGTTCAGCCTTTCTGGGGTCCGGCTGTTTGAGTAGCAAGGAAAGGGAGGCTTAAACAGAATAGCCTGCAGAACACTTTTCATATTTGTTGAAAAGCTTCATGAATTACTGTGCACAGAAGAGTGCCACAATGAAAGCTAAGCATATTAAGCTCATTCCTCTCTCACAATTCTCTATTTTGTGCTCCACAATGAAACAGCACTCTACGTTTTATTTGCCTCCCCCATTCCCTCCCCAATGCTCCTTTCTTTGTCACAAAACGTACTTACTTGCCATCTGTGCTCATATTTTCTTGTTTTTCTTCCTTGAAGCTTTGTGAGTTGTCTACAGAAACACTGCCAGGAACCGGAGCTGATGAAGCAGGATCATTTTTTTCAGTTTCCAGTGGTACCTCAGCAGAGCTGAAGGCTGCAGTAACTTCTCCTATCCTGAGAGAGGTCTTTGTACTTTCACTGTCCTCTCTCTGTTGCACACTCATCTCTTCCCTCTCATCAATTTCTTCCAGGTTGTGTTCTGAGCTCCTTACACCTACACTCACAGAAAGAAAAAAAAAAAACAAAAACCCAAACAAAAACCAAAACAACCCACAATTCTCAGTGCAGGGTGTAGATACAAAAGGACCGGTGAAGTCAGCCTAAGTAGTTTGAAGAAGGAAAACTGAGACTTCTCTTTGTAATTCAGGTCAAAAAAAGAGACAGACTCATTCAGAGTTTTCACTTCACAGTATTTTCTAATTCTTTCCAATTCTCTCTTTTTACACATGAGTATATGCTCATCACCATGCTACTATCCATCTGTTTCTACATCTATAACTACTATATAACATTTTCCTTGTTTAACCCAAGTACTGGATTATGATAGATCAAAATATATTTAACAATATCATAATCCCAAATTTCATGGAGGTAGACAGTTTATTTTACTCAGATTTCTTAATACTCCTGTTAGCTCTCCAATGAGGTTTAAAATACACAGTTCCTTTACAGAATAGAATCACAGAATCGTTTAGGTTGGAAAAAACCTTTAAGATCATCCAGTCCAATCACTAACCTAACACTACCAAGTCCACCACTAAAACAATTAAGGGTAGAGTAGCAATTTCATGCCTTCTGGCTTGGTGGCTGGATCATTTATAATGAAAGTAAAAACTAGGAATCATTAAGGTTGGAAAGGATCTCTAAAATCATCGGTCCAACCATCAACCCAACACCACCATGCCCACTAAACCATGTCCCAAAGTGCCACGTCTACCCGTTTTTTGAACACTTCCAGGGATGGTGACTCCACCACCTCTCTGGGCAGCCTGTTCCAATGCTTGGGACCCTTTCCGTGAAGAAATTTTTCCTAATATCCAATCTAAACCTCTCCTGGCACAGCTTGAGCCCATTTTCTCTTGTCCTATCGCTAGCTACCTGGGAGAAGAGACCAACACCCACCTCACTACAACCTCCTTTCAGGTAGTTGTAGAGAGCGATAGGTCTCCCTTCAGCCTCCTCTTCTCCAGGCTAAACAATCCCAGTTCCCAGTTTATATCAGAGTAGGTATGTTAGAGAACTAAAGAGCAAACCAAATCTCAGTTTTGCCCGTGGTTTGAACAAGTTTGCTCACCACTATAAAAAAATTCCCATAATTATCTTAAGTGTATTAAAACATAGTTAAAGGTGTCTTGTGCAGTGCCCCGTGTTACAGCAGAAGTGCACAAAAATAAAGTACATAGAAAAGTGTTAATCCATAAAAATAATTAAGTTTTTAGCTAGAGTATAGTTAAACAAAAAGGTTTAGTTACTGGATTAGGACACACATAAGTCAGTGTACCTGAAGTTAAACTAATAAATCCACCTATTTTGATTTCCAGAGGGACTAACCATCTCTAGCTTCACTTCCCTGCCGGGAATCTCCCTGCAAGATGATGTTTCACATTTTTTCAAATATTTGTTAAGTAGACCATGCAATTAACCTCTTGGCTTTGCAACTTCCATTCTATAACACAAAGAAAATAGTAATTCCATCTCTATAGTCCAATATGGTGCCATGGAAGGCTACTGGCAACAACTGAGCCATAAAAGCAGTGCACTCTGCCTGACCTGACCAGGGTATTCCTGTCAGCTCTGCATGCACCAATACTTGTTAGGTACAGGCTTCGCACCTGAGCAATTCGGTTTCAGACTTTTCTAAGTTGTATCGGAAATTTCCAAGTGTAAACCCAGGCTAACAATGAAAAAATACTGGCTTAAAGCAAGCAATGCTAGAAAGTAGCAGATCCCAGAGTGTGAAAAAATCTTAAATTGACTTTTTTTGTACAGACTGGTATCCTACAATGTTTCCAGTACTTCTCTAGAAGTACACTGTTACAGAAACATAATAGAGGACTGTATATATTGGAGAAAATCTCAGTACAGAACAGAAACTTTGATTTTTCCAATAAGGTCATTAGTTAAGAGTTCAGTAACACCAAAGTTACTCATTCAGTTACAGAGCAACTACAAAACCCAAACATTTTACTATTTTATTCTAGTTTTTTGTATTGCACTCCTGTAATAATGCTTTGTAGTTACACATTAAGCAACGTGATCAACATGTGTCATAATGCTGAATAAAGAGGTGATTTAGATTCCCAGGGAAAGAGGGGCAAGGCTGCAGAGTGGTGCAGGTGAGCTCCTTCCATGTGATTTAAGCACAGGTACATACCAATATGCCACACTGCTATTAAAGGGAGTCCTTAAGAATTTACTATTAGTAAGGGCCTTTTCTTCCTTTCCCCCTGTGCCAAACCCTTTCATCTCCGTCTAGGGAAAAGTCATGCCAGCAGCCTAATACTTTGGGAGATGATTTTAGTGATAGCAGTGTGATTTTATGTGTGAAAGATAAATATATATTTCACAAAGCACAAACAAAGCATAACAGAATGTGGGCAAACATCAAACCTGCTGAGACTATTCTACAGCCCATAACCAGGTCTCAAGAACACTGTCTCCTTCAGCAATGAGAACTACTACGCCATGGGCCTGAGCCATCAATAGCCCCAGGAACAAAGACTAAGACCTTCAGTCTAAATACTCTGTGGAAACCTGAATTATACAACAAAACACAGCCAGGACTTCTGACAAGACAAATAGAAGCATTCTGGAGTTGCTATGGCTTCATGCCCAGCCACTGCCATCATCTCTGTCGCTTTTCCTCTGGAGAGGAGTATAACAAAGGCTGAGTTGTGTCTATACTGATGGGATGGAAACTTAGCTTGGGTTGGTAGGAGACACTGCTGACATTCCTGCTATGTGAAAGCCTTTTGCTGTGCTAGGAACACTTCAAAGCTTTGGAGTGGACTAACCTGACCTACAAACATGTAGGACTAAACAAAACCAACCCTCACACTTTTTCCAAAGTGCTCTACTTCATTTGTTAGCATAATATCAGCCTTGCTTGGAGTTAATTTCAACTTGTGGGTTTTCGTCTGTTACCGGATCTCATTCCAGACCTGGACCACCACTGCTGCAGCAGAATAAAGTCTGAATGCATTTGATACATAAACAACATTTAACAGCCATCCTTCACTTGCAGCATGCAGTTAACTCCCCAGAAGAACAGCACAGATTTTATGACTTGTTTCCAAACCCTCAGTTTAGAGTTTTTATATGCAACATATCGCTAGGAAGTACTTACGGCAATACTGGCTAAATACCATTGCCTTATTGCTTATATACTCTATATGTAAGCACATATATAATATAAATTGCATTTTTGTCTGTGTATAATTTCTGTATGAACATTAGTCATCGAGTTTTAATTAGCCCTAAGAGAACACTGTTAAAACCTACAGGTGACGTTGTGAAGACACACCTGATAAGATGAGTGACATACCAACTGCAAGTCTCCTCTGAGTCAGTACGAATGCTCTCCGCACAACAGAGAATAGGCTGACACTGCTCTGTGAGCCATTATGCTTGCAAGCACCAAAGCCGGAACGCCTGACTACATCATGCAAATCTGCCAGTGTTTTTGCTCTTGACTCTATAGTCCTTAAAAAGCTTCTTAAGAGATACTGTACCCAAGAAGATGATATCAAGGGATTTGTTTGATGAGAAATTATTTAAAAATCTGTATATTTAATTTTTTTTTTAAACAGCATTTCGTCCTCTTCCCTAGAAAAAAAAACACTGCACATTAATTAAGCTTTGGGAAGGGGAACAAAAATCATAATTGAGAAAAAAAAATTGTTGTTTATAATCCCAAATGTTCAAATTATCTCTGAATGTTTATTCTAGTAGATGTATGCCTTCAAACTACTTTTGTCAAGGTACAGTCTGTTTCTACACCATGGGAAAACTGTCATTTCACAACACAAATGTTGCCTATTCCAAATTATATAGCATAGTACCCCTTGATGTACACATGTCTATTAGCTATGCACTGCTTAGATACCAAATAACATTTATTGAACGTTTGCAATGGTTCGTTATAGGGCAGAAGGTAACACTATATTTGCTAAAGTAGCAATGCTTAACAGAACTCCTTTGGGAATGCCAGTCACAGCTGAACAAAAACTCACAATGCTTCCAGAATCCTGACAATCAAAGCAGTATTAATCCAAATGTAAGGAACTACTGACTTCATGTAAAGTTAAATTATGTCCAACTTAGCAATTAAAGAGATATTGAACTATTTTATCTATTTAAAACAATACCCAAATCTGCATAATTTTCAGACTAGGAGTAGGACAAGTGTAATGCAGTTATTTTGCCACAGGCGAATATTGATTCTCACGGCAGGATGGGCTTTGCTAAAGGGACCCTTTATAACTAGGCCTCAGGACAGTTTCAGAGATGCCACCAGAGAGCAGCAGTATCCCATGAGAAAAAGAAAAAATGGCAATGAAGCTGTGCTTTGTAACTTGTTTCTATATTTAAAAAAATGCATTGCTTTAAGTCTTCAGCAAAGGACATTGCATGAAGACATCAGCAGCAGAACTAGAGAATGACAACTGTCACTAACTGCAGAAGTAAATCCCGGGACTCAACACAGACTGTTCTATGCCAAGTGAAGATGACTGCATTTTTTTGATTTCTTTCCATTACAGCTTAAATTAAAATATTTAATTACAAAACTCAAATGCCTCAAGCAGATGTTCCTAAATCAATGGAAAAGCAAAGAAGCCATTTCTATGAAGTTCAGGGCTGTTTCTCTATGCAGCACTCGGACATTACAGTGATGGGAAATGCAGAAATTCTAGCATGGATCTACAATGCTGAGAGAAACAAGCTCAAGAAAACCAAAAAACCCCTTAATTTTAAATCACAGTATGATAACTTTGTTCATCATCTTAGACCCATCCCATGTAGATAAACACAGTTTTCAACACAGAAAATTAAGAACATCAAGAGTCATTCACTCAGAAGTGACTACCCTCCTTCATCTGCCAAAACAGCTAAGAAAAGGAAAGGTTACAGCTTCAACCTCAGACTGCACAGTGTAGGTTCATACTTCCCATTTATTAAGTTACATATTATTTCTATTAAAGGTCTTTTCTGACAATTTACTTAAATTGCCCTAAACACAAACCAAGCCCAGATTTACTGATTACGGATTTCCCCCCCGGCCCTTTGCCAGAGACCTAGGATGGCAGGTGACTTTTTCAATTCTTGTTGTGGTACATTTGTATTTTACCTCTCCAACCAATTTGACTGGCAACCCGAATAAAATAGCTGGAAAATTACTTAAGAGTTCCTGTCAAGTAGCACAGAAACTGAGTGTTTATCCTCATATAATGCCAGTGGCACTCCACATGCTTAGTGTTTATATATATTTCATTCTTAGTGAAATACATTGAAGTGTGATTTTCCCAGACTGCACTGGCATCGATTATTCTAAGTGCTTTTAAAATTTTAGAAGACTCCTAGATGCCATATCTTGTATCTGAACCCTACAGTCTGATGCTTACAGACAACAGTACTTAACAGTACAAACTGCATAAATTAGAAAAGTATTATGTTCAGCAGCTAATGAATTGTATTTTAAACAGCTATACTTTTATGTATCATCTTTTTCCATTGCACCCAACAAATGATTTAATTTAATGTATAAATAACTATTTATGCATACATTTTATATTTCAAAGGTTGTTCAGATGTGAACCAAAAGGCAGGCACAGATTTGCTCTTGCCCCTAGGTTATGCAGGTCAAGGGCAGCACAAAGAGGTGTTCCGAAAACAAGACTGGGCTTTAGCTTTTGAAAGGCTTTTTATGAGGTATACAAAAATCACAGAAGTTCTGGCTTGTTCTTGTCTACAACTTGTGGCGGAGGAGGGAGAACAGGGATAATGTTTAGTTTATTAAATGTAAAGCACAGACACCAATAAAAAATGTATTGTATGTGTTTCTGTAGACAGTAAAACATCTTTATTTTAGAAAGCCATATTTGTACTTCAAAGGAAAAATTAATTGATCTGAAGTGTTAAAATTAGTTCTATGCTTAGGACACATCTATAGTACAGTTATTTATTACTATGAATTATCATAGCTTGCTATGAAGTAGATTTTATCAGTGCATTTGGAAAAAGAACCAACCTGTTTCAGACTGCATTTCAGCGGCTCTTTCTTCCACTTTAGCAGGAGCTGATTCTGTTGACTCTGTTACTGCAAAAAGTCAAGTAACAAGCTTTTTTGTCGCCTCTCAATTTTTGCACCAACAGAAGTTCTAGATAAAATGTTAAACTGTGGTCTTACAGACAGGCAAGTTCTTCAAGAAATGCACCTTCTCTCAAGCAACCAGTGCTCATTGTCAAATTTCCCAGATATTTTAATCTCAACTCTCAAGGTATTTTTGAACCAAAGAGAACTGAATTTTTGTTCAAACAGAAGAATTACAAAAGAACAATACAAAACTTTCTCTAAATTATTCTTCCCAGTTCATTTCCTATTAAACCTTCTCTGATCTAGAGGAGCTAATCTTTTTTCCCCATCCCAAGCTGTCCATGTGATTAACACAAACACAACTGCTATAGTTAACCTAACTATAATTAATTTGGTATTTTCTGCTTTTTTCTGATCTGCATGCCCTAAACCCCGCCTACTTTCTCACACTACATGAGCCAATCTCATAAAGTAGTATTACCGCTCCTTACAATGAAGATGTCTGGCACTCGTATTTTTACTTGAAGTGCTTATCTCATAAGGTGGTATTTCTTTAATGTTTAGCCAAATTGCCATACTTTCTGTTGCCTCCCAATTAAACAGAATAAAAAGATTACCAGTCTCATTACTGCTTTCACTTTGATCTTCTGGTGCTCTAGAGGGTGGTGAGGGTGCTTTGCGCTTCATCCTCCGTAGAGAGGAGTTCACCGAAGCGGTGTCACTGAGCGGCAGAGAACCTTTCCGTACTAATCCCGGAGGGGCCTAAGAAGGGAGGCAAGGGAGGAAAAAGATTATTAGCAATCAAAGAAAACCAGCAAAACAGCTCTAGTAATTATTCTCCAAAAGTATTTATAATATACATTTGGGAAAGAGAGAGTATATACCTATTACCAAACATATTATGTTTCTCATCTTAATTCCTCCGAGGAGTAGTTCTAAAAACAACCCCCCCCCCCCCCCAAAAAAAAAAAAAAAGAAGAATATTTTCTAGAGTAATTGAATATATTCACAGAGGTACAAGATACAGCAGTTTAAAAAAAAAAATCAGTTGTTACATACGGTATAAAAGAGAATTTGAATTCTTTTATGCCTGAAGGCTGTGCTACAAACCCCAGATAATTCTCTTCTAAAAGTAGCTAAAAATCATTGTGGAAAGAAGCTTCAGCTACACCCCACTGCAATGACATGACACAATGTTTCCTTCTCCATTCCTTCAACAGCAATCCTAATTGGCCTGTACACATAATTATTAGGATTTTTTTTTCTCTACTTGAAATATTTGAACTTTTATAGAAATTTTTTGAATGCCAGCTTTCAACACTTATCTTGGAAAGTACAACTGTCTTATAATCATAATACTTACTGAAGTTAAATTGTAATAAGTTGTAGTAGCAATAATTATAATACCTACTGATGTTAAATTGTAATAATGGCCTCATTATTGTAGCAAAAGACAAAAAATGTTCTTAATTCACAAATAATGAAAACCGTTACAAAATGGACAAAGGCTACCTACTGAAGACTTCATAGTTTTATGATATAGCAGTCCAATCAAATTTTAAATTGGTTTTAAAATACATTCTGTGTCTCAAAAAGACAGTGGCTGTAAATTTGCCTACCACTCTTAACTGCAGTTTACCTTATGCTGAAAAAAACTTCCACATCTATTAGAATGATACCGTTCAGGACCCCAGCAATAAAGGAGTGTATTTTGGCATTAGACACAGCTACCTATTTCTGTAGTAATTCTGATCCCTGTCACTTTTCTACTCAACAATATAATATAATCCAGCAGTGACATTCATTTCTTGCTAGAAGGATCCACACAGCAACTGGATTTGGGGTCGTCTTCAGAGAACTTCCCTGTGCTTCAATTAACCCACTTCACAAAGCAGAATATTGAGGAACCGAGATGGCATAAATACACCTACAAATTTTTGTTTCACTGATGATCCTTTCAAAAACATCACTGACAACAGAATTGTTGACCGTGTCAATATCCATGGAATAAGATGCTTATCATTTAGAAAGCTACCACTAAACAAATACACATCCTACAGTAAGGGGGATATTAAAGACCAAAAGCTAGAGTATTTGGTTGCACACAATCAAAACTAAGAAGAAGATTACTCACAAGAGAAAAGATAGTGGCACCAAGATGTCTGTGAAGCAGTGTTTGGCAGCTCCTGTTAGATCTCAACAGAATACCTGAACGAATGAACTGGGACAGTGAAAACCATCCTCTGGGCTACCCTGGGCATATTCAGTCATCCGTTTTGTCCCACCTCGATGTCAGGTATGACAGATCCCTTAGATACTTTACTGCATTGTAAGGAGCAACACTGTCCAAAACATTCACACGATTCTTCTACCTACCACTTCAATGCCAAAGCGAGCAACACAAACCTTTTACAGCAAAGCAGGACTCAGTGTTTTAAGGAGAAAAACCAAAGCACAAGGTGAAATGCTTTTTTAAGAACAGCAGAGGATATGGATGTAGCACTCCTAATTAAAAATACTTGCATGCTTGGATAGTTTTTAAAGAAGTCAGTTTCTAGATTAAAGCATCACACAACAAAAATCACTTTACACTTTCATAGTTTCTTATTCACAGCTCCCAAATAGTTCTACAAGAAAATGAATGAATAGTGTTCAGCATCTGAATTTATGCAGGAGGGGATGTCAAATATAGTATTATTTCCCCAAATGAGTCTTTTTTTACTGTTAAATCATTTTCCTCCTTGCTGTTGGGCAGTTCTGTTTTTCTCTTCTGTTCTGCAGAGAGACACTGTTTCTCTGTTCAATGGTCTGCACCCTCATCTGCTTCGCATAGGCTCCCTCAGCTGACTTGGCTGGCACACAGTTCTGCGCGTACTCGCTCAGCTAAACAGATGTCACCAGAGTTCCCTCCTGCACAGAAAGAGTATGTGTGTAGGGGGGAAATAATGTTCTCAGCGTAAGAGCACAAATGCTACTAGAAGATTTTTATAAGCCTTTTTACTGCCCTTTGCATCCAAAGAAACAAACGATTTGCGAAGAGAGATTTTGAGAAAGTACTAAATGTTCCAGTTAAGGTTCAAGTGTTGAACAGATTTTCTCAGGAATTATTCAACATATGAATATTAAGAGCTTTCAAATCCTAACAAAGGCTGTAATGTGAAAATAGTACTTTAAACAGATGGAAAAAAAAAATAATGTTATTAAGACATATCTGACAAAGTTTTGGAATATACATCTGGGTGTTCATGTGTCATACCAACTGCCAATGATAACCAGTGCTTTATCAGTTACTCTTAAATTAAAAATCGTGTTAGAATCACTAATTAACCGTGCTTGTGCAGAAGCACCAGTGAACTCTGTCATAACTTCCACAACATATGCAGGAGTTCCACTTTTAATACTGTACACCCTCCTCATCCTGGAACAAACAAGGGTGGAAATGAAGCTTTTTAGCCTCAAATAGGTACAGACAAATCTGGCACCAAATCCCACATGACCCCAAGCAGACACTTGCAGAGGCCGGTGCTTCCCAAGTTCCGGCCTCTGTAAGCAGGGGTGGGAAAAAAAAAAAAAAGTACTTGGGAAAGAACATAGTGGTAGTGGAGCATTTCAGAGTGCTGGAAAGCGTACCTCACACCAGCAGTCACTACATATACATTTTCATACCACTAGTACCTACCTCTTTTGCTCCATAGATAACTAGGTTTAACAGAAGATATACAGGCAACCGGGATATCAAAGCACATTGCCAGTCATATTGCTAGTATTTCTTTCTTCCCTTTGTACAAGTATTCAACAAATGTATGTCCAAGGAGTAACAGGAAAAGAAGCTGTATTTGCTCTTACAATGATTAATGCGCTCAATTTCTATTACATAACCTGAGCTTCCCAAAATACGTAAACTTAACCAAAGTACTACAGAGGAAATAATAATCCTCTGACCTATTGGAAAGAAAGGACATACAGAACACATTTGGAGAAACTCAGCTGGTGTTATTCTGTCCAAACACCTGATATTACTGTTCTCTCCTATGATTTATCTACACACCTGCCGGTACAGAAGTAAATACAATAAGGGGACAAGGTTATGCATTTGGTATACTGAAAAGTAGATGCATGCAGTGTTTACCAATTCTGAATGATATCAGAATCATATCAAATGATCTTCATGCAAACTTCAGCAAGAGCAAACAGGTAGGCCTGAGCATTGTCTTCTCCCAGGTAATACTGGCTCTATTCAAGACCTCCCTGATTTCATAGGGCTCCCTGCATCATTGCCCAACTTCTCCTTTAAAGGGCTGACTATCAAGTTTCAGGCAACTAAGCCTCTGGTGTAACTTGTGAAGCATGGAACTCATCCCTCCCAGAAATCTTAAATAAGCTGTTCTATGACAGTAGCTAATAAATCTTTTCAGAAATACTTTATGGTTTAGTTGCTTCCCACCCTTCCCCCATTCTCCCATCTTCACCTTCCCTTTCTTTTCTAAGGGGTAGGCTGGAAATTTCAATTTCTTTAGGAGTTAAGGGTTGTATAAATAAAAGCAAGCTATATTTCTACAGTTGAGAAGTTCTATCCATCATTTAAAACTGTAAATGCTTTGACTAAAAATCTCCACTTAATTGTTCCTACCCAAGCATAGTTTACATATGCTCCTTTACAGTAAATGAAAACAGTGCAAGGAGACAAACGTTCATGGGATAAAGTGAAGATACCGCAGTCTAGTTCTTATAAATAAAGCATTAGGAAGAAAATCAGCAATGGCATTTTGGACATAATCAACTGCTTTTCTTTTAAAAGAAATTCTCTTTTAAAGAAGTGTTATTACTAGAAAATTGCATCCACTTTTATGAAAACTGTGAAGATACACATACTGCATTATACAACAGCACTTCACAAAACCCCTTGAGAGTCCTCTCTACTTGCAAATGTATTTAAACTTGCTAGTTCTAAACATATTTCTGGCAGGAGCCATCTTGCCCAAAATTAGAACTGACAAATAAGTGAAGCATTTCAATATTAGAAACTAATGTGCTCATTTCCAATCTGATTTAACACAGAAATTTGCTGGACAAACATTAACTATTTAAGCTTACTAGTCATCTTCTGAGTCTCATATAGAATGAGAAAATCATGCTTCATAGTAGCTTGTAAAAGCTATCCTTACATCCATTGTACTAATTTCTCCCCAAAAAATAGGAACATATCTCCAAAAACTAATTCTATAATCACCCTGATATTGAGGCAGAAAAAATTCCAATCCCCGTACCAGAATGTAACTGCTCATATAAAGAGAAAGCAGTTTCTTTTTTAAGGGAAAAGAAGTGGAGAAGCTGTAGGAGGTAAACATTAAAACCCTTTTTCATACTGTGAGAAATTGGACTACAATACACTGTGAATCTGAAGAAAGACAACAGTGAGAACACTGTTCCCTTAAAGTTGGCTCATTTCACTGTCGTCTGATGTTACTACTTTGGCATGTTTCTATCAAAACCAGGCAAACAGTTTATCCAGGCAAAACTGACATTTCACTTTGCCTTCCTTGTGGATGTTACAAAAGAGATTTGTCCATAGTAAGGCACATGCAGAAGGTCATCTTGGTCCATAGGAGAAATAAAGTATGTATCCAGTCCGCCAAATAAACTGAAGGGCAGGCTTCAGAACTCAGGCATTTAAAAGCAATACGATTTACAAGGAAATGCTTCTTGTAATGCAAAGGCAGACAAAAAGTAACCCTTAAGGGAAAAAAAAAGAATATCCTAAGTTTTGTAAATTAACTTAATGGGACACTGCAGTAACAGCGAAACTCCCAGACATACTAAATAGCCCAGCAAACACAATCAGCCTGGTGAGCAACCCGAAAAAGACTAAATCCTACCAGCAGGACGCATACTTTCAACAACAGAGAATATGAGACACCAAATTCTTATATATTGCTTACAATGAAATAATTGTGGTCTAGCGTGCCCATTGTACTTGCTGCACTACTGAGAACTGACTTGGATTAAATGAGTATAAATTGGTCAGTTAGGGTTGAGAAAACATTAACGTGCATGATACAGATGATGAAATGCTGTGTAACCATCAAAACTGACTTTATTCTACAATGCTTATATGTTTCATTTCAAATTCTGTATTTAGGATGTCAATTCTTGGAATAAAGACTGATTCTTACTATATATTTAAATAGTGCCCAATTTAATTTATAAAGTTGTAAATCCTGTAAAGGACATTTTTATTTAAATAAAATTAATTTACATTGTCCGTCACCTAGCACCTTATTTTTTTAAGGGAATTGTCCTTTTTTTTTTTTTTTTTACAGTAGTGAAACCAGAAGTCTCAATAGCTGGAGATACCTTTTTGTTTATTTTAGAGACTTCAGTGGAAGCTCTAAGAAACAAGCTTCCAAATCTTCTCCTTGCTAGCATTACTCAAGTAGTGTTTTATCTCACAGAAAAAAACAAGTATTTGTTGGTTTCTGTTAGTGACAAAGCCTTATATTTTTTTCTGTTCTCCTAATTATGTGCATAAAGTTTTGAAAAATCAAGAGTCTGATTCACCCCTGTGAAACAGAAACATCAAAGTTGGAAGGGACCTTTGGAGATCATTCAGGCCAACCTTCTGTTGGAACACAAGGTGTTAGATCAGGTTACTGCAGGAGCCTGTCAAGTCACAGCTTGAAAATTTCCGGTGAGGGAGCTTCTACCACTTCTCTTGAGCAACCTATTCCAATATTCAATTGTTCTCACAGTGACTCATTTTCTTCTTGTATCTGAATGGAATTTCCTCTGAAATTCCTCGATTTTCCTTTCTAAGGAGAATGCGATTAGATCCCATCTGAGCCTTCTTTTCGCTAGAACATTTACATTCTACAACCTTTAAACATCACGGTAGCCCTTCACTGGACTTTTGCCTGGTTTTAAGCTCTATCTTGAACTGCAGGAACCAAATCTGGACATAGTAGCACAGGTGTGGCCTAAAAAGTATTGAGTACACTGGATTCAAGGTGGATCACATAGCCAGACCCCAGCCTGTACTGGTGCTTGGGATTACTCCATTCTAGATAGAGAATTTCACATGCATCCTTTTTAAACCTCATGCAGTTCCAGCCTGTCACTGTCTCCCTGAATGGTAGCTCTTCTGGTGTACCTACCTCTCCACCCAGTTTGGTGTCAACTTCAAGTTTGTTGAGGGTACATTCAATTCCATCATTTAAGTTGTTTATAAAAGATATTTAACAGTATTGGCCATACTACCAACTCCTCAGGAACTCCACCTGACAACCAGTCTGAACACCACCAGTTGAGCTGTTAGCCAGTTTCTGTTCTACCTTGTGGTTCATCTGTCTAGTCCACACCTTACTAGCTTTTCACCAAAAAAATGTTGTGGTAGACTGTGACAAACACCTTGCTAAAATAAAGGTAGAGGACCTCATCCTTCATCCTTGGACTTCTGCTTGCCACTAACTTACAAAGGCCTTTCTTGTTATTCTTGACATCTCCTGTGGCTCCAGGCTTGCCTTTGCATTTCTAACTGCATCTCTGCATGTCTAAGAAGTACCTCTGTATTTCTTTTTGGGAATTGCTCTGTCCCCTTTCCATCCCTTACATGCTTATTTTTGCACTTGAGCTCTCAGTAGCACATTTAAATGGGACTGTTTATTTTGATGCCTACTCCTTTTCCTGCTTAAGGGAATGGACCACTCTTGTGCTGCAGGAAGGCTGTCTCTGAAAATATCTCAGCACTCTTCCAAGGAGCAGCTTTATCCTCCATTAAGTCTCTCATAGGATCCCTCCCAAGCATTCCCTGATCAAGTTGAGCAGTATGTACTATGCAGTCCAAATTCATTCATTAGATGATATTTATTGGAAAGACATATTAAAAAGACAAAATATTTTACACTAATTAATAAAATTCAAAGCACAGAGCAAATATTTGCGCACATTCAAGTCCCAAGCTCTGTATCAGCTGATAAATCACTGTGCAATCAAATCAGAATGAAACAGAAGTCATCTTAAAGAACACATGCCAAAGGCTTCTAAGGGAGCTGCACAGAGTAGTACAAAATAGAATATACACACAAAAATATAACTTAATCTGGATTTCTGTCCTTTATTCATGAGCTATTCAACTTCAGTCAAATCTCTTTGGATGAGTAAGAAATATCAGTACAAAATAATAAATCTAAGCAATTTTGTTGAGTGACAGATCCTAGCCCAGCAGTCATACATTACTGTTAGACATAATAGGATATTAATCATTTAAAGCATGTTGACATTAATAAATTATTTTCAAAAAATTTGAATTCAATTAAAAGACAAACATGATGAGGTAAAAAAAGATCATGACTTTTTTTCCCCCAAAAGTTCCTTTTATTAAAATACAGAAAGAAACCTTTGTCTTCTTCAAATGATAAAGCTTTTCAGCAGGACACAATACACAAATTCAGAACTTCTGTTAAACAGTGCTCTCTTGTGGTTCTGTGCATCAATGAAAGAGTAAATCATTGTATAAAGATAAAGGAAGTCACAGTTTGAAATTTCTTGTCTCTGAGTCTAACACAAAATTGATCCCTCAGACTTGTATTTCATTTAGTTCTGCATTTTATTTTTCTAGCATGCCAATAACCTCATTTATTAAAGACCACGTTTAGATACTGCATTCAAAGCAAAGTAGGAAAAAAAAATTATAATGACAATTTTAGCCTTCATCTTTAATTGGAATTCTCAATTGACAATATGTGCAATACCAGGGTAATACTTAATGCATCAATTCTCCCAAATTCTGCTGGCAGACTTTCTGCATTGCATGGGATATATAAGTTACTTAAATATGTAGCCCACATCTCACAGCTTCAATCAAATACATCCCTATTTGATGAAAATAAACCTTACTTTAACTTGCTGGGACCACAAGAATGTTAAGACTACTTCCCAAGATTTCCACATTTTTCTAGTAATGTAAAGAACAAACCACTCTTTATCACATGCAACTAAAACATTAAAAATTACTGGAAATATGAAAACATCAATTACTAGATATGATAAAGTGAGACAATATTCTCACATTTAAATATATAAACTATTCATCGAAAAGAACAAAAAGGTGCTCACAATACCAACTTATGTAAGAAGCTGGTTTTGCCTTTTCAAAATACAGCAGCTACTTTAGATACAGGATATAAAGTTTAAAAGGAATGCATCTTTCAATTTATGTAGTTACTTTCAAACTAAAATTTTTCAAAGCAAGTACTACACTTTTATTTCAAGCCTCAGCAGATATTAACAGGGTTATCAGGACTATTATGTCTAAACTTTTTGATTTGAGAGAAGTGAAGCAAATGTAACTAACCTGTTCATTCCTATCAAGGCTGTTAGACTTCACAATATCAGATGCCGGTCTGACTTGGGCTTGTGCAAGCTCCTGGGGAGCACTCTGAGAATGTGGCATAGGCGGTAAAGGAGCTCTCCTTTTCTTCGGCATTTCAGATGGCAGAGTGTTGGAATCATACTGCTTGCTAACAGTGTTAGATCTCGTGATAAATGTTGGCCTTGGCTTGCTCATCAATGGAGTTGCTGGGGCACTGGCAGCCTTGGGGTGCGAGGGAAGAAAAAAAAGAAAAAAAAAATCCAAGTTACTTATACTTTATGGAAAACAACCAACAGTATTGATTGCTCAATATGAATATGTTTCTAGAAGTTTTGCTTATAGAAAGTTATATCTTACTTGTTCTCTTTTCTTCTTGCTTCGTTGAAAAAAGCTGAAAAATCCTTTGTTTTCTTTCTCCTTCAGAACATCTAAGTTTTCAGACTGGTAGGAGTCTAAAATAGAAAACAATGGTTCTAGATGTTATTTATTGCACAGATTATTTCTCCTTCATTCTTACTATTTCACTGTCTGTCATAAGCCTCCTGGAAGGATATACAAAACACATCGTAAATCACCTATATTAATAGTTTTTCTAAACACTGCACAATGAACAGGTTTCCTACCATCCATGTTCTTCCTGTCTTTCTCAGAACTCAGAATAGATGAGTTTCAGCTGCTTTTAATACCCCCAGCACTTAACCCAGCCCATCCCACTTGTCATATGTTATGGTTCATACCGTAAAGGCTGTAAAAAGGAAAAAGAGGATCAGCCTCTCCATCTCTCAATTCCTAACAGTTTAAATTCATGGCAAAGTGTGAAGTGGGACAAGACGGGCACAAGCCTGCACATGGTATGACTATGCAGAAAGATCACTGAAACACCCAATAGGTGCTGCACACGTAACTGCATGGCAGTCATAGCAAAGATAGTCAAGTCCGTTCTGGTATCTTGCAGAATTTATCCTCCTTACATTGTCTTATTCATGCAGACAAATTGTAAATCTAAAGGTTGTCTCCTTTTAATTTTGACTAGATTTGACTTTCTTAAAGAAATCCCACTGAATGCAATAAGCAACAGAAATCAGCAAGGACGCTATGGGCTCTTGGTACAAGTATCAATATAAGCATGACTCTAAATTTAATCAATCAATCTAGGTTAAAACTATACAGAAATACTTTATATATAGCTGGGTATATCCACTTCTGTATTATCCTCTTAAATATGCATTTATGATAGGACAGAGATAATTACTCATGTCACAGTTAAGCAGATGTTATAATAGGAGCGGATAGTAATGTCACTCAAGTGCTACAGCTTCACCGCCTATTTCAGTAAATCGTACCTTGCAAAGACGGTAAATTTAAATCAACTGGTGATGTGGCTACAGAAAGACAAAAAGAAAGACAGAAAATGTGAATCTGAATCAAGGATGCAGTTATAAGTTACAAACACAGAAAGCCAAGCTGAGTCTTCAACATTAGGAAAAAGTAACTCAGTACTTTCCTGAAGAAAAAGGATGTGTATCTTTACCACCTAATGTTGTAAGCCATTTAAGAACTTGAGCCTGAAGACATGCAGAACAGACTGGAGTCTTGTAAGTAAGAAGAGAGGGTCCACTTCTATTTCTGAAGGAAAGAGGAAAACTAGCATATAGCATAGTTTGCTCTGTAAGTTTTGGATTGTCAGGCAGTCCAAACTTGGAAAACAAAGAGGAATGTATAATTAAAATACAATCTAAATAAAATAAGATTTTAATTTAAATTCTATTAATTAAAGGTATACCTCACCATTTACTTTCAGAAAGCAAACTGAAAATTCAGAGCTTTGAAGATGTCTGCAAAATTGAAATGCTGAACTACTTTGTGTCAAGAGAACTGAGGTATATCTAAATTTCCTAGCGGGACGCTGCTTTGTAGAAAGTGTATATGCCCTTGTATTCTCTCCTAAGGATTTTTGGCTGTTGATTCAAATGAAGTACACATCATACTGTGCAAAAGGCAGTTCTGCCAGTCTGTAGATAAAAGCAGTAGCCAGACAACAAATAAGACAAAGCACTAGGGGCACATGTAGTCCAAGTAACATATTTAGGCAAGTAAAAATATGTTGTTTTTCAGTGAAGAAGAGAAAGACATTTAATTTTTCTTTTCTCCATGGGAAAACGACGTATTTTCCAAATCTGTCATTCTCCTGTTCTTTACGATAACTGGCCTTTGGGAAGCAACTGAGAGGACTTGAAACTGTAACCACCAAACGATAAGGTTACCGTATTTAGGTAGAAGGGGGGGAAAGACATGAACAGAAAACCCAACAACAATCCCCAAGTTTTAGAGCAGAAAGAAAAACAAGCAAATAGAACAGTGGTCAAGACCAGGAATGAGCCAGTATTACTGTATTCTATATTGAGGTAAAATTTCCCCATGAGAAATGTCTGAAACAGAACAAACTGTACAGAATTTTTAATCGCAATGTAATAAACCCTTCATGAAAAAGACAGGCTTAGAGCTGAAGTTAAAACCAGGCATAGGAGTGTCTGTACAAATATAAGGAAGTTAGTTTGTAGTGCCCCTGTTGGACCATGATTAAAAAGAGAATTATTATTCTTTCACAATCTATAAAATTAGCAAACAGCACTCAAATATACATAAACATCAGAATATTCTAACACTTTTTAAATTTTAAATAATTTAAAAACAAAACTAAATGTCTTTAATGTTTCTGTTCTTTTCAGCTCATCATGATTTTATGTCTTTTCTGTGAGCTAAGGCAAATACAGTGTTGTTGGTCTTTTTGGGGAAGGGGTAGGGGAAAGAAAGGAAGTGGTTGCTTTTAAGCAATGATTTGTACTTAGCCACCTTTGCTGGTACCTAACACTTTGTTAGAAAATGAAACCTTTATATAGCACTTCTCAAACATAAGTACAGGTCAACTTGCCCCAGTTTCAATTTTGTGGAAGACTAAGGAAATATATACTAAATTGCTAGAAATTAATTTCTTCATAAGTAAAAAAAAAAACCCAACAAAATGTATACATTATTGAAATACTAAGTCATTATCTTTCCTATAACTGCAATTTACAAAAGTTATCTTACCTCGACTGATATCCATGGCATATAATTCTCTTAGTCCAAGGTCATTAAGAGATTTTGTCACATCAAGGGGCTCTCGAGACTGGTAATTCTTCAGCAGCAGAGTGTGTGAAGGATCAAACTCACATTTACTACAGATAATTGGTATGAGTTCTTGAAGAGGTGAATGTGGACTAACTCTTACTACCGTCTTCTGTGTCTTCTTGTAGTTTATCACTACCCTTACTGTTTGCTAAAGAGAAGAAAGTTCCAATAAATACCAGCACAAATTCTGAAACAAGTGGCATTTTCGCAACAGCCTTACAGTAATCACAGGAATTCCCCTTATGGCCAACTTCACCAATGTTATCAATTCAGTAACATTACAAGAGCAACTAAAAACTAATTTGCAATTCCCTTCTACTGAAGAAAAGAACACATGAAAAGTCTGCTCCTCCTTTAGCACCTGTCATTTGCCTGTCCAGCAGGGTGCACACCTGGAGCAAGAGGCCCTACTAGGTTACATCAGGCAGCTGTAGAAGACAGCCAATGAGCCATGAATGCCTGTGTGTGCACACGTGTAGGATGAAGGCAAAAGGGCAGCAGAAGAGCTCCCCTGGCCCTGTGTAAGTGCTTTAGATAAATTAAGAAACAGCATTTTTCTATACAGCAGGCAAGGCAGAAGGAAAGATTTAGCCAACACCCAGAAATTGCTTTAGTACTTCTGAAAGCTCCTGCCGCCTTAAGTGTATATAAAAAAGTCAAGTAACAACAAAAAAGTACACTATGTATTAAAGGAAAATGACTATACAATCAGAAGGGCATATATATGACAGCATGACAGATGGTACAACCTGTTGATTTTCAGTTTGTGGAAGGCTGTATTCAGCCACACTTCACCTGCAGAATTTGTCAAAAGGACAGTAAGGCGTGGGATTTCAAATAATATTGTAATGTTTCCTTCTTTCAGCAGCAAAGATGTCTGCTGCAACAAGTAGAGATATATTTTACCTAAGAGGAGGTTATCAAGAACATGAAGCCAAGCATTTCACAAGGGTTCATGGTGAGGGGATGAGAGACAACAGGAAAAGCTGAAACAAGAGGCTGAGCTACCTGCTCAAGCTGTTGAATACAACAGTGATTCTAATTTCTCAACATGCTTTAATTTTAGTTCTCACCTCTGGCATAACTGGAGCAGGTTTCTTCTTATCCATTTGTTTTGGCTTTAAAACCACCTTTTCCACTTCAAGCATTCCCACTGGTGTGTTGGGTTTGAATTTAATCTGGCTATTTTCTGCTGATACCAACTCTATAGTATAACTTGATGGATTTAAATGATACTGTGCACAGAGAAAGATCAGCAAGTCCATCATGGGCTTCCTGTAAAAGACAAACGGAAGTGTTGCAACAGATGACAATAAGCAGGCTATAACAAAATGTGCTACTAAAAATTTAACACAAGTCATTCTTTCCCTTCCATGACTGAATAATTACTGCCGGGCACCAACTTCAAATATCTTCAACATCCAAAAAAAAAAAAAAAGCCAAACACAAAAAACCACCACTAAAAAGAAAATTAAACCAGCTTCCACAAAAGTATGCCAAGTGCTTGAGCAAAGGAGGAAATTTTTGCTTGTGTGAAGTGATGCTTTTCCTCAGGTCAGCAGGGAGATGTGGATTAGCCACCTCATTTGACATTTCACAGGAACTGTAGCAGTGGTGATAAATGCCCTGCTATTCACTAACAACAGTTTCCTTCCAAAGTTTGAAATTCTTATATCCATTGTGAGGTTACAAGGGACTTTATTTTCAGAAATTCTGAGCATGAGCCATTTGGAGGAAGCAGGAGAAATGAAGTTTGAGGAAGTCACCTTTTAAGGAGGTCTTGCATTAGGGATCCCAAAACGAGAGCCAGGTGTTTAATACGGACAGAAGGAAAGAAGCTAAATGACAATATAGTAGTTGAATGCCATTTCTTGAGAAGCTCTGTGCGAGGCAACAGATGTCCTTTTCACAATGAAGTGTGACAAACCAAATTTTTTGTATGTCGTCACTAACCGTATGTCCTTGTTCTTTCAGTGCCCAATGAAAAACACGCAGAACAGCATATTAAGATAGGCTGAACATTCCCAGTTGCTACTGGAATGAATTTATTAAAGCTGTACTTTAAACAGAAGTGACAGGCAAGTTTAAGATCAAAGGTAAGGAGAGTATCCTAACTTTGCATGTTACAGCAACTGAGTAAGGTTATAGTACTCTCAGGTCACTGGAACTGGTCATTCCTCAATAATTTTTAGAGTTGGGTAATCATGTGTAAGGAGCATTTCATTTTGACGCCCTCTGCATCTCTCAGTTACAGCTACAAACAGGGAAATCTACCACCTGCTCTGTCTCACAAGGATATTATGAAAATAATTTAAAAGTCTGTGAAGCAATCAAAGGCTGTGTTGAAAAGAACACTGAAGTGTCTAAGAGAAAATTAATATAGGGTTTGGCTGGTATGGCTTTATCAGAAATCTTAAATTCTAGATGTAATCTCGTAACAGATGCAAGTATTCTGGTAGCATAGCCAAATGTGGAAACAGATAGCTTCTACAAACAGCCATCAAGCTAAGCAGAATTCTAGATAATATAAAGATTGTGAATACACTTAAGTAGGAAGTTAAAACAGACTTTTCATATGATACGGTTCTGTAAAAAGAATTAAGAATGACTCAATGTAAGAAATTAATGTGAACACTGGGGTTTTTTTCCCCCTTTAATAATTAACCCTAGAATATCATTCCTGTTTTCACTTGGTCTCAAAGAACAAGCGTTACTTAAGCAAACTGTCTTCTGATTTCTAGAAGCAGGGCTGGACTCCGTGGTGCACACGCTGCACTTCCAGAAGATGGAAACAGTTTGACAGCTGACAGATATAGTTACTGCAGACCTGTTCCTTTTTTTTTTTCCCCAGCAGAAAGTTTCTGCCTGCTTAAGAGGCAGGAGAATACTTGCCTCAGGAGACAAAGGCAGGAGGAACAATAAAACCAAAAAACATACAGAAATGACGCTCCAAGGTTTCAAAAAGCAGCTATCAGATTGTCTGAAGAATAGAAGAATGTAATACGCTCCCGTGCCTTCATCTAGATGATATATATCAGCCTGAGGAACACCATGAGAAATGCATTGAGCACTGCAGAAAAATAGCTATTCCTCCCTTTTCACATAGCTAAACCAGAGATTTTATTTCAACTCTTCTCTCGCATGTGTCACAACCTGCTCCGATTAGAAGAAAGAAGGAACTACTCTTATTTCTTGTACTTCTAACCCATAATAGAACAAGTACATCCATCTCACCGTAGTAAGAAAAGAGCTGCAAATGCAAATCATGTCATTCCCCCATTTCACTTGGGGCAGGGCAGGGGAGGGGAGGAGGCAGCCAGAGGAGACAGCAGACGCTACTTCTGTAGTGACCTTTCTGGTTATCAGCCCATCCAGTAAGTTACCCATTACTTTTTTTCTGGTGCATTTTTATACACTGACTAGCTTCAACAGCTGCCCTTCCTCTGGCCTTCAGTTATTGGAGAAGGGTAAGAACACCAAAGATGACCAGGATGAGAATTCACAAGCAAAGATTGCAGAAAGCTGTCCTATGGAAATGCACCACCATGACAGGGGCAAGCCCTCATGTTAACCAGTCACAAGAAGTGACAGAATGATAAGTGAGAAACATAGCTGCTCACAAACAACAGACAGGTACATGCAAATTAGTACATGAAAACAGTTATTCAATGCAAATTTGCTTGCCATTGGTACTTCCAGAAATGACCTGCCTGACTGGGGGATGCTAGACTTTAAGTCCCCCCGTCCACTGGAAGGCAAGACACCTTCAACAACTGCTTTAGACAGATATCCCTACAGCGACACAAAAAGCAATCTGTTTTTGTAATCACATCCTCCAAAACTTGCAAAACTATTTTTTCCTCAAGCCTTCAAGGATTGCAGGTATACATATATGACAGTAAATTTAACTGTTTCCATAAGTAATATTTAGTAAAACTCCAAGAAGTGGCCATCAGCTGTCTCAGAGTACATCATCTGCTTGTCCTTCTTTATCTAATTTCAGTAAAATCTTTACTTGCAACTTCTTTAACTTCATCGCATTACTCAGTTTTCTGGAAATCTCTGATCATAAATTTATTTATGTATTCCTGCACCCCTTCATCCCTCACCTGTTTTCCTCTGGTTATTCCTACCTGACTAAATAACAATAAAAAGTGGCTAATAGCAGCCTCTTGTTACATCACACAATAATTAAATGATGACCTTCACCTAGAATGTATCAAACCACGTTATGTTTGTAACCAACAGCGAAAGGTGTCACCTCAAATACTGCATCAAGTTTTTAAAGGAAAAATGCATCAAGTTTCTACGCTCCTCTCCAAAATTGAGGGCTAGAAACTTTCTACTTTAAAAAAAAAGTTGAGATTCTTACACAACCAGACTTTAGGAACAAGGTCTTCCTGTCATGAGACTCACGGTTAAGAATCACCGAATGAACAAAACTCTGTCAGTAACCACAAAAATACTCCTATGTAGGGGATGGAAAGGAAAGAGAGGAAGGAAAGAGAGGAAGGAAAGAGAGGAAAGACATACACACAGTTTGGCTTTCTATAGATCTCTTAAGTAATTAAGCCTATAGCTTCATGGCCTTTCTTGCAAAAATATTTACTAATCCTATTCTCTAAAGAGAAAAAGACATTTGTTTTCACGGAGAACAACCAAACCCCACCAAAACCCCCAGAATCTGTTACTAACAAACGTTAAGTACAATAGGTTTTGAAAAGTAGGGCAACATCACAAAGCTTGTTATTCACTGGCTAGCTATACAGGGTAAACCAACAGTTTATTAAGAATACCCTAATGACTGAAAATACTCGAGAATGGATCAAATGGAAACTCACAAAGGACTCTAAGAAAACAAATTCAGCAAAGCTAAGGTCTCTCTGAAAGGCATCTGAAACTGAAGCCCTAAACATGCTACCCTGCAAAACTATTTGTTTGACACACCATTTCCAAATAAAATGCATGTCACTATCATATTGGCCCTTGAAATCTCTAAGTTAATCCTGATGCATACAACTGAAACTAATTATTCAGTTTCGAGAAAACTTTGTCAAACTCTGCATTTCTTCCTTGTGGGAAAGCAAAAAGCTAACTTAAAATCAGGCTGCTAAATAAAATAGGTCTTCAAGTTTTTCTTTTTTTTTCTTCTTTGGCTGAAGAAAATTCTTCAGTCCTGTGCTGTATTTAGAACTAATGGAGAAGATTCAGAAACCTCCCTCTGAAAAACATTGCAATAAAGGGTTGGGGAGGAGGGGAAGCTTCACTCATTCCTTCCTCTGAACAGTGTACCTTCACTTCCTACCACTCATTGATCTTACCATGTTTTTTGGGGGCTTTTGTTTGTTTGTTTTTAAATGACTCTTTGCCCAGACCCCCCTGCAGGAATCCTGGTGATAGGAGAGTGCGAATGCCACTGTCAGATTCCGAATAGATGAACTGAATCATTGCCACCAACTACTACAAAATACACAGCGGTGTCTAGGCTTAAATAAGAGAGTCCACCAATGCCTGAAGTCTCAGAATGAGGACTGAGCTATTTCTATGCCTGTTGTCAGTCTCTCAGTTTTTTGCTTTAGTTGCCCACAGAACAACTCAAGGATCAAAAATTATTCTCTCTTGTAATCTTTTTCTCTAAAACCCCTTTTGGATTTCATTCTGATCCTCTTCTGCCTACTTATACTCACTCAGGATATTTATCTATGTAACATCTTGCTTTGTTCTATACAGCTCTTGCTATCCACTATGCCAGAGCAGGGATCAAACCAACCCAACTTCATCTGAGAAAAGCAGTTTCTTCTAGTGGGCTATGGCATTTCAGCAGATGGCTGTACAAAGTCACAGGTTTGCTTTTTCTAGTATGAGATTTAACAGGTATTCTCTCCTCAGGAGCTTTGAAGCTGCTCATCTCTGATTATGAACAGGAAAGAGACAAATTAGGTATTGATCTGTTTATGTCATTTCTAGAGGGATCTTGCCTATTTGTCCACAAAATACGACTATCAAGACAGAACAAAACTAGAAGAAAAGATAGCTTGAAGTGTGCTTCACAGTGGAGTCCAGGTCCTGCACAGTATCTCCCCTCGTTCTGAGTAAGCCTAGCAGTGCTAATATAGGTTCTGGTTTGCAAGACAGCCATTTATGAAATCACATACAGTATCTTGATTTTAAAAAACAAAACAAAAACCCACAAACAAAAAAACCCCAGTAACTGTGGGATAATAAAACTGATTGGGAAATGTGTGCGCTTCCCGATAAGGCTGTGAGGCCTGTCTTGAACACTGAGTAATTACACACAATGTAATTTGACCGACTGAAGATACACACAACATTCCTTTCTGGCACTTTGTTCTGAGCAAAGCAAGACAGAGGGCACATGGCACTCATAACTGTGGACAAAGGGAACAAAAAGAAGAGAAGTGCCTCACAGTGTGCACATGGAGTCTCACCTTTAAGAAATTTAAAAAACAGAGGAAGGCACCATATTTACAGATGGCAATATTCCTTGCTGTAAACAAGCTAGCAAGAACACCATAAAGTCACCAATTATTTCAGACAATTTCTTCTGAGAAATATAACCTCAGATTTAAGTTATCCTGAAAATCACACGGAGTCTGGGTGGCGGGGGGGTGGTGATTGACAAAAGTTCATCCATTGCAGCTCTGGTGAACAGGCTGGTATTTGATGTCTAAGCAGCAACCTCATGAACTCTAGCAAATGACAAAGTGTGCAAACAGACTCAAGCCACAGAAATCTTTATCTCTCATTAAGAAGTGAAGTAGGTGTAACTACACATTCACATTACCTGGTTTAAATAAATAAATAAATAAATTGGTCTGCTTGCTTTCAGTAGCAAAGACACTGTTAATACACTAACACAAGCACAATATACAAGTAGTTTCTTTATTTCAGCTTAGGAAAGCAACAAGCTGGCATCCTAATTGCTCTGATCCATACAAGGCCTTGCATAGGAGCCTTCTTAGTAGATCTGCTATGATAATTAATATAACATTTTAAGTCCCAGGATTTATGATTTCAACTCACCAGTCAATGTCGAGGTCTTTCTGAACTAAAGGTGACTTGAGAGTTATATGCACAATCTATACTACCAATTAGCAGACTGAAATATGTATTTCAAATTAAAACTGGCTTAAGCAAAATATATTTGTTAAAAAACAAAGTTTTCCAAAGCTGTAGCTAGAAACTATTTCTTTGAAGCATTATAGATTTTGTCTGAAGTGATGGCACCTTTTTTTAGGATTACTAGTAGTCTACAGGTAGTAGTGCTGAACACATGACCTTGTACCCAAATAGGATACAGGAACTCATCTTTAAGTCTAACAAGGAGAAGTTATGTGGGAAAATTCAGCGACTCATACAAACCAGTATTTTTCTAGAGATCTGCAGTGACTAGAAAGAACAACAGGTATGGCTATGCATCCTGATAGGTGCCATACAGAATTTCTGAAAAACCGGTGTTCCCAAAAGTTAGGTAGATGTATAAAGTGCATGTTTCCACACCTACCCAAAAATCATAGTAGAATCATAGAATCATTTAGGTTGGAAAAGACCTTTAAGACCATTGATTCCAACCATAAACCTAACACTGACAAGTCCACCACTAAACCATGTCCCGAAGCACTACATCTGTACGTCTTTTAAATACCTCCAGGGATGGGGACTCAACCACTTCCCTGGGCAGTGTGTTCCAACGCTTGACAACCCTCTCCATGAAGAAATTTTCCCTAGTATCCAATCTAAACCCCTCCTGGCACAACTTGAGGCCATTTCCTCTTGTCCTATCACTTGTTACTTGGGAGAAGGGACCAACACGGACCTCAGGAGAAGGGACCAACACGGACCTCACTACAACCTCCTTTCAGGTATTTGTAGGGAGTGGTAAGGACTCCCCCCCCGAGCCTCCTTTTCTCCAGGCTAAACAACCCCAGTTCCCTCAGCCGCTCCTCATAAGACTTGGGCTCTAGACCCTTCACCAGCTTCGTTGCCCTTCTTTGCACACGCTCAGTGTTCAGGCTTACACAACTCATGTATTTTACCGAGCAATTAAAACCTGGATGAAGGTCGAAGTAAACTACAGCAAGAAAAGAAAATTTAACAAAAATGTCATTCTGTGTAACTTACCTCCCGTTAACTGTAGTATACTTGATCACATCTCCTGGTACGACCACTGACAGTTCAATATCTTTATCGATTACATTCTCATTCTGTTCCATGATGAGGTTGGCTGATGCTGTGTCATCAAATGGAGAAACAGCAATGGGTTTTGGTTCAGATGGAGGAGGCGGCGCTTTAGATTTTCTTCTGAAATAAATGGATAAAAATTACAAGTCAAGTATGTATTTATACACATGATTCCAAACTGGCAAACTAACAAGTCTCAGAACAGGAATGAACCACACTTAATTCTTTTCATTCGGACTGTGTAAGTGATAGGTGCAAGGAAGGGATGAGAGAATATTTTAAACATACAATCAGTGGTGATAGAAGATACAACAGGCTAAGGTATCAGCCATATATATAAAAAAAAGCCCAATAAACATCAAGCCCAAAACAAAAAGGGGGTTTTAATATATATTAAAAAAAGTAAATCGATTACTTTTTTTCCTCCCTTAGGTTATGCAGAGGACCCTATTTGCGCATTCTCCAAACAGATTTACTGGATTACTATAAACAGAAATACTGTGCTATGCAGTATGAAGCCGAATTGCACTGACAGTATGTTTAATATATAAGCAAATATATCCTCCCCAAATTTTTCTTCTGATTATTAAAATAATTCAAACAAATCCTACCAACTCATCTATTTACTTCCATACAGTAATAAAATAGCAGTATAACCAATACTACTGTGTTGTAATATTTCTTGACATTTGAGTCGCAATATACTTTCATATTTTCCCCTCACCTATGCTGATTTCCTATTCTAATTTTCTCACTATCCCTTCCCTTCTTAGTGACAAGCCACTATACTCTTGAATGCAAAGAGTGATCACTAAGTAAGTTTTACTTATTTCACTTAAAAAAAAAAAAAGGTCTAAAAGGAAAACTCTCTACATCTCTTAATGTATTTATGTTACAGTAAATTCTGAAGGCAGGACTCTCATGTCCTACAACATATAGTCCAGCATCCCCTTTCGTTCAAATAACTTTCCACAATTCACCAATATTGCCACAAGGAAAAAATACTATTATTAAGAATTTCACCATTAGAAACAAAATCAAAACACACTGTGTAGATGCATTACCTCATGAGTACTTTTTAATTTCTTATAAACATTCTTTTAAAAAGCTTGAATGGAGCCACATTCACAGAAAGTTAAAATACATTTCAAACATAATACACAAAGGTTCCAAAAATATGCTTGCAATTTAGATTCTGGAGCTGTACCAAAGTTTGTTTACTTTGAACATAACCGAAGAAATTAACTTCTATAATTGTCCTACAGAATCAAAACAAAAGATCTAGCATACAGCAATTAGAAACACACATCTTTCTTGGGAAAACAAAGTTTAAAGTCACTCACAATGAAGAACAAACAAGGTCCAGAGCAGCATTGCAAAAGACGACTGTGTAATGAGACTTCACATGACCGATCTGTTGCTGAAAGTGCTTAGAGTTTTGAACTTCAGAACTCTGTGCTGAATAATTAACTATTCACAGCCTCTCAGACCTAATCGGGAGTACTCACAAACCTCCAAACATGATGAATGAGGATTCACCATCAAAATTTATACCTCCTCTCTGTTAATGTTTTAAACTAGTTTTGGTGCACTCCACATACAATTCGAGACCTGTGGTGTTAGCCGCAAATTTAACTTTGGTCTCTACAGCAACTCGCCTGGGTTTTTTCTGGGTTATGTGAACACTGCAAAATGTATGAATCAAACTTCTTTTTACTCCTCACCCACTTTTTTTTTTTTTCGTGATTTTTAGCTTTCATGTAACTGCCAAAAAGAAATTATTAGCCAATACAGAACATCAGTACAACTATTAAAAAAAAAACCAAAACAAAACCTGAAAACTCACCCTATGACATGTTATTAATACAAAAAAAAATCCAAACCCAAAATGAAGCAGTACTGCTTTTCCCCCTCGATACTCATTCGTACATCTTTAAGTGACTTCAAATGACTGCTAAGGGATGTTTATCGCAACTGAACTCAGAATTTAATCCTTGAAGACTACATGTGACAGAATCATTTGTTTGCAAATGCTAGCGGACTCTATTTTCCATTAAGCAGCTGAATGCAATTTCATTGCTGGAACTCTACTTAATCACTAGACAGTGCTCAATCAGACAGCAATAAATGCATGGTCCACATCAGCAGAATGCAGCTTTTATTTATACAGTGTCTAACTTACTCTGTAGAGAGCTAGAATTGATAAAATACTCTTGTCAAAACTTGTGTGCAACAGCTATATGGATGAAGTTCCATGTATTATTAAAGAACACATACACACACATGGGATCAGGCAGTCTAATGAGGTTGGCTGAATCCCCACATACACCACTGCAGAGCCGTGTACCCTACCCATCTCTAGCACATCTGCATGTTCTTTACGGTTAGTTATGCTTACGTTTCCCACCCCACACACAGGAGGAAAAATCTCCAAGTATACTTTCTCAGAAGTTATGCCGAGTTTTTGGCAACCTCTTACTAAACAACAGGGATCCCAATACTTTCATTTTCTGCTTCCAGATGTCGTGTCTCTTTTTTGTTCATTTTTCGCCAATTCTCTCATCTCTCATTCTTAGCCCAAAGTATTTACTATCAGGTCTTACAGCTTTTTCGTTTCTTGAGTTTGTGTGTCTGCCTTGCCACAGGAGAGACTGCCTGACAGGTAACGGAAGCCCTGCGCTCCCAGTGCCCCACAGCTGGTATTAGATTAGAAACATTAGAAGGAGTTAGAACAACCAAAAACATACTCTTTTATTTTCATGGCTACTATAGAACTAAAGGAAAGCTGCGGGAAGAATCAAAGTACAGCTTATTTAGCTATGACAGAGGGAGTTAAAAGAGAAATTGTAACCAAGTAAGGGTACAACCCATAACAAGAACTCCTCTGGAAATTGTGCAGCAGTATCCTACACAATGCGGGCCCTCACTCCTTCCTTGTCTCCATAGGTCCCAGTCCCCCAGTCCCATCAACTGACCGAACTTCCCTACCCCAGACATTAGAACTGCCAATCTCAACTCAGCTGAAGGGATGAAGCTACCTATTGCGCTTCAACAGCTTGAATGTCGTCATCTGCTTAATCAATTGCTTAAGACAAAGCAGGAAAGGAGTGAGGGGGAAATAATCTTTCTTCTCTGATTCTTCCTAGCCCTGGAAAAGCAGCCAGAGGGACACCCGCAATGCTCTCACAGAGTTCCACAAACAGAGGCTGGTGCAGCCTGGGCAGAGTTTATATTTCCCTTGTTCCTAGTGCACCTGGAGTGCACTGCTTATGCCAAGTCATTCAGCTAGTCATCATGTGAGATTATATTGTTTCCAAGAGAATTGATTCATATCTCTTAGAAATTTAAATTTCTGAAGTCCCACCTGCAATTCCCACCAGCCTTTGTGACAGAATACAGTTCCTATAAAGACACTAAAGAATTCTTTCAGTCAGATAGAAGACTTCATCATTTTGTTAAGAAAAACAATATATCTCTTAAAATCAAATGTAAGGCCATAAAGTCAACATTCTATGTGCTTCAGATCCCACTTCTACAGAATAAAGTGTCATTGCTGTATCTCAACATATTTCCTGCTTGCCAAAAAAAATAATAGTGTCAGCGATCTGAATGTGTGGAACCCCTTTTTAAAATAAAGGTCTGGCACAGTAAATAAAGAAAGCATCTATTTATTTGATTTTCAAAAAAATACTGTTAGAAAGTTATAAGCAGTATATTTTTAACTATCAGTAACTAGAGAAAGGCACTTTAAAATAATGAGAAATACTTGAACTGACAGTGACCTGGATATTCCAGTTATCACCAGCACTTCTTTCAATGAGGATCACTTTTCCCCAAAAAAATGGAGAAAAAAAAAAAAAGAAGAAATCTATCTGCTAGATTTGTGCACAACCAAAGGCTACAGCATTAAAAAATCCACCTCTTCAAATCTTGATATCAAGGAAAATTAATGTTTACAGCACTTCCCATTTTGAAAACAATTACATGAGAGACTATACAAAGACAGCTTGGTAGCCCTCTCATTGAGGTTATTTTGGATCTAACCTCCAACATCAGAACCGTCTCTCAAGTTTTCTGTGGCAATCATCTAGGACAGGAAAGGTCATAAGGGAGCTCAGCTGCAATTCAGTTATCTCTCACATACTGAAAAAGTTCATTAAACATAGTACAATAAAAACCTCCTACTGCACAACAGACAGACTTAAGTTTGTTAATTTGACTTATGGCACCATGAAGAATACTGGTTTATACAAAGAGCAACTACACTTTTTTTTATATCAAACTTTACAAAATTATATATGCCAAAAGTAGAAGCAGCACTTCATTTTATCTTCACTCAAAGTCAGAAAAGGATCTAGCTCTACTAAGATCACATCACGAGAGGAAAAAGGCCACTGCAATAAAGCTTCTTCTAGAGCTTTTCTTGCCTTTGATGTCTCACCCCAAGTAATTATTATAATGCTTTCTCGATTATTACAATAATGCTGCTCTACTACTACACCATAGTAGCACACAGCCAAAACCTTGCACATCATCTGCTCAACCAAGGAACAAGAGTTCAGGCCTACATTAAGCATATTAATTTGTTTTGTTTACAATGATACATCAGTTCTGGCCAACAGGTATACAAAATATTTAAGACCCTGATTTTACCTGTAAGCTTTCCAAGCCCAATACTCATCTTTAGTACTCACAGAACAAATTTGTCTTCTGCACTCAGCAAAGGTCATGAATGTACAAACTTTCCTCCTGTTTATTCAGTTCCCTCTTTGGGGACTATGGTTTCACAGCATCACCACTGCACATCATCAAGATCATGCACTACTTGCTAGAAAAAGCTTGGAGACAACTGCAGCATTACTATCTGATTCTGCTCATCACAGTCCAGCAAAAGGCTGAAATTATCAATGCAAGTCACTCAAAAAATCACTGCTATATGTTTCAGGGCATATGTACAGATAACCTCTTTTTTAAAAAAAAAAAAAAAAAAAAAAAAGAGGAGGGGAAGTATTTCATAAGACATAAACGTTCAGTAATCCACATTTTAAGGTAGTTTGCAAGTTGGGGCTCCCAAATTGGGACTTGATAATTACATAATCAAACACATGAAAAATGGAATATGTTACAATAGTGTCTATTGTCTACAGGCCAGTCTGAGATACCGGTTTCATCTGCAGTATAATTATGGATGATATTTTTGTTTCCTTTCCTTTAGTGGAATGCAGCTTGATTTTCATTTTTATTGTTCTTAATCTGAATACTAACAATTGCATTGACATATCTATTCCACATGGAGTATTTTTCTTTTAGCTTGAGAACTGGAACACACAGCTTTTCTTGTTATAGTAGCTACAGAGATGTTGTAAAGCCACTCTGCATAACCTTGTGATGGACTGAAATGAAAATACTCAAGAAATAGGACCATTACTCTTCCCACCCCTACCCCCACTAGCACAGAAAAATTGCCTATATATGAGCACAGGATTTATCTTCTATGCATGTGAAGCTTTTTTTCCTGTCTATGATCTGATACTTGGCATTTAGTCTCTTAAGGCAAAAAAACCTTCTTCCAGAGATCAGTGAAAACACAGAATTTAACAATGAGTAATATGTAATAAGGTATACATTTTCATTAGAGATTTCATTAAAAATCTGTATTTAAAAACAAAACCTTAACAGCTAACATCCTACAATATATGACTTTCTATTTTCCTGTGTGCTATTAGCAAAGAGCATTATCTGTTCATCATTACGTGGAAACATTGCATGATATCAGTTCAAGTCAACACTGTCATAGCACATATAGCTACAACAGCATATGTACGTGTTTATTGCAAGCACACATCTTAGCATTTTGCAATACTTGATGGTAAGTCCACTTGCTAGCACATCTTTAAAATTATATTTATTTCATACCACAACACAAGGTTATCTGGTTTTCTCATTTCTCTTTCACATCTTGGATTCACCCATTCCCATTCTGGCTTCTTACAGCCCAAGTCTGAAGCTGACAGAAGAACCACTGACTGGAAGTCCTTTGCTTTACACTGCCCAATGAATTGGAACTGTTCTCTCAAAGCAACACTTTTAGCTTTATCCAAAAATGGAGAAGGCTATTCTGTTTGTAAGAGATTCTCCCCCTTAATGACTGTTACACTCAGAAAATGGAAGTGAGAACATCACCTGTAACTGTCTACACTACATCTTAACCACCCTTCACTGCTGTTTGCTGCATCCTACCTCCTCCATACACATAGATTCCTAAGCAGCTGCTTGAAACAAATGCTAGAATTTTTTCAGTCACTTAAAGTTTTAGATCAAGAAGTCAAAAGTTATGCTATAGTTATATCAAAACACTCTCTGCACAGCTGTTTTGTTCTTGTGATTCAGCAACTGAATGTAATACTAACTAGCATCAGCAAAAGTCTATGTATTTTAATCTTTAGTAGGAACAAGGACTCACAAAATCCTCCTGCCAGAGAAAGTACAGTTGCTTGTATACAACACGTTTTATGTTATGGCACACTCATTGGCAAATTACAGTTCACTGCTTAGACTCTTTGATCAGGGCTCGGAATGGGAAGTCCCTAAATTTACTTACCTTCTGCTACCTTTACAGTTGCATTGTCCCAATTTTAGCTCTAATACTCCTCCAAATAAGACTGCAAGCCATCAGTCAAATCTAATGGAGAACAATGACTGCAGAAAAGAGTATGCTTTTAGGAGCACCTCCAGATAAAAGAAAACCTCTGAGATAAAGAATGTCAAATAAACCATTCAGAGACTAATATAACATCTCAACTCCTCCTGTTTTCTTCAGAGTCATTCTGTCAGTTCCAGATGTTCAGTGCTGGTTTGCCCTAAAGCTGCTACAAAACAGAATTCATACCATGACCATCCCACAACGGGAAATGGGCACTACACAGTAGAGGTACGTGAAATGACCAAGACATTTCCTTGAATCGTTACGACTTGCTAAGCACATAAGGCTATGAATGCAAACTCCCAGAATTAACAGTCAACAAGCAGACTTTGCTTCTCAGGAACAGTGTTCCCACCTTGAGGTGGGCATGAAGATACAAAAGTGAGGCAACTCCTGAAAACTACCCTTAGTGAAGTCTAGGGTTTACAGCAGAAGCCCATGCAATGGATCACCTTAAGTGGCTGCCAGTTGAGAATATGTGACCTTTCTTCAGGTAAAGTTACTGCCTGCTGGTAGAGCCCATCCTGTGCTTGGGTCTTGCACTGAGAGACTAAGACAAACAGACATATGAACAGGGGAAAAAGGCTCAGATAAACTGGGAAAGCAAACCACAACAACCTGCAAGGAGATCAAGAACCAAGCTTGAAATCAACTATATACTAGAGAAACTAAGCAAACCAACCAACCAAAAAAACCCAAAATGCTGGAAATGTGAAGGAAAAAAACACAACCTGCTCTCTCCTGGTCATTGTATATCTGTTGTAAAGACGATCAAACTGAAGAGTCCAGACATCTCACCTCAAACAAGGAGGACAGAATGGCAGACACCAAAAGCACCACAACCACTCCCAGCTTTGACTCACCTTTTTGTAATACATTAAATCGGTATACAATCATTAGACTCTGCATGAATCTTTACCTTTGCTTAAGATCTCTGGCTGTATGTATACACCATCAAACTTCTTTGTTCCTCCCTTTGTACCTAAAATAGTCTCTAAATTTTTCTTATGCAAGGAAATTAAACACTGAAGGTAGTCCTAAATGGCAGATTCAGCTTTTGCTTTCAATTTCAGCACTGCTTGCCAAGAACCTTTAAAAAAAAAAAAAAGTGTTGCAAAACTGATAATATTGTGTCTTCCTCTGGACATTGATTACTTTGTTTTCATATAACTACATTTGGATCACAGAAAAGAGACTCCTCAGCAGTACATTGCTTTCTTCTCTAGTGCTGTAATACATTGTCCACATTCATCTTTTAATGAAAGTCAAAACAATATAGTTTTCTTAATCACAACCCTTAAGACCAGACAACCTCTGGTACATGACAGAAAAGCTATTCTAAACCACTAAGATTTGTTCTGCATATTAGAAGACCTACAATTTTGCTTTTAAAGCATCAGCAGACCATAATGAGCAGTTTCTAAAGTGGAAACACTTCTTACCACCCTCTTAACTGAATGTCTGAACTTCCTACTTAAGTCTGCAGCTGATGTTTTGTAAGAATAGAGACCCACATGGGACTGTAAACATAAAATTAAACTAAGAACTATTCTCATTTCATTCCTAATGGAGTTTTTTCACCATGTCTGGCATTCTCACACTAAGACTAACCTGAAAACATTTATCTGAAGACTTCCACTGAGTCTCTAACTTGCCATCACCTCTACTTCTACTTAAATCATGCTCAAAGAACAGTTTGCTGTTGCTCATTAAAAGCGCCTCTCTTTTTGGTGAAACTTAAAATAAAAATCTTTAACTGGAGTCTGGCTAGTTAAAATGTCACATTCTATTCATCTTGACTAAGTTATTACCAGGCACACAGGTTTCTACACAAAATCTGGGTTGCCAGAAATGCTGCAAAAAAAGGTAACTTTAAAGTTAGTTTTAACATACTGTAGTATTCTAATATTCACCCTTAGCATTAAGCTGCCCAAGTATTTGCTGTACCAGCCTCATGGCATCTATATAATGTGCCTATCAACCTTGATACTAGGCTTTCATCTCTAGATCAGTATCACTGTTTGATACACAGTCTGTCTCTGTATTTCTAGGATAAAAGCACCAGCTGGATGTTAAGATCAAGGTACGGATCAATGAGAGTCAAGCACTGTCCATTCTTAGGTTATCCATTCAAGCCAGGCTTACGATACATGTAGGACAAAATAAAGGAAAAATATTTGTTGTATCTGCTCCATAGAGAAATATGAGCTTTCAGGTTCTAAACTCATCCGCTCAATTATTTGGGGAAAGATTCTGAGGTTATATCGTATGGATATTGTGTCTAGCAGGTGGCTCAATAGGTACCAAAAGCCCCAAAGTTCAGAAACACATTTTAAGTTCAATTTCCAGGCAAAGGAACAAACATGAACAATTTGTAAATCTTTTTTGATAATGGGGTATTTCACAGTGCACTTCTCTATACAAATTCCCAAGGCTGAAAGGAAACCAATATTTCAAATAACACTGGTATTTTAAAAATACTACATAAGATGGTACTAGAAATGAGGCACTGGGTAAATAGCTCACCCAACACAAAAATGTGTTGTGCAACTGATATGCCAACTGACATGCCAGTAGTAATGCTACCAGTGATAAGACTATTAATAATCTTCAGAGATCAGTTTATGAGTTTACTCAGTGAGGTTCCAGGAAACAACAAATCATCTGCAGATATTCTCTCACTTACACCTATATTCAGATGACAAAAAATGTAGAATACCTGCATTTCTATTCTCTTTCCATAAATAAATTGGATCAAGAAAACAAGGTATCCCTGGAATCAAGAGATGTTTTCAAAGCTCTTGCTAGAGAAAAGTTTTTCCTAGTCAATGGGATGTGTGGAATCCCCCCCCCCAACTAGCCTCATAGTGCTGAAGAAAAGAATTTTAAAAAAAAAAAAAAAAAAGAAGAAGAGTCTTATCCTAGAGAGAAATAAATCACAGGACCGGGACGGTAACCATGACAGTAAGGTGAAAGCTTAATGGAATCTTCGGACGTCTGGTTCACACTAAAAGCGAGAAAGCAGCAAATGAATCCTCCAGTTCCCTCCAGACCATTTGGAACAGACACTTGCCTGTCTGATTGTCTGTCCCCATGGCAGTGGCAGTCTTGAAAACAGAAGAGACTGTATTCGAGCCATAATTCATGCAATGTTTTATCTTATTACAAGGAAAAAGGGGAGATTCAGAGGCAATGTAAACACAAATCTCTATGGTACGGGCATGTTTTCCGTTGTGCCCCTCTTAGCATTAAGGGGGCACCAACTCCAGTATAAGCTGATACAATGTAATTAAGTCAAGTACAAATTTAAAACTTTTCTAGAAAAATGATTCATTCATTGCTGTTCAAAGCCAAATCATAACTATTATTACAATGACCTTTTCAAGCTCACTTAAAACTTATGAAAGACTGAGCACAGATAGCTACTGACTTAGTGTTGCTTTACACCATCCAACAAAACACAGTTAGCTCCTCTCCAGGCATAAGAATTGCCTTGCTGTTAGGAAGAGAGCCAAGAGCTCAGAATTCCAGCAGGCAACAGAGGATAAAAAATACTTTAAGCTATAAATTAGCATAAAGTTTATTATTATTACTGAGGAATTATAGAAATGTGTTCGATACAAAAGTTCCTTTACAGCACATTCTGTTGTGCCAAAAGAAGTATTTCTTTTTCTCCTAAAAAAGTAAATAAAAAAACCCACACAAAAAAGGTGTAGTGGAAAACTAGTTCCAACGACATTACTTCTAAGGAGGTTAAGAACTTAGACTTCTGAAGTAAATAGGACTAACACAAAATACAAATACAAACTTGGCATGTCTGTGTGCAACATACCTCTGTGTAAGCAGATACTTGTATCTATTTGCAACCTTTTCACAAAATATCAAATGCAAAAAATAACCCAGATTTACTACCAAAAGAAAGTACAAAAACCTTGAATGATATTCAAAACTATTAAAACTTCATATGCCCCACTTAGCCTTTATTATATTTACAGTTATGAAAACAGCCTGACAGAAAGGAAGAGGAGCAGGGAAGAGAAAGCAGTAAATCTGTAACAGTAATTGAGTAATATATAACTGGCTGAATAAACAGGAAAAGAAAACAACGAGCAGCTTGAACTGAAAGGGGGAGCTTAACCTTTGATACACTAATAAATCTAACAAATGCTTAAAACTCAAGCAAACGTATGTTACCTCCACTAGGAACAAACCCTCAAATATTTTTCAAGAACTGCTGTAAAAGGATGCTCACACAGATGTTTTTCTCCCATGGCCAGGAAGAAAAGTTCAATTAAGGGCTCTCAAATAGAGCAAAACCTGAATCTGCCCTTCTGGCCGTTATCTCCTAGTCATGAAAGCAGGTATAACACCACTGTCTTTTCAAAGCCTGCAGATCAAAAACCTAGCTCTGCTCACGGCTTTTTTCGGCTGCTATTCTGAACATCAATAGCGGTAAGAATTGTCAATTTATCTGAGCTTTTCTACTGCTGCTTTTCTCTCCTGTTGAAAATGGTGTTTTAGAAGTAACACTGGAGGCAGGCACTGGATGGATTTAGAGGTTGGGAAAGGTAAGGAAAAGAAAAGCAGAGCCACACAGCGGCCAGGAAAGAGGCTAATACGGACCCTTCCCTTTTTCCTCACATACACACATGCCTCAAATATAGGTATGTGGGTGTAGGTGTGGGTGGGCAATAGATAAAATAATGCAGGACAGCAGCTAGGAAGCTCTGCAGTAACAACAGGGAAGACAAACTTTACTCCCTCTTCCTTTTAGCTACTATAAAAGGTTGGGTTCAACTGTGACAGTCCCATTTCCCAGCTAAAGGTTCAGGTACAAGAATAATAATTGAGCCAAGCAGAGCAATGCAATTTGGAAAGCACTGCAGCTAATTTCTGGGTTTTATGCAGGTGTTTGGAACAGAACAAGCTTTCTCCTTTGTAAAAAGCTCTTCAGCCACCAGGAGCCTTCTCTTAGCAGTTATGTCCTTTGGTTACCTAAGTTTGGTAAAAATTCAAAATGTTTTGTACATTTGCATAACCAAGAAATAGGAGGGTTTAGTACATCGGAGAAGAGACATGATAGTAAGCATTGGAAGAGAATGGGAAGCAGGGAAAGTTTCCTATCCTGAGCAAGAAGCTTTAAAAAAAATATATATATATACAGATGCTATGTGACACATGAAGAATGGACAGAGAGTTCCTACACAGACAACCATGACAGCAAACAAGGCATCCTAGTTCATTACAGGAAAGAAAATGAAAAAGAAAAAAACTTAGTTCAGGCTAAGAAAATGTATTAAAACACGCGTTTTCTTCACTAGATTGCATGAGAAGCCTCTTGGCAGTTAATATCCTGAAAGCTAGGATGTAACAAAGAGGCTTCTCCCGAAGTATGAACAATGTAGCTTTAGTTCCCCAAACAGAAGCACCGAGCATCTTGGGCTAACACTGCTTGCAAAACTGAAAAAAAAAATGCTTTGAGTACCTACCTGCCACCAGATTCTTCTGCTTGTCTTTCACAGCTTCTTCCTCAACACTCACTCCACTCCCTGCATTCTCCTCAGAAAGCAAAGTGGGAAACCCTCTTACCTTCAGGAACAGGGTTGCATTTGCTGCCTCCTCAAATGTCAGTGCTGCTGCTGGAGCCCAAGCCTAATCTCTTACGCACTGTGTGAGGGGAGATGGGTGGTACGAAGCACAGCCAGAAGTCCTATCCCAGCTCTCTTCATAGCATAAGCCCAACCAGCAGTTTTCATAGCCACCTTTGCTGCCGCTGACAGCAGAAGCTCCCTCCCCTTTGTCCTACTTTAACTTAAACTCCCTCATTGGTTGGCAATTCAGGGCCCCAAATGAATGCCACTATTTCCTCCCCAAACTCGTCCCCATCTACATACAAGAGTTGTCATTAGCCCCTTTCTCCACTTTCTTCTGCACACTCAAAATCCCCTAGATCCATTTCTCACTGGATTCTTGCAACAGGCAAGGAAGGAAGAATATATTTCTTTAAAGAAAGCTGGCTCCCTGCATGATGTTGGAGACACCAAAGCTATTTTGGATGACCCATTACTTCCATCAGAAAGCCTCTGTTCTTTCTGAAAAAGGGTACAGGATTTCAGCATTAACTGCAAAGTAGGAAAAAATTCTTTAGGAAAGGGAGAAACATACTTCCTACTAACCTTTATAACAATTATAATCAGCAGCAGTAGTCTGCTCTGGGGAATGTAAAGAAACTTTCCTATACAACTATGCTGATGAATAATTTGCTGTAACTATGTTTCACTCATGTATTTAACCCCTCATCCTTTTCAACTTTCACTACTGCAAGTTTACACCCAGTATTTTTCACTGCTGAGTTTTTAACATATTGACATATGATTCAGCGCCAGAAGCATACTGACTTTACAAGAAGTTCAACTGAACAAGACTTCTTAAATTCCTTCTTTGTTGCTGTGGGCAGAGTGCATCTTGGCATTGTGCATTTATTTAGGTATTTAGTCTATTTAGGCGTTACAAAACTGTTTTAATGCTTTCCATACTAAATGAAAGTGATACATAATATTCAAGGAATACACAGCAAGGACTCTACTATATTAAATGCTAAAGACACTGACTTTTGCAAGTTATTACAAACAAATGGTTTTCTTCCAAACAAAATTTTAGATCACAATCAGATGAAAGACAATCAAAGTCAGAAAAGTCTTACCATCTGCATGAAATAACAACAGTCCTCATTTAAAACACCCTCCATACCCTCATTTGAACTTCTAGACCCAAGTCATCAACTTAAAATAAAATATTGAACAGCTTCTGTACTCAGAAATGCACCACTGAAATTTCAGCAGCATGTGGATAAATTTACAGGTCTCTATACACCCTCATCTTTGAGCCAGAAACGGGATGAAAAAAAGCTTTGGTACCTTGGACTGGAAGAATTGCATGCTTTTTCTGAAAACAGGACAGCAGACATTTAATTCTTCTTTCTTTTCACAGGCCTATGTTTGAGTTCTGGCAATTTATGTACTGCCCTACACTCAAATTCTGCCTTCCCTCAAAGAACAATGACTTAAATGCTGCTGGATACACAGTTATCGGTATTTTTCCTCACAGCAGCTGTTAGGACAAGTTCAACCAAACAAGCAAGGAAATACTGTGTAAATACCAACATCTGCATCCTTAGTCTCGCAAAATATGTGTCACTTGACATTAACAAACACTTCCAGAATTCCCATTTACACCAACCAGAACAGTTCTGTGGGTCAAAGTTTTATCCACATATAGCAACCAAAATTAGTGCTAGTATGACACTCCTCAGTAAGATAACACAAATACTACTTTGAAGCCATTCTGCTGATCATCTAAACAAGGAGAGGGAAGAAAAACTAAAACTAATTAAACTACTATTCTGCTTACCTCCAAGATAACACAGGTTTTTCTTCTCCATTAAAATCAAGTGAATTTCTTTCAATAGCATATGTAGGTAGAAGGGACGGAGTATGTGTGTGCATGGCAAGCTCGCTGTTGTTCCCTTCTGCTACTGGTGACATCAGTAAGCCTACCTATTTATAATCCCACCACCTGACCAAACAGCCTACAGAGTACATCTAGAGATTTGTAGAGCCATTAATCCTTACATATCTACTTCAGCCAATTCAAAAGAGGGTATTAAGTAGCTTTGTTATGTCTTCTGTGGCTTTATACCATAAAAAGAATCCAATCCTGTTTTCCGCGCCCCTTTAATTTCTGTGAGACAAGTTAATGGGAAGTTTTAGAAATAGGACTCTTCCTCCCCTCCATGCTTTTTAGCCTTCTCTCTCTGTCTGTAAAATACCCGACTAAACAGTTCAGAGAAGCAAGTTTTAGAGATCAGTGGAATCCTTAGGCAGCAGAGGCAAATACCGATTTACATCCAGTTAATTTGATCATCAGTACTACCTACAAAATTATTGAAGCTTAAGATCTTAACAAATCAATTTTGCAGACAAAAGTACAATATTTATGCTATCAGGAAAACAAAAAACAACTTTGCAGTGTTTGAAGTAGGATAATTTGCAGAAGCTTGACCTCATTGTCAGTTAAAAACAGAATCTGCTTAAAAGCAATTCTCAATTTGGTTACCTCTTCCCAAAGTTAAACCTAACACATACAGACATCTGAGGACTGCTTACAATTAAGTCTGCCCAGGGAATGGGAAGGAATACAGTCAACACACTCTTTTGGGCAAGTGCTATCACCAACAGCAACATCCTGCAGGTTCCTGTCATTGGTAAATGTTGCTTCTAGATCTGTCTCAGGGCACATAGTGTTTTGAAGTGGCTTGTATACCACTTCAGTGAGAGGGTAACATCTGCGTGAGTGCATGTGTGCTGAGTGAATAACATTACTGGCAACTCCTTACCTAGCCTCTGTTACCTGAGAAGTCCTATCACCAGCATCCATCCCCAACTGTGTCAAACAAAACAGAAATCTAAGTCAGTTTTACCTAACTTGTGTAAGGTTGAATGAAACAAACAGATCAATCGTTGGTTGTGTTCCAAGTCAACTGCACTCTGCAGCCAAACTTCAAGAGTTAACAATAAGAAGAACAGAAATCCCTGAAGCTATTTTAATGGCTTAAAAAGCTGGGGACAGCAATAATGCACACACAGCCAGACTTGCAGAACTAGACCGCCAGCAGTAAAAGTTTCAGCGCAGAGAGGGTATCAACGTTGTCTAAAATACCAACACATTCCCTATGGCTAGTATGTCCTACACAGGACAAAACACTTGGGAATTTCCACTTGGAGGCATTAATTACTATCCAGGTCTAAGGGCTGTAGCTAGAAATATTTGATTAATGTTCACAGTAATACAATATCTGGGTTTTTTTTAGTCCTACTGGTATCTTGCAGTACTAAATTTTACATAGTTTATCTACTTAGCAATTCCCTTCTTATGGCTTTCACATATTAAGCCGTGCAGTCACCAAGGCAAAGGGCTCCGGAGCAGACGCCCGCGCCGGGGCACCCTTGCTAAGGCGGCAAAAAGCGCGGGGAGAGAGCGGGCAGCTCAGCCCCCCACCTAGAGCGGGAAAGAGCGGGAAAGGGCGAGCTGCTGACATGCGGCAGCTCTGACGCAGCGTGGGTGGGGACAGGAGTGACGGCAGCCAAACCCCCCCACCTATAAAAGCAGCCCCCAAGGAGCGCGAGCGACCAGACGCACGACGAACAGGACTGGCAAACAGGGAGTGGCACATCAGTTTGCGAGGGCAGGGCATGCGGGGAAGGCCAAGTGCCCCTCCTAGCTCAAGAGGTAGGTTCGGTAAGTTCAGCTGGTGAGAGGGAGCCTAGGCATGGCCATGGCATCCACCCAGCTGTATCCTCTACACTACCCAGAAAGGCTGTATCTACCCAGACTGAACTCCCAGGGAAACACACAGCCATCCAGGTCTCCGGCTGCAGGGAGTGCCACCAGCTTGCACTGGAAACAGATGGCAGCAGAGCGAACAGCTGTGTGCGCTTTGACCAAGTGGACTATCTACTCGGCCTGGTGGCAGAGCTAAGGGAGGAAGTAGACAGGCTACGGAGCATCAGGGAGTCTGAGCAAGAGATAGACAGGTGGAATCACACTCTGAGCTCCCAGAAACCTGACCAGGGACAGCCTCCAGAAAAAGCCTGTCACCAAAGGGAGCCAGTATCCTCCCCCCACCAGGATGTAGGCAGGGTCTTAGAGGGAAGCAGCAAGTGGAAAAACAAGTCCACAATCAGGGCAGCAAGCGAACCCTTACCTTGCCCACCATGACCCCCCAGGTGCCTCTGCACAATAGGTATGAGGCTCTAGATGTGGAGGACCAGTCAGTGGACGATGTGGGCATTGATCTGTCTACACCAGAAGAGTCGCCAAGACTACAAAGACCTACCCCCCATATTACTACCACCTCCACAAGGAAGAAAAGATGGGTCATAGTTGTAGGAGACTCCCTCCTGAGGGGAACGGAGGGTCCAATATGCCGGGTGGACCCTCCTCATTGGGAAGTCTGCTGCCTGCCAGGAGCCCAGGTCAGAGACATCACCAGGAGACTTCCCAGCCTGGTACAGCCCTCAGACTACCACCCCTTACTGCTCTTCCACGTGGGTGGTGATGAAGTTGCAGTGCACAGCCCAAGGGTGATTAAAAGAGACTTCAGGGCCTTGGGACGGTTAGTGAGGGAATCAGGGGCGCAGGTTATCTTTTCCTCCCTCCTTCCAGTTGTGGGAGGTGACATTGGTAGGAACAGGCAGATCCAATCTCTTAACACATGGCTCCGTGGCTGGTGCCACCATCACAACTTTGGGTTTTTTGACAATGGGACAGCCTACATGGCACCAGGCTTGCTGGCGACAAATGGGAGCCACCTTTCTCAAAGGGGAAAGAGGGTCTTTGCACAGGAGCTTGCGGGGCTCATTGACAGGGCTTTAAACTAGATGTGAAGGGGGAGGGAGAACATATCAGGCTTGCCTGTGACAAGCTGTGGGATGGTACGCAATGGTTAGAGGGACGGGGTGCTACTGTGAACCCTCAACCTGTTGTGCAGAGGCATGATGGGGACACTGCAGCACAGCTGAAGTCTTGCAGAGATGAGCCGGGGGCTCCTGAGATAGTTAGAGCTCACAAGGAAACCTTCATGAAACACCCCAAAGGAAACAAGGGATGTTCCACTAAGAAGGTGACACAGCCAACAGCCCAGATGAAATGCCTCTACACGAACGCACACAGCATGGGGAACAAACAGGAGGAGTTGGAAGCTGCTGTGCTACTAGAAAGCTACAACCTGATTGCCATAACCGAAACTTGGTGGGATGAATCCCACAACTGGAATGTGGCTATTGATAGCTACAGGCTGTTCAGAAGGGACAGGCGAGGAAGGAGGGGCGGAGGCGTTGCCCTCTATGTAAAGAAATCAATACAGTGTGAAGAGCTGTCCCTGAAGAATAGCCATGAGCAGGTCGAAAGCTTATGGGTAAGAATCAGAGACATAGGCAACAAAGGGAACCTTGTGGTTGGTGTCTACTACAGGCCGCCTGATCAAGGGGAGCCTGCTGACGAAGCCTTCTTCCTCCAGCTCCGGGAGGCTTTGCGCTTGAGGACTCTTGTCCTGCTGGGGGACTTCAACCACCCCGACATTTGCTGGAGAAGCAACACAATGAGCTGTAGGCAATCCAGGAGGTTCCTAGAATGCACAGACGACAACTTCCTAAGCCAGGTAGTAGACACCCCTACCCAAGGGGACATGATACTGGACCTGATGGTCAATGCAAGTGAGCTCATCGGTGATGTCAAGACTGGAGGCAGCCTGGGCTGCAGTGATCATGCGTTGGTGGAGTTCACACTCCTAAGGGACATGGGAAAAGCGAGGAGTACAGTCAGGACCCTAAATTTTAGAAAAGCAAAATTCCAGCTCTTCAAGGAGATAGTCAGAAGGACCCCGTGGGAGACGGTCCTCAGGGACAGGGGAACGGAACAGAGTTGGCAGATCTTTAAGGACACCTTCCACAGAGTGCAAGAGCTCTCAGTCCGCAGGTGTAAGAAATCAGGCAAGGAAGGGAAGAGACCAGCATGGCTGAGTCAAGACATGCTGGTCAAACTAAAGAGTAAGAGGGAACTGCACAGGCAGTGGAAGCAGGGACAGGTGTCCTGGGAGGAATACAGGGAAACAGCCCGGTTGTGTAGGTAGGGGGTCAGGAAGGCCAAGGTGAGGATGGAGCTGAATTTGGCAAGGGATATAAAGAATAACAAGAAGGGCTTCTACAGGTATGTCAACCAGAAAAGGAAGGTTAAAGAAAGCATACCCCCACGATGAACAAGAATGGCGAACTTGTATCAACGGACAAGGAGAAGGCTGAGGTACTCAACAACTTCTTTGCCTCAGTCTTCACCAACCACCTCTCTCCTCACCCCTCCCAAATCGATAGACCAAAAGATGGGGAGCAGGGGGGTAAAGCCCCTCCCACTGTAAGGGAAGATTGGGTTCGAGACCACCTGAGGAACCTCAATGTACACAAGTCTACGGGACCTGATGAGATGTATCCCAGAGTCCTGAGGGAATTGGCTGATGGAGGTGCCAAGCCACTCTCCATGACATTTGAAAAGTCATGGCAGTGAGGTGAAGTCCTTGGTGACTGGAAGAAGAGGAATGTTGTGCCCATTTTAAAAAGGGAAGAAGGGAGGACCCTGGGAACTACCGACCTGTCAGCCTCACCTCTGTGACTGGGAAGATCATGGAACAGATCCTCCTAGAAGCTATGCTCAAGCACATGGAACACGTGGAGGCGATTCGAGACAGCCAGCACAGCTTCACCAAGGTCAAGTCCTGCCTGACTTTGTGTGGCTTTCTATGAAAGAGTGACTGCATCAGTGGACAAGGGAAAAGCAATGGATGTCATCTACTTGGATTTCTGTAAAGTGTTTGACACAGTCCCTCACAACATCCTTCTCTCTAATTGGAGAGATATGGGTTTGATGGGTGGACTGTTCAGTGAATAAGGAAATGGCTTGATGTCCACATGGAGACCGGTGACAAGTGGGGTCCCTCAGGGGTCCGTACTGGGGCCGGTGCTGTTTAACATCTTCATCAATGACACAGACAGTGGGATCGAGTGCACGCTCAGCAAGTTTGCAGACACCACCAAGCTGAGTGGTGCGGTTGACACGCCAGAAGGACGACATGTCATCCAAAGGGACCTGGACAAGCTGGAGAGGTGGGCCTCTGTGAACCTCATGAGGTTGAACAAGGCCAAGCGCAAGGTCCTGCACCTGGGATGGGGCAACCCCAGATATCAATACAGGCTGGGGGATGAAGAGATTGAGAGCAGCCCTGCAGAGAAGGACTTGGGGGTACTGGTGGATGAAAAGCTGGACATGAGCCAACAAAGTGCGCTTGCAGCCCAGAAAGCCAACCGTATCCTGGGCTGCATCAAAAGAAGCGTGGCCAGCAGGTCAAGGGAGGTGATTCTGCCTCTCTGCTCTGCTCTGGTGAGACCTCATCTGGAGCACTGCGTCCAGCTCTGGGGCCCTCAGCACAAGAAGGACATGAACCTGTTGGAGCGGGTCCAGAGGAGGGCCACAAAAATGATCGGAGGGCTGGAGCACCTCTCCTATGAGGCCAGGCTGAGAGAGTTGGGGTTGTTCAGCCTGGAGAAGAGAAGGCTGCAAGGAGACCTTCTTGCAGCCTTTCAGTACTTAAAGGGGGTCTACAGGAAGGATAGGGGTAATCTTTTTAGCAAGGCCTGTTGTGACAGAACAAGGAATAATGGATTTAAACTAAAGAATAGATTTAGACTAGACATAAGAAAGAAATTTTTTACAGTGAGGGTGGTGAAGCACTGGAACGAGTTGCCCAGAGAGGTAGTGGAGGCCCCATCCCTGGCAACATTCAAGGTCAGGTTGGATGGGGCTCTGAACAACCTGATCTGGTTAAAGCTGTCCCTGCTCACTGCAGGGGGGGTTGGGCTAGATGGCCTCTAAAGGTCCCTTCCAACCCAAAGCATTCTATGATTCTGTAATTCTAAACCTATAACTGTTAAAAAATTACGTGGTTTTCACTGAGGGAGTCACCAATGGAATTTAATACTATCAATCATGATAAGCAAGTGTCCAACATTTCAGATAACCTGAAAGGGAAGAAAGGAAAAGTTTTCCACTTCTACAAGTATGTACCTAGCTATTTCCCCTGCATCTCACAGAGGTTACTCTTACTTTTTCTCCACCAGTATCACTCAGCACAGGCCACTAGTATTTTCCCTTTTTTTTTTTTTTTTTGTAAGTTCCTAGACCACTTGTGGAAGGTAAAATATTGAGAATTAAAAAAAAAAAAAAAAAGGTGGGAGGAGAACTTAGAGTATTAGGAGAAAAACCCCACTATCTAAGTGTTTTGTTGGAATTTCTTTAGGATTAGAATTTTAAAATGCTTCTCATTTTTCCACAAAGCATCTACTTCAACTACTCATCTTGGCATTGCTGTATTAGCAAACATTCCCTAAAAAGGAAACAAACTGACTAGTATCAGTAGCAAAAGGGAATGCATGTGAATGGATCATAAACATGGAATTCATTTTATTTCTTGTGTGTATGCTTTAAAAGAAGTAAACAATCTAATTTTGCTAAATACAGTGACACTATAGTGCTGAAGACAAAACACTTTCTAAAGAGGTCCCTGTATAGGTCACATTTTTAGTACAGATGTTTCACGCACTTTAATCTACAGAATTGTTTCCAAGACCAAAAGGATATGAAGACTTGCATATACTAGTGAGGGCAGTAAAACAAAAGCTTCCCAATATTCATTTTGAGATCTTTAATACCTTCAGATCCACTTGTCTGTGATTACGCAGAGCACTGAGCATTTCTGCATTGAGGGGAAAAAAAAAAAAACCAAACCACTAAACAAAGAACTCCAAAAGCCCAATAGGCTGTTAGAACTCAACGGATGTGCATCAATTATCTGCATATGGAAAAGCTGGTCAGAATTATTATCTGTTTTTTAAAAATCCCCAATAGGGACATATCTGTGAAGTTGGGAGCTCTTTGAACCTATTGTCTCTATTGTTACAAACAAAAGACTGTTTTTTAAAACTATCTGGTATTTCATCTAACCCTGAAACAGTAATGATTATTTTTTTAAAATAATATCCATGAGAAACTAAAGTCTGAAAGCAGCAAGAATAGCAGGAAACCTGGATTATGAGGCTAAGAATAGGCATTCTTCCAGATTAAATTCCTGCTTTATTAAATACTCTATTTCTTCAGTTGCTTTGTACCTACTGAGATGACATCTCATCTGTGATGGATCAACACAATCGGGTCTCCAGGGAAAGGCAAATAGTTTTTTTCTATCAAAAAGAATTGGAGAAGAGAGCATAGACAAGAGGCTTCCAAATGGCTTGGAAGATGACCAAGAACTTGTTTTTCTTATGCAAGTCACACATCAACAAGGAAAGTTGATTATAGATGGTATAATCACCCAACATTAAGGGGGACTTAACTATTTTTCCATTATTTAACATTTGGTTTAAAGATTTTACGCAGCATCATTAGACAATTCTGTTGCATGTTCTCTTTTCACTTACTTGGAACAGTTAGAACACAACAAATTGGTACATGTACAAATTGTAAACGTAAGAACATGAGAGCCAAGAGACCACGTCATTATGTCCTTATATGAAAGCCATATCACAGCTTTGACCATCCCTGTCAATCCTCTCTGAACCTTCTCCAGTTCTACTATATCATTTTGGAGATGACAGAGACCAGAACTGTGCACTGTATTGTCATTATAGATTTATACAGTGGCATAATCATGTTTTATCTTTTCTTCTCTACTCCTTTACTAATACACATGGCAAATGGATTTGTATTAAATTTATCTAAAGTGAATTTAATCTCATTTGATTATCCATTTATTTTTGTAAAATCCTTCTGCAAGTCTTCAGAGTCATGTCTCCTCTAATTACTATAAATAATAACTTTTTACAGTCACCAAACTGCCACCTCACTATTCAGCCACTTTTCTAGATTATTAATAATGTTGAACTGAGAGTTCCAGCACAGATCTCTGTGGAACTCCAAGGTGGCCTCCCTTCACCTTCATAGTAGACCATTTCCCATACCTCTGTTCTTATTTTTGGGCCAATTACTTAGTCATGCAAGGTCTACTGTCTTATGCCATGTTTATTTAGTTTTCCTAAAAGGCAAGTTAGAGACTAGCAGAAGCCTTTTGAAATACCAGTAAGACTGCATGAGCTGGCTTTTCCTCTCCCGTTTGGTCAGCACAGCACTTAGATTCTTTTTATATTTTTACAGCATTAAGAAATTTACATTGTAGTTATACTGCTATATTGAAGAGTTCCTTATTTTATTCTGTGGTTGTTGCATCACAGCCTGCAGAGAAACACATTTTGTTTCTAAGTTCAGCCACCAATTTTGTCTTGAATACTAAGGTAGTACTTAAGAGCCCTCACCAAAGCTGTGCTAGTTGCTGTGCAAATTTAGGAGGAAAACAAGACTGCCTACTCAGAAAACTTTTGGGGACAAAAGAATAAGCCCATATTTTGGGCTGCCTAGCCACAGCATGACTTCTCTTAAACTGCTGCATGACGCTCCCACCTCTATCTCAATTACAACCTTTTATCCTAATTTTCACATCATAGATCACTCCACTCCCTACTCAGCACAAAAGGGAATATGTAAACATTAGCACATTTTGTGACCTTACTGAGTCATATTTTATCTCAGCTGCTAAGGATCTGCCTCACTATCCCACAGTTGTTTTAGTATCTTCTTCTGTGCCAACTATCTTCCCGAGAGCAATTTTTGTAACTTCTTCCATGGGACCACTGTCTTCTCACCTAAGGCTCTACCTGCATTATACCTACAAACATCTGACAATTAAGAATCCATAATATTTCTTGGTAAGTGCATGGTAATACATTACAACTTCCCTCCTTTTTAAGGTCAAAGAGAATCACAATCAAGGGACTTGGGAAAGTTTGTATGGATTAAGCTCCACAGAGGAACACAAGGGTTGAGGTAAAAGGAGCAGCAAAAACCCCAGCATCTGATGAGAGCAAAATGCTTCAATTCATGCTCACTATTCAGAGAAAGAGAGAATACTAATAGATGTTATCCAGAAGTTCTTATTTACTTAAAACCCAAAAGAACTGTAAATTGCAAGACAATCCTCAGCTTCTGAGTTTTGGTGATTGAGACATGTTTGAGAGAACATGACACTGAAATTGAGGGGTCATTAATTACCCAGAAATTACCATTTCGGAAAGTCAGCACCTTTTCCTCCCTGAATACTGAAGTTACAATATAGAAATTTTAAACTAAACAAAATACATCATTTAAGGGGTAAATGATACATTACTACCATGGTGGTACTGCCTTAGCACTAGCGGTTGCCATAAATAAAAGAAATGAGACAACTGGAGTTGTAAATTGGGGGAAATATTTTTTCTAATATTTTTTGCGTCAACTTGCTATGGCTAGGTAACAGATGGTATATTATGTTTTTCCTGCTCTGACACAATTTAAAAACAAGCTACAGATGGCTATAATGAAATCCTCATTAACACACTTACATTTTCACAGTTTAGTATAGCAATAATGAAACTTTCAGGTCTGGAATTTCCTGTTGGTTAAGTAGTGGTTAGGTTAATAGCCTGAGGAAGTGCACAACCCAAAAAAGTTTCCTTATTGTTTAATCATATAATTACTATATTTGTGTTTCTGGGAAAGCTCTCAAGACAGATTTAATGCCACAGTAAAGCTACCTTTATAACCCTCCCTCTGTTTGTGAAACAACTGTATTATTTTATTTAGCAGAGTGTGTAGGCAGGAAAGCCATGAACAGGCCTCATTCAGCTGCCTCTGGGAAGTTTCAGCTTGTTTTTATTTTAGAGATACCAACTTACACTTACAGAATTCTTCAAATACACATTACACCAAACACTCTACAGAAAAGCTAGGATCAACAACTCTTGGTCTATTGCTACAATGTTACCGTAAGATCATTGATTAATTTTTAAATCCCAGTTTATAATCCTCCACAAAAGCTTGAAATAGGACATACACTTAGCAGCACACCAAGATATCTCTAAATCTCGGATCTAGAAGGGCGGGTGGGGGGATCACCACAAGTCTTGTACTTGGGTTATTTCCACAAATGAAGCTGCTGATGTAACACAAAGAGGCATAATGTTAGCTGTTATGTTAAACAATATGATTAAAATAGTAGTGAAGGATGTGGTATTCACAGCTAAAAGCCCTCTGGGATTGAGTAATCCACACATTAGTTACTAACCGATGATAGTGCACCTTCATTACTGCGTTACTTACGCTACAAGATCAAAGCTGCAGTGAATAGCCATACCCACACTCCAGTCATGCCTTCACTGGGTGGTACAGGCATATCCCCAGATAACCAATACCTGCACTGGTGCTGTGGCACAAGAAAACTGGTAGCATGACAGAACCAGGTCCCAAAATATTATTGAATGTTGTTATTGGGTTTTCTCTTTTTTTAATTGCCATCACCAAAAATCTCTATGGAGAAAATACAGCACACTTCTACAAGCAGTAACGTAGTGAGTTACCAGGCAAAGACCAATGGAAACACCGTACCGCTTTTTGAAGTGCTAGAGGTTCAAAAGAGGATAGCTACTGCCAAGCCATCTTCAAAGGAACATAATGTGGAAAATTTGACTTGTGACTGAAGTTACATAGTTAAAAAGAGACAGTATCCAACTATTTAGAAGTTGTAATGCTAAAAATATCTTTTAAAGACCCCAAACTCCCTCACAACAAAGAACCACAGGGGAAGAGAATTCGGATTTTCTAACAAACACTGTATTATTTAACAAACACATTATTATTATGACTGTTCTGTAAGATTCTGGAGCCCTCCCATTTCTTCACAATTTATTTAGACAACATTAAGGAGAACTGAAACAGTATTATCTTCCTTAACCAGCGGAAGTGGGAGCCACACACAACAAAGACTTTCTGGAACGCTAAATATCACTACGGGATTCAACAATCCAAGTGTACCCAAAAACAAACAACTGAAAAAAACCTGCAGTGTTTTTGGAGATCTGAGAATTACAGCTCCAAACAGAGTTACTGTGCTTCCTTAAATCACTCTCATAGGCCTAGAGAGTTAATCAAAACATGACAGGCAAAATAAAGCTCCCACAGTGATTTTCTTCTGGAAAATCCCATGCTTTAATTCAGAAACTTTCAGAACCAGCTTCACATACAAGTTTTCATAATCATATCCATTCATTGACAGAATAGTGTGTACTTCGACGGATCTTTTTATGGCACTGTTGCTCTAAGGAATTTGGATGTAGCTTTAACAAGAAGTTGAACAAATTTCTCATTCTGAATGTTTACACATAGTATAATGCTGTTTTTAAAACCTGTACCTCTGGTCAAGTTCAGTCACTCTTCTCCTCCCAAAACAAAGAGTTAAAAATAATTGCAATGTTTCATTGCTGAACAGTTTGTGAAGCAAAGACATCTTGTGTTTGCTTCATCCAGCACTCACTTGCTCCATTCTTCAGAACTGTGTGTCTGGTGGTGTGGTGTTGTCTTAGTCTTTTGAGTTCCTGTGCTTATCCGATGATAAATTTAGAAAGGGAAAAAAAACCACACAAAAAAACCAAAACAACAACAACAACAAAAAAAAAACCCCAAAGCAAACATTATACTACAGTTATAAACTTTCTCATACAAGTTTCAGGTACTTCCTCAAAGTAAAGTAAACACAAGACAATGGAAAAATTACAGTTAATAGCACTGGGATCAATACTAAAATTTGTAACGAAAAGCCCTCCCCTTTTTAATGATGACCTCAAATAATTCAGATCAGAGTTTGTTTTAAAGGAGCTGAAACTGATTAACATGAAGGCCTTCATTCCTCCCCTTTTTAATGATGACCTCAAATAATTCAGATCAGAGTTTGTTTTAAAGGAGCTGAAACTGATTAACATGAAGGCCTTCATTCCAAAAGGGTAAGAAGCTGTCTGGGGAGTAAAAGCCCATGGTTGCAAAGACGGCATGTGGGAAGGAACGTGCCTCAGGTTCCTTGCTACCCATAAGACAGGAACGAGGAAGATAAAGAGAATGTTCTTTCTTAATATGCACACACACAAACTCCTTAATTCAGATAAGCACGTATCTTTGGCATCAGTATCATGGACAACTAAACTGGGAGTGTACCACACCAACTTCCAGAAGGGGTGGCTAGTCAGGCTTAGGGATTCTCTCTAGCATTCAGAGGAAAGCTCAAATCAACAAAGTTAAAAAAAAGGGAAGAAAATATGCCTTCCAAAATACAGACTTCATTCTAGATATAGCAGAGACAGTATGGTACCATTAACAAAACAGTTTAAAATATCTCCAAGAAGATCAAACGTAACAGGCTAGCACCCTGAAAGTGCTATTTGCGCCATTGTGATTTAAAAAAAAAAAAAAAGGCTCAAGTTTGGTTTTGTCTGCTTCAAAGCATAATTCTAGAGTAATATTCAGAAGAAGTGCCAGTGCTCCAGTCATACTCAATTTCTATTACACATATTATAGTACTGGGGAATTTACTTTTTCATTTTATTTTTAGCAAATCTACAGTATAATCCTAGAAAAATGCTCCTGCCATGAGCTATCGTGTGAGGGAGGAAAAATAAAAAATGTATTTTACATTGGCAAAAATTGACAGAGCTCATGTTTCATCTTCCACCATTCTAGTATTTTGCTGGAACACCCACTTGAATGTAGAAACCCTCCTTGCACCACCTCAGCAGTAGCTCATAGGCTCCTTGAAACTGCTACTAGATAAACCAGATATTCTAGAAACTAGGTACAACACCCTATATGCATGGGTGTACAGCTTATCAGACAGTGCTATACCACTTGTGCACACTGTCTCCTCTATGCAACAGTACAAAACAGATGCTGAACAAACATTCTGTGTGTTAAAACATCCCAAGTTCTTATAAGCTCTTTACAGAGCAGGCCTGTCAGCTTGATTTTCTACCTATTGAGAAAAGATTCACCTCAGAAAAGAGGTGATATAAGTATTCAAACACATACATTTGTATGGAGTACAAATACTGAAATCTTATAAAATGAAAAAGCTTACAAAGAACAAAATGAATGAAAGCAGAAGAAGAGAAGAAATGCCAACAGCACAGTTTCATGAAGCTGAGTTCTGCTGAACAAGGAGGAAAAAAAAAAAGAGAGAGATAAAGAAATATTTACTCATGCAGTAAAAGAGGCCTCTTATGCCATAGCAAGTTCACAAATGTTTCTAGGTCTCTTGTCTTGATGTGCTGCTAAAAAACCATTACATTATTGTAGAGTGATATACCAGCCACAGAACATTTGGTCTGCTTACCTGATATTATCTACTTTTCAACTTAGGCATAAAATACACCAGGTTTTTATGATTTAGTGTTTTGCTTTAGCCCTGTAAACTTTTGCAAGCCTTCAACAGAAAGGCAAACAATTACATTAGATGGCTATTTCTGGCAATTTTTTTTTCTAATCAAACATCAAACAGTCCAAGTTAGACACAGCATATCACAGAACTAAAGGAACAGCATGTATCAACACTGGGCATTCTTGTTTGGGTTTTTTTGTTTTGTTTTGTTTTCCCCTCCCCTTGTGGACTGTTTGTAAAAACCAAAAAGTATCTTTTCATAACGGTTCCTAAAGACAGAAAGTTTTATAAGTGAGCTCATGTGACAATTTTTTAAATTTTAAAGAAAGATATAAACAAAAGTACCTATTAAAAAGATATGGAAGGGCATACAGCATGGTCATGAATTTCACTTTCACAACAGCAAGCGCAGATTTTCTTTCCCAATGAAATTGGAAAGTGCCATCAGAAATTAAACAAGTGCCGTCACAGACACTAACAGGCTTTTATTCACAATGCTGAAGTCTTACCAGAACTTGAGTCACACGGTATACAAGTTTTTATCTGTATTTTCTTAATAAAACTGCAGTCGTCTTGTGATCTAGGGAATGGAGCGAGACATTTTGCTAGCCAAAATTCTAATACAGGAAGGACTCAAGCCAGGGCCTGTGATACACAAGAATGTACATGCATGCATACATTTCAATATTTTGTTTTCCGTTTTAAGAAAGAGTAATCAGAATTGTCCATGACTTACATCTGAGTCATCTGAAAAACATCCACTGAACAAAAAACAAGATCTGAAGTCCAATGAAGTTGTTCCTTCTGCTGCAATTTATAGCAGCCTGAAGAGATTCTGCAGTAACTGCCTTAAATCACAGACAGTTTCATTTACACATCCCTAATACTGCAGAAGCCTGATGTGTGGTAGAAAGAGCAAACAAGCTTCCTAAATAAAGACAAGTAATCAAAAACTTCTCCATTACTTTCCTTCACATACACTACTTCTACCTCTGGCTGTTACTACCTGGAAATCCAGGCTTCCAAAAGGATGTATTTAACTGCAAGTATTAAACTACTCAAACCAGTTTTATGAAAATACAGTCGTTTAACTGTTTCTTTTTAAGCCTTTTGTTCATAATTTTGCTTAGATACACACTGCATTTATGTTAAACAGAATTTTTAAAAAATACTATACTTCTTGTCAAAGAATGGAAATTCTCCTGCCAACACTGGAAGAAGAAAACTCTGCATTTTTAATTCTCACTATTTAAGACTTTCCAACTCTACACAACAGAGTGCAACATACAGGTATGGACTGTAGTATCAGATATTCTACTGCTGGCTTTAAGATTCTGCAAGATCTCAGACCCCACATTCACAAGCCTCTACAGTTTACAAGCAAGATATGTGAATTCAGAAAAAGAAACATTTTCCTTCTAGAAAAGACCAAGTATAATTTCTATAATTAGGACACAAACGTGAACATAAGCACCTGCTTATCAGAGAAAGCCTATACACATTAAATATACAGCTTGATACTTACCATGCTCTCACATTTTATGTTTCTATTAGGGAAAAATACAAAGCCCTCAATGAAGATGCCAAAGCCCAGAGGTGTCTGAACAACACATGCCGAGGCTTTGCTAGCCCAGACTTGATTTGTCCCCTTAGTCACTCGTCCTGCCTCCGCACAGCATGAGTAGCTCTGAGGCAGGCAACAAGCACTCTGTGAAAGCAAGGAAACCAAGGCAGCGCAATGAGGCCAACAGCAGAGCAATGCAAGCGTGGTAAGTTCATTTCATTAAAATAAGTAACTACTTTTGTAGCAAGAAAATACCGAAAGCTTTACAATAAAAACTCGTACAACATTAAAAGCACCAATTTTAAACACTCAAAAATGTAGCCAAACACTCTCCTTGGACTGAGGGGTGGCAGATCATCTTTTGGTATATTGGGGAGAGGTGGTGGGCTGTGGTGGTAAACCCAGGGAATTCCTGCTGACACTCCTGCATTGAGTGATGGTGTTAGTGCTGTCACCTAGGCCAAAGGGGCAAGAAACTTTGTTCTGTTCCCTGCCAGAATGGCAGGAAGAAAATACAGAGAGGTAAAACCCTGCCTTTCATCCAGAGATGTTAGTAAGACTAAGCTGGCTGTGAGGAAGAAAACAGGTTCTGCTTTCCAAGGCAGGCCAGGCAAGTGAAGTGCTGAGAAGTTCCTGCCTGTATGCTTGCTTGGCATGATACATCCTCAAGGTTGTATTACTTCCCATACGTGAAAACCACAGTCTTAAACCTACAGGTACCTATCTCACCAAGATTTGAGCGACTCTTTAAAATGGTGCAAGGCAAAGCACAACATACCCCTCAAAGCATAATGCTGCTTTTAAGAACAAAGTCTCTCTGGCATTCTTCAACTTAAGTCAACAAAAATGCAGATGTCTTGAATGCAAAATAGTATCAGCCATCTCCATAAGAAATGCTGTGTATACCTAGGCAACCTAATTTTAAAACGAAACCATCTTCCTAGAAAACTGACTACCTGGAAATAAAGTGTATGCATACGTAGCATTGCTGGAACAGGTGAGACCAAGTAACATGCTCCTTCATGTTACTGCTGTGAATTGACACATTGTTTTGCTTTCCAGCTCCAATGTGATCTTTCCTTTCCAAGGACCAAACCAGCTATTGCTTAGTGATTTGATGTGGTAGGTAAATGAACCGGTATTGCTCAGAAATCCTCTTTCTGGTTCTCCGTCTGAGCAGGTTTCAGCAGGGACAAATAATGCTGCCTCATAGAAGTTAGGCAAAGAAGCGTGCTGTACTATCTTGGTTAGACCAGGTCTGCAGCCAGGAGTACAGACATTTTAGAAGTTCACAAGTAATCTTCCTGCTGAGGATGAGGGAACAGAAGCTGGTTAGTTTAAGAGAAGCCATGAAAAAAAAAAGCCACAGGGTGGCAGTGCAGGTAGGCTATATTCTGAAACTACTTGGCTTCTTATTCTTTTCCAGGCAAATCAGAGCATATCGAATCCCATCTGTATAAAACAGGAGACTGGTTCATTAGTTTTATTTCAAACATTGTATTGTCCAGCAACAAATATCCCTAGAATATAAATCACATCTTAAAAGAGGTACTCTACTGCAGAGATATCAGGGTATTTTATAAATTTATTAAATGGTATTTAAGAGCACAACACGAGAATGCTATTGTAAAGATGCTCTAAGAATTGATATGTATTTGGGGTTTGTCAGTCAATTTTGAAATAATTTAAGACAAAAATCTTCATAAAGCATGTGCATTTTCATACAAAAGCTAAAGAATTTTCTTTGTACCATGACTTTTTATCAATATTGAGGCGGCAAAAACCTCTAAACAGTTCTCTCTTCCTCCGAAAGGAAGGACAGTATTAACTTCTGAGAAAGTGAATGGAAGTCTGTGAAAAAGTCTTAATACTGCATTCAACACTATCACATCCTTTTAAAACATTTTCTCATGTATAAAAGTATCATCTGTCATTTCATCCAAAACAGAAGACTTAATACAGCAATATTTCAAAGCTAGACTTAGGAGTCTATTTAATCTGCTTTGTTGGCTGCTTCTCCCCCAAATTTCAAATCCCTGGCATTTGAGTTAAAAGCAAAAACATTTGGAAGAAAAGCTATTCCTGTTCATTTAGGGAAGAAACTGATTTTCAAAGGAGATTTGGAGATCATCCAGGGTTGCAGCAGTTATTTTTCCCTTTATAAAACAAAAGGATCCTTCAAGGTATAAACCTGGCATTTCAGTAGATTCCAAACTAACAGATAATATGACTCCGCACAACCATTTTAGTCACCTGAAGTCCTAGATCATTTTAAGTTTTCAGTTTGAAAGTATGATCAGCAACAGTCTTCCTTGCCAGTGTTTCTAGTAATAAATTAAAATAAGCAAAAAATTGTATTTTAGTTCAGTTGCATCAATATTATAAACTAGAACACCAGTTCATCTACTGTCATTTTTTTTTACCCCAGAGGGCAAGAGTTCTAAAAAAACAGAAAGTTTTATTCCCTCAGACAGAAGTTCAAGAGTGATTGGTGATTGTTTCAACTGCCAAGTAACTATAAACCATTCTTTCTGCTACAAGATTGCTCCTTGTATTTCTTCAACTGTTTGTATATGGAAATTATTTTGCTATTACGATAGCATGACATTAATATATTGGCAAAGAAATATGCCAATATAGCAGTGACTAAGATTCAACAAGGCAGATGATTATGTAACAGTCTTGATTTCTGAAGCTATATAAATTTGATTTGAGCATATTATTTACCTATTTTGCTGACTCTTATACTAAAGCACTCCACATTCTAATAAACCATTTCAGAACATGTGCCTGAAAAACACTAAATTAACAAGTTAGTGACCTGGTAAAATAAATTGATTTTGGTACCAAAACCTCAGTGCCTGGAGTCAGTATTTCTTAAAAATCATATACTTAATAGAAAAGTATTTAAGACCCCCCAAAAGATCCCACCAGCCAACAACAAAACACAAAGGAAAATACTTATTACTGAAAAGATTTAGCTAGTATTATTCCCTCTGGGTTTGGAGAGCAAGGGCTTCTGCTGAAGTGTTTGCCTGCAGACACCGATAACTATACTTACAACACTTCATATGATAACTTCCAGTTCATCAATTACGTAAACGATAATATTGTTTACATATAACACAACAAAGTTATGTGCTGATGCAACTAATGGAAGTGAGCTCCACTAATTCTAAATAAAATAAACTATTTAAGTTAAAAATAGACACACTACATGCAATCTAATAGTGATTCAAATAGGTTTTCTGTCCACCTCTATTGCCACCTATACCATTATTAATAGAAAGCTAAATGGAACTCTACAAATTCGAGAAGTAGGTACTTTGCTCACCAAGGCCATATTAAAAGTATGGCCTCTGAGAAAGCTGTGTATAATGAGACATATGGAGGAAGTAACTAGTATGTCTTCTATTTGAGTTCTGTTTTCTTCTTTTTAATTTTCTTACTTAAGGCAGAGAAGCATTCACAGCTAATTTATACATATTTTGCACACGTTTGGAATAACGCCTCAGGATGTCACAAGGAACCGTATGCAATTAAATTGCTAATTTTGCTAGTCATATTGCTAATAATCAAATTGCTAATCATAATTTCAAAACTAGCCAATGCATTAAGCTTCCATAGTTAGTCATTAGTAACTTGAACAGCACTTGGTCTATGATATGGCATTACAGAACTTCTCAATTCTAGATGAGAGGTTACACACACAGATAGCCCCCACCAAAGGAAAAAAAAAAAAAAAAAAAAGAGAAATACTAAAATTTTAACTCACAAAAATCAAATACCAAAGAAATGATTCTGCCAATCCTAGTCCTGTCTCACTCACTGTAGAACTACAACAACAACAACAATCTACGTTTTCTCATCTCAGGTATCCAAGAATTTCATGTCTATTTATTTATGCAGATGATTAAGAGGTACCCTTCGTTCTTCAAATATCCTAGAACAGAAGCATTTGTTCAAGAACATAAAGAACAGAAATTAAATAGCTGCATAGCTTTTGTCACTGCAATGCAAAACATTTATGTCCAATTCTTAACAACTGCAGTATCACACAATTTTATGCTCTTCCTCAAAAGTGCAACCAGTATGTAGCCCAAATTTCTATACAACCCGCAGGAATTTAGAGATAAGAAAACAAATTTTAAAAAGCACCCCCCCCCCCCCCCCCCCCAACTATTCCTAGCCAGCACCAAGAGACACATTCCTACATTCCCACGGAAAGTTAACAGTACAAGGAGCATGGCCACATGTTCCCTTGAGGCCATGCACAACTGAACTGTTGCACAAAAACCAAGTTCTGGTCCCCATCACTTGCACATACACATAGATCATGGGAACTTATTTTCTCTGGGTCACTTGGCTACACAGCTGTGTGTCATTTGTTTTTAGAACACAAATGTCTTCCTTTAAACGAACAACTAATTACTGCAAGACTAAAAAAAAATCCAGAAAAGACAAAAATATCTGTATTGCTAGTATGGTATGCTTGACAACATAAGCTAAAAACATATGCAAAGCTCCTATTTCACTGAACAGTACAAGAGTATCTTACAAGTACAAATTCTGCCAAATTAAAACTTAACAGTTTAGACAGGTGACTATTATCATCAGATCACTCCCAGACGGGGTCCAAAAACTATGTTGCAGAAACCCCATCACACTGTGACAATCTTGTGTTTGTCTCCTGCTGACATACAACTAAAACTTACGCTTTCTGCATTTTTCTAGGGGAAATAAATTTATTTTATCATCTACTTAAAAGAGAGATTAGTAACAGCTACCAAGATTATCTTATGGATCAAAAAGGTATTTCCTCTCCTGGATTTCTACTCAGTTTTAAAATGTAGCCTGCATACACGAAGACTTCTTTAACAATTTCAGTAGAACCGGGGAGTGAATGTGCATGGAAAACAGATGTAACCACGTATATGCAGCTATCATAACACATAAGTGGTTTTGCGTTGAAAGTGCTGGGCAGCCACAAATTAAGTTTGTTAGACAAAGCTGGTCTAGTATTGACTCAGACATACAGATAGGGATGAGAAAAATAGGCTATGGCTTTATTTGTCACTTCAGATATGTACAGAGGACCAAACAAGCTGTGACTTACTGATAGGAGATACCAAAATTCACCTGTCAAAATTAGGGATTACAGTAGGTAAAGACACAGGAAACAGACTGCATGACTCTGGATGCCTTCACCCTCCTCCTCTTCATAAGGTCTACCAACCTTTCACCATCTTCTACATCTAAGGACCAGCCACTGGCTACACAACCTCGCTGGCTGAAGTTTTTCGGCTTTTTTAAACATGTAAGTACATTGTAAAACTCAAGACAGTAGAAACTGAAACAAGCTGGCTGTTTGCCAAGACAAAGCAGACCCTTTCCTACAGTTTGGAAAAAGTACACACAAGCTTAGTTGCCAAAGGATCCAATTACAGGCCTTGGTACCCCATCCTACTTTATCATGTAGCTCTTTTTGAAAAATCTGAATATTTTACAGGCAAATTCCAATCTGAAACTCCCACTCAAGGGATGTAAATAATCTCCTTCCTTTCTTGACATCCTCTGCCTTCAAATGTAACAAAGTTATGTTCAAATCAGACGAAATTAGCAAGTCTAAACATTTAAAGTGACATTAAGCAGACAACATTGCAATCAACCCTCTCAATTCTTTGATATGCCAGTTTTCTCTCTCATCAGTCTTTATTTCCAACAAAATTATAATAATATAATACAATATAAAGAAACAAACAAAGCAGATCTCAGAACTAGCACTGTTATTTCACTGGATTTGCTGTACGTGATTAAGCTTAAAAGCAAGTTGAGTGATCTCTTATTATTATTTCAGTATTGCACTAATTGCAGCAAGAATCCTTACATCAGCAGACCAATTTAAAATAGAAGTTGGGGTGTATCAGCTGGGACCATGAAACACTATGGTATAATGCAAATATTCTACCTAAAAGGCAATTAGCCAAAACAGATCAGAAAAATAAAAATTGGCTCGGGCCACGTTAAAGTACCTTCCAGCAAACACACTTGAACTTTTTCTGATGACAAAGCTTACTTTTAACAATAGGAACCAGTGGTATCCCTGACTGTGGGAGTTTAAAGCCTTCCATAAAGCACCACAGACACCGTGAAAAGCATGCTCCTTATGGGGTTTTTTTGAATTTTTTTTATTTATTTTTATTTCTGAGGATCTTTGCATGTCAAAATGGAAGCTTGATTAGTGAAAGAATTCATCATCATTTACCAGCTCCTTGTACTTAATTCCCAGTATAGCAGTTATTTTTCTGTTAATTGTAAGGTCAAAGAGGACCTCATGGAAGCAATAAGCAGCAGGAACTAAATAAACAGAAGACCGGATCTTTAATGCAAATGTGTTTCCTGGAGGAAAGGAGTAAATCAGTGCAGATAATGTAGTACAGAAGCAGGAAAAAAGTTTTAAAAAAAATAAAAATCACGTGTTCTAAAACAATCTGTTCAGAAGATTTCTCACTGGAACATAAGTAGCTCTTCAAAACCAGTGCCCTGCTGAGGAATTTACATACTTGCCAAGGTTTAAGTTACTAATCAAAAGCAACAGGTCTTTGCTTTGTGGATGAAAAGTTGTGATACTTGCTCAAAAATTTAACAAACAAAAAAAATCACAATCATTTTAAGGTAGAATACAACCTGCACAATGAGAACTGTCTGTTTGAGTGCATAACTGAGACAAGAACTCCAGAATATATCCCCCTTCATTAGAAGTTTTATGAAAAATAATACTGGCAGTATAATTAAGAGGCCTTCAGATACTGGACCAGTTCAAATAATGCTTAATGCTTTTCAAAGCCAGCAGTTAGAAGGTCACATCAGGGTAATTCCACGGCATGTCTCCTGATAACCACGCTTCTGGCCTGTTAAAGATGACTATGCGTTTATATAAACAGCTAAAATAGAAAATTTAATGACCACAGGGCATGACCACTTGAAAGTTGTATGCATTTTTCAAAATCACTGGTCTACCCTAAATCATTACCTACCCTTATTTGATGAACCACTGCTACAGACACCAAGACATCTGATAACTGACAAATAAGTTTTCAAATACGCTAGCTTCTGGCCCCAGAAAAGGTTCTCCCTCCATAGAAATTACATCTCTCTACATGTAATATGGTATCCTCCCAAGTACATCCAATATAACTCGATCCGTACTACAGAATTCATTGTGTTTCAACAAAAAGACTTCACTCCTGATTAATTCCTACAACTGTTTAGTACAGACATGAAACAAATTCAAGGCTTTGAGACTTCTTCCTCCTATTCCAGCCTGTGAAAAAGCAGAAGCAAGCAGTGATTAGTGAGGCCCTACTTCTTAAGAAATACACCCGTTAATTGATATTGGCATACAGTTACATCCCAGTTTTAAATCTAAAGTTATATCAGCATTTATGTTAAAAAGGAACGGAAAGTGCTCCAATAGGTATCCCCTGAAAGCATCTCACCTCCAGTACTTTTGACTGAATAGTTTTCTAGTATGCACAAGTAATGTATACACTATGTAAGCGTGATTTAGAAAACAGCTCAAACACCAGGAGTGCAGCTTGTTTAACCTAATACAACCAGTTCTCTCAACAGTGAAAATTTGTAAGACTAATGAGTAATGTTCCAAAATAACAGCGCTATTTAGCCCTTTAAAGAAGTCACTATTTCAAATGTGCTACTCGCTGAACAACAAGACTGAAATGCCTTTTGGAACATTGTATTAGACATATTTTTCCTTAGGTATTACAACAACTTGTTACATAAGCCTAAACAGCTCCTGCATAGATAAGCAATGGTAAATAATACAAAAGTCATTCTGAATATCAAACTTCATGAAAACTATAAATTTGACAGATGAATTTATAAAGTAAAAACAATACTAAAACAATATTAAGTTTATGCTGTAAAGCCTTCAAGAGGGAAGATTCAAGAGTGAAGTGTGCTTTCCCTTACAGTTCTGCATAACTGACTCACCATTGCTGCCTTCTCACTTTCTTATCAGACTCTTTGTTCCTCTACCTTGTAGGCATCAGCAGCACGGACTGGTTTCAAATCCGATTCATGGTCAGGAGTCTTACTGCAGGGAGGCTAACTCTGCACTTTGAGTACAAATACCAAGAGACTGACAACTCTCTACAAACCAGTGTAAACTGCTATGCTAAAATCACTCTACCAAAATAGTTCTGGTTTTGAGGACTTATCCAAAAAAAAGTTCTATAAAAACCGCAAGTAATATTACAGGAACATCAATTTAACCTTTATCCATATACTTATTATTGTTCCAGACTGAGCTACTTCTGCCTGAGAGAAACTTACTTATATCTCTTAAATAACAATCTAGGCTGTACTAAGATAGGACGAGAGGAAATGGGCTCAAGCTGCGCCAGGGGAGGTTTAGGTTGGAAATTAGGAAAAATTTCTTTACGGAAAGGGTGGTCAAGCATTGAAACAGGCTGCCCAGAGAGGTGGTGGAGTTACCGTCCCTGGAAGTGTTCAAAAAACGGGTAGATGTGGCACTTCGGGACATGGTTTAGTCTAGTCTACCCTTGATTGGTTTAGTGTGGACTTGGTAGTGTAGGTTAATGGTTGGACTGGATGATCTTAAAGGTCTTTTCCAACCTAAACGATTCCATGATTCTATTCTATGATTTTAAGATCTACCATGGGGGCTGGACTAGATGATCTTCAAAGGTCCCTTCCAACCCAAACAATTCTATGATTTCCCTGAAGAGAAAAATAAACTGGTGGAAACCAAAAGCAGAAAAGTAATTTGATATACTTCCTTCCTAAAGAGAGAAAGGGTACTTGGATAGAGTACTTAGAAGCATAAAAACTAGTAAATTAATCTTAAAAACAAAATTAAAGACAACACCATTCTAGTCAGCGTTGAGGAACAGTAGAACAGTACACCAAGTGCAACAGGGGCAAAGAAGCACTTTAAAAGACCTTATGAGTATAAACAAAAAACTGCTTAGCCTATGAAGCAAAAATTTAAAGGGGCTATAAGTGAACTCTTTAAAATAAAACAAAAAAAACAACAGTTAGGAGAAGAAAAGGTCAGACATCAGCAAGGGGAGAAAGCCACCTGGCCATTTCCAGATGACATGACTTGCACTGGCAGGGTTTAGCAGGCACTGGGGAAACAATCCACATCCCCCTCAGTAAATCATCTTTGGTTTGAATATAGGAAAGGGGTTTTCTATTTGTATAGCCTAAGGAACCATAAAGAGATAAAAATAACCACATTCTGTTTGTCTTGTTGAATAGGGGATTAAAATAACTGGCAACATTTTAAGTCATGAACTAGAGGTGGATTCACCAGGTCACAATTGGAAAAGGAGAACTGCCAGTCCTTGATAAGCATGGCAATTACCATTCTTTTATATACAGAACTACTCTAAGGGAGTACAGCTTCCTTACACAGCAATAATAGCATATCCTTTGATTTATACAGTACTCCTCCAGCAATACAACCAACATCCTGTTTTCATCTTAAAGTACAGCTGGGCAGTTTGTCCATGGGCTTTATTTATCAGAGTTCCTATAACCGAGTCCCTTCTCATTATGAGAAACAGCACCCTCCAATTTAGCACCATTTAGAACCTTCCTGGTTCTTTCCTTCTGAAAATTCTAATATGGTACCTACCTAATCTACAGAGTATATAGATGGATATTAACTGCTTTGAAACAATGTGACTTAAGTTTATAAATATTTACTAAAGAAAATAACACACTTCTCCCACCCAGAAAGTCATGTAAAAACACCCAAGAAAACTCAGAGAAAAAGGATTTTCTTACTTTACGGCTTTCAGAGGAAAGGACAGAAATACTGCTTGAATGATCTAAGCTGTAAGATCTCACAAAGCCCTTAAAACACACACACAAATTCCTGAGATCTGAAACAGTCTCTGTAAGTTCTCCCTGAATGTAAATGTTTTCCCTGAACATAACAGAGAATCTCTGTAAAAATGCCTAAAAGAATATATGTGTAACAAATTTTTATTAGACACCTCTCAGATTATTTTAAGTATTTAATAATTCTGTATCCTGTGTTATCGCAACAGTGAGAATCCTGTCAGAAATCCAGTATTTTCCACATTCCTACCCATGAAAGTAACCAGCCAAATAGCATTTTGAATTATTTACATGCTCATACTCTGTAACCACGCAGTAACTCATGAACATGCCATTCATATGTTGTCACACTTCAGAAATAGAAAGAGTCCCTAAATGTTAACCACTGTACTTGTTCAAAACAGTTTTAGAAGAAATTGTTGCTTGTTGAATACATTAAATCACTAAAAACTTATAAAATGAGGAATGTATTGCTAGTTAAATCTACAAGACATCCACATTTTTTACCAACTTATCTTCAAGCAAGTGGTAAGCACCATGCCAGCAGAGCATCAATGGAAACAGAAAGGCAACTACTAATACCAATATAGGGCAAACTTCTTGATTAGAAACTAATGACCTTGATTCAAGAGCACTAGAACACCTTGAATTTGTCTACACTGGCCAAAAAAGGCCTGGGGTGGGGTGGGCAGTGGGGGTGAAGGATAGGCAAAATTACCACCAACACAGCTGCAGCAACAGAAGCTTCAGTGACAAGGTGTGTAGATCAGAACACCACCTAGACCAGCGCTTCTACTCCTTTCCTTAGTGGTAGGAGCTACGTCCAGGAAAAGCTGCAGATAGTTCATTTGCTAAAATCTCTCCAAAATTTACCCCGACTTCCCCAAATTTAACTGCAGTAGATCAGTACTTCACAGAATGTTGTTATAAAACTAAAGTTAACATGCTGAAAAACAGAGCAGGTAATCAACCTGGGAAAAAAGTTCACAGCAGCTATCTACACAGGTGACAGAAGCAGAAAGAGATACAAACAAGAGGGTGTTGTAATTTAGCTGCAAACTCGGTGAAATTGAGAAGTTCAACCTCACTCTACCACGTAAAACTCTACGTGACAGTAACCTAAACCCCACCGATCTCTCTTAAGTGACACATTTTCTCAGTCCCAGTAAGTAAGGGTTGGGTTTTGAATGCCACCCAAAGGAGGAAATCCATGGAGAGAACTCTGGCTTCATATTGGAGAAGAGATTCAAGTTGTGACTAATGGCTATCTGGCTGTTCTTTTGACACACATAAAACAACAACCAGAATTTTTGGAATTTTTATTACATGGATATAAAGCCAATACCATAGTGCTGCTAGCTTAAAGAAGAAAGGCTCTCTTTGGATCCAGAAATTCAAAGCTGACACTTCAAAAACATCCCCAAACTAACAGAATATCCTAAGGTGAATACAGGCAAGGAAAGAGGGCCTAAAACAACAAAAGCTTTGCCTAACCTTAAAAAGAGAAAAATTCATTTCCTCAGACATCTGTGATTACAAACAGCTTATCACTGACTTCTTCTAACTGAAGAAAAGGACATAAAGAAACTGCAAAAAAATTACTCCACCAGCTAAACAGCAGCAGCAAACCTACTCAGTTCAGAAGACGACACTGAAACTTCCTTCCACCTAGATTGTCCATAAGGGAGGGAGGGAAGTAGGTATGCAACCTCTGTTAATTATTTGACTACTATCAAAAAAACAGAACAAAGAAAAAAAAGGGGGTGGGGGGGGAAGTGAATCTCCATATCCAGCGCCAGATCTCTGAATGAATCAGGCTTTCTCATAAAGAGTCACCAAACCGCCTCTTTCTTGCTGCCACTTAAATATGTGGCTGAAAATATTTGTTAATCAGAGCCACTGATAAACAGAATGAAACACAATAATGGTACAGCTACATCAGTTTGAGGATGTGATTCACGTTTTCTGACAGATCTCATTTTACTGTCAGAAACCAAAAGTTTTTTAATGGGCTAAGCTTAATGACTGAATTTTTACAACTTGAACAAATGCTATGCCATGTTTAGCTATCCCTTCCTATCTTTGATAAAGTATCACATGCTCTCTTACAGACTGGAGATCTTTCTACCACATTGAGCATTTTTTCACGATACCACAAACTGACTCAAGGAAACACTTACTCTCAGTGTACGACTGAGATATGAAAAGTGATGTGACAGGATGTGGGAAAGGCCAATAACTGCAGACAGAGTTTTCCAGATCCCACTGGGGTTTTTATTTTATTTTAAATGAAAGTTAAAAACTCACAAAATGATTACTCCTGATCTTGGAGCTTTTGTTTATATGCAACAGAAGAACTCTTGACATACTCGACCATTTTTCCTTTCCAAGAATATGCTGTTGGCAAATGAACTGCACACTTCTCAATCAGGGTAGGATTTTGCAAGCGTGTTTCTATCTTAAGTTGCTAAAGTGGCTCTGACAAACATTTGTTTACAAAACAAACAATTCACTGGGCACTTCATTTCCTGCTACAGATGTGTGCATCTCAAACAGGAAGAGGCAGCATCAGCTTGTCAGAGTATAGACAGATTTCATTCAGCAAATGTGAAGGAAAATCCAGAAGTTCCTCTCTAGTGGAGACAGCATGCAGGACATCCATCTCTTCTGCAGAGGGGCAAAGCTTTGACTAACACCATATAGATCTTTTCATGAGACCACTCAGGATACCAAGTAATTTTAAAATCTCCATCTACAGTCAACACATATAAAATATTGCTTGGCATTGTACAGGATGAAATTTAAACATTTATGTTATATGTCATTATTTCCAAACAGTCTCGATTCTACCATAAAAACTTATTCTGGAGTAAGTGCTGGCAAGCAGTCTTTAAAAAGAAAAAGAAAAAATCCTGTAAACCCATTAGCTGGCAGGCTTTACATACTGGAGCTACAGAATCCAGGAAAATTTTTTGGTAAGTAAAAGCCGGGGGGGGAGGGGGGGGGGAGGAAGAAAAGAAAAAAAAAAAAAAAAGACAGAAGCCTATAAGCAGTATCTTAAAGAACACCATCAGAAAGAAAAAATAAGAACCGACTGACTTGTTTGAATATCTCAAACTATCATAGCACCAAACCCTATTTTTTTCTAAAATAAATCATTGTATATTTTTAAGGTTTCATTTAACATTTACAATTCATTGCATTTCCTTCCTTCTCCTTTATTCATTTGAGTTTTACACTGCTGTAATGCCTCTTTATGCGTATTTTGGGAGGAAGACTGGAAAGTTTGTAAGAATGTTTGGGCAGTGGAAATATGAGAACAGTCAAAGCAAGATGCCTAGAAGTAAGACAGAGATTCCAACAGTTCAGACAATGATGTCAGATCCTTATTACTTTTCCAAAATAAGCTGCTTCAGATTCTCTCCTATCCCCCTCACTATTGACAATCAGCTCTGAAGGAGTGCTTATAAAATGCTTTGGTCTGCCATACCTTCTAGATTTTCATCTTGCTTTTCTATAAAAGTGAACAAGCATTCCCTGGTGTGTTGAGACTATTTCAAGAACACCTGGGGCAGGGGGTGCAGGCAGATGTGCACCCTACACTGCAGAATAACAATCAAAACAAAACCCCAAAGTTACCTACACTTCAAAATCCTGTGATCCCTGTACATATCACTTGGAAGAAAAACATATCCCTCTCCCCACCCCCCAAGAAACAAAAGAGACGCATTAAGGAGATGAAGGAATAAACACACATCTGACCCAGTTCCATCCGTTCCATCCGTTCATTTCTACAACAGATGCCCTGATAACCTGTCATACAGACACCAAATTAAATCTATCTAATTCTGAGGAAGGCCAGCATATAACACATTAAGAAAATTACTGCTACTGGCCCAACAAAGTCCTAAGTAAAGTCTAACTTAGTTGTAAGAAGAAAAATAATAAAATAAATCCTATTTCATGTCTCTAGCTACCACTGCTGCCTTAAGATCTCAGCTCCAAGTCCTACGATGTCTAAGGCATTACTCAATGTGAGTAATAGATACTCTATTAATAGATAACACAAAGATATGCGAGCGGAGGAGAACAGCAACTGCAAAGACAGCCAATGACCACTCTTTAAAGTGCCATGAGAAAAGCCCATGCCCATGTAAGCACAAGGGAATAAGATGCATTAACCCAGGTAAAATGTGGTATGTAAATTTAAACACAAAGCCACATTTAGAAAAAGAAGAATCTATAGTTTCAGCTTGAAGTCAGGGGAAAAGCAATCAGATACAGGCAGAATGGACCACAGGAAAAACATAACAGATGGAAGGACCAAGCTGAAGGGCCAGGTTCTCTTTATATAATGCACAAAAACAGAATCCAAAAAGCTAAAAGCAGAAGAACTCTATGAAAGAGTTTAAGGACAGGGTCATACATTGCAAAACAGTTTAAGGTAATAGGAGGAAGCAATCTCCTCCCCCTATCAAGGAAGAAAAAAACCTCCAAACCCCAAGCGTTATCTTCAAGAGCATCTGCGGCCAATAAAAGCAGATGGGGAAAGACCACTTGAGCTTCCAAATGTTCAAAACCACAATGGTTAAGGTGCCTTAAGAATTGTTACAATTCTTCAAAGTTCCTAAGAATCATCCATGAGAAAGGCTTTTAGAAAAGAAGCAGTAGCACAATCAAGTTTAAGATTCAGCAAAACAGGGCTTTCTCCAAGTAGTGAGTACTTTAAAAACTGAATGAGGTAAAAATAGCCCAAGGAGGGTGCCAAGGATGGAATTAGTCAGGCTACTTTGTAGTTTGGGTGGAAGGAGAGGATCAAAATTGCAGGCAAGGGGAAGTGAGAGACCATGAATCAGAGACCAGCAGAGGATACAGAAAAGTTTATGTCTGGAGACTTCATAGTGTAGATGGAGAAAGCAGTAACTCTTAAGGAATTAAAGTCTGGGAACCTAGGGACAACTTTCAACACATAGCGGTACGTGATTTTTGAGGAATTACAGTTTTTAATTTAAAAAAGAAAAAAAATGTAGTCAAAGCTCAGATTTCTGTCATGGCTTGAATTTCTGATTTTACACAAACTTCTGAAAATCATCAGAAATTCCACCCCTGGAAATTCCACCTACTACACAATCACCATCAACTAACACACGCCTTGTTTGTCTTGCAAACTAAAGAACTAAAAAAAAAAAAAAAATCCATCCATGCAAATAGTTTCTGTGCTCTCAAAGCCAGAACGGTGTCATATTTAATTCTGCACAACACGTATTTTTAATGAAAAGAACAAAAGGTTTAAGTCCACAGCTAGTAGTGAAGAAAGATGTACATCATTTTTGCCTGAAGGGGTTTATAACCCAGCATGATGAGTTGTAAACATTTGTTTTCTCAACTTTGTTACTAACAGACATTTTGGCTCCTCTATTTTTTTTTTCCTAGATCCAGAAACAAAACATTGTTCCTCCCAAGTAAAAAATGCTTTCAACATTGCTGTGACAAGGAGAGTTAAACAATAGATACCTCAGTAAACTATCTTCTACCTGCAGTATTATGTCCAGTTGTTTTGTCAGTCTAGTTTGACAGAAGGACCGTAGTAGATTTTACAAGGGTCAAGAGCAATACAATGACACTTAAACACATGGTAAAACAGCAAATGACAAAACCCAAACTTGACACACTATTCTTCCCTATTGCCCTTCTAATTACCTTGAGACCTATTCATAAAAAGTATCTGGACAATAGTAACACAAAGTTTCCACTGCTACCCTACTGATGGTCCCATATACTAGAACATTCTTATTTAACTCACTTTATTCAGCAAAGCTCCTAGCATGTCAAATTGTGTGTGTGTGCGGGAAGTCAAATTGGATGCAACATATAATAAAAAACCAATTCCTTTTACAAAAATTATAGAAAAAGCAGTCCCTCCAGGCAACTTTGTCAATAATATGTTTGTATTACAGTGACAACTGAAAGAGATGCTTATGCCTTTTCCATAGCAAAACATTTAAAACTTACCCGCTAAAACCCCATGTACAGAGCCTTAGTCTTTGGAAGAAAATGCATCTGAAGGTCTGACATGAAAGCCTGGTAAAATACCAAAAGGGAAAAATAATTCCCAACAGGAAACCAAGGCCCATGAGAAGAACAAGATTTTTAAAACAATAAATCAATATTCAGCAATATTAAATTGAAAAGGGATTTGATTTTAAAGAAAAATACCCACATTTCCAATGCTGTTATTTTGAGATGGAATGGTGGGGTTTTTTTTAATTAAGACAGCATCACTTTGTAGGAGAGATGTAGGGCAAAGAACAAAAACTGTACCATTGTTGGTATTTGAGAAAAATTCAAGCTCACAACATTTCTTGTTTAGCATAGAGTACTTGTTTGCATTGTTTGGGGAGAAGGACAGGTTTGTTAATTTGTCTGTTTTTAAGTAAGACTGATCTATGTTTTCCAAACCAAGTAGCCATATTTCCAGAACAGAAATAAAATTCAGAGAAATGTGCAGAAAGGATTTTTAAAATACAGCTAAGAAAGCACAGCTTGGAAGCTGCTTCTTCAATGAAAACCTTTGTAGAACTAAAGCTTCCAACAAAACCAATGCTCTCTCACAGAAGAAAGCTTATGCCTAGCTAAAAATATTCATGTGCTCTATTTTCTTTAACTGAAAATAGCAATCTTGACAACCCTAGTCTTGCAGCCAGTTGACATATATGGAAGCTCCCCAGGGACACATTTCACAGATAGTTTAGGGATCCATCCTTTAACCACCTACAGCACTTTGATCATTTACAACCACCAAAAGACATGTATAAATGTACATGCCCCTTCTGAACTGGATAACCTCCTAGCAAATAATAAACAAATCTAGGAACTCTCAATTCTGTAAAGACTCCCATGGTATTCCACTTCTGATGCATAAAAAATGTTTCTTAAACTATGAAAAAAAATGCATATTTATCCACTAGTCCATCACCACGCAGATTTTAAGTCAGAACCCATCTACTGGAACTCAGTTAGTAAATGTTTAAGTTTACTTTCATACAGAGTTGCATTTTTTATTGTGGGACCTTACCTTAGGAGAGAATTCAGGTGAAACCTCAAGTTTTTAATTGCCTGTTACAGCTCAAAACAGCAGGGGGTGGTTCTCCCCCTTGAACTCTCCATTGTCACATGCTGCACAGTCAGTTTCCTCTTCATTGTGCTAAGCTGGGCACGGCCACAGAACTCCACAGGAGTCTAGGAGCCAACATCTCACTTCTTGTCATCCTCTAACGCCCTGACATCAACTCTCAGAGTTTTAGAGCGGTACATAGTGACAGCAAATACTCGCAGTAAAGACCAACTCTTTCTCAAACAGCAGGCAGCTACGTGAACTCAAGTCAGAGTAGCAGGTCAGCTGTTGGGGAAGCAAGTGAGAGCCAGGTGAAAAGGGAAAAAAGCGCACAAACAGACCTGTTTTAACCTGCAAGCAGCCATAAAAGAGAACACCAGGCATTCCTTGTATCCACTCCATTAACAGAGCAACTTACCATATTGACTTGTTAATTTCTAGGAAAAAAACCCAAACAACCAACTAGAATTAATTTCTAGAAATTCTAGAAAATTTCTACTCTAGAATTCTAGAAATTTCTAGGAAAAAAACTAGAGTTAATTTCTAGGGAGGGGAAAAAAAATATTTACTTGAGCAGGCACAAGCATTGTTAACAACTCCCACAGCTGGCTGGATAATTTGGCATCTGCTGCTCCCCAGCACACGTAAAACTACAACAGTGGCAGCTAGAAACAACAGCAATCAAGCTAGAAAAACTTGCATGCTTAGAAACTTTCTACCAAGCTACAGTCAAGAAAGTCAGCAGTAGTACTGGACTTCATGAAGGAAGGCCTACCTAGGTGTTGCCAGATTACCTGAGAAACCATTTATTTGTGACGTTAAAATATTCCTACTGAGTTAATTTATCCATCAGATGACAGGAATCCTGTAAAGATCTTCCATTTCCTCTGGAATCTAAGCTTTTGGTCCCCTAAAATGGGCTCTTTTCTTCTTTCACCCAACACAGATGCGCCTACTCAACATAAACAGTGATATTCAGGTTTACATAAACACTGTCATCTCCTTTAAAGTTCACCAAAAAAATCCAGTAACAATAGAAAGAACCTATCCTAAGATAACAGTGAAACTCACCTTCCAGTCTCAAGCACTTTTCCCCCTCACATGCTTTTGATACCTCACTAACGACTAGCTCTCACTTTTCCTTTTCACAGGATACCATCGCACTTGGACAAAGCTTTGAAATTGCTGATTTCTTTATTTGTATATTACCCTCCCACACATTTTTTCACCCTAGTATCCACATTCCTCAACCCTCTAATGTTTCCTTGATCTCATTCCCACAGCAACATACTCCAACAGTGAACATTACCACTGACTACTCAACAGGCACCCAGCTATGACTTCAGACTTGACAAAGTTTGAGTAATCAAACCAGCTTTTAAATACAACGTTCAGTTCATGGCACCACTGTGTCATGCAACTATTTGACACTGCCTTGGCTAAGGCAGATACATTAAAAAGAACAACATAATCACCTCAAGAAGTATTATGTGTATGTTCAGAACTCAGCTGGCAAATTACCCCCTGGAATGATTAGCATCCAAGTGGCTCCTGATGGGGATCCACCCACAAAGTAGCTAACTATGTTTCAAATATCCAGCAGACTCTATGGTCACAAATTCTCAAAGTTCTTTCCATTTTGTTATTGCTCAATTAGTTGATCTTCATCAGGGTCATGGGGGTGAGAAATAAATGAGCTAACTATTTATCTTGAAGCTTTCACTTTTAGAGATAAAGCACATCTAAGATTGGACTACTTGTTAGACCCATGCCAGCCTAACTTCTGATCCTAGATAGTGCTACCATTTAGCATCACAAGCACAAAATGTCTTGCATTTATTCATAAATATATGTATACAATAATGTAGCATACAGAGCAATAGCAACAGCTAATTAACGCCAAGATAAAAATGTAGTTTTGGCCCTGAGCTAAATTTCACCAAACTGTGCAAATTTAGATACACAACCCCCGCTCCCAATCTGCTGCTGTGCCTTGGCAACAGAATGTTTGGTTTGAAGCTATTACTACACTTTCTGTCCCATCCCACACTCCACAACAGGGAGGACTTTCATTTATACTTGAACAAACCTGTGGCTACGTGGCAAACTGACTCAACCGACAACGTGAAAGAGAGGAAGAGCACTCAAATCAGTATTCTAAGCTTGATGTCAGACACTTCTCAACACTGAGCCACAGCTGATGTCTCCAGAGATCCATAATCAGATTGAAATGATTTGATAAAAACTCAACGGTTACACACACACAAGAGAAAAGCTAAATTTCTTGTTCTTTCTGAAAACGTTTCTCACTTCCTCAGCCCTAACCACGTGAAAAAGACTTCTCTCCTGTTCTTATTAAACTTTTCAAATACATTCACTAGGCCAAGCAACCAGGGAACAGGAGCATGAAGACACATGTGAGGAGTGTCTCTGGCAGTAAGCTAACCAAAGCTCAGCTTGGCTTGCTGCCCCCCGCCCCGATACAATCATCTCCATCTTCAGCCCCTGGAGAGCAGCTGTATCTCCCAAGCATGTTTTCATTAGACACACAAAAAGAAAATGACAAAACAAAGGGGATTTACTTAGGTAAAGCAGGTCAGAAAGCTGTTATTTTGAAAGTAAGCATATAGCTTTAAATATGATTTAAGGGAACAAATGAAATAATGTAAAATTATCAGAAACTGATTAGAATTGAGTTAAAAGGTGGACCTCAATGTGCATTCTAATATTTCACAGGAAATCAATCTTCCATTTACCAAAACCCAAATTCGCTCCAATATTTTAACAGCATATTAACTTACAGTTCTTCATGGTAAAAGCCTGTATCAACTAGTGAAATCTACTTGGTAGTGTAAAAATTTATTGCTCCAGGGTACAGGACAGCTATCCAGCAACAGCAGGAAAACCGTGTTCAAGAGGCAGGATAACAACCACAGCCACTTTTTTTTTTTTTTTTGAAGTATTAAAACACACATTTTCCTATCATCCTGTAACACAGCCAATACATAAAGCCAGTTCAGCTCTGTGATGAACAGGAGCAGACTGTGTCAACCTGCCTGGCAGGAGCACACTGTCATGAGTGCTGCTCAGACTCAAGGCAAGATAGATGAGCTACAAAATGCCTTGAAAGTAGGTCCAGCCAAGTTTCTCCTGCTACCAGAAGAAACTATGTGTCATGTCCAGCCATTTACTGGGCACACCTCCTATTCACCGTATTAAAATAAAAATCCACCAGAAGTTGTTTTTAAAAATCTTTACTGATTTACTTTGATTGTGCGAGAATAACACTGGCATATACCCCTACATTTTTTCCCCAAATTCAAGCAAACATTTTTATCCACAACTGGTTTTAATAAACAATTTTTCAATAGGAAAGCACAATCCTGCATACAAAAACATTGTCTTCCAGGATATAATTACAGGATCCTTTCCCAAACCTTGTCCCCGTAGAACTGATAACAAAATTCCATATTGAAGAGCCACCAATGATTAAGTTATATTGAAGTTCCAAGGCTAAATAAACATCAATGCTTGAAAACTCACAAAACACCTTCAACACCTCTAGCCTTCTTGGCAGTTAGCATAAATAGACTTTCTAAGCTGTGAAGAGTTATCAGTAATTACACCACATAACTTCAAACAGTGATTTAAGAACACTTACTGGGAAACAATTTTCAGCTGCAGATTAACAACATCCTCCACCTGGCTAGACAGGTTAAGAAGAGATATAATGCAGTATCATATCATTTGGTAATTCATTTAAAGTAAATTGCTACTTCAACTGAAATTCTTCTCAGATTGCACAATTTTTCTTATCATCTCAGAGAGAGAACCGCAGTACTGCTTACTATTCAAAAACATATCTGTGGATCCTTTTCAGTAAACTGGGAGTTGTCATTTTTGCTGGTATATCCAGATTTTTTTCCTCAAACCCAGTGTCTGGATGAGCAAATGGGACCATCTTCAGGAAATAATTAAGACTCACACTAAAGAACTCTTGTTATAACAAGCAAGGAATGGTAAATTGACTTCCTAAGTACCAAATTATATGGGAATAGCTGATAAAAGGCCTGAAAATATATCTGCAGGGCTAATGCAAATAAGCACTGCTGTTAGCTGCATGTTTTTCAAAACTGAAATGTGAATGCTGACAGATGCTTGAAGTCACATTAAGGGAACCGACTGCTTTTCCTGACTTCTCTAAGTCAAGCAGCAGCAAAAATTCAGTATAACCAACAGCTTTATGGCAGGTGATAGGCCCAGAGAAGCTGTCGGGACAACCAAAATTGTAATTGTGCCTTTTTGCTTCATGTTCCTGTCCACATGTAAAACTAAGGACCTTCAAGACATACTGTCATCTTAGTTGCTTCCTAGCTTGGTATCGTGCTATATTATCATACACTCAGTCCCTTCAACTGTGCTTACATACACAAGGCCCTAAGTGAATAAATACCCCTCCTCTGAGTCTTCTGTATTCGCTACAGCCATGACTTCAAACTGATCCTATTGCTACTGCAAATACTACAGTAAATTACCATCAGCTGCACCTGTTTATCTTGTAGTCACTTGGTCAGAAATCCAGTGAATCCATTTTTGCACATAATACGGAAGCTTCAAGAAAGTCTTGGTGTTAAAAAATACACTCACCACTTGTTTCGTCCCTTCTACTTACAGATAACTCCAGCAGTCTTGTCAGTAATTTTGAATCCTCAAGTTCCTACTGAAGTTATTGACTGAATTAGTTTTCTTCAAACATACCTCACTGCTTGACTCAAAGGGAAGTCCTCCTCCTCCTCCTCCTGATCTACAACTGGGGTAGTTTTACTTAGATTTAAAAATATGTTCTTTAAAGTTACGCTTTGTGACGGATTATAAGCAATTCGTCAGAATAGCCTAACATGTAAAAACAAGCAAACATAAAAAAAAACAAGCGCCTTTTACTTCTCCCAACAGATGCCACTTGTTTATTTTTCTTCCTCCTCCAACGTGGGCAGCTACCCAAGCACTGCGAAGCGCCCAGCTCTCCCACACCGCTACCACCGCTTTTGCGGGGACAACTGGAAGTTGGCGTGCGCACACCTTACACACGGGCAGACTGGTCAATCGCGCGTTTCAGAAACTTCACGGAGGAGCCGATCCCGACAACGCAGCGCTCCCCGACAGGTATTGCGCTAGCGGCAATACCGCAGCCCGGCGGAGGCAGCCGGGCGGCGACGCCGGCAGGCAGGTCGCGGCTCGTCCCTGCGGAAATGCCTCGGGCCAGGGGCGAGGGCTGGCGGCACAGCCCGCCGCTGCTCAGCCAGGCACCGCCGAGGCGGGCGCCCGCGACCCCGACGGAGCGGTGCGGCAGCCCCGTCCCGCCGCAGAGCCGGTTCTCAGCGGGGGGAAGCAGCCCAGGGGCCGTCGAGGCGCGGGAGGCGGCGCCCTCCCTCCCTGCCTGCCCGCCCGCTCCCGCCGCGCCGGCGGCCGTTTAACGGTCGCGCTGCTCCCTCTGCCTCCGCCTCCCGCTCCCGGCCCGGCCGAGGCGCTGCGGTCCCGCGCGGAGCTTCCGCCTCGCTCCCTGCGCCGCCGAAGCCAGGGGAAGGGGCAGGGGCACCCGCCCCCGGCGCTGGGGAGCCGCCTCTCGCCCCCGCTTGCTTCCCAAGCAGCCGGACGCGCACAGCGCCGGCCTCCCCGCCCCGAGCTGCCCCCTCGCACCTCACCTCACCTGGCCTCGCACACGGCCCGGCGTGACCGCGGCTCCCCCCCTGGAGCCGGGGGGCGCCCGGGCCTCCCACCCGTGCGGCGAGCTCTGCTTACCCGGAGGGCGGCGGGCCGGCCGCCTGCGGAGCGCGGCCGTCCATGCCGGCGGCTGGGTGAGCGCAGGTCGGCTCCGCGGGGGCAGGGCGGGCGCAGCCGCTGGGATCCGCCCGCACAGCGCCTCGGCTCCCCGCCTCACCTGCTCGGGGCGGGCTGAGGAAGACGGCCCCGCTCCGCCGCCCCCAGCGCCGCCGCGCCCCCGAGCTCAGGCATTCCCCGCTGCTTACAGCGCGGCCATGGGGCGCCTTCCCGGGCCGGCGGCCACGCACACGGCTCCGCTGAGCTGCCTGCGCCGGGGCGGCCGCTCGCTGAACCACACCTTGGGCGGAGGGGGAAAAAAAAAAAAAAACACAAAAGGGAAAAAAAAAAAAAAAAAGAAACACCACCCAAAAAACCACCACAACTTCGCGGCGAGAAACTTGAAACGCGGAACCTTCCCCGCTCCGTCACCCGCGCAGAAACAGAGGCTCCCTGTTCCCGTCCCAGCTCCTCCCTCCCTCGCTGCCCGCCCGCCTCCACACGCCCGGCTCCCCCTCCAGCGGCGGCCCGACGCCCGGCCGGTGCGGGGACTCGGCTCGGCCCCGGCCGCGGGCTGGCAGCGGCCAGCGGGGGCAGGGCCGCTCCTCCCGGCTGGAATTTTCCTCTCGCCGAGCGCAGCGTCCCGGCGGGCGCCGCGGGCTCGGCCCTTCCCCATTCCAGCCACCAGGGCGCGGGGCGAACGCCCGACAGGTGAGGGGAGCAGGCGGGGAGCCCGCGCCGGGCTCCGTGGCCAAAGCTAGGTCGCCCTGTGCCCGCTGTCCGCCGCCCCGGGGACTCGTCCCGGCTGTGTGCGTTGAAGCTTCCTTGCAGTCGTCCCCCGCACCCCTAGGCTCGCCCCCCACCCCTCATCCGCGGCTGCAGCACAGCGCGACCCGCTCGTCTCACGGGTCGCTGAGTACCGGTGTTGAGAGTGGTTTCAGCCAGGTCTTGGGTTTGCTCTTTGAGCATGGCGGCACTTCAGTCATTTCTGTGTGACGAGCTGCTCCTTTGCAGCACCTGCTGAGCAGATCTGGCAGTAGGTGCTGCTTGCCCCTGTCAGCCCCGAGCGCCTTCCCAGCTGTGCCGTGTGATCAGGGGCTGGGACTGCGCAGTAAAATACAACTCTTTATATTAGGCAGGTAATATTTTGGCCGGTGCTTAACAGAAGTTGAAAAACAGCCAACCGCAAAGCATTTATACCTTTTTTTGTTCCATAGGGAAAAAGTGGGACATTACATTCTACTAAAAATGTCCTTTTTTCTGACTAGTTCTAACATTACATATCTGGAAAAAAATTATAATTGACTATGTTAATATTATTCATAATATGGACACTGTCTAGTATAACACTGTATATAGTATAATACAGATACTGTACTTTATTTGCTTCTCCCTGTACGCTCTTCTCATTTGTACCGTGCTGCTTCAATAAAGATTTTCTTCTGCTTTGACTTTCTGCTTCTTCAACAGAGATTAAACAACCCTGAAGCTGCCTGTTTTGACAGACCCTAGAGGCTGATCACACCCTGAATAACCACATGCCATATCAGGCACACCCACTAATGTGTGCACGGTTCTTAAACAAACCAAAAAAAAAATCACTGATGAGTCAGATGGATTTTCCATGGTCGTTTTCAAAGAGACAGTGTTCAACAAATTGATCAGTAAGAATCTGAAGAACAATCTCACTGAAGACCTTATGTAAGTCTCTGACCCTTTTTCTCTTTTGACAGTCCACTTTCTTTTCTCGCACTCCTCAAATTGTTTGGCCACTTCCTAGGTTAGGATGAAGGTTGGCAAATAATTCCTTTGTATGTTGACTGTTCCTGCAGTAAGGGCACGGTAACTTTCTGCATTCAGAGCGTAGCCTCAGTTTCAACACAAAAGAACTTCATGTTTCCAACCAGCTACTTCTTGGGCAAAACCATTAAGTGACTGCATCTTCTAAATAGTAATGAAACTCACATGTTTTAAAGGTGTGAGATGATTCAACACTATAGTGCTCTTTCAACTGAACTGAAGACCATAATAGCCGATTGTATATTAGTTAGAATAATTACGCAAGTTGCTGTGATGTTGTTATCCATTCTAATCAGCTTTGCTGGACCACCAACAGATAAGGAACAGTTGTACCAGTCTCTTTAAAATCTCATTTGAAAACCACTATATGCTATAGTCTAATTCTTCTGGCAAGTACTAATGCCATGAAGATTGCAATCTACTGCATAGCTCACACAGACTAATAATAGAAACTCAGCAATGCCAGGGAAAAAACTGACATCAGGAAAATAACCTAAAAAAAAAGTGTTAGTGGTGGCAATTTCCAATAGAGGCTGGGGAATTATCTAAAAAAGCAGTTCACTGAATAATGTCAATCTCACTTAAGAGGGGAGAGGTTATGCTTATCTTCTTACACTACCCCTTCTCTTATTCAAATCTTGGTTGTTAACTAAACACATCTGGAATGCTGATCACTAGAAACACTGTAGGCTTTAAACTTGAGTGCCTGCGGACCACGTTCTGCAGTGACAGTTTTATGATGACTAGACTTAAAATAGCGGGTTTTATGAGCTGCCGGAGATACCATTTGTCGTAGGGATCTCAGTTTTTAAAAACAAATTCTAGACTCCTATAACACTTTGTTTTTTAACAATAGAAAATCAGTTCTGTGCTTGAGTTTCATAAGATGTTGACAAACTCTTTTTATTTTTCTATTTTTAAAAAGTTCACAACTTTGTCCTGAACTCAAAATGTTGCTCATATAAAGCAAATGTAACTCATACACAATAAACAGAAGTCTGCAAGAGGGAATACCAAGTAAATGGGCTATTAATATACTATTCATGTCTCTCCAATTGAATAGTTGAAAGAACATTTGAAGAAAAGTTCCCTAGCTTTTTCAAGCTGTTCTGTGAAGATTTCATTGTAGCAGTTAACGAAGTGGCAGGTTATTAACTGCACAGTTGCAATAATGTCATCCTTTGTCTACGGTTTGAGGTAAAACAATACTTGAGCTGGAGGCATTAATCCGTGTGACAAGTTGCCACCCGCTGCACTCAGTGAATGTACTTGGTGCCACTGTATATTCAGTATAAATGTTTGCAGATTAATACCCAGTTCTGATTACTGTTAGCATAACCTTCAAGTTACGCTTGTAGTGAGAACGGTTAATTCCAACTGCTATTTGAAGGAGAACCTCTGTCTTAGGTAAAGATGTGGAGTTCCAAGCAGCTTACTAAGTATGGGGTTTTCATACAAGTTAAATTGCTAAAAACAAAGTCCTGCCTGTTCTGAAAAAGCAGTAATATCCCATGGCATTTTTCATAACAGTCAGGAGTTGTCCTAGATGGCTTTGGGAAAATCTCCATGCCTCCACCCACACGGTAGGATAGTGCTGGTGGTTGCTCTCCTCTGTTCAAGAGGGTGCCAGAAATGTGGAATACAAATATTTTGGGATGAAAGATGCTGTAGAGATGTAATAGACCATATGATTTTCAAACAGGTACGCCCATTATTGCCTGCGGTGAAAGCTATTAGAAGTGTTAATAGACCACAGGAGTCTTATGTTTTTTTAAATAGTACACTATTGTAAAGGTCTGTTTACAAGGTCTTTCTTTTTAAATTTATTCACATATAACAACATATTAGTAGCATTTTGTGATTTAAAGGTGTAACCTGCATGGTCTCTTAATGTAGTTTTGTACATAGAAAATCATACTGTATCACATACTAGTTGTCTTGAGTAGTATTGGGCAATGTAGGTGTGAAATAGAATACGGAATTGAAGGGTATTTTCCTTGTTAAATTAATTTTATGATGTATAATTAAAATATATTAGAAAGCTAAGCTGTTTTGTTCTGCCAGTATAGCAGACATGATAAAAATCATTTTTTTACCCTTATAGTATAAACATAAAACAAGGAATTATTATATGACTCTTGCTTTTGTTGAAATGAAAACTAAATCTGTATGTAATTTTTTTTCTATAGAGCAGGCAATCAGCTTACATCGCATCCTGTTGAACAGTTGCCTTTTCTGTGTTTGCATTCCAGCATGTGGGTGAGGTTTTGAGAAGCAGGCACACACATGCATATAGCCACTGGAAGTATTGCTGTAGGCCCAGGGACAGGTTTTTGTGCCTATCTAAACTGTGTGCTTAATTGAAGAACACTATACACATCTCATCTATAAATACACAAGAGGAGTAGTAAGCATTTTGTTAATGCCTTTTTTCTAAGGAGCTCGAGGAGCATTTCTAAATAGTAAAATGTTACCACCATAAAGAAGTTAAAACTATTATTTCTATTTCTCATGTTAAATAACCTCGGTGCCTGGAGATTATGCAATTTGCTAAAATCACAGCTAGTTAACATCACAACTGGGATACCACTACTTTATACCACAACTAGTGGTATTCTCTACTTTCATGAGCAGATGATCTTAAAGAAAATTGGATTACAATAAAAGGCATCTGCCTGGGTGGATCCTATATTGTTAAGTACATGGAAAATTATAAAACTGGTTTTAAATGACTAGGCTCAAAATTTGCATCAGAGATTTACCAAGTAGGGCACTGATGGATTTGATAAACATCTGAGCATAAATATATCCTATGCAATATGTTGATGGATTTATATTCAGTTTATGGTAGGGCTACTGATTTTTTTAGAATAGAATAGAATAGAATAGAATAGAATAGAATAGAATAGAATAGAATAGAATAGAATAGTTCAGTTGGGAGGGACCTACAACGATCATCTAGTCCAACTGCCTGACCACTTGGACTAGTTGATTGTTGAAATGCAATGGAGTATATAAGAGAATGATTTATCTCCTCTTATACAAGAAAAAGTAGAAAATAGTTCAAGTTAGGACTGTCCTATCTGTGTGATACAAAGTAATATTGAAATTACGCTACAGCTGGGTTTATATTGGTGTACTGCTTTGCAAGGGAGTCCAATTACAGTAACTGAACCGTCACAGACTCTGCTAACCTCAACAGGATTACACAGGTAGCACCGTTTAGTCTTTGTGTTTAATGTTATATTTTAATAATTTATATGTAGGTCATATCTATGCTGGCCATCTACACAAAGACAGGTTTCACCCTGAGAAGGAGGTGGATCCCATTAATCTAAATTGTAAGCAATGCAGTTGTCTGTTCAATGCTTCAGCCTGACAGATGAACCACAAATAAGATTACAAAAAGGTACCCCATATACTGTCAGACATAGCACTAAGTAGTTTTTGCCTTTCATAAGAGGGTTTTCCCAATAGTTGCTACTACATATAATAGTAAATGCAGGGTCAGATCCAAAAATATTTTCTTCCTTCATTAATACTGTCCCAAATATATTTTGCTCCTAATGTGTACATTACAGGCATTTACTTTCTTAGAGACACATTGTCCTTTTGGGTCATATTTAAGATTAGCATGATACTATGACACATTCCCGTTGCTGCCATTATGTTTTTACTCTACTAGTGTTTTATTTTTGCTTTTGGATCATCAAGGCGAATGTTTTACCGCATTACATGTCATGATTTGTAAGTTATTTTGCTTGTTGAACAGTATTTTTGGGAATGCATTAAAGAACAATTAGTGAGGTATTCATGTGGAATAACTTTGCACTTGGGTAATACTAGAAAGCTTCACATGATCGGAGTAGTGAGTGATTTAAGATACAGAATCGCATATGCCCTAAAGTATCCTGTTGCAATGTTAATTATTTCTTAAACCGGCTCTGTCTAATGCTTTCAAATTATGTTAACCACAATAGTTGCAATGAGGGATAGGTAAGGGTGAATTTAAAAGTTAATCTTACCTAGGGTTTAGAAGAAACTACAAGTTCACTAAATTGCTATCATGCACTGAACTTACAAATTACGAATCACAGAATCATAGAATCATAGAATCGTTTAGGTTGGAAAAGACCTTTAAGATCATCCAGTCCAACCATATGAACCAATGTTCATATATAACTAGGAAAGTATGCTGTGCAAAAATCCTCAACACTGAAGTCTGTAATGTCTAAACACGAAAAAATACTTCTGAAGAAAAACACCTTTGGAAAAAATACATTCATAATTATTTGTTCAAGTGATTAGTAATGCATTAGCTTATGTCTTATTGTATCATAAAATACCACAAGAAACATAATCTCCTTTTTCTGTTAAAAAAATACACTTAGATCCAAAAGAGATTTGGGAATTTTGTCAACATAGATACAGAAAATGTAGCAATAGCTAAGCTATCAGTAGAGGAGTTATCTTAGGTCCTGGAAGGTATATTGCTATGGTTGTACTGTATCATGAAAGCAAGATACATTAGCCCAGGAGAAGTTTTATGCTGCACAAATTTGTATCTCTTGATACTTTAGCTAGCTCGCTCAGAAGTAGCCTGGCTAACTTTACAGGGCAGGCTTTTGGGACATCCTCTGAGGCCCTACATACATTTAGGTGGAATCTAGTGCCATATGTTAAGATGCTTTTGAAGCATGGAGAGGGAGTTAAATACTTAACTCGGATGTTATGAAATGTGTGCTCTGATTAGACAACTGAATAAATGGGGAGGAGAGAGGGCAGAGGCGCTCCTCCTCCAGAATGCTAGCAAGAGAAGAAGTGCTGTCAGGTATGCTTTAGGGACCTACTGCTGGAAGGAACCCCACAACAGAGCTCCAAAGGGAAGTATTTATCTTGTCTATTTTAAACACAAGATGGTACTGAGATGTTCAGCACAGACAGATCCAAGATAATTCTGGTCACCTATGTGCCTACAGTGAATTCTAGGGACCTGGAGAAATCTGTTTGTCAAAAAAAAAGGCTCATCCCACCTTCAAACGGTAGCAGTTTCAAGAATACCACGCTGCACCAAGTTACATTTAAGTCACACTGTAGGCATATGTGCTGCTTCATAGATCCAGAAATTATTAGTGCTCTAAGCTTTTAGAAAGCTGGATTTTTTTTTCCCAATAAACGTTTGAATAAAAGTCATTAACAGATACTTATATAAAGGTTTCAGTCAGAGTACCTGGCCAAGTTTACCAACTGTGATAATTCCCACAACCTTTTCAAACACATTTTCCAAGTACGTCACTTACTGCTGTGATTCTCAGAAACAAGAATGAACACAGACGGGAGCTCAAGGCTGTGTATTACAGCCGAATTTGGCTTTATGTCTAGTATTTGCCTCATCAGGGGGAGATGAAACATTGGTTGCAGAAATTCTTTGAGGTCTTCAGCTGAAAATTATTATTGATCTGAGACTGAGAGTTTGCATAAATAATTTCAAGTAATTTCAAAGCCCAGTTTTGACTCTCTCTCTTTTCTGCAGTTTGCCAGTGTCTCCTTACAGAATTCCCTCATTAGTGAGCATCTATGTGTAGTCAACACAGCTTGTGCAGACGTGTCAAAGACAGTTTGAAACTAGCAGCTGCGTGAAGCTCAGCGTGGGCTAACAACTCATTTTCAGAGCCAGGTTTCCTGGAGAATGTAGAAGCTTAATTCTTCATGTCTTTGGCTATGCTTAGCAGCAGTACACAGGACAGGATAGCTCAAGGGTAGCACAAGTATATGTATCACTGTGTTTGCTCTGTAAAAAAAAAATGGTAATTAAGCAGCAAAGTAGTCTCACACATAACAGACTGAGAAAGCTGTTTAGCCCTTGTGTGCGTTGTATAAAAACATAACTTGTATGCATACCTATTTGCTATTGATTTACCAAACTGCAGTGTATATATTCAGCGTCTTGAAACACTTCTAATTTAAGCAGTGAAGTTTCAGCTAAGTTTAATTTTATTTAAGAAATGTATGGAGTATTTTCTAGCACTAGTTTTCCCATTTGTTTAATCAAGGGATTGTGTCCATACACCATGGAAGCAACTCGTCCTGATATCAGAGCTGCTGTTATTTCATTCTTTTCTTCCTCCAAACTGCTATGCTAAAGTCACTGCTTAGTCTCCACTGAGTATGCAATAGCTTGGAAAGTTTCATTCGTATCTTGACACAGCCAGGAAGGGAAATAAAAGGCTTAACAGTCTAGTTTGGTTTTGTTCTGTTTACTATGGCATAAAAAAATATGATGCTGCTTAGAATTCTCACATGCTAATTACTGTGTATACATGCAGCAGTTTACGTTGCTTTTTACTACACATTAACACCTATTAATTCACTCTAGTTAAGTAGTGCGTACTAATCAGAGAGAAAGGTTGCATGAAATTGTCCAGATATTTTCATTAAAAATAAAGTAAAAAAGTAAACAAGCTAGGCTAGAGCTTTAAATGCTCCATAAGGAACCAGCAAACAGAAATGCCCTTAGCTCAACCAATTTGACTTGGGCATTAGACCAGATTTAGAAGACTATGCAATGTTTTATGCATGGCAGCACAATTGCACAATTAAAAGATTTGAAGATTCAACTTTTAAGCAGCTCGTTAAAGGTATTTTTAACCTTTTACTTTGAAAGAAAAAACCCAACTAAATACAGCAAAAAGATTTGGAGTGTATCAGTCAGTCCCACTCCATGACCGATGTGTAGCTGCAGTGTCACACATTTATGCCAGGAGATGAAATTGCCATCGTCATTCTATACTGGAGCTGTAGGCCACTCTGCTGCTGTAACAGCACTACAGCTATTTCTGACTTTGTGGAATGGCGCCAATGTTCTTCCCAGAAATAAAGGTTAGAAAATGAAAAGAACACCAGTATTATCTCCCCTATCTCTTCCTGGAGAAGACTGGGCAAGTTAATGGAAAAGAAATCCATTAAGAGTTATTAAATACAAAGCACCATCTCTGGCTCAGGAAGTTCCTGAACCACAGATTACTTGATGATAGGAATATTTGTGGAAGTATATATGCTTTCCCTTCATTTATAGTGTTCCCTCAACATCCATTTTTTGGACATTATCTGAGACAGGATACCAGGCTAGATAAGACTTTCGGTCTGACATAGAGAGGCCATTCTTATGTTCTGAGGTTCTTTAGATGTATTCCGAGGTCTGACTTTAAAACAGAAAGGCCTCATTTTCTAAGAAAGGTAAAGGAGTGCTATAGATGTCTGTGGTTTCTTTGAACCTACTGTAATTATTATTTCAAAATTTTGCCTTCAGTCTTATTTTTTACATTGTAATGCACCACACCTTTCACGCATTAGGCATTCAAAGAGCTGGTAAAGGCAGTTTGGTCATGTTAGAAGGTAAATTACAGCTCTGCTGAATGGTTTGCTTGGATATTGACTTTAGAAGCTCTATGTAAAGTGGCGATGCTGAATGGCCTTATTAACAACTCTGAGGCCAGCGTGTGTGAAAGTGACAGCACTGGGACAAGGAGATGTTTTATCTCTGCCTAGCAGTGTATGAAATACTTATTGACCTGGCTGAACCTTAAAAGTCAGCCCATTATAGTCAGATACAAGTTCTTGGGCTTCATTCCAGGCTAAGATTCACAAAGATAAACATGTATATGCTAATTAAATGCATCAGAGTCTATTTAGGCCAAACAGTTAAAGAGGAAAGATTGAAACAGTTGTTGAGCTGCCCAGATACAGAAGCAGGGGAAAATAAGGGGAAATAAAGAGTCACCCTAAATGGTTTGTACTCTTTTTTATTTTACTACTTATGAAACTGCATTTGAGGCATAAGCAGCTGTAGACTTTGGTGAACATGGTATCAATTTGGGTTCAGTAACACAACCATTTTTCAAGTGAACTAATTCTTGTCTCTTGATTTTACAGACAGAACCCTGCTGCATAACCCGTTTTAAGTAATTCACGATGCACCTTAGAAAATCCTTGGCCCAAGGGCAGAAAATTTTTGAAACATTGGAAGTGAATGAAAAAGAACAGGGAGATAAAGCTGCATGGTGGCTCAGGAGAGTGAATCTTGTGAGGGCAGAAGAAAATTTTTTTAAAACACAGACTGTGATTATCAACGTTAAAAGGAAACATGATGCTTTTCAGCATAAAATCTGAAGACTGAGATGAGAGGAAGAGAACCAAGAGGTAAAAATGTCCAGCAAGGTCAGACTACATGGAGGTACAGGAACAGATTCATGGCACAAGTAAAAATAATGTTCTTGGGCTGGACGGATGGTCAACCTTGCATACTGAGGCTTTAATCCCCAAGTCACTCTGTCCTCTCTAGATCAGAGTGCCTATTAGGCTAGACTGTGTAACTATTTGTCATCATTTCTAGCAAATAAACTATTCCTTTTTTTTTTTTTTTTTTTTTACTTTTTCAAGCCACCTTTTTTCCACTTCACATGCCACTGATGAAAAAAATGCAGAGTGCATAAAGAAAAGTGCAGTACGAATTTTGCCATGATTTCATCCTTAGTCAAGAGTGAGAGAGTTTAATGCTGGTACTCTTCAAGGTCTGCGTTCCAATGACTTTGATCAACTGTCTAAGAATGAGTCAGGAAATCAGATTTCTTACTGTCTTAATGTATGAAAAGAACAGAAGCAAAGTGATGCAGCTTCATCAAGCAGCTATCATGTAAACCTGAAACGCAGTGAATGTAAATCTGAATTTAAATCTTTCAAACTGAAATGGCAGAGACAACTAAATTTCTAATTATCTAGACTACTGCAATTTTTGGTTGGAATTCCTGAATATGAAATGAAATTATTTTTGCCCATGTTTTTCAATAAAATAACAGATTTTTAATCCTTATGATAAAAATTATATCTGTTACAGAATAAATTTGTAGCTGACAAAAAGTAAACTCTAATTCATAAAGATTTAAACCACTGATAGTTAACGTGAATACATCTTTATTCAGTTAATATGATGCTTGTGAATTACAAATCAGACTAAATACATGCTCTATGGAAAGCAAAGCAAACAATAAAAGTGGCTCTGTTGTATTCTAAGAGTCGAGTAGTCACAGAAACACGTATTGCTTCTCCAGTAAAACATAACAGAAATTACCCTCTACAAAGAAGAGAACCTATTCCACTGATTCACCGATGCAGAACAGTCAGGCACCATGGATGAACTCCAACCTACTGGCTTCAAGGGCAAGATCCTCTGTCATCCTCAGAGGTGCAAATTTACGTGATGTTTCAAGGTTCAAGCATAGGTGTTTTCAAGGTTTTCTTTCTTCATACCATTCAGGCTAAGTAGTCTAATTTTTCAAAGGTCACAGATATTTAAGTCCCCACTTCTCTTTAAATTAGTTCACAAAAGCAGGTATAAGACAGGACTTAGATAGGGATTACTTAGATGGGGAATAATGAGGAAGGAGGAATTATCTTAAACTATTTTAAATGTATGTGGAAGCTTTTTCTTTTTTTCTTTCTTTTTCCTAATAGATTTTATTATTGTGGACACCATGTACCTTGCTTTATACATGACATAATACTATCTTGTATATTTTGCTTAAGACTTCTAGTCCTGATGCTACTTACAGCAGTTTTTTCATGCATAGTTTATGACTGAGACTTTAATCAGAAGCCTGTTCACCTGCACGAGGCAGACAGATGGAAACTGCTGTTCTATCTTCTGAGTGAATTTGTACCAGGATTTCCATCTGTGCTATATACGTGCCTGGAAGGGTACCAATAACAATTACTGATCATTGCAAAGGTCATCCCTAACTGATGGCTCTTTCAATGTCATTTTTGAACACATTCCACAGTTTTCTCTTAAGTTCAGAGAAAGATTTGAACCACAGTGCTGAAGGAGCAAAAAAGCCAGGAGGCAGATTTCAGAGCAACAATTTTGTAATATATTGAAGTTCTATCCTTACACGTCCATTTTTCTAGTTTTAACCGAGTCTCTCTCTTAACTCCAAATTAAATCACGAGATATATTCTGAAAGTTAATTCTCTGAAAGAATCCTAGACATCTGGGGCCTATGATAAGAAAAGAAGCACTTTGCAATCTTCAGCAAAATAGAAAATGGGGGAGATAGTGAGGGCAGCGTTCAGAATTCATTATCGCAGCCACTGTGAAGAGATTCTTCTCTTAAGAGCTGGAGCAATTACATGTAGCTAACTGTTACTAACTGTTATAAACAGGAATCTAAGTTGTATACAGTTCCTTAAAAAAAGACTGAAATCAGGAAGCTTTCTCTGATGATGGTGCAAGTCAAATATCATCTAGGTAAAAAACAAAAGTACAGCACACAAAATGTGTCCAAGTTCAATATGATACGACAGATAACACCAGGAATCTTTGATGTGCTTCAGTCATGAAAACTTTAACCTGATGCTGGGAAGCAAAAAGTGAAATAATATTTCTTAAATCCTTCCATGCGACACAGCTTACTCCTTGTGTTTATCCAGCAAACCTGCCTTTCCAGAGATCTCTCCAGGTTGCACCAGATACCAGCAAGTAACACACATTGCAAAATGTCATAGTAGACAGCAATCTGATTAGAACGGTAGCATTTCATTTGCAAATAGCCTACTTCGGTTACAGATTAACAGAAAGGATTTAATTTATTGAAGGAGAAAATTAGTAGCTGGTAAAAGCAAGGTATGAAAAAAGGCATGCTGAAAATTACAGGAAAACCTCAGGACCTGATTGTAGTATATGTTTTAGCTTTTGCATACAGCTTATCATTTTTATGTGAGAAGTCTCATCAAGACCAAATACACTTTCCAGAGATTATTAAGTTTCACCTTGTCCAATGAAAAAACGATTTTACTGATTTGTAAAAGTCAGCTCAACACCTCTTAAATCAGGCCTCAAATTTACATAGTAGGCATGACAAAAAATGGGACCTATTTGGAATAGTAGAATTATAATCTAATCTATTAAACTTTTTATGATTGCTACCATGGAACTGGTGGCAAAAGAATGGGGTGGTAATGCCTTTTCCCACTTCTGCTAGAACTCGCTCCGTATCTGCTTCAGGATCTACTTCACCAGCAGATCCTGCTTCAATAGTACTCATGTTCAATCTGCAGTATGTGGAACAGAAAAGAGGAATAATAAGATGGGTAGAATCCCCTGCCAAACTTACGACAAACAGCAAGTTCCAACAACTCCTCCCGTCCTTCCTTTCACTACCCAGAGGCATACAAAAGTCAGGTAACTGTTGCAATTTAATCTCTTTAGCAACACCTGACCCAGCAGACCTAAGAGTATTTTTTGTATTCCTGTAACTAGGTAAGTGCACTAGGCATTATAAGCCTAATTTACTAGAGTATTATAGAGCCCATTGTAAGGATGGGGAGATTCTACAGAAAGAGATCTCTGTGTCAGCCTGCAAGAAAAACTTTCCTGAATTTCTTCCACCTGGCAATCACTGTAACCCTAGTCACTTTTCAAATTGTTAAGGCTCATAAACTATTTTACTGGAAGTATGAATAAGCAGAGAGGCCTCTGTATTAAAAATGTGATTGAAAGCAACAAGTCTTAGCACACCATCTGCAGTGATTGCACACAAGTATTTATGATGTAAGTTCCACTAAGGAATAATCAGTAAGCTTTGTCAGAGAGCTGATGAGAGTTCAGAGGAGAAAGCTGTGTGTCAAGCAGCTTGTGACAGTATAAAGAGACTACAGAAATATAGGCATCCAAGGGGAGGGCTGTCAGGCACTTAGAAGTTGGAATATAGCATTCAGTCATTCTCAGTTTCGTGAATACACACTGGATTATTACATGAAAGGAAACTGCAGTTCTGGCAATACTGTGTTCTGCAATACAGGTGTGTCTGCTGCCAAGGATGACCTTCCTGACAAGCACCTTATCCTCATCTCAGTGCCCTGGATTCTCAGTGAGACACTTCACAGTCACTTTGACATAACGAATACAAACTTCCTCAGAATATTGTCTTATGGCTTGTGATAAAAATGAATGCCCAAAAGTAGAATGACTAGTCTCGAAAAGAGGCAGAAACTCCTCTTGTTCCTCTCTTTCCGTTTCTGAAAGCTCTATTCTCAACTGTTAATAGACTGCTGGCTTTCTAACAGCCATCTTCTCTTCCAGAGGCATCTAAGGATCAACAACTACCTCATGAATAGGATCTCAAGTATTCTGTGCTTCACCTTGTTTCTTCTTGTGCTGGTTTTGGCTGAGATAGAGTTAATTTTCTTCACAGTAGCTAGTATGGGGCTATGTTTTGGATTTGTGCTGGAAACAGTGTTGATAATACAGGGATGTTTTTGTTATTGCTGAGCAGAGTCAAGGCCTTTTCTGCTTCTCACCCCACCCCACCAGCGAGTAGGCTGGGGGTGCACAAGAAGCTGGGAGGGGACACAGCCAGGACAGCTGACCACAGGGATATCCCATACCGTATGACGTCATGCTCAGCAGATAAATCTGGGGGAAGAAGAAGGAAGGGAGGGACGTTTGGAGTGATGGCGTTTGTCTTCCCAAGTAACCATTATGCGTGATGGAGCCCTGCTTTCCTGGAGATGGCTGAACACCTGCCTGCTGATGGGAAGTAGCGAATGAATTCCTTGTTTTGCTTTGCTTGCATGCATAGCTTTTGCTTTACCTATTAAACTGTCTTTATCTCAACCCACGAGTTTTCTCACTTTTACTTTTCCCATTCTCTCCCCAATTCCACCATGGGGAGTGAGCAAGCGGCTGTGTGGTGCTTAGTTGCCAGCTGGGGTTAAACCACAACACTTGTGCAGACTAATACTGCCCTGCCAGTGTTTGTTCAGCAGTTGCCATTGTCTGATACAATAGGCCTGGGTTACTTTTATCAGACCTGTTCTTCCAGCTAGTCTACATTCCCTGCCCTCTCCACTTCCAGGATGGGGAGATCCTTTATGAAGATACTTCCTGAGCCTCCCAAAGGGACATGCTCCCTCTTCAAGAAAACAACAAGAACCATTTTCATAATAAATTTAAAACTGAAACATATGCTTTCAAAAATATTTTGATGAATAGCCCTGATATAATGATCTTTTTCCTCTTACACTTCTTAGTTCCAAGAAAATAAAATACCATCTTTCTACACTCTAGCTTGATTTCATTATGTCTTTTCCAAAATTTTCATATTTGCAACTTTTGCTGCTCTCTGCAAGTTCAGTGCAGGCTCAGTGGAGTAGCTTTATTGAAAAGGAGTTTAAGAGTTTAGCACTGTGCACAAATTAAGTGTAAAAATTTATTAAAATGCAGAGGGTTAGAAATTAGCAATAACAATAATTTTAGAAACTTTAAAATGAAGAAGTAGTTCAGCAAGCAAAATGGAATGTTTAGGAAAATTTCTGACCATCTTTTACAACTCTTCTCACAACCACATTTTTCAGCTGTTTCATATATGCCCAGCTATAGGTTCTCAGAGTCTTTACAGAAGGCAGGCATGCTCAGTAAACAAAGTATCACAAAGCTCCTGATTCATGCACCCTTAACTGAGATAACCATAAATGAATTCCCTGTCAACCAGAGAGGAATGATGCACTGAATAGTATGAATGCCCTCTGCAGGTAGAAGAAGAAACTGCTATAATTCTGGGATTGATTTCAGTTTGTCCCTTTATTAAGTAGGTACTAAATGAACAAGTCTGTATTAGTCCTTATTAGGCTGTACTGACATTGTCTGAAAATTGTAAATGGTACACTGGTATCTCCCTGATATCGCTGATATACAGTTGATAATCTATCACAGAATTTTCACCAGTCATAAAGGCAGGCTGTGTCTATACTACTGAATTATATAGGAACACGGAGCAACATTGAACCCGGCACCCTTGTTCATCAATGCTGCTTAATTGTTACAACACTCCTGGTGTGGTTTGACTGTACCAGCTAGCATTCTTTCCCATACCCTCTGTATAACTGTAACTGTTTTACCAGTCCCATGAGCTGCTGCACATCCTTCACATAATTTAAAATATTTTGAGCTGAAAAAAATCTTTCTCTCTCTCTCTCACACACACACATGCATGCACACACAAATTATGCCTAGAGCCATAGCAGTACTCTATTTTGTCCAGGGGACATCAAGGGCCAACTGATGTGTATTGTGGATATAACCCATTCTGTGCCTGATCTGGAGACCAGTCCCTTCTTTCTAAAGCCTCAATAACCTACTGCAAGAGCCAGGTTTTGAGGTAATCAATACTGCATTTTCCTGAAGGGCTAATTTAGTGTGGGGGACACCATATGTTAGGCAGCCCACAAGCATCAGGTGAAAATAGCCTCCTGTTGAAGCTATTATGCTAAACCATCAGGCTTATATAGGTCTGCTCTGAGCCTACTGCTGTCTCTGTCCACTACACATTGCCAGAGGTTTCAGAGCCTCTATCACAGCGATCTCCTATTCTCCACAGCAAAAACAGCAGTCAGCAACTATTGCATGCCTGAACTCCATGACATTCAGCCCCATGACCTCCATCTCAGCATATCTATGCTGGTTTCCCGATTGGCCAAGTCTACTGTGGATGAGATCAACAAAAATATAAATATATGCGCTCAGTTTAAGAGAAGAATGATCTCATCCCCTAGCCAAAGATGAATGTGAATAAAACTGTTTGAAGACTATTATGAATTCAGAGCAGGAAACAAAGCTTTTAAACACAGTCTTTACTGGAATAAATGGACTGATGGACACCATGTGGAGTGCAGTAAATGTCATATGCAACAAGAGTAACAAAACAACATAAGTACTAAAAGTCAAAAACAAGAAAGGATGGCAGCGTGACAAAGAAAAATCTACAGCCATGCTTCAATTTAATAGTGACCATCATCCTTGTTATTTCCAAAGGAGCTCCTGACCACTTCCATGAGAACATGCCCGAAACATCTTGCTTCGGGGTAGATTCACTCTAGTGAATGGCCTTGATTTCAAGTTGCACGTGAGCTGCAGTGCTAACTTCATATGCAGTAGAGGAAAAGCTGCATTCAAAGACTCTGGCTGTATAGATAAATGACTTGCTTGTATTTGTCCTTAACTCTGCCATGGAAGTTCAGGTAATGCATATAGTCCATAAAATCAATATACACCATTACAATGCCTGTCTATTCACTAAGAACATGAACAAATTACTTCATTCCTACATTTGAGAAAGCAAAGAGAAGTGTTCTATATACAGGAGCCTAAGCTGCCAGCAGAATAAGAACTGAGGAGCAGAAAACTGTTTGATCAGCTTTGAGTTCAAAGACATGTCACAGCATACACAACTTCCAAACTGGATTATTGTGACACTGGCAGTTACAACAATACCTTTCTTTTTCTGTTCATGCCTACAGCATACTTGAAAGTCGGTCAGTCTCCGTATATATGGCTTTGGACTTGCTGGGTAGTCTGATTCATTCTCAGTCTATCAAAGATCTTAAGTCATATTTAAGGTCCATGAAAATCACATTGTATGTCTGCTTACACAGTTTTGATGAATCCTGATGTACATTTTAGTAAATTTTTTTTTCTGCTGGGGAAATCCAGCAACCTCAGTAGTTTACAGCAGAAAACCTAACACAGAGACATGCTTCTCATGGATGCTGCAGGTGTGCCAAGCACTGCGGATTATACAGAGCAACTGTAAGAGCTGTGATTATTTGAAAATAGTTTTTTGAAAGTCCTATACTAACACCTCTCCTTCTATGTGCAACCTAACAGAAAGCAGATAAATCTTTACTTTTTTCCCCTGATGCATCTGTTGAAAGACTAACGGAAAGTTTATCTTTAAGTCTATAACAATGGGCTTAGCAGCAGAAGACAAGGACCAGTGCCTTGTTTTATTTGCATGCTGTGTAAGTTACCTGTTTTGCAAGGTTTTCCTGTTTCTAAATTGCATTTTCTCCTTTCCAAAGAATGTATGGGTGGTTTTGGTTTTGGGGGCGTGGGGAGTGGGCGCGTGCGTGTGTGTGCGCGTGTGTGTGCACACATGTAATTTCTACTTCCTAAACTCCACTATAGTGCATACTCGCATTTTCCTGGAATTTATGTAACCCAAAATCTGTTACTTGCCATATACTTCTTACATTAATTGTGAGTTCTGTAGGTGTCTCCACTGATATGCAAGCTAGCACTGTATACATCCCGGTCCTGCCAAAGACCACTCTAATTCATTCTTCCTTCACAAAATGCCACCACCAGTATATCATTTGTCACATCTTTGATTCTTTGTCAATGTCTCTCTTCTTTCCAGTACAGCTTCCTCAAGGTAGTTACTGCCAATGTTAAGCTTTTACTATTCAAACAAAACAGCTTCATTAACGTGCCAATACATTTAATAAAAACCAGACTATACAACTTGGGTGGGGCTTACGAAAGCTCACAAGCTAGATTCCTTTTCACACTCCGTTGCATAAACTGAAGTGGGTATTAAGGTATCTCTAAGTGAAATATCCAAGAAAGCAGGGACTGTAAAGCTGCCAGCTTTCAAAGCACCCAGGCGTATCATTCGCAGCATCTAGAATATAGCATGTCAACAGGTTGTTACAGCTGTAGACTGAGACTTAACAGGATGATAGAGCATGTTAAGTTTACTGCATTTTAACACAGGCCAATGCTTGCTTTGTGAATATGAAATTAACATTGAATTTTCTGATTTGCAGAAGGTTTTATGGTTAATATATTGTGTTTAAAATTCCCAAGGCTCTTAAGATTACTGGTGTATCTTTGCAGCTCAACTTCAGTTCAAACAGCGACTTTTTTCTACTTTTTTAATTTAATAACTATCATCTGCAGCTTCCATCACCCCTCCAAATATCATTACAATTATTCTTAAGTCTACAAGGTACACCATCTCAGTCTGATTAGGAGGAAAGCTAGAGTTTTAAGATAAAACTGTTAACATCTGAACAGAAATTAAGTAATATAATAAGATAAATGATGAAATTAAAACCAACAATTATTGCTAGAAGAAAACTAGTAAGGATTCAGAGATTGATTTCCAAGGAGTGTTGGCTATTCTGTTCTTCCATCCTTATTTACATTTCCATTTAATTAAGAAATGTGTGTAATAAGCAGTCTATAAAGAACAAAAAAGAAAAACTAATTGAAAATGCACCATCACAACTCAGTTATGCTGCGATTAATTTTTGAGCACCATCTGCTGGTCTGCTTCTAAAACAACAACCAAATTTCTCAACTGCTGGTAACGTCTAGATACGTATCAGGTCTGTATTGACATCACTTATTTTGTTACATATATATTAAAAGTTCCCATGAGTCATGCATTATCATCATACTAGAGGAAATAACAGAATTCATGTAATAATGGATGGCTATAGAGGAGATGTGTTGGAAAGGTTAAAATAGCTGCTCTGTGGTTAATATAGGTTGAGATAAGCCTGTCACAGTGATGTTTTTAAGCTGAAAAGGTTTCTAAAGTCCACTGAAAATGAAAGCAACTTGGCCACTGTTTTCATCTTAATGTACCATGTCACCCCTACCACAACTCTTGTCAGCAAGGAAGAGATATCACTGCCATCTTTTATTTCTTGCAGATTCTCAGATATTGCTGGAAAGAGTTGTAGAGAAATCTACAAAGACAGAACCTCACCCTCAAATACATCATCATCATTACTTTTTGCACGCCTCTTGCTCCTACCAATACAGTGCCATCTGCTTTTCTTGTCTTTCTCCTTACTCCATTCCAGAAAGAGAAAGACCTAACATTTCTTCTAGGACAAGAAGACAAGGTCCCATGTTAGGAGCCTGAATTCCCATAGGGTTAACTACTAGCAAATCTTGGAGCCTTAGTCTTTTCTCCTTCTCCCAAGAGCACAAATAAATATTTGCTTGATTTTGCACTTACTAAAATATTTTGTAACATTAAGAAACCTGTACTTGCTTTCTGTTAAAGATACTAAATTTATTTCCAGCTTGAATTGCCTTGCAATGTCCAGATTAGAAGAGAGCATTTGAATCTTGCCACTTTCTTCCCACACTTCTGACAAATATACTTAAATACTACACACACATATAATGAACTAAGGTATTTTTAAAATATCAATTAATTTAAATAAAAATTAGTTTCCATATCAAACTGAAGGTACAATCTTCCAGGCCTAGATATAAAATGCTGGTCCATTGATATGCTGAACAGTTATTTAATTAATTTGAGGATTGAATTATTGAATAGTCACTAACAATTATCAATTGAATTATTAATTTAGTCATATTCCACAATTGCTTTGTCTACTGCCCAGCGTACTGCAGTCAATCTGGGTATATTCTGTGATTATCTGTCAATATTTCACAGTAGACTGTTGTCAGAGTGAAATCTTGATTCCTACAATATTCCAGAAAAACACTTAAACCTTTTTTCTTTTTTCATGTTGAAGTAAATAGGACTGCTTCTGCATTTTTAGTTAACCATATATGTTTAGGACTCAGACTTTGGAGCTCTGTGGAGGCTCACAAATACTGAAATCCAAGTTGTTAGTCTGAATCAAGATGGTTCCAAAAAGAGAAAATGCAATGAATTCTTAATACCCATTAGTAATTTGCAGGAATCCCAAGTGCAGAGTTTCATTTACAAGAATACCGATAGTAGATTTAGTCCAAGAGTGAAGCTCCCGGATAACACAAATAGAAATGTTTCTGCAATTCCTTTAATATTCCAATTATGACATTATTTTTGCATTTGCAAAACAGCAGTTTAACAGTTTGCCTAGTGCTCTTTTCTTCTTTCTAAAAGGGGTAGGTATACTATGAGGAAAATACAGAAACAACTTTTTATTTGTCACTGTTCTATAGAGAAGGGAAGTTAACTAAAGATTTTAACACACAGTTTATCTAGTTGCCTGGCTGTATCTAGTTCTCTTCATCTTTTCACACTAACAACTTCCTTCTCTTGGGTCACAGTGATATTCTTCATAAACTTGTACCAGTGCCACGATACTCTGTCTAGCACCTAGTGACATCCTGATGCATGGGATCTGTTATTTTCTAATTCTACATTGGCACCATCCCACTTGTTATAGGAAATGACTAGAAGCTGTTGCACAAGTTACTAAATCTCATCATAAGCCATAATTACTTGTAAAACATTCTTATCTCAACAATTTAAAAATACAGTCCAATGAAATGCAGTTTACATTGTTAAAATACTGATGTTATGAACGAGTTCCAAGTGAGTTCCCAGCTTATATCTAACTATAGCACAACAAGCACAATGTTGGGAGTTTTTTTGGCTCTAGTTTTGGAAGTATTAACCATCAGCTGGGAGTATTTGAAAATTTGCAACAAAGTTCCTTCCTCAGTTCCAGGAGCCTCCTCTTTTGACGCCCTACTAAGGTTTCAGGATGTTTTTGTTGTTGCATCCTGCTTTAGTTCCAAGATATAAGCCCTCCTGGAAGCCCACTACAAGTTTCACAGTCTTCTAAGGAAAAAAAATACAATAGAATGTCCATCTAAGGAAGAACTGCATCCTAATAAAAGAAAGTGCTAACAGACTACCAGCAATTAATCATACAAAGTAGCATGCAACAGAACTTGGAGAACCTTTTAGAGCTAATTCTGCTCGGAGAAGTCTGCAGTTCTTCACAGTCAGATTGAGTTATGTGTGTATTAGAGGAAACAGTATTCCTATCTGTTAAAGATGACTTGCATTTTAAATGCTTATATTGATTTCCTGGTTCAGCTGACGTTTAATAACAGCAGATGCTACCAAAGTGAAAGACTAGTTCCAAGTTTCCTTGCATCTTTCTGCACTTCCCTGACCTTTTAGTCAATAGTTGCAGTGGACTTCAGAGTAGACAGAGGTGATTAAATCAATTCCAAAAGCTTGAATTTGTTTACAACGAGCCAAATTGTTAGTGTCTTTACCTTTGGTATTCTTAGGCAATACAAGATTGGATATTTGCAGAAAGCAGATAAAAGTATCAGTTCTTAATTTAAAGTAACACACTCCCTGTGCCATGTTATCTATATTTTGCATGTGGAAGAAATGAAATAGGGTCTCTTGTCCAGTTTCACAATGAGTAACTTCTCCTTGAAGTATAATGGCATGGGTCATCAGTGCACCTGCAGCATCCACAGGATAGAAAGCTACAGCATTCCCTCTGTCAAAGCTTCTCACACTCTTGTATCTTTACCTACAAAATGAGAATACTGATCCAGCTCACTGACTCTCATGGTCTTTTCCTATTACACTGCCCTATGTAAACCACTTAATGCAACAGACTGGGAACACAGGGCTGAAGGGAGGAATTACAAGGAAGAAATGATTGATTCCTACTGCTTTTGTAGCTGAACCTAAATTAAGAAAACTGGTGGTGCTTCACACCTCTACGGTCTAGTCCACTTTCCTCTCTCCAGCGTGCTGGTTGAAGACTGCTGCATCCGCATGCTTTTCCCACAGCTGGGACAAGTCCAACAGAGCCTACCAGCAATGATTTGATATGCCACCAACTATATATTTGTATTTCACCATTGAGGCCTACCCTCCTTTTATAAAACCTGGATTAAATTACATCTGATTTCTGGAAGACTGGAAGTGTCAATTATCCTATGATAACTGGCTAACTTCACACTTGTCACATCTCTCCAGGCAGGCTTCATGATGGTTTATGAAGTCTCTGGAAGGACCAGCATGCTATAAACTGTTCTTTGATAATCAGATTTCTGTACAAACTGGGCTATACCATAATCTTTTTGTACAGTTTAAAAATTACTGTCTTATTAGAAGAAACAATCTGTTTTTTCATCCCACTGCCCAGTCATTGCATGGGAACAGATTTAATATATGCTGTTAAATATGTGAATGGAGTCTAAGAGCATCATTTGTCTCGCACTGCAGGCAGACTAACACTGTTACAAATGTTTGGTGTCAGCATACAGCATGCCACTAATTTACAATGCTGTAAAACACTGTGTTATGGTATTGTCTTGTATCTTACCTCCTTCAAAATTTAATTTTAGGGATTTATCTCTTCTCTGGAAGACAGCTAGCTACATAGTCCCGGGAAGCTAATAATCCTTCTGTGAAAACACATGTTATTTTAAGACATCTATTATTCTGTAGTAGGCCAATGCCAAGAATTTTAATGTAAAGGAAAAAAGATGGAAAACACTTTGCGCTTCACACATCAGAGCACTGAGCTGGGATATAAAAGGAGCTGATTCAAAAGACAGACAATCCTTTCTGTGAAAAAATAAACCAGAAAAGATGGAAAGGAGCAAATAAGCAGAAGTGAATTTATGTGACCTGAACATTGTTTAAATATGCTTACATTTTATCATCTCTTTTCCAGGTTTGGTTTGTTTTTTTTTTTTTTAATGATAGTGCCTAGTCAAGTGACTTCTTCAGTCAAACAGCATAGGAAGGTATTTGTATTTGCCTCTTCTCAGCTAACTTATTTCTTGCAATATGATAGAAAAGAGCCTGAAACTTACTTGCTGAAGTTCATTAGAAACATTTATTTTCTATGACATATAAAGGTAGGATGAAAGGAAAAAGCTAGTGCTCAGTATAAGGGAAAGTGTTTTAAATATGTATCTCTGTAATCCTGTAACTTTTTTGCCCTGTAGGGTCTATCTTAATAAATTCTATCCAAGCAGTCAGTTTTCGCTTTAAAAGAAAATACAAATACTTGTCTTTTGCCCTCAAAATTATCTTTCCAAAATTATCTTTCCAAATGAGTTGATATGAAAGAAGGCCAAAATTAGACAGCTGTCACTTCATCAAATGTCATGTGACCCCAGCCATGCCTCCTTTGATGAGCTAATTAGTGTTCCAAGAGGGCCAGGACTACCCTGTATTTGAACATATTCTGTATAATAGGCAGGGTATTGCTTTTTCACAAGAGTTCTCATGCAGCACTACAAAAATGAGAATAACTGCTAAACACTTTTGCTACATAAATAAGGTATGTGACACCTATGTCCTTTTCAGAAGAGCCACAAAATGCAGTGAACCAAGTACGGAGACATGGAGACATCTTCTAAGCCTTTTTTCCCCCAAAAATATTTGCACCAAAAATAAAAGCAAAGGGACCCTCTGTCACCCAGTGACATATTTATGTTACTCATTCATGACAGGGACAAAATATAATGATAGAGAAACAGCATAATATGGCCAAAGTATAACAATTACTACTCATGTTACTACAGCACCTAGGAGGCCCCATCATCCATCAGAAGCCACTGTACTAAGCAGTATACGAACACAGGGGGGAAAAAAAAAGATAGCCTCTGCCTCTAGAAACAAAAGTCATCAGAGGTGCGCACAACATAATACCACAAAATCTCAGTCAGTCTTGGCAAGACAGCAATATCATCACTGTGAGTTTTTCTGCTGCCATCAAGACAAAGGACACTGCTGAAGAGTCAAAGGAAAGTAGGAGATTACTGGAGCAGGCTGCGTGGAATTTTTTCAGTACAGAGCTTTCTACTTGCTACAGCTGAGTCTGCCAAGCGTACTGCTTGTGGCAGACATAAGCTTCCCATTGAAAGCTGATCTGCATGATCCCACCTAATGCAGGTTTTACAGTATGACATCTGTAAGTTACTCCTATGCTAATAGTAATTTTCACTTAGTTTCTAACTTTCTTTGTGTCTTCAGCTCATTACTTCAGTACTTGTATGAATTCAGTAAGTCCATGAATTTTACTGGGAATTTCCAGTGTTTAGTGGCAATTGTCTCCTTTAGCAAACCACATGTGTAAGTTCAGACCTTCCTGAAGTTTCTTGAATGCCTGCTGCATGTGATTTTGGAATTCTATACAGCAACTCTAGCTTTTCCATATGGTATTGTCTTACGAAGCACCTAGACTCAACATTTAGTTAGGAGGGAAGAGAAAAATAAGCAGAAAGAGGAATAATCGAATAATCAAATAATCTAATTTCTTTCCATGAAGAGTTTTGAGTCAAATGTTGAATTTCTACTAAGCATGTACCTGAATCTCATCTTCTCCAGTAGCACTGAATGACAGAAACTGGAAAGCTTCTACTTATTTCCTTCACTGGCCATAATTAAAATCCTTTCCTTTGTAGAATTTATGCCAATTCTAAAAAAACCCAAAATACAAACAACAGATGTTGCAACACAGTTTCTAGGCTGAAACTCAAGAATTGCTTTTTAAAATTAGATCTTCATGTAACAGAACTGCTATAAAAATATAAACCTTCTGTGCATGATGTTTGTTTTTTTGATTTCTCCCTCCTTCCTGCTATGGGAATGTGTTCAATCTCGTGTTTTGCACTCACAATACATTTGTTTAGTCTGCCACTTTTTTTATCTTTCTCCCTAACGTCTATTCAGTGTTCACACAAGACCGAGTCCAAATAAATCCTCACACTACCTTTAAGTTTTGTTTGCTACCAAGTCACAAATACTAAATAGTTTCTCTACTAAATAGATAAATACCCTTCCCATGTCAGATCCATATACTGTGTGTGATATGAGATATAAAGATTTGGTGTGTGAAAAATACATAGAATTATGCCCATTTAGCAAACCTGAGCCATTCTGCCTCCCCTCCATAGAGAAACTTGAGGAGAATGGAAAATTCTCGAGGGAGTCCACCATAGTACATGGGGTTTGCTCATCTGACAAACTTTCAGAGAGAAAATATTTTGTGAATGTGTGGAAGTCTGTGATTGATAAGAAGGACACTGCTGTAGAAAGTCAGAAACTGTCTGCTTAGCTCCTGTAAGAAAGGTACTTGTATACCTGGTGTCCTGAACTGCCTTCTCAGCTAGAGAGAGGAACTTGGAAGAAATAGTGAGTCACATCACCAGCTTTTGATGTGAAAACCCTGCCAGCAAGTTCCACAGTGAGTGTTTGTGGAACATTGCTGTTCTCCCTCCACCTGGACTCCGTGAAGTCCTCTCACCACAGAGCATTTGGAGTTCCAGCACTCCTTCCACTGCTGTGCACAGCACACCTCTGCTTGAAGTACTATGGTAGTGGTGAGATCTTGAACATGCTAAGGCCAGTCAGAGCATCTCAATGGATTTTGCAAAGCTAGAACAAACCCCAGTCTGCACTGTTAACAAGCCAAGATAAAAATCTGAAAAGATACCGAGATGAAAAAGAAAACTTTATCATACTGAAATATAAAGAGCCAGAGGTTGTGATTTGTTCAGTAGTTAAGCAATGCTAAATAAGTCTAGCTCACCAACCAAACCTGCTTTATAACTACAAATCTAAAGTATACTCTTCAGTGCAAAAGTCTGTCCGATAGTGTAACACAGGTAGTAACTAGTTTTCATTCATTCTCAGTGAGGTCTGTTAAAAGTACCAGATTGTAAATGGCTCTTTTGCTTATTTTTTTAGTCACAGAAAGACACCTCTGTTTGAAGCTTAAATTAAGTATATTTGCTAGTGATTCTTTAGTGTGGTTGTACATTCTTTGTTGTAATGTTTCCTTTTAAGTTTACGTATCTTTCCTTTCTGTTGCATCAAGACTTACCTACTGTCATATTTATAACAACTTTATTTTTATATCCCTAAATGCTTTCTGTATTGCTTTTGATGATAGCTACAACTCCATTTTGGGGAGTCTTAACTGTTTCCAAAAAACACTGACTCACAATTTTTATTATGAAATAAAAAGGTGCTTCTTTCTATATTCAGACCTCCTAGGTCCTAAGAAAGCATATAGCAGGTTATTATTATTTACCATTTCAGTAAAGGTAAGTTACACTATGTAATACTGGAAAGGAAAGAACAATAGCTTCTGTAAAGCCATTAGCCGAATAGCAGTTAACTTTACATTCTGGCATCCATCGTGTCTGACTTCCCTTTTTCAGTACACTTATGGAGAGGAGAGCTCCATTGTCACCTGGTAAATTCATGAATGAAACCCACTGAGCATATGTTTACATGAATGCAATTAGTTTTGGCAAAAGAAACTTTTAAAAGTGAAAGAAGCTTTATCAGCAATGAAAACATTTAACTGACCATTAGTACCTCAGACCTTACACTTTCCAAATTACAAAGCATCATGAAACAAATTTTCTTTAAATATGCATTTATGAAGTAGGAAGGCATAGAAAGACTTGACCTTCATAAAGGACATGTAAACATGATTTAATATTGACATAGCCTCAGTAGAATCTGTAAGTTGAACAAGCAATACTACAATGCATCCTATACATTATTCCACTGACACTCTAAAGCAAGGATAGCTTATAATTAATACTTGAAACAGGGTAACATACTTCAACAAAAGAAATAAAAAAAAAAATCAGAAAAAAAAGAACAGAAAAACTCATGAGGGATTTCTGATGCATCAGAAAGATCTCATCAGCTGTCATGAGGAAATACTATTTAACTCCATTTGGCATAGAAGAAGGGGAATCCATCCAGTGACTACTCACCCACAGCTAAGGCAAAATCAGCTATTGCTGGATCTAAACTGGTGAAAAATATTCTCCAGGTACCTGGACCGAAGATAAATTATAACCCTCAAAGTTGACTCTATGTAGGGAAATTAAAGCAGAATAACACTCCCAGTTCTCTCTAATAGCTTTACAACTTAAAAAGAAACAAACAAAAATCTCTGACCACCCCAAAAAACCTGACAATAGTTAAAACATTTATTATGAAACCACTGCTTTTTAAAAGTGTGTTATTCTTATTAGTATTATCATCATCTAGTGACCCTTGCTTAAACATCTAATTAGCTAGAAGTCTTGAATGAAATAGCTTTGTCATGCAGGATGAACTGAAGACAAAAACTATCACCACCTCGTTTCACAGCATAAAAATACAGTAGCATTATACATCGAGTTGTCAAGGAATGGTTTGCAAAAGGAACCACAATGATCACAATAATGCAAAAAATAACTCAAAGTACACAGTTTGCTTTGATAACAAAACCTTTTCAAAATCCCGATGCTGATATAGAGAATACTCATGTTACTCATTCTCAACTTCAAATTACCCATATTCTATAGGCATATGTGTGTGTATTTTTATATATAAATATGTAGATATGAACATATACATATAGATATGAATCCTTAATGTTAAATGAATTTTGGAGAACATAACAAATCACCAAAAATTTAACACACCATGACAAAATCAATAGCCATATATTGAAAAGAATCAGAGGACTAGAATGATAACCAAGTTTAGAACATTTTCTTACAGAATTTGCTGGAGCTGCACGTGCCTGGCACATAGCAATGTTTCAATCCAGTTTCAGAAATCATAAATAGGGTTATAAATGTAAGATGTGTTTGTTACGCACGTCATTTTCTTCTCTGTCAATCCTGAAATTTTTACAAAGACTGTTTACTTGAATCTTTTTAAATTCCCCTGTGTGGATTTATTCATGCAAAGTCTTTTAATTAGAAGACCACAATTTGTAACAGTTACAGTTGAATTGTATCAGTTAAAGTTCAGTCAGAATACAAAATTGCCCTTGACTCAAGAGCCAGTACAAGGGGTGCTTTCAGCACTAAAGGACAATTATTGCAAAATCAAAGACAGAATTAATAGGGCTCTTTCAATTTAACAGCAGAAGTTTAATACACAGAGACCCATACATACTTTTTTTTCAGGACTTCAAAAAAACCTCCATACTATAGTGTGCTAATAAATATATATTAAAAGATTATAAAATTAATAAAAACTAAATGATAGCAATGAAACATAGAAGATGTCTACATTCCTAAACATTTCATTTATAGCTTTTAAACAGCATTGCAGACCAAGTTAAAAAAATGCAGCCTTTTTTGATAGGTTTGCAAGTATTCAAGTAATGTCTACTGAAAGGCACCTCTGAGAATTTCTGTTTCAACAGCTAAAACTTAAGTCTTACCTGGAAAAGGATGGCAGCATAAAACCAAGTATGTAAATACAGTGATACAGTTTAAAATCCTTAGTGCATATAAAAACATAAATGCTCTTTGTTCCACTCTCCTTTAAACTGGCATGTATGGCTTGCTGCAAGATATACCTGATCTAGTCTGGAGACTGGCGTGCCACCTATGGTGGAAGTGTACTGTTGTGAAAAGAAACATTACTAGGGAAGCAGTAGAACATTTCTTTTCCATGGCTACATTCTTGTGGATGCAAGATAGTCAAAACAAACCCAACTGTCATCACTAGCACACCGACAGCAAGAATCAGGCAGGATATGAGGTTATCTGAATGGTTCCATCGCTCTTTGGACAGCCTTAGATAACACGCTGTTGGGATGATAAAAACAAGTGGGGTAGCACTCAGAACTCCCTGTGTGTGGGAAACAACAATAGAAAAAACCCTCATAAGCATGTATATTTAGATGTGAAGAACAAAACCCTAGATTTTTAAATGGTTGTGATTAGATTGATGCAACAGTAAAGCCACAGAATAGAGGCCTTTTCCAGTTTTGCTATATGGAAAACTTTCTTTTCAAAGTCACAAATAACTTGCAAAAATATCTGTAAAACTATTTGAAATAATTCAGATTTATTTAAATGCTTTTGCTTTGCTGATGAAGAATAATATTTTATGTTGCACCTACTAGTAAATCTGATTACCAGAAGTTTCTCAGCTTGAGAAGTACAGTAAAATTCCAAACATAATAGTTCTGCAATACTGCAACTGACTTAAAATATTTAAGATCATTCCGTGTAGAAGTCTAGATATAATACTGCCTTAAAGAAAAAAAAAAAAAAGGAAACTTCATGTAGCAGTTCAAAGAATTCTGATCGATTTCTACATTTATGACCTGATTTAGGTTGACTTCCCTATGAAAGCAAATCTCCCTTTGAGAGAGTAACCCCCACCCCACTTATTAAAAATTCAGCTCCTCTTTAAATGCTCTCTTAGGGACAGATAAAAAGCACTTGCCTGAATGCTTTTTATAGTAAAGCCACTGCATATTAACATATGAGTTACATGCCAAAAGAGAGCATTTTTATGCAGAAATTTTAAACATTTACTTTGTCACATACTTAACAAACTCTGTGTTTCAACTTAATTATGGTGAGGTGGTAATAAAGCCTACTGAGTATCTCTGCACCATTGTTTGTACAAACTTTTGTGTATTTTTATGGTAGAACCTGTTACCAGCGTCCAGTACAGACATCAAAAATAGGTACATGCGCAAAGTATATTCCTCATAAAAACCAAGACTTAAATATGTGAAGCAACACAAATCACCCTCCCAGTAAAAGAACAGCACAGCAAAATCCCTGGACCCTTGACTCCTGTATGACTGAATGGTTTCCCTGGGGAATTACCATAGGGCAAACACAATGCCTTGTCTTTTGTTTTAAAACCAGAAAGCAGGGAAAAAGTAAGCAGAGTCAGAGAAACAGCAGCAAATGCCATCTGTGGTGAAGAGCCAAAAGACAGCTCTTCTGCTGGACAGAAAGCCGGCTGAAAAGACAGATCATCCTTCTTTCACATGTAAAGACTCTGCCTATTCATTTTTCTCTACAGGTGGATATCAAGACTGAACAATCTTTCTAAGCATAATGATTACATCCAGTAAATATGTACAGCTGTATTGCCAAATTCTCTCTTAAAAAGGAAAAAAACCCCCACAAGATATGACCTACCCACTCAAATGCGTGGCTATCAACTTCTATTTGTAACTGAATCAAGCTGTCAGCTTGACTATTGAGTAATTGCTTAGGCTGCTCTGGGTAAAGATATTGCATTGATGGAATGTTTGCTTTTGAGTGATTATTTTAAAAGAGCTTAATTCCAAAGAGGAATCACACATATTTATTCATGCTAGAAAGACTCACTGGCAGTTCTCTGGTGTAAATTCATTCTTAACATGTTATACCATATAATAAATGTAAAACATATATGCATTTATAGACATATATGGGCACACATAGTTAATTAGGTTCATTATACCAGTATTCAGATATTTGGCCAGAATAGGCATGTGTGTATGTATGCACACATTTAAATACTTTTATTGGTGTGGATATACACACACAGAGGTGAATTTTCTGCACTTGTAATGAAAAAACAAAGGGGAAAAAAGATGGAAAAGAAATTACCAACAGATGCCATGAATGAGAGATTTTAATGGAAATAGGCATTCCAACCAAACCAATAGGAATATTGTTTATTTTGAGCTAGTTATAATTTGGAAAGGATTAACTGAGAAGAAACTATGAAGGTAATTATTTTAAATAGAGGGTAATTGGATAGCTTATCTGAATATTCAGACCTGTTCTATAATATTAGTGTAAGTATGACCTGCTAAATCATTGCTACAAAAATCACTCATTACTGCTTGGTTAGCAGATAAACTGCACTGTGGATCAGAACAGTGTACATATATCAGAATGTACATACAAGTACATGTATCATGTAGCATAGAGAACAACTCCCTCCATTTTGTTCCATCAGTTTTAGGTAACCATTCAATATATGGCTTGAAATTGTCAATGAATGCACAGAGGCAATTCTAAAATATTTCTATAAAGAAGCAAAGGCTGCCCTTAAAAAGTTTTCTCCGCCTTCTAACTTTTATATCCTGGGTATGGTATTTCCACACCTGCTTTTTTTATTAAAAATAGCTGACCTGAAATTGAAGGTAAACTGTTAAAGACAAGCAATGTTTACCATAAATGTAGATTAGTTGGGGTTTTTTTAACATTTCCTTTGATTAAATGTACATTCTGTGCCAAAACAGACCGACTTCATCTGGTAAGCCTACTTTGCTAATTAGTAGTCTAGGACTCCAGTAGACTACATGGCATTTCCAGCCAACCAAAAAAGTTATATAAATGTGTTAAAACTGGTTGAATTCAGTAAGTGCCTTGTGTGGCCTGCCTGGTAAGGTCCATCTCTGCTATGAGGCAATACCAGACACAGGAATGTTTACTGGCAAACAAAGCAGTTTCCTCCTAAAAATCATACATTCAGGTTACAAAATTACTCAGTTTCGCTCCCTGTTAAGCCCAAAGCAGGGAAAAATTCCAGTTACTGTGTCTGTGGTCTCACTACTACTGGTTCTCTTTCTCCCCACCCTTCCCTACCCCTCCACTTTGTTTTTTGCCCCTTTGGCACAAGGAAGACATTAGGATCTGCCCCAGTGTTTAGTAAATTTGCCAACTCCATCAGAAGTAGGGATTAGAGAAAGAAATGCTAGATTCACTACTGCAACACAGTTAGGATGAGTATTTTAGTCATTTCAACTGCAGTTTAACTACATTTGGTTAAGTCCCAGGCGCTTGCCATATCTCCAGAAATTTTCTAAAAGCCCTCCCCAATCATATGAACTTCACTTCCTGAACTTCCTTTCTCCTTTAATTATCTGATTTTGAAGCAGTGAATAATTCCCTTTTTTCATACTAACATTTCTACTGACTACTATGTCAAACTGCATAAGATTTTCAGTAGAGCTGTGGATTTTTCAGAGTTTTGTTTTCTAAAAGAGTGATTTATTAAATAAAAGAGTATATAGGTTCACTTACATTCAGCTCTAAAACTATTCCAAGGCAATCATACACTAATGATACACCAGTCGCCACAGCAATAATAATTACTGTCACAACAATATGGAAAACTGTTGAGAGGTTCCCATGGAAAAACACATTGGCAATCACCTGAAACAGAACCACAATTTTAAACCTTGATTTTGCTCTTTATTTTAACAAACAGCTTATTCCAAATCCTCTAACCTTAGGAAACTAAAAGAATGGTGAGAATACACTGACTGAACTTCATCTATCTTGCTTCAAGAAAACATCTTCATCCACTTCCAGAAATAACTCATAACAAGCATTACGAAAATTGCAGAACACTTGCAAGACTGACTTAAGTTATACCTGCAGGATTTAGGCTATACTTACTTTCTTCTCATTTGCCCACTACAGAATAAAAACCACTTACAATTATTTATTGAACAGATGGATTTCCTGGATGGAGATACTTTTACAAAGCAAAACTAGTAAGCATGATAAATATGCTATTTTCAGCTATTCTCAACATAACAACAGCAACATTTATGCCAAACTTGGCATTTTAAGCAGTCCTGATATTATTAAGTAATTATTAATATAATCTTGGATGATATAATAATACATGTAATACAACATTATATTGCCAGAATCTAAACGGTACAACTAGTACCTCACACTCATTGCATGCAGCAGGGTAGGATATGCTGATAGTTATTATAGATCAACCATTGACTTCAGCTACATTATGTATCAATAGTGTCAGAATATTATTAATATATATCAACATTGTAAAGGGAGAATGTAATAAATGCTTACCTCCCTGGTCACAAAACATTCAAGAGGGGAGGTCAGAATTACCGTAACTCCATAACAAAACCTTCCAAATGTAGCAAGGTTGTCATCTCTACAGTAGTTTTCAAATATATCTCCTGAGGCATAGCAAAACATCAATTAGTTTGAACTTCATGTCATTTGCCTGTTTGCAAACTGAAGTGTAAGTTACTGGAGTAATTGAGACTTTCTGATCCCCTCTCCTGATGCATATCAAGAAACTGTAGTTACAGTAATAAATTACATCCAGGAGGAACTTTCACCCTATCCTGCTAGTAGCAGTGTTTTTATTTCAAGTAGCATTTATCTTTCAAAAATATTTTAACATATACACATTAGCATTTGTCATCTGTTATCTTCCCCTTAGCACAGATTTTGTATTATACACTGGTGTTTGTTTAAATAAATGCATGACAGATTCAGAAAGAAAGCTTGCATATAAAAGATACATTTCCTTTAAAAATGTGATTCCTAGAACAACAACAATTAATACAAGGAAGACCAGGGAGTTACATCTGGAGAACTGCATTATTACCTAGCAAATCTTCTTACACCTAACAACAAAAGCATTGCTAGAGTATTCAAATCATCATCTTGCTTAGTGTTTACCAGAAAGAATCTGGAATAATGATCTGAGGCACAAGAGACACTGCAAGACCGTGATCAGATGATCTACCACGTCTTTTCTACCTGATTACTATACTGTCTTATGATTTTCTACTTTTAGGATCACAATGGCACTGCAGAAGCACGAAGGTGTACTTTAGAGAAAACAGCCAAAATATTTTGACAGGGGAGACAGAAGGTAAGATGGAACTTGCTTACAGTAGAGTCATATGCCGAGGGACAGCTGCAGTCAGAGCTTTCTATACTTGAAATATCTCAGCCAGTTTGCGCTTAGTCTAGCTACAGTTGCATCTAGGACAGTAAGTTATTCTGCATAAACAGCACTGGAGGCAGGAAAAAAGGAGGACAGATCAACCAGTAACCCCCATCCTACAATTCCTCTGTTCTCAACTATGTGCTGCTGGAAAGGAAGAAGCTTGGAAGCCTTCTCCGACAATTTGGAACAGCACTATTAAATAACAGAAAATCTGCTTGCTTACAAAATGTTTATTTTTCCTGAAGAAGCTAATGCACTGCACAAATTTATGCCCTGTTCTTCTGAAAGCACCTTTTCCACTTCAACAAAATGATGTTAACCAGCATGATGTAACATTGATTATATATATTTATACATATATGTACATGAATATACACACAGAGGTGACAGTAGGATTAGTTACAGCAGAACAGCTGTTGTAAACATAGGAAATACCTCTAAGTCAGCTAGGATGTTGCATTAACACAGACAAGAAAAGATACAGGAGAATGTACAGAAGTATATGCCAGGCACCCTGTAGAAAAATCAAGGCAATTTTTGTTCTTACTGCTCTCTGCTAGTGGACCATGTGGCTAAATTATAGATACTTAGAACTCAGGAGTATTTTGATTATGGAAGTACTCAAAGGGGACTTTCACTGGTGAGGCTTACACTTGGGAATCTGACACCTAGCCGACATCTTTGTATCCTGTTTTGGTTGTTAGGTAACTACAAGGAATGTCCTATTTCTGTCCAAATGCAGTATGATTTTGGTGTTTTTACAATCACTAAGACAATCACTACGATATTAACAGCAAAAGTCAGACAGGAAAGTGGAAATGTAAGGATTACAGCAAGCACCAGAATTGAGGGATAGAGCAGTTTACCTTCTGTGTATCCTGTAAAAGTCATATATCCACATGCAGCGAACACTACACTGATAACGAGAGCGAGTGAGACAGACACGTGCGTGACTCGAGACCAGTTCTTTAATGTGGGTTCTTCCAGAGACCCATATATTAAAAAGCTGTTATGGTTGCAGATGAATGCTGAAACACACATAACAGTTAAAGCAAATGTATGAATTCATGCATATATGCATATGAAATAAATTTATGGACTGAATATTCCAAGGTAGAAGAGACACAGCACAGTTTGAATCCACTCAATATTATATACAAACACTAATCCTGCAACGATTGGCAAAGACAAATGGCTTGAACTTTTACTTATTTGATTTGATAAAGGTTTATATGCATCCTGAGATGATTCTGATTACACTACCCTAAAATGCCATGCCATTTCCCACCATCCCCACCTCCATTCTACCTGTGTTTCCTCTTCCTGCTCTTCTTTTGCTTAAGAACCCAACAGCAGTTTTGAGATTTTTTTTTAAATCCACAGAGCCATTTGCTATTTTCAGGCTTCCTATGACATCCATTTTAGGCAGCAGCAAGCATTCGGAGGCCTCAGATTATCAGAGCATTAACAAGAAGTAATATGTCAGATCCTCCAGGCAAGAACAGATTTTAAAATGAGGATAATGGAGGTGAGTTGAGACTCACCTGAATGGTTCATTGTGAGAAATGGGAAGCACCAGGCATTCTCTAGTGAATGTATGCATTGCAGTCTAAGATTTTTCTGTTAGAGGTTACTCAAGAAAATGCAGAATGATCACAGCCTCCTCAGTTTATCAGTTAGACTAACCCTATTGGTGCAGGTGTTTTAAGGTGACCTGGACAGTTGAGCTGGATTCATGTGCCATGCCACTTGTTTCTGCTACAGTGGCAACAGCCTCTACGGCCAGATGGGCAATGGATGGGGATAATGTCTTAAACCAGAACAATTAAATACACTTATGGATGGCTCAAAGTCAACTTCATTTTTTTCTAAACCAGCTTAACATGAATATAAAAAAATTACAATTAAAAATATGCAATTTCTAGGCCCAAAAGATTAAATAATTTCTTACAGTTGATCTAAATATTGAAAATACAAAAAAAATTACTTACCAAATGACATCACCCCAACGGCTTGTACTGCATTTGATTTTGCAAATATCCATGCATTTGCTGATTTGGGTCTAAAACAGACATTTGTTTTAATAGATTATCCTCTTTTCAACTATCAGTTATTAAAAATAATTTCAAATACTATGCTGTAATACAGAACTGCTAGTCAGATCTCCAGAACTCTCTGAAGTAGGCCACAGTGATCATCAACAGTAAGTTGAAACTGGGGAGATACACTTCTCACCTCCCTTGTTTTGATTAAAGTATTTCTGTAATCAGTTTTTAGAGCCAAAAATGTCAGCTTGTTTCAGTGACCAGTTTTGTAAATAAACTCTTCAAGTCATGATATACCAAGAAATAGCAACAGGGAAGGTAAAAGCTGTTATTGATCTGACTAAGGTTATCTCAACCCAAAATCTCTTCTGACTAGAGGCAATTTCTTCCTTTGAATTTGCACATGTAATCCATGCAGTCTAGAGATACTTTTTTCCTAGGCTACAAATCAAGTGAGGCAGTTTGCCTTTCTTTACACCTGTTACAACTAGTCCTCATAGCAAAGGGATTCTGCTCGTTCCCAAAGGAGTGATAAAATACAGTGTAAGAGAGTATATAGAGACTTTTATAATCAGGCAAGAATGTAATATCCCCCACATCTGCTCCTCTAAGATACACCCACAATTTTGGGCCTGTGGTAATTGTAATTCTTACAGGAGGACCGCTGAAGACCATCAGCACACTTCGTTAAAACCCATTTGATGCATGAACTTCCTCTGAATAAAGAGCCAAAATGAAGGAAAGGAGAAGGACACAAAACATCTTTTACGAGAACTACAATTTGCTAAAAATATCAAATTCACAAGCCAGTTGAATACTGTATTGGTAAAATTAAAGCACACGCAAAGGAACAGTACGGGGAAGACTGCTCTTAAAAGTTGGCTGCTGCTAACTTTGCTCTGTTTTTATTTAGAGGGAAAGCTGCTGCCACCTGAGGCCTTAGCTGCTATTTTCCTACTGCCCTGGAAAGCAGTATGGCACTTACGCCAGCTCTGTGAAGGTAACAATGGCAGCTTTGTCTCTCCCTCTATCTGGTGAACTAGCTGGTTTTGACAGCCATAGTGGCATACACTATGCTAGGTTTCATTGCTTTGAAATGTTTATACTCCACCCCCACCCACTAAAAAGAAAAAAAAATACAAAAAAGATGTTGCTGTTTCCCCTTTCAGAACTCGTATCTTACTATTTCATGAGAGCTCAAATAGTCAATCCTTTGTTTTCTGTATTAAAAAAAAAAAAAGATTTAGCATCTAGTGCACGTTCAGTTCAGACTTAGAGCACCTTTTCGACTCTTAAGCTGTGGTGGCTAAGCTTAACTTTGCAGTGAACAGAACCTAAGCATCAAAATCAAGTTCAAGTTTTTTTGTCCTTAGATGCCGTATATTGTCTTGACTGCTGTAACATACTGCTTCTAGTCTTAAGCAGCTGAATATGGCCCTCCTAAAACATTCTCAGATTCTGCATGTAGGTGTAATAAATCCTATGGATGAAACAGAGATATCTGGCATTTGTGTTGTGAAATCAGAGTTCTGACCCGCTATAGCTGCTCTAGTTCCTCACATAGAATAGCCTCCCTTAACTTGATGCCACTGATTTCAAATCACTAGAGATGTCTGTGGACAATTCATATTTATAATTTTGAATGTATTATTCTTCAGGAAAACATTCACATCTGATTAGAAAAAAAAAATCAATAATATACCAAAATAAAAACAGAATACAGAAAGCTAACATTACAACTGTTCCATTCCATAACCACTAGAGGTCAGCCTTGATATCAAACACACAGAGTGAAAATTTGTTTTATTATTCTTTGACAACAAAATTTGTGAAAGTCTCCTTACCCCCTTCTCTATTAATAATTAACACTTAGATTATCTAATACACTATAAACCAAAATATTTTTAAAATGCACAGAAATAAAGAATGCTTTTGTCCGAAACACACTTAATTTATGTGAAAATGGTACATCCTGTGCAACAGTATAGCTATATTATAAGGTCCTATAAATTGGGATTTAAAAAATGGAATGTAGAACGCATGTGAATTTCAGTTGAAACATTTTGAATAAAGTGGCCAAATAATCAATTATAAAGACACAAATCACAGGAGCTAGTTTTCCTCCTGCACAGTGTTAGCTTATGCACTAGCAATATGCAACAGAACAAAATAGAGCTTTGCTTTATGGATGAATGACAAATCAGATTAGGAGCATTATTTGGGGGGAAAAAATCCAAAAGAACATAATCCTGCTTATTTAGCAGCATTAAGAAGATAAATTCTTTCCATTCTAGTTGTGGAAGGGAGGAAGAACTTAAGAATTTCAGATCCATGATTTGAACACTACCAGCAGACTGCAATGTCATACAATGCACGTTGGTACAGATGACATATGCAACAGTATAATACTATTTCTTACAGTAAGTCATATACTGCTGCATGTGTTTTGAAAAACATTTTCATACCTTGGGAATAGAGGGATCTCGCACAGGTGTGATACATAAACTAAGAAGTGAAAGCAACACAGTAAGACATTTCATTTCTGAGTATTTAGAACTAAGAGTCAACAGCTCTAGAGTTCTGACCATATCAACAACAAATCACCCCCAAGTCCCCTCTGCAGGAAATACACACTTATGCAAAGCTCCTGGAAAAGGGTGCAGGTGACATGAAAGCGTGTATATAAAATAAGACTTCAGACTGGCAAAGAGAAAACTGTGTCAGGAAACAGTAGCTGTTAGTTATGGAAGAGCCATACACTCTGAATAATCACTTAAAATGACTCAGAAGACAAAGGGCACCTAATGGAAATACCAAGTGCCAAGGTAAACATACATACATTCATATAAATGCATGCATGTGTAGGCAGATGCAAAGACAGGCTGAAAGATTCTAAAGACTCTATCACAAGAATACCAGGTAACACTACAGCTATTCTGCTTCTTCAATCCTGCTACTACTGTTCAAGAAGGAATTTTTTTTTTTTTTTCCTTTGGAAGGACCTTTGTTCTGGCCAGTTTGACCTACATTCTTGTTAGGAATTGTTAGCGGAAGATTTTAACTGCTGCTCATACAAGAACAGCAGTAGGAATATCCATGAAAGACACAACAGCTAGCTTACTGCCCCTCACTCAGTGTATAAAGACACAGGCTACGCCTGCATGAACGCAGTTGTTTTCATGCTGGAGAAGTATTTAGGTGAAACACAATGCAAGTTAACAGAAGAAATACATTTGTGATACTAAATGCATTTGTTGAGAGCTGTACTGTCTATCATGTATAGTAGTTGCTGTAACACAAAGTAAAAATGGAGAGGTAATATAACTGTGATTCTTGGAACAAAAATAATAAAAAGATCAAACAAAAAGACATTCCAGGGAAGATCCCAGACAGGAAAAAGTCTCAGGTTTTTGTCAGTAAGACAGACTGACAATTAGAACTGCCTGTAGGAAGGTATCGAAGCCTAGCAATGAAGAAAGCCTAGAGATTAAGAAAACAAGACTCTACTCAGTCTTCAGTATACTTAAGGGAAAGTATAGCACAATAAACATGCTAGTGAGTTCAAAAACTTTTGAAAATACTTGTGTTTATCTACATAAGAACAGGGGAAAATGAAAAGAACAAATGAACCAGACAAAGATTAAGACCACCTAACAGGGTAAAAGGCATTTCACATCCAGATCATGAGTAAGAGTTGGACAAATTTGTTTGGCAGTCTAAACCCGCATATCTTCTACTTCTTGTAAAATGTTTGCAGTGTAATATGTCCCATCTGAACATCCATGCTATGGAAAAATCTTTTCTGTCATTTATGTAGAAATGCTGCCAAATATAATACAGCAGCAGAGTGCATCAGAAGCAAAATATCTTTAAGGAGAGCAAGAGAAACATAAGTCCCTATTCTCAACCCAGCCTGCAGGTATGAAACAGTGACGGAAAAAAAAAAAAGTTAATTTCTAGAGAGGAAGCAAAGTCATATGTTTGACATGGGAGCTACATGTTGGAATGAACAAAAGACTTCCACCATTTTGGACTGAAGATCAGTTATAAACCACCAAGTTTAGGTGCAAACCAACAGTTATCAAAATAATCCAGGAACACATGGCAGACTAATTCAGGTTTAATTCAGTGATTTAGACATTTAGGAAACTAACTGTAAAATTTCAATTCAATTCTATTCTAAGGTAAAATATCTTTTGATTTTTTGTTTAAACTTTAAAAGTTTAAAGATACTGGAAAAGTTTATAGATGCTGAATATAACTTCAGTCAATACAATGGAAAGAAAATTAGTAATGCCCACATCAGCCTTGAATTTTATATTAATCAAAGTAATTTTGGTTGTTAAGGAACACAGACAAGGCAAAGCTATATATCATCCCCACTTAGTTACAGCTGCTTTAACTCCTCTTTCTTCCTTAATGAACTTCATAGTTCTGTAAATATACAGTAGCTTAGGTTTTATTTTTTAATTTCATCACACATTAAAGTTAATCTTTGCTTACTATTGGATTATTTATATGAAGGAAAGAATCAACTTTCTACTTTCAAGTTATTTTCCTGAACACTTGGTGTTTCATCCCTGTGATCAGCTGCCAGTTGAGTAATTCTCACATCCTATTTATGTGTAGCAGATGCTCTTGAAGTTTTTCCTAGAGATTCATGTATTATGCAGACACTGACATCATGACATTCTTTCCAAAAGAACACCAAATTAAAATGATCCATCTTTATAAGCTACATAAAAGATTGCTTTTTACAGCAATGAATGTTAGTTTCAGCTTTGAAGCATGAAGTTATTTTATGCAGTATTAACATACTGCACATTTACAGTTTGAGATAATTCTAACCCATTGTTTTTGATCACAGCAGAAAAATACCCAGCTATAAGCAGGTGGAAATAAAGTAAAGAAGGGATCATCAAAATGTATTTTTATCCACCATCTCAAACAATTGAGAGTAAACTCTGGGTCCAGAACACTGGGTTTTATCTGCAGGTTCATTATGTCCTTCAGGTAACAATAATCATATGGATGATATTAATCAAAGGAAAAATCCCAGCCAAAAAAAACCCCTCAGTTTCATATTTGTCATAAGAGGAAATAAATTAATGCAAATAATCCCTCATCACAAATATGTTGGTTTTTTTCCTGAGAACTAACAAGAAAATAAGATTTTTATAATGTACCTGGACAACCCGCTCCACTCCCAAAGCAATTAAGAAAAAAAAAAAAAAAAAAGCAACACACCAAAGACTTATAATTGCTGTTTTTCAGCCTATAGCTTCAAGCACATCAAATCATTAAAAACAGTAATAATGTTGTTTCGCTGATGGTCTAACACATTGCAGGAAGTTTCTAGGAAAGATGATACGCTCTGTTATCCAAATAACAGATATAATTTTCAACTAGAACATGAATTGCATTGAAGCAAAAAGACAGTTTTATCATTCCCAGGCAATCTTGTACCTCTCAAAGGGAAGCAATATTCACTTTGAAATATCTAAAGGTAAGTGAAAACTGATTACTACTCAGAGAGTAATTGTCAAAGTGGGAAGATACCTGAATGGGATTCCAGTGGAACCTGACCTGAGCCCAGCACTTCTGAATGTATTCAGCAGTAACTTGAATGATAGAACAAAAAGCAAGAAGCATCCTTAACAGAAAGCATGAAATGTGCAGTTAATACAAGCATGCTAGAGAACAGGGTGAAAAAAGAAAAATCACAAATATGTTGGTAAATGGAGAAATTATCTGATACAGCAGTATTCAATTCTGTAATGACAAATTCTACAGTTACGCAGGGGAAAAAAGGCTTCACAAGAACAGGGTGGGAGAGAACAAGCAAAAAAACCCCAAACTCCAGGAGAACAGAGTAAAAGAAAAGAAAAATTGCCAGCTCACAGTTCTGCAGAGAAGGGCTTGGTGCTTCTGTTAGACTGCAAACTCAAGGCATGTGCACACTGTCATGCTATTTTCCAAAGATGCAAACGCGAAACTAGGTTACATACACAGGAGCGTGGCAATCCCCCAAAAGATAGAGTTGAAAGGGACCTCAAGACACTTTGCATGTAAGATACATCAATCTTTCTTCTCTGCTCCTCAGTTGGGGAGGAGACATCATCACAGGCAGTTGGGGCACCACGATACCACGTTAATTTACAGAGAACTTAAGGCAGCCATTAAGAATGATCAGTAGCACAGGAAATGACGAGAAACACTAAAGGAACTGTGTTTGTTTAGTCTACAGAAAGGATCACCAAAGGGGGACAAGTTACAGCTCTTTACAGGTGTTTTTTAAGCATTTGAAAAAGAATGAACAGTTTGCTGTCCATATCCACTGTGGTTAGGCCAGGAAGCAATCAACATGAAATGCAGTAAAAGAGACATAAAATACACATGTAGGAAGAATTCATAAAAAAAGCCTAGTTAAGAACTGGAATGGGAAATCATGGAATTACCAAGAACAAACTAGACAATCACCTGTCATCAATGACAAGCATACAATCTGTTCTGCCATGTAACAATGGTAAGCATTAAATCTTCTCTCTTGGCCCTATCAAGCCTTTATCTAGGATTGTACAAATTCTTTTCCTATATGACAGATCTGAGGACTGTGTTTCATAACCATGATTTTTTAAATCTCTTTGAAAACTTTGACTTCTATTTTATTTAATAAGGATTCACAGTAAATGCATTATTTACTCGTTTCACTTGTTATAATACTATGATGGGACCCATATTAACATATATTAGTGTTCTTTATTCTCACTGCAAAAAAAGAGATGGCATACCATTATACCATTAACAAAATATTAGGAGAGGTTTTTAATAATTAAAGTATATGTCTATTTCTAACTGTGAAATTCAAATAGTAAAACCAGACATTGATAGAATGTTTGTGAGGCAAAAAATTCTGATTAACAGTTTACCAACTTGCTGGTTGCATTTTTGAAAATAAGAAGTGTAAAGGCAAAAATATAAGTCTCTAAAGAATTAAAAAGCAAAACTTCTAGAATCACTCAAAACCCAACATTAGTTATGGTAAGAAAAAATAAAGCCATGCATTCCATAATTTTCAGTGCATCACAACTGTTGAGAAGAAATGGTTACCATAGTAACAAGGTCATCAGTAACCATTATATAGCGCTTCTTCCTTTTTTGACTGGGGATTTTGAGATTACCCTTTACAAATATGCCTTTAACACACAGTATGAAAAACATGCTGCTTCAGAAAGATGGTGGCGGGGAAGTCCCACACTGTTCTGAGTGCATCACTTTATGGATGATAGACAACATCATCTGGTACAACTTTAGAAACTGCTATTCTAGCCATCACCCTAGCATTAAACACAAATGCCCTGCCATTAACCCACGTATCACAGCAGTAAGACAAATGAACAATTATGCATAAAACTGCTGAAACAATCATGGTGGAAGAATTCACTTCTTACAGAAACATTAGAAATACTATATAGAACTATTCCAATAAATAAAAAAGCACATTCAGAAATAGTTTGTCATCTTTATTAATATATCTTCACATTTAAAAGGTAAGGAAAAAGACAGAGCTTCTAGGCCATAAAGGAAAGATAATAGATTCGTAACACTTTCTTGGAATATAATTATAAAAATATTTCTACAACACACATTCATGTGTACTAAATTGTCTAGAACACTCCAGTGTCCAATGTTAAATACCAGATTATGAGTGCTAGAAAACAGTTTTGCATGCTTATATTGTTGTTTTCTCAAATGACAGAATAAAGTTTTTCTTACTGTGTTCTCTTTTTTATTTTCATTATTTGTATTCAATTTTTATTATGAAATCATTGTATTAACAGAAAAAGAAATATTCCTTAGAGACTATCTATTTCAAGATTGTATATACAGGCTATCTGACAATAATGGACTGAACTGGTTTTGGCTGGGATAGAGTTAATTTTCTTCCTAGTAGCTGGCACAGTGCCGTGTTTTGGATTTAGCATGAGAATAATGTTGGCTACACACCAATTGTTTTAGTTGTTGCTAAGCAGTGCTTACACTAGTCAAGGACTTTTCAGCTTCTCATGCCCATGGAGAAGCTAGCTGGGAGGGGGAACAACCAGGACAGCTGACCCAAAGTGGCCAAAGGGATATTCCATATGAGGCCACGCTCAGTATATAAGCTGGGTGGAGTTGGCCAGGGGCAGCGATCGCTGCTCAGGGATGGGCTGGGCATCAGTCGGTGGGTGGTGAGCAATTGCATTGTGCATCTTGCTTTGTATGTTATTATTACTGTTATTATTATTACTATTTTACTTTATTTTATTTCAATTATGAAACTGTTCTTATCTGAACCCATGAGTTTTCTTACTTTTACTCTTCTGATTCTCTCCCCCACCCCACTGGGCCAGGGCGAGTGAGCGAGCAGCTGTGTGGTGCTTAGTTGCTGGCTAGGATTAAACCACAACATGGACAAAATTAAAGATTTTTCAAATGACAGACAACCTCACATGCCCATTCAGGAGCCACCTGCTATTAGCCATATCACCCGCAATTTCCAATTCATCTGTAGTTTTTCTGAGACCTTTTCTAAATCTGCTTATATGCAATAGAAGAAAAAAAAAAAGGAAAAAGTATGTTTTAGCAGTTAATTTTGTATTACTGTTAACACAGATTCATTTTTTTCAGTTATCTGTCTCTCCCAGAACAGCCATGTTCCAAAACTATGCAGATATATGGAATAGTGAAATAACAAATTGCATGTGATGAAAAACTCACTTTGTGGCAAGTGTAAGAATACTCACACTTGTGGACTGAATGTTACTGTTCTCACCATCACAATAATCAGGATGACAATGGTTAAAATCAGAGAAATAAGAGATACCTGTAAAGGTAAAAACACGAATTCAGTCAGTAAGCTGCTGAAAGGTTGTCCTCTTAGCAGTATAATGTACTTTTTTTAAAAAAAAGAATAATTAACAACCAAGTAAAGTTCTAAATATCACATGTCAAATATTTATAATTAGAAAGCTTGTCCTATACCATCATATTTTAATTTATTATTCCTTTTGAATAACTAGCCAGTTGCAACTATTTGTCTAATTTTAGGTGACATTCCCATTTAAACATTTCTAATCAACCATGCTCAGCATTTCCAGATCAGGCCTACATCACCCAGTGCTCTACCAGATTTGAGTTCTACTAGCAGTACATCAAAAAATTCCAGCGATTCATATGGAGACCAAAGTTTTGCTTAAACTACTCCAAGTTTTCCAAATTTCTTGGGACAGAAGACAGTCTGAACTTCTAAAATATTTAACATGCTTTAGCCAGATGTAATTGAGTTCAAATACATTAAGATATGACTGGCACATATTTTCTAATGGCATACAAAAAAGTAAACCAAAAATCAACTGCTATTATGATTTACCTTTCCCAGTTTTGCTATGTCTCGATATAAAGATATAGGCAAGGTAAAGATGATGGTGGTAAGAAGAATTATGAAGTGACGGTCAGTAAGTAGGTTATCTGGTCCAACTAAAGCAAAAAAAAAAAAAAAATTATTTCTTTAAGAGACTGACATGAGGAACAGATTAGTTATATTTGAAAGGCTAGGAGTAACAAACTGATGTTGGCCAGGCTTTTATCCCCTTTATTCAAGCTAAGTAACACTGAATAAAAGACTAGGCATTAACTAACCTTGAGGAAGCCATACACAGCATGTGCATAATCACAAGAATTCTGCAAATTCAAACCAAATGTATAACATATGGGATATATTATATGACACTTTGGAAGTCTGGCACCTCTATATATAGATTAGTATTAATTTCTTTCATCATGCCTGGGTCAACATTGGCAGATCGCAAGTAAAACATTCTACTACTTCTTTCTGCCATGTACTCTTCAGGATTTTTTGGCACTGTGTGTTGACATCAATTACTGTGCTGTTGAAGATAAGCAAATTCTTAAAGAACTATCCTAAAATAAGTTAATTTTGAGGTGTCTTTTGAGCACCTCCGTTCTTGCTGTCAGCTGGCTTCCACTTGCAAAATACAGATTACCACGTGAAGATAACAATAATTTTATAATATTCCCTGCAATCAGTGAGATTTATTTATACAACTCGTGTTTTTTTCAAGCCAATGACAACTTAAAATAAAACATATCTCAGTTTCAGTCAGGCTACCATGAATCATGGGCTTGAATGAAAGCTTGCTGAATAATTAGGGAAAGTGACTGGCAATTGACATGGGAAGTCTGTGTTCGGTTCCCTCTATTCTTTGGGAGATTATAATGCTTTCCCACCTCTTTCCAGCCAGACATTCTACCAGCCAGGTGAAAAGATGTGCCGTGATGTGGGTTCCTCCTACTACAGAAGTCGTATTGTATATAAATTATCACATATTCACTGTCACTATCAACCTGATCAGGTATTCACAGAACAACAGAGTGTGACAGTTAAAACTGCATCCACACCTTGCAGCCTTTACCTGCTGAAAATTATAGTCCTCCTGTGGAAATCAAACAGTTCATACAAATGCTAATTTCCCCTTCATTGCAGACATGTTCTTTTCAGTTTAATTTACCAGTGAAGAATCATAGAATCATAGAATCATTTAGGTTGGAAAAGACCTTTAAGATCATCCAGTCCAACCATTCACCTAACATTTCCAAGTCCACCACTAAAACAATTAAGGGTAGAGTAGCAATTTCATGTTTCCTGGCTTGGTGGCTGGATCACTTATAATGAAAGTAAAAACTAGGGATCATTAAGATTGGAAAGGATCTCTAAGATCATTAGTCCAATCATCAACCCAACACCACCATGCCCACTAAACCATGTCCCAGAGTGCCATGTCTACCCATTTTTTGAACACTTCCAGGGATGGTGACTCCACCACCTCTCTGGGCAGCCTGTTCCAATGCTTGACTACCCTTTCTGTGAAGAAGTTTTTCCTAATATCCAACCTAAACCTCCCCTGGCGCAGCTTGAGCCCATTTCCTCTCGTCCTATCGCTAACTACATGGGAGAAGAGACCAACACCCACCTCGCTACAACCTCCTTTCAGGGAGTTGTAGAGAGCGATAAGGTCTCCCCTCAGCCTCCTCTTCTCCAGGCTAAACAACCCCAGTTCCCTCATAAGACCTGTGCTCCAGACCCTTCACCAGCTTCATTGCCCTTCTCTGGACACGCTCCAGCACCTCAATGTCTTTCTTGTACTGGGGGGCCCAAGACTGGACACACTATTCCAGGTGCGGCCTCACCAGCGCCAAGTACAGGGGCACAATCACCTCCCTGCTCCTGCTGGCCACACTATTCCTGATACAAGCCAGGATGCTGTTGGCCTTCTTGGCCACCTGGGCACACTGCTGGCTCATGTTCAGCCAGCTGTCAACCAGCACCCCCAGGTCCTTTTTGGCCAGGCAGCTTTCCAGCCACTCTTCCCCAAGCCTATAGCATTGCATGGGGTTATTGTGACCCAAGTGCAGGACCCAGCACTTGGCCTTGTTAAACCTCACACAGTTGGCCTCAGCCCATCGGTCCAGCCTGTCCAGGTCCCTCTGCAGGGCCATCCTACCCTTGAGCAGATTGACACTCCCACCCCACTTGGTGTCATCTTCAAATTTACTGAGGGCACACTCAATCCCCTCATCCAGATCATCAATAAAGATATTAAACAAGACTGTTCCCAAAACAGAGCCCTGGGGAACATGGCTCGTGACCGGCTGCCAACTGGACTTAACTCCATTCACCACTACTCTCTGGGCTTGGCTACCCAACCAGTTTTTTACCCAGCAAAGAGTACGCCCATCCAAGCCATGGGCTGCCAGCTTCCCAAGGAGAATATTGTGGGAGACGGTGTTAAAGGCTTTGCTGAAGTCCAGGTAGATGACATCCACAGCCTTTCCCTCATCCACGAGGCGGGTCACCAGGTCATAGAAGGAGATCAGGTTGGTCAAGCAGGACCTGCCTTTCATGAACCCATGCTGGCTGGGCCTGATCCCCTGGTTGACCTGCACTTGCCTGTTGAGTTCACTCAAGATGAACCTCTCCATAATCTTTCCCAGCACCAAGGTCAGGCTGACAGGCCTGTAGTTCCCCGGGTCCTCCTTCCGGCCCTTCTTGTAGATGGGCATCACATTGGCAAGCCTCCAGTCATCAGGGACCTCCCCTGTTAACCAGGACTGCTGACAGATGATGGAAAGTGGCTTGGCGAGCTCCTCTGCCAGCTCCCTCAATACTCTTGGGTGGATCCCATCTGGCCCCATAGACTTGTGAGCGTCCAGGTGGCATAGCAGGTCATTAACTGCTTCCTCCTGGACTATGAGGGCTCCATTCTGCTCCCCATCCCTGTCTTCCAGCTCAGGGGGCTGAGTACCCTGGGGATAACTGGTCTGGCTATTAAAGACAGAGGCAAAGAAGGCATTAAGTACCTCAGTCTTTTCTGCATCCTTAGTGACAATGTTCCCCCCCACATCCAGCAAAGGATGGAGATTCTCTTTGGCTCTCCTTTTATTGTTGATGTACTTATAAAAACTTGTATTATTTTTTACAACAGTGGCCAGATTGAGTTCTAGCTGGGCTTTTGCTTTTGTCGTTTCCTCCCTGCATGACCTAACAAGATCCCTGTACTCCTCCTGAGTTGCCCGCCCCTTCTTCCAAAGGCGGTAGACTCTCCTTTTTTCCCCTGAGTCCCAGCAAAAGCTCCCTATTCAGCCAGGCTGAATGTTTTAACTTAGCTGGCTTTGTGCTAAAGTAGATGGTAAACATGCACGCAAATTGCTCCACTGATTCTGCTGTGAAAACTTACAGCAGAGGAAGGGTAACAAGTGCCTGAGTTAACAAGCTCCAAATGCCACATCTGCATTGAGTATCTAAGAGAACTGAAAGCTACATATGCAGTTCATGACCAACTATTACAGATATGCACATAAAGTGCAGTTTCAGTATTCAAATGACTATTACATGAAATATCTAAAAAAGGCAACAAAATATGATGACCTTGTAAATATACCACTGTGGAAGACTTCTATTTGATTACTATTTCATTGAAGCATGTGGTCTCTTCACTGACACTGAGTCCAATGATAACCAAGGACTAGGATTCATAGTTTTTATTTGAGAAAGACTTATTTAAAAAAAACTCCACAAAAAACCATTAACACAAATATGCTTCACGTTCTTAACTTGAACTATATTTAAGAGTAATTTAGAAGCAAAGTAACAGGTAGGATTTCAGACTGACACAGGATGCTAATCCCTAAATACTTATGCTATATTTCTATCCAATACATGTTCCCCATTCTGAATTTTTTAAATGCATCTTACCTCCAGGAATTCTCTGAAAAACTTTAGTTAAAGTGTCTCCTGTTATTATGTTGTAACTGATCATAGCTTAAAGAAAATAAAATTTTTTGTTAGTACAACTCAAATGTGAAATATTTGATTAACACTTAATACACATATTTTGTAGACTTCAGGATTATATGCCACTATCCCTCTTGTATGAATTCTGGCTAGCACCAACAACTTCTAAGCTTTAGGTTTAAAGCAAAATCTACAAAAATTCTTTAACACCCCCCTCCCCTTTTTTTTTTAAACAGGTACAACCTAAGCAAGAATCCAGTCTGATAAGCAAGGCCATTGTGCTGACTTGCCATTTAAACTTACTTCAGAAGAGGAAAAAAAGGCTTTTAAAAATTGTTTGTTTCTAACAGCAATTCTTTGTCAGTTTATTTTCAAATTCTTGTTTCTATTTAGTAAACTTCCTGTGTTAGTCTAATAATCAGCCCTGCTATCAAATGCATAGGACTTCCTAGCTCATATAAAAAGTTAGCAAAATCTTTAAACCAGAAAAAGGAGAAAATACGTGAAGATATCAGATATGGACTTCCATTCCTTCCTCTCATTAATAAGAATGGTGGCCTTAACATTCATATTTCATTCTTATCCTATTCTGCACTAGAAGTGTATATATGCGTGCATGTGTACATATACATACACAAAATATTTTTATATACTTATGTGGTCTTTGCCATTCAGGCAGCATACATATAGGTATAGACCTTAACTAATGCATAAGCATTCACTGTTGTGAAATTGTAAGTCATTAACACTACTTACAGAAATAAATTCCAAGCACATACATATGCATAACTAGTTCCATGATAAGGACTGAGATCTTTACAATTCTTTTCCATATTCTCTATGAAGTAGTAATTATACTCTTTTTTAAGTCAACATGTGTAACATTGTTGCCAGCAGTAAGAGTAACTTGACTCCCTTAAAAATCTCAGCTACGTGTAATAAATTCAGACTGATTAATTCAGACTGATTATTCCCAAAGTAGGAATTTTGATCTGGGACTCTGTAGTCACCAAGTCCAGACTCTTGGTATCTCAAGTCACCACCTCTTGCAGCCCTGTGTGTGAAAATATCAAGCTTATTTAAGATTTGATTTAATTATGTTAGTACTGTAGGGGACCATTTCAGAATATCACTTTATTTTTACTTCTGGTCTAATTAATTCCTGCCCAGATTATACCTGTTTGTTCTTTCACTACTTCTTCTTCAAAGGGGTCTTGACTGCCCAACCTCCTAGTAGCTCATTAGGTATGAGGCTGAATTAATGCTTTTGAAGAGCAATGACAGCACACAATATTCAAGCAAGATCTGATCAGCGGCTTCTCCAATGACAGTAATACTACGTTTGGAAAAGATATTAATTCAATATACTCCTAAAGTCGTATTTTCCTTTTGCTTCAGGTACATCAAATCTGTGCTCTATTACTCATTCTAGAACAGAATCTCTTCTTTGCTGTTTCTCATAGCCACTTTTGTCATTAATTTTTAAGTGTGTGATCATGAATTTCTCTGCTATTATGTTTCAGTTCATTTCTATTATTCTGGTCCTCCAATTCATTGAATTCTTCCTCAGTCATTCTTCAGAACACATGAAGTCTTTTTTTTTTTTTTAATAGGAAAGAGGCACATACAGTATATCCTTTACAGAGCTCTTAATATTTAACCAGTGAAAGAATGAGGTAATGTGAAAAAGCTTGTTGTTTATAAAACTTAAACATTTATATTTTATGTGATCTTACCAATAAATGGATATAAAAATTGAAGAGTTGAAAGAATTAGATAACCTACAAGACCGTATGTTTTTCTGACCAGCTCTTGATAGGTGTTGGTACTGGAGAGGTTTCCTCCTTTGATCAGTAATATAATGGAATAATCTGTTAAAATATAAAATCACTATTAAAGACAGTATGAATCAACTTGTGGTTGGTTGCTGCTCATCTTTTTCACTCCTTAAAGTCTGTAAAAAGGAAAACAGTGGCACTGGGAAGAGCAGGGATAAGAAATCTCACAAAGGATCTCAATCCACCAAAACCAGGAGTTATAGGCTCATATCAGAAGGAAATTCCAGTTTTCCCAACTAGGCACAGCAGGAACAGACTCATTTTCATTGGTTTTCAGCATGGTCAAAGGGAATGAAAACTGCCACGAGCCAAAAAAAGGAAAATTCAATTAATAATGCAGTGGGCTCCCAGATGGATGAAGCATTTGATTCTATCCTGAAAAGGAGTAAAATGTAAGGACTGCCTGTGTCATGGTGCTAGAACTCTCAATCACTTTACTCAGCTATTTATCTAAATTTGTGAAAGATAAAGCCTGGTTAGTATTTTCTGTCTTCTCTGTTGTTTACAATAAAAATATTATAATAATTTTTACTGGATAGCTTTAAAATAAAACACGCACAAAATTATTTATCTGGAAAACCATGAAGCAATGTGCCTTGAGACAGAGCTGAATTGACACAGGCGGAATTACTCCCAGATTGAACCTCAACTTTTATGAGGAACAGTTCAAAATATTGCTGTTATGTCAAGCTATGCTTTAGTATTTGTTTGAGCTCCATGAGATTTTCCAGTCCAGATTAGTTACAGCACAGAATTTATTACCTTAGTGCAGGCGTCTTGACAAATAGTAGCTAGACCTCATCTATTCCTCACCTGGCTTTCACTTAGCTTGTAATCTATGCTGCAATAGGAACAGTTCCTTTCTGTGAACAGTATCGGTGTTTATTATCTTCTGGGAATGACTAAAATGATGACATTTTCACAGTCTTTATAAAGAAGATTTCTACCATTTGTTAATGTGAAAGCCAGCCCAGAGATTCCCATGAGCATACACAATTCTTACACAATATATACTCACACCGTAATTGGGAGCAGACAAAAGCAGAGATACAGAAGTGTTCATTATCAATTATGTTGCATACTGAGCTGATCTTGTACAAGAAATATTAAATCTTTGTAGCAAGGGATCTTAGACCCACAAAATCTGAAAAAAATTTATCATTAAGTGACCTAAAATTGTATTTGTCTGTCAATCTAGGACTACACCCAGTGCAATTCAAAAACATCTCTCAAAATGAAATACCGTGAGAATTGCTAAATAACAGCTATTTGCCAATTATTCAGTAAAAACTATAGAAAATAAATGCTACCATTACATACTTAGCCTGTACTTTAAATGCTACAAGTCAGAAAGTTGTAACTATAGTTATAATTTGCTTGTGCAAGATACACTGAGCCACACCTTTAACATAATAAAATGCTGAGTTTAATTCACAGGTTCTGCACCTATGGCTATAAAGTCTTCGAAAGACTTAGAAATGCAAAGGACAAATCAGATTTCCCACAGAAAAGTAACTGAAATTTCTGAGCTATGTTTATTATATGATTTCATTAATGTATTTTGCCATCAGCCATAGAGAAAAATTTCCATTCATGAGGAACATATTCCTTATGTTATATTGCTCTCCAGTCAAACCTCAATCATTTCTGCAGACCCTTAAATGATATTTTAAGCAATGAAAAGCATCAGCTGCTCCTCAGCATACAGGTAACAGAATTTGGGCCATTCACGTTGACTCGGTTTGTCGTTTTAAGACTTGAATCCACAGAGTATTTACAAAAATTCTCCTTTGATGCCAATGGATTTACTTATGTTTATTTACCATGTGATTTCAAAACTTGTCCCTTTCTGAAGGTAAATCTTTTCTTTTTGATGAATGATAATTAAATAAAATATTCAAAATCATAGTACAACCAAAGGGTTTAATTCTGTGTAAAAAAGTGATATACAACTTACTCAAGGATCAGTCTCTTAATTAGGGTAAAAACAGTGGACTAAACCAGGTGATTATGAGGCACAAATAAGAGCTATTCTTTCAAATGTCACTTTGACCTAGCCTAAGAAACTAGGCTTTACGAAAACAAAATGCACACAAAAAGCAGCTTTATATGTTGCACAGTATAATTCTCTACTTTTACTAATCTGCTCAAGGGATTAGTGAGGTAAGGAAAAAATCTGTAATTTTTATTGTCACAGATATACTTGTTTAAGCTACCATTAAGCTCAAGATCAGCTAAATGTTGCAAGACTGATTTTTACTTTACAACAGAAACTGCTTTTAGAGTACCTGTGATATAGGCAACCCCAAATAAAAGCAGTACTCCTAGTGGAAAACCAGCTTCCTTCATTGAATATGGCAATCCTGTAAATAAGAAAAGGAGAGAATATAGAATAACCTTTCCAAATACTTATTTGTGACGACCAAAATAAAGAAGTATTGACATTTAAAAAAATGCTATCAATCTCCCAAATTGGACCAGCATGCTTAATAGCCTCAGAAAGATCATTTTTAGTGGACAAAGTTGCCTAGGTATGAAGTGCAGTCAGCACCTGCCCAACCAGTTCTCTCTGATCATTATGGCAAAGAGCCTGTAGGGTATTTATTACTGCGAGACATGATCTCAGCTAACACCTCTGCATTTTTTCATAGTCAGCAAATAAAAATAGAGAAAAATCTTTAGGAACAGCAGCAGAAAGTAAGATGACAGTGGTTTTCTCCAAACTGAACAGTCATGCATGTATAAACTAGGCTGAACACAGAATAGTGAAGAAAAGTATACTTACCTATAATGCCTGATCCTATGATAGAGTTGATAATGTTAAATCCAGCTGATGCCAGATCACTGTTTCCTCCTTTATTCCTGGGCTTACTAACGAGGGCTGTTTGGTCATCTGTTTCTACCTATTTCAGGAAGACAACGATAACATTATACATGAGAAAAATAGACAAGAACAAGGATTTTACACATAGCCTATTCAAGATCAAAAAAAATTGTCATAGACTCAGATTTGTAGAGGTGTTTTGATAACTAAATCCCATTTTTTTCAGTGAGAAATCAAAGGGGCATTAGGCATCTAATTCCTGTATAATTCTGACCCATAATCTTCTATAATTAATTCTTCTCTGAGGAAAAAAAAAAAAGTGGAAGGACAGAAATGTATATAAACTCAGAGTTAGGCTGTTCAACAAAGAGCTTTTTAGTCATGTTCCAAAGGTAGAAACGTGAATCAAGTATTTTTTAAAATACTTTGGCTAATACAACTGGTCAGTAAAAACAGGGCCCTGAATCAGGGGAATGAAATCAATTTCAAGAGCTTACTAGTAAAGTATGCCAACATCTGAAGATGCTCTAATTCAAGGTTTTATCCAGCATTTTAAATATTTCGTGTGTCAATGGTTTAGTTCATTATGAATAGTCAACAACACTATAAAACTGGCTAGTCCCAGAAAGCTTCTGTGGGAAGGTCTGGTACAAACCAAAGTTCAAAGCACAATTTGTAGCCAGTAGCTTCAAAAATTAAGATTCTTATGTTCACAAAGCATTTCTTCATAAGCATGCAGTGGTCCTCTCCTCAGATCACCACTCTGCTGTCAGAGAACATTTTAGAATAATTCATTAGGCGGCCAGTATTTAAAATGAAGTCATGTAATTTAAAAGAGGAATGTGCATTTAGTGAAGAAAATGCCCACCTGTGTTCTACAAAAGCAAAACATTGTGTACCTACCATGAAAATAAACCCACTATTTGATGGATGCAAGAACCTACTTAACATACTTGGATGCTTGTCACTAATACTCCTGGAAAAAAAACTGAATGACTGATAAATCTAAGTCATCTGTAGATAGTGGTATAAGATGACAATCATAAGAGTGCCTCAAGGAGTGCTATGTATTTAAGTGGAACCTTTAATCCTTCACCAGTACTAACATAAGAAGAGTAATACTGGCTCAGATCAAAAGCCAGTATAGCCTGGTATCACATTTCTGAGAGTGACCATAGAAGGTGCCTAGGGAAGAGTATAAGAACATGAACAATAGTTAGCAAATAACTTTCCTGTCCCTTTGGACTTCCTGAAGCAGATATGTTGTTAGTCCATTGCATCCCTTAATGGATTTCTCCTTGAATTTGTCCTTTTTTGAAGCCATGTGTATTTTTTTAGCATCTGCAATGTCATGTGGCAATGAATGCCACGTCTTAATTATACATCATATGAAGAAACAGGTATTCTTCTTTGCTCCGAATCTACCATTAAATATTTCCACTTGGCATCCCAAAAATTTTTGTATCGTCACAGACAAACCGACCACTGTTTCCTACTTACCTTCTCCATATCACATACAGTTTTACAGGTAACATTCTCCCTCAGTTTCTCATCTAGACTTACAGGTGCTACATTTTATTTCACCACTGATTTGAACAGCAGAAGCATCACTGTCATTCTCTCCTGAAATTTTAATGCTGTCTTGATACTTACAGCACAGTACGTGTGAAATTACACTGAATTAGACCAGTCCAGTTCCCTCTTTCCAGTTGTTACAAGAAAATGAACACAATGTGCATTGTGCAGCTGAAAGACTCGGTCACGAACCCTGGTCCCTTCCCGGCTTGGAAGAGACCCATTTGAATTAGCAAAAACGACGAGAAAGGGCAACAGAATTTGTGACACAGGTGAAATGGCTCCTGTGTGAAGAACAGTGCTCTTGAAAGTGCACTTGGACTGCGGACAGGGGAGGGAGTGCCTGCTGGGAGGCATGCTAGCGAGCTACGCAACATGGAAGGCTGCGAAACAGGTGAAGGGAACGCATCTGCCTCTCGCAGGGTCCTCTCCCAGGCCCTGGCTGCAGGCCATGAAACAGGGCCACCCGCCACCCTACTGATACGTAGGGGTATTATATTATTATATTATATTATTATAGGTAGGTATAGGATACAGACACTCTGCCAGGAGTTAGGGTGCTCAAGTTCTCACCCTCAAGCAAGACCGAATTTTAGCTGTGCCAAGCACCCACAGTTTCCCTACGCTCACACGAATAAGGCTCCTCCGACTGCATTTCCCCCCCCCCCCCGCCCCCCCTTCGTGGTACCAATGAGTCTTTCTTCCTCGTACGAATTAGGGGGAAACTGAACAGAGATGAAAAAGCCGTAGCTGCTGCCAGCTCGTCAGCGGAGCCGGGCTGAAGCGGCGACCCGCCCGGGACGCCTCACGCCGTTGGTCGCTATAAAGCCCGCCAAAAGCGGCCGCGGCCCCCCTCAAGCGCTCACACTGCCCCGGCCCCTCGCGACGTCCGGCGACAACGGACCGAGGAAAGTAAGGCGAAGTCAGGTGAATGGCGGCGGGCTTGCCGAGCCGCCCAGAGCCTCCCGCCTCACCCATCCCTGCCGCCGCTCATCTCAGCCCCCGGTACCTGGTGAGCAGCGGCCGGCGGCCGCTCCGGCTCCATCGCCGGCTGCCACGGGGGAGGCGCGGCGCTTCCCTGGCAGCGCCGCTGAGCCGCTGCGGGCTGCCCCGGCTGCCTGCGCCCCGCGGGCCCCGCAGAGCCAGCGGAGGGAGCAAGGCGGCGCGGCGGACAGGCTCTCCCGCTCCTGCCGGGCGGGCGGGGCGCGGTGGCAGGCGGGCAGCGGCGCGGGCTCCTCAGAGGCGGGCTCGGAGGGGTCCCGCGGCACCTCCACGGGTTTTGGGAAGGCGTCAGTTTATGGGCCTGGCTCGCCCGCGCCCTGCCTGGCACCGCGTCCCCGCAGAGGCCGGCTGAACGGGGCCAGGTGCGGGGAGGAGTGGCGGGGCCGCGGGCGGGAGGGCGCCGCCTCGGGGCTGTGAGGCGGCGGCTTGGGGGGCCCTGGCGGGGGCCCCTCCTCCGCTCGGTCCTTCCCTTGAAACCTGCCAGAAAGTAAGCGCTTCTGCCTTGTATTTATGGGACCCCCAGTTTACAAAATACTTGCTTATCCTGAATGCACGAGGAAGGCTCTCTCTGTAGGGTGTTTAGCCTGGAGAAGAGGAGGCTGAGGGGAGACCTTATGGCTCTCTACAACTACCTGAAAGGAGGTTGTAGTGAGGTGGGTGTTGGGCTCTTCTCCCATGTAGTTAGCGATAGGAGGAGAGAGAATGGGCTTAAGCTGCGCCAGGGGAGGTTTAGGTTGGAAATTAGGAAAAATGTCTTTACGGAAAGGGTGGTCAAGCATTGGAACAGGCTGCCCAGAGAGGTGGTGGAGTCACCATCCCTGGAAGCGTTCAAAAAACGGGTAGATGTGGCACTTGGGGACATGGTTTAGTCTAGTCTACCCTTGATTGGTTTAGAGTAGACTTGGTGGTGTAGGTTAATGGTTGGACTGGATGATCTTAAAGGTCTTTTCCAACCTAAACGATTCTATGATTCTATGAAAACCAGCTTCAATGTCATAGTTACTTATTTATTGTTGCTTTTCAATATCGATGTTATTTATGAGTCCTTGCTACCACAGTCATTGTTTGCTCTCCTCAGGGAGGGCAAGCTACTGTAGAGAGTGCTAAGTCAGCAAAACGGGAATAAGTCAGGTAAAGAACATACTGGGGTTACAGTGAAAGTATAGGAAGAGGCTGACCTAAATGAAAGATGCAAAATTACAGTGCTGAAAGTTTAGAGTCTGTAGATACCTCTCATATCTTGAGTTGAGACCAGGCAGTCTCCAGCAGAAACATGCTTTGTGAACATAGAACAAGCCACACAAAGAAACATACATATTAAACAAATACATGTAGGAAGTAGTAAGCAATAATAAAAAATTGGAGACAGTCATTAATTTTGTGAAGTATTACTGGATGTAAAATTTAGGGCCTGCAAGAGTCAAAAAATAACTTTGGGAACTTATTCCAATTACTGGAGGACCCTGTCAATAGAATGTGGACCCCAAATTTTCAACAAGATTAAATCTCTATGGGGAAAAAACCCTGAGAGACGACAACTAAATAGCAGAAGAAAATAGAGCATGCTAATTTCTTTTCTATAGTCTTAAGAACTCTTACATTTGATAATACTTTGCTAGGGTAAACTGCAGTGGTTAAAGGAGTGCGTATGCTGTGCCTCAGTAATTTTGTCCTGAAAGATCTATGATGCATATGATTTAATATGGAGAACAAAGTGCACATAAAGAGCATATATGACATTTTTGTTCAATAGCTTAAGCACATTAGTTTCAGCTCTTTTCAAAAAAAAAAATCTCTAATCAACTCCATGACAAGCTACAAGCTGACATGTATTCTTGTGTGACCAGTCAGATGACATGACTCAACTAATTTTAGAGACCTAAGGTGCAGAGAAAGTTCCTGTGAATTAGTAGCAACTTTTTTTTCCCTTGGACTGTACAAAGAATTCTATGTAAAAACAGGGAATGAAGCTGTTTTAAAGGAGAGCGTAATAAAGCATATAGTAGGTTTTCATAGCAGTATTTTACCAGACTCTGTATGTTTGAGTACTGTAGCAACTTCCTCACAAAGCCTTTTTATCAAACGCCCACATGCTTCACAATAGCCCCTCTGAGTTCTGCAATTTTGTTTTAATTCCAGTTTGGAGTGTGCATTTGTTACCTCAGAAAATAATTTCTGTTTTGTGCAAATCCTTTCTCCTGTATGTCCTTGTTATTAATCAGATACATTCTTCAGGCATTTATTTGACGCAAATTAAGTCAAGCTCCCGCTATGCAGCTCTTAATATGAGGGGGCCGGTGCCTGAATGTGACACCCACTTAAATGGGAGTCCTAGAATTTTACTTGTATCAGTCATACTGGCACGATGTCCGAGCAGTGTTTGTAAACTTAACACCCTTAATTCAGTATACTAGCAGTGAATTAGGGAAGGGAACTGGCACTTCCCAAAAGATTGTGTACAGGGTCTTTTTCCTGTGCTACGAGAGTAGTCTTTGATCACTTGGATTGCTCTGTGCTCCTTGCTGTGCTTTGGGATGTGGTTACTGTATGAAAAGCTTAATACTGGTTTTATTCTTAGCAATGAGACTAGTAGTACATTGTGAATAAAATTACAGGGTGCACTGAAAGTCCATAATCCAGTGTTTGCATTATGTTCTTTGGGAGCTTGCTGCAGGACAGCTTGTACAATTGTTTACTCCTATGGTTGTGGTGGAGGGCCAAGCTCTGAAGGATGCCAACATAGTTAAACCACAGGGGTATTATAAACCACAGGGCAATTATAAAAGAATTATATAAAAGAATTGTAAAAGAAGGCATCTCCCAAAAAGAAGGACACAAAGGAAGTTGTGTCCAAAAAGGAAACAGAAAGGATCATAAATCTTCGTGAAATGTGGAAACACATTAAGGCAGGCTAAAACGAGTTAGAGCAGCAACCAACAAAAAGGAATCAGTATTAGTAACTTCAGTGTTTATGAGCAGAAATCCTGCAAGAGAATCCTGGGGATCCACAGAGAATCAAGGTTGGGTGGGAAGAGCAGTCATGATAAAACCAGAACAGAGAAAGTAAGGAACTTTTTTTGTTCACTCGAGAGTATCTTGGGAAGAATTCTACAGGAGAACTCTTCCTATATGGAGGACCAGACAGAGAATATGCCTTAAACTGAATTGTCAATAGAGTGAACAGAAAAGATAAGCAATAATGATTTGGGATGATCACATGTATTAATCTTGGAATCCTAAATTAATTTGTAGCTGGGGAAAGGGGAGTGCTAAGTTTTTGGTTAATATCGGTGGTACTAAGTGGTATCAGAAAATGGCAAATGTGACATAAATATGACTGCCTAAAAGGACTCCAGGAATGATCCAGGAAACGACATGCCAATGTGCCTGACATCTCCACTGGGCAAAGTAGTAGAACTATAATATATAATAATCCTATACTATATATATAAACTCCTATAATAAAGAGTAGGATGAGATGACACTGAGCTGTTGTTGGCAGAGCTTTGTGGAGAAGCCTGCAGTGTTAAAGCTTTCGCTTTGCTAATATTACTGCTTGAGAACTAAATTTCTAAATGCCAATAAAAACACTGTCTTTCACAGGCATTAAATATATTAAAGCAAACAAGGCATTAAAAACACAGGCAAGCTCTTTGTTTACTCCAAGGATGTGGTCTAGATCATCTGGAAGCATATGAAATAAAAGATGTAAGGAAGATTACTCACAAAGCAGGCCTAGAAAAAGAAAAGCCATGTGATGCAAATTGACAGACATAAGAAAGATTTCATTTCCTTTTACCTCTTTCTTTAAGTGAATGAATAAAATGGGAAAAAATGACCATTTTTTTGTTTGGTATGATTGTTATAATCACATGACACTTTAATGTCAGACTTGTTAGTCCTTCCTGAAAAGGCCAGTAACCTTTTACTTTTTAATAGTGTCTTTGTCCATGAGGCAAACATATTAAAAAAGAACTACTGTTTTCAACAGTAAATTAATTTAGCTGTAAGATACCAAATAGTCTGTCAGTAAGAGTGATTATGGACCACTTTTTAAAAAGATTTTGCTGAGAAATGAGCCTTTATGATGTTACAGAGCAAGATGGAATGAAAACTGCCCAGCTTAATCAGGCACCCCTGCAAGAATAGTCAGGACTGGAGGGGAATGCAAGCTCCTAATGTTACAGCTGGAAGCAGTCTGCTTGTGTTGCTTAGTTGATGAGCTTAATAAACACCAAGCACCTGGTCTCCACAAGGAGTATATACAGAGTTAGAGAAACTACTTAAAAGAATGATGGTTTGAGGAAAATGTTTGTTTACACTCTAGATGACAAATATACTATTTATTTAATACACTATTTAATATTCTATTTATTTAATTTAAATCTCACACAGACCCAGCTAAATAGGAGAATTTGAAGCTTTACATATAACTTTTTCTTATGGTACGTTTGAAATGTAAACTTATAATTTCTCTCCAACTCATTAATTCATGGGATCTGTATCTGGGAAAATCAAAACCAAAATTCTTCTGGTTCAAAATAGCCCCAATGAAGTGCAGAGGGCAGGCATGCTGGTGTGGGAGAGCTGTACTAAGAACTCCTGACTGTGAACTGGAAGTGCCTTGCTGTGTTACACCCTGTAACTTTACAGCTAAACTGTATGAGCCCAAAAAGAAATAGTTATCTGCTTTCCTAGATGTTTCATTCACCTTTCTTGGAACTTGAACTTCTTTTTCCCCTTTGTGTACTTTTGACTCCTAGTAGTTCTACTGTTGATTATTTACTATAATTGAGAAGGTAAATAAGAGAATAAATGGCTGCTTCATATTCAGATGACTCTAAGTGAACAGCACTGTGCTTGTACTTAGCTAAGGGTTTAGGATTGAAGTTAGTATCACACTTTCCCCTGCTGGACCACCTACTCTGGGGAAAAAGAGAAGCTGAAAACAGAAGCCAGTTATGTCTGATTGTTTACCTGGGTATGAGTTAGAATTTGAGTAAGGAGAAGCTATAAGAATTAGTATTTCCTTGAAGTGTTGCTGTAGCAGGTCTGGAGATTTCCTTTTGTGCTGCTTGACCAGATTTGAAAGGGTAGGAGAAAGCAGGTCAAATGTGGCCCATCACCACTTGAAAAAAATCTTTCATCCTCAGTCTGAATAGATCTGACTTTCTTACAAATCATAACAATAGTAGTGAATTGTTATGTGTCTCATATTGCACATTCAGTAAGCAACCTATGATACACACTGTACATTATAATTCCTGTGAATATTATCAGGACAGCAATCTCTACCATCTAGGAAAAAAATAATTCTGAGATTAACGGCTTACAGTAACATAAACGTGTATGAAGAAGAACAGAGATTGTTATAAAATAAAACGGTAAGATCCAGAATAAGAGGAAGAAGATAGTAGATACTAAAAGCCAAAGCTGCTAATGGAGAAGCAGGGTAAGCCAGCCTACTTAACCAAAGGCTGTAGCCAAATACCATTGTCTCCATTTAGGCAACACTGAAGAGGCACGGATTGACATAACTGAGTAAGCTGGTTTTATTATGGTGACAGCTTCAGGCAGCTACCTAAATTGGTTCTTACATGTCTTCATGAATTAACGTTGCTTTAATATTTTTTCCTGACAACTAGTCAACTTTCCCCACCAGCTACCAGCATAAAAATTTATCTGCTGAATATGAGGCATATTGAGATAGTTTGTTTATACTTTTTTGTAGACCTTGATGAAGACACTGAAAAGTCTTGCCTTGGCTTTTGAGAGACCAAAACCTTTGCAGAAGAAACTGCAGAAGTCTTCTCAAGATCATTCCTTTCCTACAAACCTGGCTGGTTTGTGGAAAACAATGCCTGTTTCCATTTGCTTCCAGCTCCAGATAAAGCTGATAGTTTTGATGTTAAATAGCAAGTAAAATGGAAGGAAAAAAATCTAAACTGATTGACACTTTGCCTCACCAGTTTGTCTTTGCAGAATGTAACTCATCAATCTCAAGACTCTTCCAAATGGTTCCCAACGTCATCCCAATTTATCAAGTCCTCAGGGATACAGACAGACCCTGTTTCTCTCTTATGCCTTGCTTACTGCTACCCAACTATACAGTTTGTTCTTCCACATTCCTGGCACCAGGCTCACTGAAAGCTGGCACACTTACTCTGGGGGATAGGAGGAGAGGGGAAGATTTTTTTCATGCTTTCTCTTCCTCCAGATATTTTCTGCATTCCTGTAAGCAAAATGTGATAGGTTTTAGGCATTTTTTGAGAACTTCTGTTTGTGAAAATTTCACAATCAGTTCACAGTTCAAAGTACCCTTTTTTAAGGTGTTTTTTTTTTCCCCCCACTTGCAGATTTTATATGAAGTTCTATATTAGAACTGTAGATATATATCAAACTTTCCTATAACCCAACAGCCCTAGTAAATAAAGTTTGCAAACTTTGTACTGCTAAATCAGTGCCCTCAACGCCCTCCTTCACATGTTCAGGATCATAGCGTAGGAATATGGAAAACAAGTTTCTTGTAGACTAGGCAATATTTTTAATCTTTCTCACAATTTACAGATATCTATGTACCCAACACTCAGACGGAGAGGTAATTAGCTAGGTGCAACGATTGCTGAAAAAGAATTAAAACTACATTAGTAACATTATTTTATCTTTACGTAGGCACATAACAATGTTTGAGACACATAACAATTGCATAACAATTGCTTCTCCATTAGCAGCTTTGGCTTTTAGTATCTACTATCTTCTTCCTCTTATTCTGGATCTTACCATTTTACCATTACCAATAGCAGCTAAATGGGTGTTGTCATGAGGAGTTGAACTCTGGGATCTTCAGACTTTTTATTTAAATTTCTCTTCTGACTACTGGATGGTAGACATAAAAAAAAAATACTACAGAATAATTTTAGATTAAAGAATATAGACATAATAAAGACAAGTAGGAGACCTGGAGGCAAGAGAGTAAGGTGCAAGTGACTGATAACATGCTAGCCCGCAGCCAGCCTGAAGGCATTCAGTGTTCAGAGAATGAAAGGTAAGGGCAGAGAGACGTTTGGTGGGCTTATCTTTATGTATAAAGCGTGTTTTTGTGAAGCGTGCTAAATTTCTTCGCTATGTGCATAGTTTTGATTTATGCTGAGTGTAATGGCATTGTGGTTACCAGTTGGTTAGCTTAATTGCTTCAAATTCTCTTTTGGAACTGTAGCGGAAGCTGGTGATACTGCAAGTGCTGGTATTCTGCTGGATGTTAGTGTTTCGCTGATGACATGAAGCCATGTGCAATCCTAGAGCTTTTACTATCATATTTCTCCAGTGCCTTAACAGATCCTATACAGAAATAAAACCAGTTGCTTTGATTACTTACTTGCTTTTGTTTTCAAATTCTCAAAATTGGTGTTACTGTATTAATTTCTGTTACTAGTGCTTGCTGTTTTGGCCCTGCTTTTCTGTACTTTAATCCTTGAATGTTTTCAGAACGAATACTAATCAATGGCATGATTCCCTTGCTTTTTAGGGAGTACCTCTTCTGTGTTTTCTGAGGTGGATGGGGAACTAAATGTATACTTGTAGTAGCTTAAAAAATGCTACCTTTAATATGATAAGCTATTTAGAAAACTAAGGTCAATTTACTCAGTATTTTTCTTCTAGTTAAGAACAGAATATACTCTGAGTATAAAAAGATCCTTTTTCCTCATATTTTGATATGCATATCCCTTGTATCCCTAATACACAATATTAATTCTTTCCTGAAGTTCTTTGCCAATGTTTTTAATTCTTTGCAGAACTGCATGGTTCTTGCTGAGGTATATGCTCACACAGGTCACGGCTGAGCAATATGGTGATGAACTCGCCCAGCACGGGTTAAGGAGCGCAGCTTTTTGCTGGGCCTTGGCGTTATGCATCACCGCAATCCTCCAGGCTTCCGCGGCGAATTCCCATTGAAAGGCGCTGCGTTGTTAAGATGCAGTGTTAAAAGCCAGTTGTTCGGAAACTACGTGCTTTGTCCTGTAGGCACTAGGGGGCAATATTGGACTTCTTTTAGTTGTGTACTGCAAAGCGCTGAAGAACCCCTATAGGCTGTCGACCTGCGTAGCTTAATGTAGGTGGTACCTGATAAGCACTGAAATCAGTGTCACGATTCTCACTTCAGTTACTGCTTATACAGGCCCTAGGGGAAAAGTTTTCTACAAACACATTGGCAATTGAAAACAAATGGTGAAAACAGCGCCCGAACTCAGAATCTATCGTGGGCATTTTGACATGCTCGAAAAGATTTGTCAGGGATGGAAAATAAAATCAACTGATACTGTTCCAATTCTTTTTCTCAAAAGAGAGTGTCATATTATAAAAACATGACAGAAATTAAGTACAGTAAGTGATAATTGTGTCAGAGATTAGTCAAGCTCCTTCTGTCTTTTGTTGGCTTGTTCATAACAATCTTAGTAACTTGGCATTCCTTATAACTGTTTGTCCGTTTATGATCATTTTCAAACTCATGTTTCTCTTCGTTTCTATGCAGAGGGTGAGGAGATAAGATGTTGCAAATCTGATGAAGGTTGGTGCTCAAATCAAGCTACGTAAGTATTTAAGATGTTTACAGTGTAAAATATTACAGGCAATAAACAGATTATAGTTTATTTATGATGTACCAAGTGACTGAACATTTTTGCTATGTACCAAGTGACTGAACATTTTTGCTATGCTTTTGGAAAGTGTGAACTCCCCATAGGTTTGTGCTTGTTTGTTATTTTAAAATCTGATTTATGGATAGAATATTAATGATGAAAACTTGGACAAAGTGAAGTCAATGGTGTAACTCCTAAGTTCTGTATGGTATTGTATGAATATAGCGTAAGAGCTAATGAATTACATATACCTGTAGGATGTAATGGATTATTTTATTACGCTTCGTGTGTGGTTTTGTTACTTGTATGTCTGACGGAATTGTTTGTATGTGTAAAGTCCTGTAGTAGGTTCTACAGTAATGCAGGTGTGGAGAGGGGGTTAGTAAGTGAAAGACTGTTGTGTTTTGAGAAGGAGTAGAAGAACAGGTAGTTTTTGTTTTGCCAAAAGGGCTCGCAAGGGGAAGGAGGAAAGAGGGAGAAAACTAGAAATGAAGAGTGGGAAGTGATTATTTTAAAATGGTAGGACAAAAATAAGTAGGAGGCAATTGGGCTTGTCAAATGCTGTTTTGCTAATGACTTCCCTGCCATTTAGTTTCTCTTTTGATTGTGTTTGCAGCCTCTCAGGTTTTTCTTTCAGAAGTATTTTCTGATTTGCCACTCATAACGGTTTATGTTAGTTAGGTGATTAAGTGCTTCCCAATCACCATTCAATTTGTAATCATATCTGATTGCTCATTTTAACCCTAAATGAATACATTTCATTGTGAAAGGCAGCCAAGAAGTTTTTGGCAACAGTTCTTGATTTTATTTTAGAGTGAGGTTGAAGAGCTACATGCAAATATGGTTTCCTTATTTTTTCATTATTATAAAGAAAGAGAAGTGAAGAAAGAGGAAGGGTCTCAAGAGGAAAGGAAAAAAAAAGTCTAGCAGATTTCCAATGTGTTGTCAGTATGTCCATTTAAAGTTCAGTGAAACAGTAAATCTTTTTTAAAGTATCTACTTGATATGATCCAAGGGATTTGGTTAACATACAGAGAGCAATATTTAGTCAGATATACCCCTACTGCTGTGTAGGGGCTCCATATAATCAAATACAGAGATTTTCCATTAGCAGTATGATGTGGATGTGCCTTACAAATATTTTTTCTGTGTCAAAGCATAAATGACAGATGGTATCAGTGACACCTTAGTTCTGTCTCCTGCTTCAAAATAGACTTGCTGTCAATTAATTCAGACTAGGAGTGAATTAAATTTGGTTATCCATTTTTTTTTGGTTAGTTAATACTTAGTGTTTTCAGCATTTCTAACTTGTTAGTTTGTTAACATTTGGCAGAATGAATCCTGACCCATGACTGGGACTCCCATTAAGGTAGTATGATGAATAACATCAAATCAAAAAGTTGCGTTCAGCATTCCATTTAATTAGCATCATGGAACAGCAGTAAGAATATATAGCAATATTTTCCAAAACACTGAAAGAATTAGGAATGAGAAAGATTATATTTTCAGAAAGGTATCCCTGATTTCGGCATAATCTTCTCTTACGATGTTGAACATATGCAGTATGCTTTCTCTGTGCATATTGCTAAAATGAGGATAATTAAATTTTCCATTTTACAGAACTATTGTGAAGAAAATTCCATTAATATTTTCCTCAGATATTAATGTGATAGATACTATAGAAAATGCTTCAAGAAAACAACCACCACAGAAAAGTCTTAGTTTTATTTTAATTTGAAAAAAAGAAGTGTATTTTCAGTAAGAAGTTAAAGAATAAATTCCCTTATAGCAGTGAGCTGAATTTATTTTGCTTTTGATCCATTTGGAGAGTGACTTATGTAGGAAGAAATCTGAGAGAAGTTAGAAGTTGCTAATGTGGAGCCTGCATGAAGTTGCTAAAAAGGAAAGCTATGTAGGAAGAGCCTATAATTTTCATTCCTATCTTTGGACTTGGATTAATGCCCAGAATAGTGACAAATACAACGTCACTGGGGAAAGACTAAGAATCATCTCCATTGGCAATAACAACCAACTAAAGGAATGGATAACTGCATACAATTATAACAATAAAGTATTTGCTAACAAAACCAATCTTTTTCTATTTTCAGTACAGATAACTGACAAGAGAGACTTTTTTTAACACTCAAAGTAGTATTTTCAATGGGGGGAAGAAAAGGAAATGTTGATAACTGTGTGTGCAACGGTGTGAATAAGTGCATGATATATATACACATACCTATTTTCAACAGACAAATTCAGCTGAAGGTATTACAAAATATCGTCTCCGTCCCAAGGCCAAAACCATACTTCCTCTAGGCGAGTTATTGAAGAGGCACCTTTTTGAAGAGCTTGGCATACAAGGTGCATAATTTAGCTGAGAACACCTCTTTGATAGAAGTGGGGGTGGCATGTAATGTGGTAGTTGTATTTATTTAATGTCCCCTCTGTCATTTAATCTTTTTTGTTTTAAAAAAAAAAAAGTGCATACAGACACACTCTGGTTTACGTGTTGGGTACTTCCCCACACATTTTAGTCCCATATTGCTGTTATTGTTATCCCTTCAGAAGCCTGAATTTACCCTCTTCTCCTCAAGAAACACTGCCTTACCTGCTCCCCCATTGCTGCCTTCCTTCAGAAGACCTACAGAAAACCTCCTTGTGCTGTCTGAGTTGATAATATCCTTGGAGAAAATGGTTAATGGACTTTTCTGGCTGTCTTTGGAGCCTGAGGGGATAACAGTGGTCCCTGTAGTTCTCACCTCCCTTATGCAAAATTCAAATCGTTCTATCTGGTTTGGGGGTAAAGTATTTGTGACTGTAAGATGCAGTGGCTCTGACTGTCTTTTGCAAGTGTTTAGGAAAGTGAGTCTCTGGCAGAAGAATAACAAAAAGAGGGCCAAATGGAGTGAAATGGTAGTATTTTGTAATGAATAACTGCATAAATGATTTTTAAAGTTTTGAGGGTTGGTTTTGGTTTTTTTTTTTTTTAACATGGTTGTATATATGGAAAGGGGTCATACCAGCTAGAGCTGTGTATGGAACAAGTTGTTGCTATAGTACGGCATGAACAAAAGTTCCCCTTGTGTACTGAGATATTAGTTGTATAAAGTTTGGGGTTTCTGGCTTCCTTGTACTGCTTTGGAAGCATGGTTGGTCTAAAAGTAATGTAGACTTGTAAGAAGCCTGCTGCTAATACTGGCCAAAAAACATCCAGAAACAAGACGTGCGGTTTCAACAGTAGACACATTTTCCTTATCAAATGGAGAATTTACTTAGAAATGTCAGCTTCTAAGTATTCCTGCCACTGTAGTATTCTTTATGACTTTCCTCATTTCTGAACATTGTTACTGTCTTAGGAAAGGGATAAATTTATAGATGATAGAGGGTCTGTTCAGGTTGGGTCTATGTTGAAAGACCAGCTGACTTCAGTGAATCCAGTTCATGCTTAGTATAACAAAGGTAGTCTTCCAGTACCCCTTCCTTTATTATATGAAAGTATGATAATGCAAACATGTATCTAAAGTTAGACACATTATTTTTTTAAAGTCCTTGTGTATCCTGCACTTTTTTCCTAGTGAATACATGTGGTGGGTTGACCCTGGCTGGATGCCAAGTGCCCACCAAAGCCGCTCCTATCATTCCCCTTCTCAGCTGGACAGGGGAGAGACAATACAACAAAAAAGCTTGTGGGTTGAGATGAGGACAGGGAGATCACTCAGCAATTACTGTCACAGGCAAAACAGACTCGACTTAGGGAAAACCAGTTTAATTTATTACCAATCAAAACTGAGCAGCGTAATGAGAAATAAAACCAAATCTTAAAACACCATCCCCCCACCCCTCCCTTCTTCCTGGGCTCAGCTTCACTCCTGATTTTCTCTACCTCCTCCCCCCGAGCAGTGCAGGGGGACGAGGAATGGGGCTTGCAGTCAGTTCATCACACGTTGTCTCTGCTGCTCCTTCCTTCTCAGGGGAGGACTTCTCACACTCTTCCCCTGCTCCACCATGGGGTCCCACCCACGGGAGACAGTCCTCCACAAACTTCTCCAACGTGGGTCCTTTCCATGGGCTACAGTTCTTCACGAACTGCTCCAGCGTGGGTCCCCCGCTGGGTCACAAGTCCTGCCAGAAAACCTGCTCCAGCGTGGGCTCCTCTCTCCACAGGTCCTGCCAGGAGCCTGTTCCAACGCAGGCTTCCCATGGGGTCACAGCCTCCTTTGGGCATCCACCTGCTCTGGCATGGGGTCCTCCACAGTCTGCAGGTGGATATCTGCTCCACTGTAGACCTCCATGGGCTACAGGGGCACAGCCTGCCTCACCATGGTCTTCACCACGGGCTGCAGGGGAATCTCTACTCCAGTGCCTGGAGCACCTCTTCCCCCACCTTCTTCACTGACCTTGGTGTCTGCAGAGTCGTTCCTCTCACATATTCTCACTTCTCACTCCAGCTGCAGTTTGTGTCCCATCAGTTTTGGTTTTTTTTTTTCTTTTCCCCTTCTTAAATATGTTATCCCAGAGATGCTACCACCATTGCTGGTTGACTTGGCCTTGGCCAGTGGCAGGTCTGTCTTGGAGCCAGCTGGCATTGGCTCTGTCAGGCATAGGGGAAGCTTCTAGCAGCTGCTAACAGAAGCCACCCCTGTAGCCGCCCCCCCAATACCAAAACCTTGCCATGCAAATCCAATACAATATAAAATTTGATTGTGACTATTGAAACAATTTCATTTTCTATAAAGAATTTCACAATCTCACCTCTTCTATTTGGGGCACTCCCAACTGTGCGCATGGAGTAAAATTGAGGAAAATATAGTAAATAATTTGAGTAAAATAAGTAAATATGAAGTGTTAAAATAAAAAGCAGCATTTATGTTTACAGGAATAATTTTCACTATGTGATTATATATTTGAGGCAATTTAACATATCTGCCAGGCTTTTACATATAAAAAGGCAGTATTCTTTAAGGCAAAACCAGAGATATATATGTATATGTATGTTTTTATACTAGAACCAAGGCTTAATAGGTACCTGGCTTAGTACTAGCTGGCAGAGAGATCTACTTTTGGGCTGGAAGACTGCAGCAGCTCAAACTAGTGACATTGCTGGGGAGGTAAAGACATGTTTTAAATATTAACTGGTATGAAATATCTTGTTGAAGCCTGTTGTTGACACACATCCTTCAACAACAACAAGAGTCTGTTTGCAAGCAGAAATAGGAACATGTGATGATAGAGCTGAGCAAAATACAGTTCTCCATATTATATGCGGTTGCTAAGGATATAGACCTATCAGTGATATCTCATTTTAGGAGTTCAGAGAATGAATAATAGGTCTATGACTAACTATTAATGATATGGAGTGAAAAAGAAGCACTGTTGGGTAACAGAAGGTAGAATCATTTTACTATATGCAGCGATGAACATTACCTTGCACAAACAGTACAGCCTTGAAGTAGGGTGGGTGGAGGTGCAGCTGGGTGGGAAGCAGAAAAGAGGATTGAGAGCATATGATTTATGGGTGAGAAATACAATCCTGTAAATAAATTTTAATGTTAGAAATTTAACACTAGAGATGCTGCAGACTGGGCTTTGAGTTTCCAGATGCTCCCTGCTTTCAGTTTTGGATTAATAACATTGTTATTTCCACAGCAACCATTAGTGACATTGCAGAAAGGACTGCAGCTAGAGTTTCCATTGTTAGATATAGTTATGGATTACTGCTGTCATAGTTCTAACTATTTAAGATGATCCTCCATCAATTACTTTCTTGTCCTCACTACATGTTTTTACTAACATAACATATGCAAATAAACATGTACTCTGTATAACTGAAAACTAGCTAAACAACCTTGCCCAGGCTTTCCAAATGTTGATTTCCTGGCATAGCAGTAGAGATATCATATTATTTAAGTGCTTTTAAAGATTATTTTAAGATTACTGGTGCTACCTTAAAAACATAAGCAGAACTGATTATAAAATTGGAAATGTCCGCATGATCCAGGTAATGGCTGGCAGGTTATTGGTACAGTTCACTGGATTTGGTTCAGAAGTGCACTAATGTGGTCACAGTCATTATAGACAGGATAAGTACAGATCACACACATTGCTATGAAGGAGTTGAATATCTTGATTCCTGTTACAGCCAAGCGATGGAATTGCATAATGAGTTAGAGCAGGTTATTTCCACTTAAAATCAAAATTTTTTTTCATTATTATTCTAGGAATAATTATTACTGCACCATAATATGATATTAAAAGCTTGTCTGACTGCTTTCTCTTCTGTCAGTTATTTGCAAAGTAAATATTTAGTAGTCCTGATATACAGTGCCAGTTTAGAAAAGAATACTTGCAGGTGTGTTAAATCCATTTTTCTTGCTGAATCCTCCAGCAGCAGCAAATTAAGGCCAAGGAGTTCCTTCCCATACATGCAACTGCTATGTCTCTCCTTTCCCATTGCGCATCTCTGTATTGATGAAACCGCATACTATTGAAACAAGTCTTCTTGAGCTATTGCATTACCACACTAGCTCACAAGAGTGCAGTATAGGGGCAGGCTGGAAGGATGTTGCAGCCAAGAATTGAAACCATAACTGATATAGTAAGTCTAATTTTAGGTGGAAGAGCCTCAACAGTTTCTTTACAAATAATGAGAAACAGACTTAAAACTATCTCAGTAGGTATTATACATGAGGAATGTTCTTTTCAGTGTTAGTTTTTTATCTGTCTCTAATATGTATTTGTATACATCTTTTTAAAAAAAAAAAAAAAGTTACTTAATTCCTTTTATCTTCTCAAATTGTAAGACATTTCAGTCACAATTTCCATAGATATTTTCCAGCTATCTGGGTGTTTTAATACATTCCACTGCATTACATTATTTTTTTTAATTGATGTTTAGTAATGTAAGTGAATATTTATTTTACTGAAGATGAACATAATCTACAAAGCAAATATCTAACATGATACATTGTAAAGACACTTTCTTGTGGGCTTTGTTTGGAATACCTGTTTTTGAGAATTTTATTTCCTTTAAAATAACAGCAGCTTTTGTATGTACAGCATTTTAAGGTGTTAAGTCATTTAATGCAGTACTGCAACACGTCTAGTACATTCATAGATATAAATACTTCGAGTGGGCAGAGAATAACACCCAGCTAGATATATGTACAAAATGCATGCTACAGTATCGATCACATCACTTAACATCTATAAATAGCAAGGAATAAATTTAAACAATATGAACCTAGTTATTGGGCGACCTTGACTCCAGAAATACAGCTCACACACTACTTTTCTCCTGCTGATTGCATACGTTGGACTCACCTAAATGAAATCCTCCATGCATTGAGCTAGATGAAGGACCTTTTGAGTAGTATTGATAGCAGAACTTGATAGCAGGACTCTGCTTACTATTGTAGAAGCTCACCTAGTGTAATTCAGTTTCTGAGTTTGGTCCTTCCTGAGCCACTTGACAGCACTTACGGCATGGAGGATTTAAAAAATACATATTTTTACAAGGATATTTCTTGGCTTGTTACTTTTTCTCCCTCACATCCCCAACCTGAAGGACCAGTGAGTGGTGTTGGTAATTGTTTTTTGGTTGGTTTGGGTTTTTTGGTTGTTTGTTTGGGGGGGGTTGGGGTTTTTTTTGGTTTCGGGGTTTTTTTTCAAACTGAGCTTACCTTCAGATCTGTTTGGTCTAAAGGGCACTCGATGGAGTTAAAACTCTAGTGACATAGACCTTGATGGTGTTGGAGCACCTGAGCTTACCTGCAGAAAATCCTGATACCAGAAATGTGCTATCAATAACTTCAAGTATTCCTATGGATAATGGTCTTTTTAAAATATATCAGTGACTGTGCATGAACTAAATGAACTAAAATGTGGGATTACAAATAGTAAGACTCTTTGGTGTCATGGCAAGGGTCCCGTTGCCTATAGAGTTGGAATTCAAGCATGCTTTACTAGCAGTTTTAAGTGGAAAAAGTGGTTCGTGACAGAATTTAACAGGATCTTTGCTTTCAGAAGAAAAGTGTCCTACAATATTGGCTTCCTGTTGTGATACTAATATCAAAAAGAAAATCCAGGATAACCTCCTTATATAATACAAGGCCAATAATGGTAAGAAGAGTTATAATGTTTTAGCTTTTATATGCTGCCCAACATTTGAGATGTTTGTTTTCAAACACTTTTACTCCGCTTCCAGATCTGTACGTGTTTATGGAGACCTAGTTCTGTCAAAAGGAAAATGGTGATAAAATATGCATAGTATTGTTAATAGCACAAAAATAACACAGTATGGAAACATCTTTAGAAATTAGTGCCGCAGATTGAGGACACAGTGACTTAAACCTGTCCTTAGATAGTCTCTATTTTAAATCCATGTGCTCTTAGGTTTTGTAGTACTCATTTCTGCTCCATTTTTCTGCAGAAAGTTCTTTTGGCTGCAGATGGTCAAATAGAAAAACTGTACTCACAAGTTATTTAACTCACAAGTTATTTAATTGATAGCATGTGTATTATTATTTATGGAATTTGTTGAACCCAGAAAAAAATATAAGTAAGTAATTTGAAGCAAATAAACCAAAGTTCTTATGTTAGTTGCTGAGGAATAACTTAGAGCACAAAGTTCAGTTGGAGGCAAGTCACTAATTGGTGCGTACCCAAGGGACTGATACTGTGACCAGTACTGTTCAGCCTCTTTGTTAATAACCTGGTGATGGGGCAGGGTGCATCCTCAGCAAATTTGCAGACAATACAGAAATGATGAGGAGTTACTACACAGTACTATACACCAAGTGATTGTGCTGCCATTCGGATTGGCCTGGACAGGCTGGAGAACTGGGCAGAGAGGAATCTCATGATTTTTACAAAGGACAGTGCCAAGTCCTGCCAATACATGCTGGGGGCCAAGTGGCTAAAAGCAGCTCTGCAGAGTGGGGTTTTGGGGTCCTGGCGGAAAACAAGTTGAACATGAGCCAGCAAAGTGCCCTCACAGCAAAGAAAGCCAACAGCATTCTGGGCTGCATTAGGAAGAGCACTGCCAGCAGGTTGAGGCAGGTGATCCTTTTCCTCTGTATTCAGCATTGGTGAGGTTATATCTGGAGTACCATGTGCACTTCTGGGCTCCCCAGTATGAGAAATATGTGGACTTCCTGGAGTGAGTCCATAGAGGGACCACAAAGATCATCAAGGGATTGGAGCATCTGTCATATGGAGAGAGGCTGAGAGAACTGGGGCTTTCAGTCTGAAGAAGAGAAGGCTCAGCAGGGATCTTGTTATGTGTATAAGTACCTGCTGGGAGAGAATGAAGGAGAATGAGCTAGATTCTTGTCAGCAGTGCCTACTGATGGGAGAAGTGGTGACGGGCACAAATTAAAACACTTGAAATTCCCTGTGAACAAAAGAAAAACTTTTTTACTGTGAGGGTAGTCACTGGAATGGGTTGCCTGGAGAGGTTTTGGAGTCTCCATCTGCGGAGATACTCAAAAGCTGTCTTGACATGGTCCTGCACAACCTGGTCTGGGTGACCCTGCTTGTGCAAGGGGGTTGGACTAGATGATCTCAAGAGGTCCCTTCGAACCTAAACAATCCGTACAGATCCATGAAAGAAATTTTCCAGTTTCAGCTTTCATAGGTCCAGTCTGTCAGCAGTTGATAGAAATATTCATCTGGCACTGAGGTGTGACAGGAAAGACAAAGAATGGCCTAATGAAATGTTTGCACAACACGATTTTCACTTAATATAAGTAGCTTTGATGGAAACATTTACAGACCGTCTGAGATATTCAATGCACTGAGAAATTAAAAACTGAGAATTATACTAGTCATAACAGCTAGGTGGCTTCTGTAACATGGTTTCTTTGCTTTCAAGCCTATAGGTCTCAGGTTGTCTCTTTTTCAGATTTTAAAGGCCAATTCTTAGAGATAGGTAAAAACATACAGTAAACGTAATTTTGTTAAATGTTTTTGTTCATCAGCACCAACTTAGTGAGATAAGTTTTTATGGTGTATGAAAATTTTTATCTAAAACCTGATTTTTACCATTATATTTATTAAAAATGCTTTTATTCTTTTTGCTAGGCTTTTCTGCCTAATTGTAAATATGTACAAAGTGTCAGTTTTCTGCTATAGTAGATAGAAATTTTCTGCCCTTGTAATCTACTGCCAGTGGTGCAGCTACTGGCAGTAGATAATGTTTTAAGCGTTTGCATCAGTGAGCACATTTTACAGGCACTTTGAGCTATCCTATCATGCATTTGAAGGAAACATTGTGTCTCTTTTGACCACAAATTGAATTTACTTGCAGGTCTCCGTTTTATAAAATATAAAAAGATGTTTGGTTTCTGCCAAATTCAGTTTTGTGTTTTAAAGTCTCTCTTCTTAAGATAAACTGAAAGGCATTTTGAATCAGGAAAATCCCTCTTGCTTTCCTGTCAAAAAATGAGGAGAAATACGGGAGATGAAATGGGGGGGGGGCGGGAGAACAGGGAGGGAGCTGGAGGATAGTTTTTACAGCATATTATGGTTTTTACTTAAAAACAAAGACGTCAACTTAGTTTATGCAAGCATCTGAAAACAATAATTTATATGCCGCGGAACGTCCACCTCTGCAGACACAGAGAAGGTCCTACATGTATCAAGTTCTCTGCGTACGTTGGTGTAGCCAGGTCTTTAGTCTACTGGGATCAACGTTCTTGTTGATTCTAGTTTCTAAATTTGCCAGCAGTGATTAGCAAGACTTTCAGAAACTAGAAACTTAGTGGACTGCTGAGCAATAAATTCATGTTCAGAATTTTGATCAATATGGAATTCAACTAGACTCAAATCTTTAAACTATTCTATAATCTTAGTAAGATTTCACTCATCTAGTTTACTCTTCAATAGTTGTGTCCCACTGCAGTACTGTTAATTCTGAAATGTGTAGTGAATGAATCTTTCAGTTTCACCAGGAATAGTCTGTGTTCACAAACAGGTAGAATTCAAATCTGGAAGTTGGTGGGAATCAAACACTGCTTTTGTTTCACAAGATAATTTTGTCTTCCCCCACCCCCTTTTTTTTCTCATTAAATTATTCAAACCAACTGTTTTCTACTGTCCCATTAGGTGCTGCATCATGAATAGTGTTCTGGCAGGTCCAGTGCTGAGTGCCATTCACCTTCTTCTCCCATTAAAACTGACAAGGAACAGATATATTGAGAAAGGAGGGGTTTAAGGATATATAGAAGTGATGCAGCTCAAGGTGTGCTTCAGCAGAGTAAGTTAATTTTGTTTTATTTTCAGAGGCTATCACTAATGACTTCTGTTTTTACAGAGACTTTTTTAACTGTGCAAGCAGCACTTGTTCAGGTCTAAGAAACAGAAAAAAGGGAATGTTAGCCTGGAGAGGAGGAAGTGGGCACGTTGGAATTCTGTGAATTCCGGGAATATGTTAAAATTTAGGCACTGATTTTTGTCTTGTGTTAGGATGCTGCAGAATATTTTGGGTTTTTACCTATCCTTGTCAGACAAATCTGTATGCAAAATGGTGGGGTTTGTTTATGAAGATTTATTCTTTGAAAAAACCCAATGTATTGTTTTGAGCATTGATTCATTTTTCACTGTAAAAAGGCCTAGCTGCCCTTTCAGTAGGCCACCAGACAGAGCATGCTTCCTGTGGGTACTGATATGTATGTAAAATCTTAAAATGGCTGGCTGTATATTCATGTAAAAAAAAAAAAAAACAACCCAAACAGAGGGAAAAGGCACTTACCCTGGAGGAGGTCAAGTATATAAGCAGTCAAAAAATTTCATGAAGAAACTGTTGCCCTTTTTACTATTGAGTTCATTTAAATGCATTCAGTGAATAGATCTTGTGAACCTATTTACAGTGGGTAAGCATCCTTCTTTTAGGAAACAGAATTTAGATATAACAGATATAACACTGGTGTCAGTGTAGCTTTGTTCTATTTGCTGCACTAGAATAACTAACTAGAAAGTTAAGGGCATACCAGGACATTACAAATTGTAAGGACTTTTCAACATTTAATTGTATTAATTTCTTTCCTTGTTAGTTCAATTATTTTGTAGATGATGTCATATGAAAACATTTCAGATAGGTTATTGTTTAAGTATGTAATTTAACTAAATGTTTTCTTGCTATAAATTACTATATTTTTTTTCCTGATACATACTAAGGTATTCTATAACACCAAGTCAGTCAGACTCTTCGCATATTTTCCCTGTAGTGCTAAACCATGGATGATTAGATGGAGAAATCCTTCAAATTTTCTTTGTAGTTCTCCATCTCAGCATAGAGTATTATTTATTCCAGCTCCTTCATGATAGCAAAGGAGAATATACTTCTAATAAGGTTATAATACTATTACAGCTCACTTAGGAGCTTTTACTCAGATCTTGCAAAACTTGAATCTTTTTGTAAATGTTTTCCGCGGGTCCATTTTCCCATACACCATATTTACAACAGTCTGCATCTAACGCAGCTGAGGTTCAGATATATCACTGTGACTCAAGGACATACCTTGACAAATGTATTGCATCATGTGTGTATCTAAAGTGGTTTTCAAGGGAAACTTATAAAAAATACTCTTTTCTGCTGAATGAAAATCAATAAACGATAAGACCAAAAGCCCTGGACAGATAAACAAGTCTTCCTTTCAAGACTTCTCTCTTTTGGGAGCAGTAGAGGTAATTTTTAGCTGTATCCTCCATCTGTTCGTTTAGTTGATACCCTTTCAGAAATGTTCTGTAGATCATTAAAAATAAATATATACCCAGTGTTTTACCGCTCTGATGCTGGTGTTATCTATATTGTGCACTCTGTTTTACTGTTATTTTTTTAATCCCTTTACCAGTGTGCTTTGCCTAACACTAATTTCTGTGTTTATAAATCTGAGGCATCCTTCCTATTTTGAATAATTCCTGTCCTACAGACTTCAAAAAGAAATGCTTAATCACTTTCCTTTTTAAATGTTCCCTATCTATTTACTGATTTCTACATTGTTGTCCAGGAAACTGGGTGAGAGGCAGGCAAGTTTTCAGCATCACTCTTATTATCACTGAAAATATGCTGATAAGACTTATTTCCATTCTCTATTATAATTATCTGAAGAAATTTTTTTCTTCTCTCTCAGAAATTTTGGAAGCTAGTAGGTGATTTAAATCCTTAATAGTGAATAGCAGAAGGGTATTTGAAATGGGTCATATTTGAATTGCTTCTTTTGCAACTTCTGGTTCTTGAATTAGGGAAAAAAAAATTCTGTTTGAAGTATCATTTAAAGGCACAAGAAATGTTTGATCAATGTTGATACAATAAAGAATTATTTGTATAGTCTAATTTCTCATTTATATGGTAAAAATAAATTACTTGGAGATTTGGACTCCAGTGAAATAATATTTTGTTTCTGCTTCTTAGGGTATTTTTCTTCTTTATCAGGTTGATTACAGGTACCAGTCAAATCTAAAATACTGGCATTAGAATTAGTTCCTATGTACTTTGAAATTATTCAGCAAAAATATTACAGTACGAAGCACCCTGGAGGCTAGGGAACATGACCACATAGTTATGCAGCCTTACAGGTACTTAGTGTTTACTTCTACATATAAATTTCCCAGCTTAGCATTTTTAAAGAAGTACATGACATCAACATGGAAAAAAAAAGTGTGAGCTGTTTCTGAAAGAGAGGCAACAGCAAAAAAGCAGTGGACAGAGCTCAAAGATAAAAGTATAGCTGGTAGTGGTAGAGGGCAAAGAAGGGAGAACACAGACCTAAATATCCTGTCAGCTTTTACCTTTATAATGTGTCCTAATAATTTAGAAAAAATACAATCATGATGCAAAACTTAGGTTTTTTTCTTCAATATTAAAACACAATCACAATTTAGTGAGTTTTTAGTAAGCAGCAACTAAACAAATGGTTTTCCATGTTTTTGTGTGCCACGTAATGTAGTCTAGTGGTGTCAGAAGTTTATGGGTCTATGTCTTAGAGCGGTTAGTGATTGCTTTCCCCCCTTCTTAGAGCAGTAGTGGTCTGTTTTTATTCTGCTAACCTTCTAAGCCTGTCCTCTCTCTCTCTCCATATCCTGTAGGGCTTGTAAGGTTCCAGTCCTAGGAAGATTTATTTGTGTAATGCTATATAAAAGCAAGTTTTTTGTGTGTTGTACAGTTGAGCAACCTCAAGATTAACTTGCTTAAAATTTATGGATCTGCCAAGCATCATTAAAATTTATAACATATGCTTTTTTTATAGCTAGATAGAACTTTTGGATCTGACACACTCCTTAAGTTACTTAAGTCAGTTTGCTTTAAAAAGGTGCATTTCCTTTTGGAAATTCTGTGTTTAAAATTCTTTAGCTTACAGAATTTAACTGCTTGTCACTTAAATAAAATTAGACCTCTTTTTTAGCTTTTTTATGGAGCAAGATCTGTTCACCTCCGTATAAGTGTTTTTTCAGTACCTGAAGAAATCTTTGCAAAATCTTTTGCTTTCCTTGATAAGTAGCGTCTGTATGTGAAATTAATATGTATTGTACAATTTGTGATGCCTTTTTTTCTCAGGACCTTCTAATTTTTTGTCAAACTGAGTTTTGCAATGTATATTTTTAATACACGTGCTTAACTTTTATACTCTGAAAATGAAACTACTAGTAGTGTTGACTCCATGTGGTGTCTCCAGACTGTAGCAGAAAGTGAGTGTTCACCTGCTAAAATTCCCAGCTCTAACGTAAAGAGAATAAGGAGAAAATAAAAGGATCATGTCAGCAATCTGTCAGCTAACCCAGTAAACAGGGATGGAAATGTCAGCAGCTTCTCTGCCAGGAGGGATGAATCACTAGTCTGTCTGTCTGGGGAGAATCAGGATGGAGCGAACTGGCTTGCCAGACCATCTGCCCAGAGGTGCTGCCCTACAAGGGAAGCAGTCTGCTGGCTAATAGCCAGGATGCTAACCTGTAATTTTTTCTCAGATGGTGCCATAAGCAAATGAATTATGTAAGAGAATGGGGGAATGGTAGAAAGAAGAAATCCAAACATGCCACACTGAAGCAATTCTTCAGTAACAAGAAGTATGTGATTTAAAGAAATATCTTTTAAGATATAAAGCTGTACTATTGGTGAAAAGGACATTGGAATCAGGCAGCTTGAATTCCAATGTATGTAATTTCAGGTGGTGATAATACAGGGAATCCAAGGGGAAGTCTGTATGATTTTTTTAAAACTTCTAATTCTTGTTATTTCCTATTTCTTGAAGGGGTTTTGATTGTAGTCTTTTACCTAGTATTCTAGTAACAATTCTGATAATTCCTCCTCATGAGATTAAAAGAAGGTATATAAAATCATACTTAAATAAAAGAGGTGATTTTAGAGAGCTGTAGCTCGAACTTTTTGTATGCAAGTATTATACAAGAATTCCAAGATTCTGTATTAGGCTTTGCATCTATTACTAGATTGTGATATTGAAGAGAATAGTGTGCAAACCGTATTATCTCCTAACACTTTACATCTTAAAAATGTAAAATGCCTCTCTTTTGCATGTAAGAATATGCAGATGATAATCACATTGCTCCAGTATTCAGTTGGATAAAGTAGTTAACGCGTGAAATACTGTTGTCACTGTTCATTATTTAAGATCTAAAATTGTTCCTTGACTCTTCTTTTTTTTTTTTTTTCTGATAACTTTCAGTTTGTCAACTTTTTTCCTTTTCTGTTCTTCTCAAGTGAGTATGCCAGAATGTGATGCAAGACCATGTTCCAGTCTGTGATAAAGATGCCTATGTTACTGTTGGCGAAAACCAGCCACATAGGATCTGAATGGGAATGCTCCCTTGTATTAATAGCATCTCATTTATATTTACCTTTGGATACCTGTAATTTACATAGATATAATAAATTTCAGACCCTATACAGATTTTTTTTTATAGTACTGATATTTTTTTTTGTCTCAATGTCATATAAGCCTATTAAAAGGCTTCTGCAAGGCATTTGATGTCTACACAGTTACTTTGATCAAATAAACCTGTATTCAGAAAAAAGTGGTGTTTGACAAGCCTTAGTTCTCCTAAATCTGTTCTGATGCTCATCAGTTAGTCTAGCATCTCTAATTCTAAACTGATTGCAGTCTTTACCTTCCGTTCTATGATTTTACCCAGGATCAGTGTTGAAGTAAGCAGCATATATTTACATGACTGTTCTCTTTCATCCTTTCAAAAACACTTTATATTAGTACGAGAAAAAGGTCAAAGGAGGTTTCAATTAAAAATAAAGAAGTCAGGACAATTCAAGAGTGAGTTTAAGAGAAATATAAGGATCAGAAAGTACATAAATCTACAGTGAAGAAATACCACTACTGACTTTTCTGCACTAATGGCAGCCTCAGCCTCTATTCTTACATGTTCTTTTAATGCACCCGTGATCAGATATTTATATAGTCAGATAATTTATTTGTATATCAAATAATCTTTGAGCTTTTAAATGTAAATTCACAAAGAATGGCAACATATACTTAATTTTAGAGGAGATTTAATTTCCTGTGACCACTCTATTTCCAATCCTTCATCTTTAATTTATCAGTTATTTCCTTTATGAATGCCATAGTCTATGGAAGCAGAAATCTTAAGCGTTCATAGTATCGTACACTTGTCTATAGGATGCCAGATTTTGTCATCAGGATAGTTTGTATGCCTTACATAAAAAAGTAGTTTCATGGGAAAACTCTAAAACACTTGTTTATGTAGATGTTAAAGTGCATTTGTGTAAGTGGTGACATTTGGACTCTTAATGCAGAATGAAGTAAAGAAAATATGTAAGTCTTGGCCAAAGGTCTGAAGTTCTGCAGAGGAGCTGGTAACAGAATATAGTCCTTTTGATTTCAGCATTTGTGCTTTAACTAAAAAGCCATACGTTGAAGCAGTGACAGGGATGGAGCTGAATTTATTCATAATACTTTGTTAGTATAGCATACAGTAAGTTCTGGGACCTTTGTCTTCCAGAACATTTTTCAGGACACTGAGAGGTATAAATTACTTGGGCTCTTTAGCTTCCATGAAAAATGGGTGCTGTAATGCCCCTTGGTCCTTTGACAGTTTTTCCTGTGTTTCCCTATGTTTGCCTGGTTTACAAGCTCTTTGGAACAGAAATTATTTTGGTTTGTGTATCACTTTTCAGCTTGTAATAACTAACACGTTCAATAAATAACAGTAAATCAATCCTGAAATGCATAGTTAAATAATAACAGATGCAAATGCAAGGAAAAAAAAATTTACAAATAGAAGAAAACAGGAGTAAGTTTGCCTGTGTAAATACTTACTGATGTTTAAGAGTCACCTTTCATGTGAAGTGTTTCTCTGTTGCAAGTTGAGTGCCTGGATTTTTAATTAATTGCATACAAAAATACACAGGTCGCTTTGTTCATCAGCTCAGAGCTTATTTCTTACTTGAAGAATGTTCGGTGGGTTTTCACTTCCTTTACATGGTTTGTGATTTGAACGGAATTACCCATCTAAGTCTCCTGAAATGTTTACCCCTACTGTTCTTGTGTATTTCTGCATATGTTTTAGTATCTGTCTGTGATTTGGTTTATTCTCAAAGAATATCACTGTTAATTATCCTCTGTTATTTTGAATTATGATGTGACTTTGTATTGAATATTAGTTAATACATAACTGTTTTTTCACAGAAATTCAAGGAAAATAAGAGTTTGTTCTTTCACACTTGTTTAAATTTTAATTGCCTTTTCAAGTAACAAACAAGCTTCAAGCTAAGACTTGCAGATGTTGAAAACTAGGTCATCTTGTTTATGCACAAACTCTGCTTGCTGTACTGCAGAGTGATGGTCTATAAAAACAAATTAGAAGGATTTTCCTAGGATCAGGCAAATCAATAAGAATGTTAGAGTATCCCTGTTGCATCCTGCCATGATCTAACCATTGTTTTTTTATTAGTTATTCGCCTATTATAAGTTCATTTTTTACTTACTTTGATTTACTTTAACTGTCAGACTCTGGATGAGTAATTTTTAAGGAGATTCTTCACTGAAAATGTAATCCATGGAATCAAAATAAGACTGGTATTTAACCAGGACTGATCCAGTGCTTTCCATAATTTGCTCTCCTTTCTAGGGAAACTTTACACAGGACTGGTCACGTGAAGAGAACAGGATCATGCCTGATTACATAGTCATACCATCTTTTTAACCATGAGTTTTCATTTGAAATGTGGTGACATAAAGCTGTTTCCTTCCTTCACCTCATGTTAGTCATATCATATCCCCTGTAAGCCATTCAGTTTGCTGAATTGATGCATAAACAGGCCAATAGTTCTTGTCTTTACTGCAAAACCTTATTATTTAACCGTTAGTCAGAAGTATGAGGGTAAGTGGCAAAATACTGACATAGCTACTGGTTGTATGGAGACTAAACATGAAAATGATGTTTAGTGTCATGGTGGCAGTTTATACTTAGCTTGTACTGGTTTTTAGACTTGAGCTGTCATTTGTTGAGAGTAAAAATTTCAGGATCACTTGTGGTAAACTAGGGTAAACACTCAAAAGGCATGTGGAGATTTTTGAGAATTTTGCTCCCCCCATCTATGCTGCCTGTTCACAGCCAGTATCATCAGTGACTTGATTCTAGTGAGTTAAAATGCAACCTGGTTTCCTAATGAAGACCTACTTGCCGTTCAGTTTTATTTTCTTTTTCTGAATCTGTTGCCTCTTTATGGCAGTAATAAGCAAGATATTAAGAAAACTTTATCAGATTCCAGTGCTTTTTACGTCAGCTTGGTAAATAGCACAAGAATAGTGCTTCATTTACCCCTGCTAGTTTCCAGTCTTGTTCAGAATAAAAATGCAAAGTTTCATGAGAACTGGAAGAGAGAAAATAGTTACTGTTTTGTTAGTCTTAAGTTTTCCATATTATTTATTTCATACTGTGTAAATGAGTGGAGTGCTCATGCTAAAATCTATATCAGTGCCAACCTAAGAGACTGTTTCTCTGTGACACATCTTTCTTTTGCATTTGTCACTTTTTATTACTAAGAAATAGTTTAGAAATAGATATATTAGAATTTTACTGCAGTGCTTGGTAGGTTGAGCGTATTGTCCACATGAAAGGCTTATTATCTCTTTCCGTTTCCCTGCCTCCTCCAGTTCTGCCCACTATGTTCCCATCTGCTTCTATATTAGAAACACATGAATATATGTAAATAGATGATCTTGTACAATTTGTGATTTATTTAGTGATTCCTTCACTTTCGGATAGTGGTGGGGGGTACTCAAAACATTAGCACTTTAAACTCAGTGGGGTGATAAAACAGAAATGGAGGAAGTTGGCTTTGTTATTTAGAAAATTGCTTTGCTTGGAAAATTTATTTTATTATTTAAGATTAAATTTGCAAAAATGACTAGGCTAGGCTGATAGTGTTCTGTTTTTCACTGGATAACTGGGTTTTTAACAGAACCTTTTGTTTATGGCAAATGGCTAGCTCCTTGAAAACTAAATAACTAAAAACTGAAAAAGGTCCTGTTTTCATCTGAAACTTTCAGTGTTTCAATGTGAGCAATATTGTAGTAAGTAAATAATTAGCATTTTTTTATGCCACTGCTTTCACTTTTCTTTGTACACTGGGTTCTTCAACTTCACTACACAGTCTGCTATGCATACTGAATCTTATTCTCCCTTCTTTCCCCCACTTCACCATGAGGGAAGAAATATTTCCTAGTTATTTTATTCATCACTCCTTTACGGATCAAGACATATTACAAAGAAAAGCTTAAAGCTTGAGGCAAAGAGCACGTTCAATAGCAGCCATGTGACTCAACTGTCCAAGGATTAAAACAGAATTTAACCCTTGCTAGCATTTTATCAAAGTTTTAACCTGTGATGTCTTTTATTCATTTATGCACAAATCTCCGTTGCATCACTTGAGTAACTATGCAATGCAGTCTGTACAAATGCCATAAAGTAATTGGATAGGATGTGTAAAGTGGGGCAATAATCTCTTCATCTCATTGTCTCATTCTGAAGTATTGAAACAGCTACACAGAATTTGTTGATAATACTGACTGCATATGTCTTACCTACCAGATGCTAGATTGGACTTGTAGGTACAGGTAATATCTTTTCTTGGAACAATTAGTACAGTTGGCAAAGTGGCATTTGGTCACAGAAGCGCCTTTTCTGGATCTGAAATAGAAACAACACACTTCAAAATTAAATACCATTGAGAATAACTGGTCTCTGGTTATATGAGAAAGGAGATAGCTGGTTCCTATGTAGTGTGCAGTGGGGAGGGAGGGTATAAGCAGGGAAGAGAGGTGCCAAGGTGATCATTTACTTGGGGAGAATGATAGGTAAATTATAGCCCGTGGGACAAGAACATGTTTCAATCAGAGTCAGTAGAGAAGCCAGAAATAACTTAGCTTGACCTTCAAATTCTGTTTCTGGAATTTGAATTTGGAAGGCAAGGGAAACAAACAGAACAACACAACTTAGTGGATGATTTACCTAAGTTCACTTGATTTGCAGTCTCAGTAAATGTAATATATGTGAGCAGCACTGAGGCAACAATACTACTTTAGTGCAATTTTAAAGGCATTTTCCTCAGAGGAGGTTTGCAGTTGTTCAAGTTGATCTGAAACATCTTTTCATGTACTGTGTGTTAATTTTTTGCAATTTTTTTTTGTTTTTTTACTGTTCCAGCAGAAATATTCGTGATGGTATTTGTCCTCTTATAATACAGTTGACTTGCTCTAAAGACTATGAATCCTGAGTATGTGTATCACACACCCCCTGAAGTCCTTTGAAATCAAAGTAGTTAATAGTTAATGACACTGTTCATGCATTGTACTGTAATTCTTACCGATTATTCTATTTGCAGAATAGCTGGTTTTGGGACTAAAACTAGCTAACTGCATGAACTGCCTTGGTTTTTCCTTTCCAGCTGTAGTGGTGGTATTTAGTCTTTTTCTCAGATATTCATGACGTATTGTAAAAGGCATTAAATTAGAAAAGTCATTTACAGTGTTCTGTTTTGATACTACTGTTCAGATTTTACTAGTGTTGTTACACTGGCTTGTTCATGGCTGATTTTGTTTCAAAATTTTTTTGGCATCAGTTTCAAAACTTTTCTCCTATTAAAAAAAATTTTTTTTTTTTTTTTTATAAATAGTTTGCCGATTCTGTGTGCCAGATGTTGTCAAGCACATTGTCTCTAGAATATGTCTACAATATTTAAGAAAAGTGTTTGGGAGGAGGATCTGGGGTTTTTTGTTTGTTTGTTTGTTTTTTATAGCTCGTCAGTATTGGAACTTACTGAAACTGCAGTATCTCTTGATCAGAATGCATCTATGAGGTACACGGTATGACTCCGTGATTTGTATAGCACTGGCTCAATAACATTTGCAGAAGAAAAACACGTAGTGTACTGAAGATAGTGCCTAGCTATTTTGGAGGTTATTTCTCTTCTTTTGATTCATACAAAACTGAACTCCCTACCTGTTTGCCATGGCAACTATCTCTTGATAAACCTGTTGCCTTATCTGTATGAGTCACTCTTGACAGGTGTGATCTGACTTGTCCTAAATGGTGTAGAAACATCCTTACGCTCTCTGATGGGTATGAGGCGTGCTCACATGTAGGTGGCAAGGAGAACAGAATCCCTACATTCAGGTTACAGATTCAGATATAATGTCTGTTTTGACCATGGGAAGACATATATAATCTCTAGTACCCATAAATGAGACATTGTTGTCACCTTTGTCTGTGTAACACTGGTGAATCCTTGGATATGAAATTCTCTGAAGTGCATTTTGTATATGTATATATAATACATGCACATAATAAGGAAATACAAAGTTATAGATAACTGAAGAGATTGATTTCATTTGATATTCAGTGTCATTGTGTGAAGCATTTTTAGACTATATTTATATTCAGATATCACACCAAAATCAGTGTAGGATGCCATGACTGGTACAGAGATATCGTAAGAATTTTTATTCAAAATCACATCCCATATCTAGAATTTGGATTTGCAAACAATACTTCATTTTAAAGTGAACTGAACCAAAGTCTTGGCAATAATTACCCTGAAAGATTAGTAGCTCAAAATCCAAGTCTTCGTTTTGTGGCAGACTTCCATTTCTGATGATAATTAACTGAAATTAAGCAGTGCCCCGTGATGTAACTGATATAACACTCATAAGGTGTAGCAGAAACAATCCAGGTGGATTGTACAAACAAATTACAAAATTGCGCATTTTTTTGCTGTATCTATGCCATATCTGAATTTGTGTATCTCTTACATAACTTTATTTTTAAAAGTGGAAAAAGACACATTCGTCATTGACCTGATGGGTATCATAATTTTTTGCAGGGGTAAGGCAGAATTTTGACTCAATGGGCTACCACGCTAGTCTGCCATGAAAATATTTGATGTCATCATTAAATCAAGCATATTATTATATTGGCCTATCCTGCCCCCTCCTCCAAATCAGCTACACTGGAGGTGAGAGGTGACCCAGAAGAGAGGTCTTTTGATCTTCTTTTCCCTGTGACATAGTTTTTGCACCCAACCAGATTCGTTCAAGGGCTCAAAAACAGCAGCATATGTGCAATCTCTTCTTGTCTGTCTACTGCTAGGATTGTTATCATTGTCTGGGTAAACAGCCAAAAGCTCTGTAGACCTTTTTTCTCAAACTGAAAACGCATCCCAAATGTTCATTACAAAATTTTTCTTTTTTAATAGTTTTTTTTTGTTTGGAGGCATGTAATAAACTATTGAGCCATGCTTTCTGTTGCTGTTTCTTCAACCTTTTTCTCACTTTCTTGAGGAAGCTGGCTATTTTGCTTTAGATAGCCCATGAAGATTCCAGGTTTCTAACCCAAGAATGAAGCTAATTCCTCAATGCTGCTTAAGAAAAAGGTGAATCTTTTCCATAGTACTTATACAAGTGACATACATCATGGCTCTAACAGTGGCAGTTTAAAATGCTATTCGCCTGTATTTTGAGTCCATTTTATTGTTTTTATTAAAACACCCTAGCTACTTTTTGCTAAGACATACCCATAGTTTTGACCTAATTGTTCAAAAAGTGAAATGTATTCTACACATGACATCTCCATACTAGATAGAGTATTACTCCTATATGGTAGAAATACTCCTTTGAAAGCACCACAGAAGACATAGCTTTGCAAATAGTCATTATGATCAGAGATGAGGAAAAGTGTCTTAATGAAGGATTATACTGAAATAAATTTTCTGTATGTAAAGTAGAATCAATGTTTTACTGTTAATTTTATAAAGAGTTTCTACAAGTCATGACTAGAGAGAGTTTTTCAGTAGAATGAAAACAAATAATAATGCATGTGAAGTGTGATAGCAGTTTGGGACTTCCTGCCAGGGACCAAGATTTCATGACACTATTGAAATCAGTCACCAATTAAACTACCATTTCAGTGCCATTAAAAAATAATCCAGTCACCAAGCCAGGAAACATGAAATTATTACTCTACCCTTAATTGGTTTAGTGGTGGACTTGGTAGTGTTAGGTTAATGGTTGGACTGGATGATCTTAAAGGTCTTTTCCAACCTAAGCAATTCTATGATAATGTCATTTCATCACATTGTTTTGTACCAATGTAACAACATTCCACAGAGGAAGAAAAGAAGGGCTGTTTGCATTTTAGAGCAATATTTAAGCACATTTGAGAATTTATTTTTTAATTGGATGGTCATAATTTGCTGACAGTTATATATATGGGCAAAGCCTTTTGATGGATGCCATTTGGACTTTACCTTTGATGCTTGCCCTATGCCACATCCAATTTAACTGGCAACCAAAGCAGTAACGAAGTTGTTACTCAGCAACTCACAAAAGTGTACTTTACAACTTGTGTTAAGATCAAATGCAGTAGTAGTTCCAGGTGGATTTAATTTATTAATAGATAAGTTTATCAGCCAAAAACAAAGCCCAAGTTTTGTTGTACAGCTAGATAAAATTCACTGCTAGGTTTTGATTCCATTTCACATTGAAGAGATGGCAAGTTTTCTTGACTGATCTTTCTTCCTGTGTTTGGAAGAAGGAGTCTGACTGATTTTTTTTTTTTCTCTCTTTTTTGAATTACACTAATTTATGATGTTGTTAAGTCATCATTTATAACTCTTGTGTTGATTTTTCAGAGTGACCAAGAGTCTAGCCTAGAGTGTCTGCCCAACTGGAATTAGTACTGTTTCTTGGGCAATACTGCTCTGTGGTTACTTCTTTAGGACATACAATACTCATAGTATATGTCTTACCTACCAGATGGTAGATTGTATTTGTATCTCCAATTTTTCATTCAGAAATCTTTTACTGTCTTATGCAGTTAATGCACAAATACAAGATCCTAATTTGTAATAAATTGTATAGTAGATATTAAAAAACAGTGTATTGTGGTATATACCCACAAGATGGCAGATTAACTTTAGCATATGTGACCTTCAGCATTTGCTGAAGTTTGGTTTTAGACATGAAGCCTTAATGTTTTATTGATGCCAGAAAGCCTCTGCCTGCCTGTTAAATGGGTATATGTTGGAAAGAGAGTGACTACAGGCAGAGTGCAAAGCACGTCCCCTTTGTGCAGTGGTAAGGATTAGTTAAAATTGAACCAGTAACATATCTGAGACCACTGAACCACTCTTTTCATTCTTCCTAACTTCATCAAAACTCTGTCTTCTCGGCTAATCATTTGAAAGATAAAATGTTCACTGTTTACAAATGATGTAGTAAAGGATGGAAGAATGTCTTGCGCCCTGTCTTCCACACTGAAAGAAGTCATCCACAGTGATGGGAAAGCCAGCACATGTGAATGGATCCATAGGAGCTCTAGGTGTCCAGTAGCTCCTGCCCATTTACAAAAATAGAGGTCCAACCCAATTCAGCAGCACAACCTCTGGAAAATCTACGTATGGTCTCTGATGGTAAATCTAAACCACAAGACACAGAATTCTGCAGCTTGCCTTTTAGTTCTTGCCCTCCAGTCACCCATTTCAGGGAACCTGTTGAACACTGAAAATCCCTATCAGCCTGCATTTCTTTCCGGTGGAAACCCAGTGCACTGGGACAAGAGAGGACACTCACTGTGTCTTGCCCAGTGTAAGGTCAAGCTAAGGTAGGGGCATGCACCCACATCAGAGAGCTGTGAGGTGCTGCCTAATTCCACAATGTACACATAACCTATGGGATAAAAAGTAGTTCCCATTCTGTTTAGTCTGTCTACTGTCTGTGCCAGGATGCATTTCGCCTGCTTATTTCATTATTTATGCTGTTTACTTCTTCCCTTCACTGAGTAGTACCACAACAGTAGTTTAGCCAGTTTATGTGTGATTTTTGGCCAGCTGATGCTTAAAGTCTCATAAACTGGCAAAATGCTGGACACTGTTAACTGCAGGCAAACAGTATATAGTAATCCGCGTGTGTTTCCCCTGGAATAAAAGCAATGTGTAGTAACAATTGCAGCCCATTGTAAAATCCATTTCTGTAACATCTGCAGTTTAGACTTTTGGACATAAAGCATCCCTTTTATGATTTTATGCTCAGAATTGCATTTTGAAGAATGTGAAATGTCCATTTGTGTAAATTTTCAAGCCACTGCTTGTTTTATTGATTCATTTTCATAAGCCTTTATTAATAAATCTGGAACTTTCTTCAGATTTTATACTTTGAAAACTATTTTCGTTTTCTTTGGTTTCTGTTAGGATCAGGTTATTTGGAAATGTGCTGTATGCATTCAGCAGCAGCAAAACAAAGCTTTGTATTCTGGCTCATCGCCTCGGTTGCAGGGGCAGACAGGTGGTGATGTCCTGTCACCATGACTACATACAGCCCTTAGGGAAGGCTCCTGTAAGATGATAGGAATTCCTGAATGGGGGAAGGGCATCAAGATATACTCCTTCTAGCTGTGGGTTCTTTTGTATGGGTTGCACTTGATTATATGCCTACCCTGTCACACGCTGGTGTGGTCCCTGAAATGCAGGTATCTGAAAGAAAACATCACTGCAGACAGTACGACAGGGGCAGCTCACATTTACCATTTAAAGTCTTTACATGGATTAGAAAGGCAAAAGGTCGAGTACAGTCAGACTGCCTGAGCTTCTGCATTGTATTGACTGTAGGTTTTCCCAGAGTTAGGCACTTCAGAATGAAAGGTATACCTGTGCTGAGGTGAAAGCAGGTTGATATGGCAGCTGTTTAGGGCATTGGTCTGAATGGGAAGGGAGGGCTCTGTGTTTGTGACCACATCTAGTGACAGAAAATCGACAAGCCATGGTGGGAAATGTTAATGAGAGTAAATGGAAAAAGTCCTTCAGCTTTGTCTTCCCTCAATATGTCTCAGCAATTTGGGTAAGAGGAATTAAGAAGCTGGACTGTGCCTAGCACACCCAGACCACCAGCTTTCGCTTGTGAAAGAGGTTTAATAGCATTTTCAGTGATTAAATGTGGTTTAACCTTGTTGATGTCGTAGCTGAAAAATGGGATTGCATCATCTTTGGCTTCGGATTCGAGTGGCTCAAAAAGTGCCACCTAGTGAATTGCCAGTATTTTCCCTCTACATGCTTTTTTGTGGCCTGACCTGGCGCAGCCTTGTTTAAACTTCTGAGATCTGCCAAGACCACAGCTGGAGTTGGTGTTCCTGCAGGATACTTGTTTTTCAGTTCCACTCCTCCTTTGCAGCAATGCAGGTAAACATCTCTGCTACTGGAGGAGGCAATGTGTTTTACTGAGGAGAAAAACTTGAGAGGGGTGTGAGAGAGTTAAATAACATAAACGGAAAAACACTAAAGGACAGTCAGACTTGAAGGGACAGAACAAGCTAAATGAAAGCTGGCCTTGTAGTTCAGAAGGGATTTTTTTGTTCTTTACATGAGTGAAATTTTACTTTAAGGACCACACAGCTGTCATTCTGTATGTCTGCATGTAATACCTGGTGAAGAGAAATTGTGGAAAAGAGTTTGTAATCTGCAATGTTACTAATATTATTCAGTGTTGGAGGTTTACACAGACAACAGAAAGGTCTCCCTGATTCAAATTTAACGTGGCCTGACAAAAAGAAGTAAAGTATAGTGCAAGAGGACAGCAAAGATGGGGAAGAAACCCTGCCTCTTGAATGGGGAATTAATTAGAGAGAACTGGCTAAGTGGAAGAAAAGACTCCAGCTAGTACTTCCTTGAAGTGTGAGTGAATGAGAGTTACCACTTGGATCTTAGTTTGCCAAGGGAAGAGGCTCTGTGTATGTTTTCAGTGCTGTGGAGGTGTGCGGGAGCAGTGGTGAGCTGCAGAGAACGATTGTTGTCCTTTGTACTCCATCTTCAGGTGCAGCAGTTCCTTCAGTCTGCTGTTTGCTTCTAATAATTTGGGAACAGAAAGCAGCAGTGACCTAGAAAATACAGAAATGTCATTTTATTGTAAAATATTTACGATCTCTAGCTTCAGCTAGACAAATTCTGCAGAATGATGAATTGGGAGAAGCCATGCTGGTAAACTGCATTGTCTTCCAAAATTATCAGTTATATATTTTAATCTGAAGTGCAAGCAGGAGCATTCTTGTATATACATATAATCTGTAAAATAGAAGTAGAATGGTTAGAACAAGAAATACAGGCTTGCAAAATCGCTTTGAAAATTTACTAGCCCAGCCATCAAATTGTCGTGTCTGCTCCATTGACAATTAAATAGCATAATTCACCTAGCTAAAAAACATAACTTGTTCTGGGCAAGTATTCTGAGACTAATAAAACAATGGGGGGCTTTGTATTTTAGTTACCTACTAAGTTTTAGGACTTGTGCTTGCATGTCAATCATGAAGACATACAAGGGGTCAACACCAGAGTTCTGATGAACTCAGATCACGGTATGCAAAAGGCTATAATCATGCTGGGTCCGGGAACTGAGAATTCCCCTATAAGGCTGTCCACTGGATGCTAAGTACCCCTTAAGGTTTTTTTGCACCCAGTATATATATCCATGTATATGGCCAGCAAGTGGGGTGTTGCTTCATGTCCCCATTTAGAACTCTTGAAATTCTCTTCCTGTGCATCAGAAACCCAGAGGACATAGGATGCACGTAATTTCAATACCACTGCTGCCTTTCCACATTTCCTATTGCACAACTTGGATGAACCAGATAATTTGTTCTCATTCTTAGGACGAAAAGGAAAAAAATGAAAAAAAAAAAAAAGTGTGCTCAATGGAGCAGTTACAGGTTTTTATGTCTAAAACATAGAATTGCAAATGCACATGTAAAATAAGCATTTAAAAATATAGACTGGGTTAAAATACTGCTTTATGAAACTAAGACAACAGTAAAATAAAAATCATTGCTTGTCCTCATTTCTGCACAAACTCTGCAACACATGAATTAAGGATGTGCCTGGTGCAGATGGGAGATGTTAGTAACATCCTTTCTACACAGCGCACATTCATGGAGAAGCATATGCTCTGCCAGTTTTGTCCCTTGTCGCTTTCAGAGTTTGAAAAGAATGTGCTGTTCCCTGGTGCCTCGAGTTGCAGTAGCAAAATCCCGTCCAAAGAATAAATGATACCTATGATATGTATCCCACATGTTAGGATCCAACTATGCCAATTAAAGCTGCCATCCCTTTTTTCTTCTCTATCTTTTTGTGCTTATGTATTTCATGTAATGTTTCTTCGTTGAGAGAGAATTTATGCAGCTTTCCTGTTGCATACTTTCACATGCTTCTCAGATCTTTCTCTGCTTATTTGCATGAAGAGGTAGGATAAGGCCTTTGGTATTCAGCAGAGACAAAAAGCTGTTATTTTTTCTGGGTCAATCAATTCCCTTCCTTAGATCAGAGCTGGGATCTCTGAAGTATATACCAGAACTGAGCTTCCTGCAGAGTCGTAAAATTAGACCCATCACTGTCATCCCCCTGTAATAGCAACAAGAGAAAAAATGTGAAGAAGTGTAAATTTTAGTGACTGTTGAACTCAAGTCAATCAGTTCCAGTTCCCTGGGAAAGAAACTCATAATACTTACATACATAACACTTACAGTGTTTGTATGACAATTAAAAAAACCTGTGCATGTTATCTTTGAATATAGCTGTTATTATATTGCATGTTATTAAACTGCTTCTTTGGATTTGCTGGATTTGATACCACTACATTAGACTGAGGGAAAAAACAGCATGACCCACTTTGATTTAGGATGGCCGATTTCACTCATTAAGACTGTACTTTGCTTGTACTTTGCTGTAAGCACATACCTGGGGCTATGCCTTCTGAAAGCAAACCCAACATTTCTACATTAAGAGACTGGTGGGGCAGAGAGTTTGTGATCGATGTACAGGCTGTAAGGGTTTTAGAATAAAGAGTAAATAACCCTCTGATACTGAAATTCTCATGAGAGGCTTATAGGTTTATAAAAAAACAGGAATGCTATGTAAGGTCTGGTAAATGCTTTCTGTATTTTTTATATATGTTTCCTATAAGAATGAAGAATACCTTTTAGGGCTGATACCATTTTCCCCCTTACCCCGTAACGTAGGTTATGAGAAAAAACATTAAGTGGCTTTTATTATACAGGAAATGTACTTGAAGTGTAGAATGTGTGGGAACGGATGCCTGCTTTACTGCTATAAATTGTTCATGATATGTCTTTTCTTATATGCATCAAGCATAGCACTTGCTGCAGAGGTGCATGTGATTTGTCTTCTCTCCTGAGAGATGGTAATTGGCTTCAGTTTACTTAGGCTACTGCAGTACAATTTATTTTCTTAGCTTAGCTGAGGCTCTTGTTGCAGCATGTTTTCTTCTATGAGGGTGAAGTATTTAATTTGTAAAGTGGTGGAGCATGCGTTGCATTACAAAGACAAAGCACATCCCTGCCCTGTGGTGTTTAGTGGAAACAGATCACAGCACTCCACCATCCCCCCCTTACCATATCCTGTCTTGTTATTAAATTGTACATTAACTAATCGTGATCTTTTAGAAAACACCCATTGTAACTAGCTCACTAATTTGAACACATGACTAATGAACTGTTGTCGCTATTTGCTTTGTCTATTTATAATGAATTATTTCTGTGGTTTTCAGCCTCAATCACATGGTGTTATTTCTCTTTTCTGAGTCTTACCTCTGTCTGGATAACCATATGTTCTTCAAACAGGCAAGAAATAGAAAATAATGAAAACTTATTTTAAGTATAAGGTTTTGTTGTTAGTTCAGTGATCTTTCTTCCTGCTCAGATTTCTTTATGGTTTTTCAAATGTACCTATCTAGATGAAGAACTAAAGAGAAGAACATAAAAATCACAACAAATGGCACTTCAAGAGATTCAACCTCTTCAATGTAAAAAATACTCACACAATTGTAACAATTCATGTAGCAATAACAAAGATGTAACATGTAAGTGGTATACTGGAGACGAACCTTCTTGAGGGCTTCCTTGATTTTATTAATTACCATCATAATTTTACCTTCTAAATGATTTTTTTCCCCCCCAGTAAAGTACAGTATGCAATTCATAATGGACTAAGAAGTGCTGAGTGCTCACAGTTTCCTTTAATGGATTAATAAATTTCACAGTAAATATGTTTGACTACTGGGGATCCTAACTTGGCATAATGGCAGTCCCGATTATTATTATTGTGGCCAGTCTGCTCCTTCTTGGAGGAAATGGGGTTTTTTTGCCACCACACACTGAGCTTTCCTCCTTTAGTAATATTACTTCAGTGCTGAATTAGCTTCAGTTAATTCTGCAAGCTCATTACTCTTTTATGACTGTGCACGTTAGTATTGCTGCATTAGCTCATGTGAAGCACTAGGACTTCTGGGAACGCTTGGGAACAGCATTAAACTGTGCTGCCCTATGAATTAATTTGCAATGTACTGAATAAGAATATGTCTCCTTTCTGAGCATCCATGTGGAAATTTTTTAATCTAAAAACTCATTAAATAAAAGCAGTGAGTAATGAACGTATACTATGAGAGTGACCTAGCTTTACTTGTCAGCATTACTAATACTCTTGTTTCGGCAATATGTGACAGGTAAGAGGTTTAATACATAGTGGAAGGCATTTTGTCTGTGGTTGTGTACATTGAAAATTCACCTGTTCGTGGACATGGATCAGTATAGTCATAAAACGAGGATTTTAGTAGCCAATAAAGGATCCTCCTTTGCTGACTGGAAGCTATGGAGAGGGACTACAAGCACAATGTGGTAGGAATATAAAACCATGCTTGACTGGGATAACCATCACTACTGTTTTGCCTAGTAGCATGTAGGGAGTTCTTTCAAGTGGCATTTCTGTTCAAATGCTCTGGAAGCATAGGACAGGAGTGTGTAACGTGTGATTTAAGTTGCACAAACTCTGTGGAAAAAGGACTAAGTAGAAGGGAAGAGGAAGTTCACAGAAGCAGAAAAGGGTAATCCGGAGGACATACGTGCCCTCAAAGCAGTGAGCCTATTTCCAGTCCAGGTTAAACCACGGCCCTCAGCCATTCCTGCTGGTCCAGGCCAAAAGCATTGTCAATGTTTTTCCACATACAGTGCTTGGTAATGAAGATGGGTACAGTAATCTTACTTTTACAGAGTACTGTGAGAGACTCCAGGTTCCTGAAAATGAATGATGGGCTCTCATTCCTCATCAGAACACTTGTCAACCTGTTCACAGAGCAGAAGTTCTGCAGATTTTAGGTGCTGTTTTGAACAGGTAATGTGAATAGGTATGAGTAAAACACAATTGTTAGATGTGGTCAGGGACCAAAGAAGCAGAAGAGCTCCAAAACACTCTGGAAGTAAACTGAATCATTTATGAGGTTAGATAAGGTAGTCAGAGGAGTGGTGGAATAAAATAATGTACAAAACTTTGACTTCAAGGATTTACATGTTGACATTAACACAATGTGATTAGAGGATTCTCTGATTCAGGCCTGGGGGCCAGGTACTTGTAAGGATGCCCAGACAACTGTGGAAGGCCATGTCTTGAGCTTTAACCCCATATTCTAAGAGGGCTGGGGGCCAGCTCCAAGCACTAATGGTATGAGCAGGCTAGACAATTTTGTGTGCTCTTGGTAAGGCCTTTTTTCTGGTGTTAAGTAAAGCCATTCCTGTAAGCAAATATGGCTTCCCTATTGCATGGTATACTGGCTCAGAGACTCTGCTGCAGTGATTGCTGATGCTCATCATATTAGAGATCTTAACAGACTGTAGTGTTAGAATATTCCATCAGTTATTTCACGGCTATCCAAGCAACTTAATATTTGGCCAAAATATGGCTAGTATGGCATAATATCCACAGATGAAGAAAACACTGAAAACATGCCAGTGAGCAAACTCCATGAATATTCTACTTACTGTCAATTTTGGAATATAATATTTTAAATTAAAGAAGATGATACTGTGTTTCAATGTACTATATCTTTCTGCCCTTGAACAGCATGAAGATATCCATTAGAAGTTACTGTGTAACATCCGGATATTATGACTATGAACACTACTTAACACATCTGAATTTTAGTGCAGTCCCTCTCTTGTGAGATCAGGTGAAATGGTATTTATTACCTTTGAGAATTACTGGAATAAAAAGAATCACTGTACAATTAAAAACAGCATCTATCTGTTTGCGATGAGCCCTTTGGCTGAATGTTATACAGGACGAAACAGAGGAACTTGGAGAGTTTGTTTGCATATTTAAGACTCGTAAAGCATGGTCAGCTTTGGTAGCAGCAATGTGATAAACTAAAACAATACCTTAGATACTGAGCAGTGCCTTTATGGTTCGGAAGGGCTCTTGAGGGTTGACAGAAAGGCTGTTGGGGCAGAATGTGTAGATGTCCTGTGTTATCCCAGACAGTATGCTAGTGACAAAGAAGTAGAAATCAATGGGGTGTGGTCAAAGTTCTCAGATTTTTTCTTTAAATTGTTTTACATTTAAAAAAGTTAAAATGTGAAGAATAAGGTATTTAGCTCTAGTGATAAAGAAAGCATTCTTTATTTGTAGCAAAGCCAGTTTTTATCTTGCTTTAACCAAGAGAAGGACAGACAAAGAAAAATAAATACAATAAAAAATGAAATCTTTATTTTTTGGCTCATTTGTAATATTGTTTACGTTGTTTATGATAATAACAATTTCCTGCATGCATTTCACCAACACATTACAAGTCAAAAGCATTTGTAAAAGAAAGATTCTACATTTAATGTTAGCTTGTGTATGAAACACAAAATGTCCTGATGTCCTTGATTATACAAATGTGCCATTTTGTTCTTGGGAAATATTGTGGATCCTATTTGTACAAGTCTAGTGCAGCGTGATTCAAAAAGAATAAGAACAGGCTATGTAAACAGACACTGCAAGATAGCAAGGATTTCATGAACAGTGAGACTATCTTGGAACTTCTGATGCAAACAGCGCTAGAAATTCGCACATTCCCCTAACACTTTCCTTGCTATGCCCTGTTACCAGATATAACTATTTGGAAACAAGCTGAGTTCCAGATTTACACAATTTACTTCACATTGAAATATATGCAAATATAATATTAAAACAAGATAGTCTACAAATACTCACTTTTTTTCTCATAGTGTGATGATGCCAGTTTGAAATTACTGTGGTTAGAAAGTCAGCCAAGTGAATGAGGAAAGAAAGATAAGAAACAGTGATCTAAACTTGAAGACACTTTTCTTATATACAAAACTGTTGCCAAATGGTGTTTCTTTACATTATTTATATATGCTAACCACATTTCCAACAGGTTAAACAGTTTGCAATATGGCCTGTACAGTCTGATTCTATACCATATAGTAGCCACTTCAAATTTAAAATGCAAAACTAAAGAAGCTCATAAACAGCTGCAAACTATTGCTTAATGATTTGAAAGAATGAGGTCTGGTTGGACAATTTGATTCACTTCACCACTGACACATGGCTTCCTATAGTGGAGACTGTGGACAGTGGAAGGAGCAAGGTACAGCAGCAAAACATTGACATGCATCAGTGATACTCTCCAAACTATCTATAATGACACAGAATACAGCATGTCCTGTTGAGCTCTTGCAAATTACCCATACTGTGGTACATATCTGATGCAATTCAATATGGCAAAGCCATTTAATTCTATGCTCAAATATACACAACAGTATACCGTTAATATTTACATGGAAAAGGGCATTTTATTGATTCATTGATGTTGGCCATAATGAGGGAAGACAGTAACTAAAGAACAGTCTAGGAAAAAATTTGAGCTGTTTGAAAAAAAAAAAGAAAACAAAAGAACTCCCTGGTATATTTTGGTGAAGCTATTTTTCCAGTGCAGAAACTGCACAGTATTTTTTAAGCTGTGAATATTTTAACAAAAGCAAGAACTTGTTCATGTTTAGTGATTTGCATAAAAATAAGTCATTGCAGATTCCTGTAAATTAGAGGGGATTTTCCAGGCACGTTGATCTGGATGCAGCCATACAAGTAGTTAGAATGCCTCAAATTTAAGAGCAACCCTGAAACACGGAAGTTCTTAAAATGTTTAGCTTTGTGCAATGTCGTATTTTCATTTACGCATGATTGACAAGCGCAGCATGCCTAGTCAAATCACTTCTATCTGTACATTATAGAGAATCTGAGAGTAGAACACCTGGTCCTCATACATCTTTCCCCAACATAAAACCTATTACAAAAATAGTCACATATAATAGTAAACAACCTGTGAATTAAAAAATGATAAATACACTAATACTGATTTTGTAAAAATATGACAAATGTAGCAGTTGCATTACAAACAGTGAAGAGGATTACTGTTCTACGTGTTTTGCAGTATGTGAAACACAAAAAAGTATCACTTTGCACTCATTTCATGCTCCGTGTTCTCTGTGGAGCCACTTTTTCCCCCATTCTTAGCAGTGTCAGCTGTAGTGAAAACAGTAACCTCTTGTCAAGTTTGTTACCCTGATTCACAGAGTCACAGTTTGATGATGAAGGTTCACTGTTTTGTTATAGGCACTGACATTAAGTATATATATAAGGAATATATACGCACACACACGCGCGCGCACACACACACACGCATATATATGTGTAAAAACTGTCGGTTTGGCATAAACCTCCTGCAGGAGTCCAGTTGATGCTTCATTCTCAAAGACTGTAAACAAGTTGTTCCACAAGCAGAATTCTTAGATCTTTATTTTTTATTTTCCCTGACATCTTTACCTTTGTAGTTCTTTTCTGCTTTATCTTTTTCATATTTTTCTTTGTCTGGCTTTGTTACACTGTCATAAGAAGGTGGGGAAGTTGTAGAGGAACTCTCATCTGTTTTTTCTGGAGTGGAGTTCCCATTTAGTTTATCAATAATTATCTCTTTTATAACTGGTCCATCTCCTTCTTTGTTTTTATTTTTGTTATATATACTAGACACCTTTTTAACTTTTTGCCTTAAAAGGTAATGCCTGTAAGCACGCTGAATAATGACAGCAGATACTTCCTCCTGTTTTCGTTTTAATGTGGTTGTAATTGGTTCATAGGAGACTTTAGAAGGATTGGCTGCCATAAACCGATCTTCCATCTGTATTCTGAGGGCGTCCATCTCCCCACTTTCCCCCAAAACACGCTTTGTGAAAGCAAACAAGATGTCAAGGCAGTGAATTCGGTCACCGCTTACCATGGGCAGATCCATTGCAATAAGCTGGACTTTGTTTGGTTTTGCTATAAGAAGAGGAGGATCTAATGAAGCTGCAAAATCTGATAGCTTACTGTATTCTATGAATTGTGTTGCATCGGGATCAAACTTCTCCCAGACTTCATAGAACATCTCAAAGTCATCCTCACTCAAGGGTTCAGCGCTTTCTTCAGTAGCAACACTGAAGTTCTCCAAAATCACAGCAATGTACATGTTCACCACTACCAGAAATGATATGATAATGTAGCTGACAAAGAAGAAAATCCCAACGGAAGGGTTGCCGCAGTCGCCTTTCACGGAGCTCCCCGGATGATCTTTGTTGGGGTCACAGTCTGGCTCCCCACTGTTAAGAATCGGGGCCAGCAAACCATCCCAGCCAGCAGATGTGGTAATTTGAAATAGGCAGATCATGCTGTTGCCAAACGTTTCAAAGTTGAACATGTCATCGATCCCAACTTCCCTCTTAACATAGGCAAAGTTGGACATGCCAAATATCGCATAGATAAACATGACCAGGAACAGCAGCAGACCAATGTTGAACAAAGCAGGAAGAGACATCATCAAAGCAAAAAGCAGAGTGCGGATTCCCTTAGCGCCTTTAATGAGACGCAGGATTCGACCGATTCTGGCAAGTCGGATGACTCGAAACAGTGTGGGGGACACAAAATATTTCTCAATCATCTCAGCTAAGAACATACCTGTTGAAAAGAAAGTGAATATTTAAAATACAATTTTATTAATTCATTACCTATAGAAACATTTATTTATTGCTGTTTCCAAAACAATCAGTATAGGGTGTCTATGTTATAACAAAACATCATACAAGTTATTACACTTTACTGAAATCTGTTATTAAGGTGGAAGCACCTTCCTTATGTTGAAATGTTATCTAGGAGAAGCGAAATAAGTAAAAGAAAGAAGACTGCTTGTGTCAAGGTAGCTAGTGTCTGTCTAAGCTTTCAGTTATTCCTAAGGCAGCCTGGAAAGAGAAGTTTCTGTCTTAGATCTAATTAGTTCTTGAAGCTGCCTATTACCACTGTCTTTTATAAGAACTATATTGGCTTAATTTCTGCAAATTAGTGATTTTTTTTACCTGAGGATCTACACTGTATCAGCACAGCTTCTCTCAGGTGTATCACTCTGTAAGACTTAAGTTTTGTCACACAATTAATTTGCACCTTGGAGAGTCATTAGCTTTGATTTGACAGAAATTTAAATATTCACCAAGACCTTAGTTAGCAAAAGCAATTAAAAATCTCATCCCCTTCACATACTTTCCCTTTTTAGTCCTGAAAACAAATTTGTGGTTAGTTCGCATATACCACTAGACATTCCTTTTTATATTTGTACATGTTAATCTAATGTGCCAAATAGTTCCTTTACATCTTTTGATGTGGAAGATGACAGTGAATGTAATGGGAGAAATAAAAATCTTACATGCAACATTTCATAAATTGTATGCTATAAAGTATGAAGATCTGAATCAACATCTAAGTCATATAGGAAACAGAAAATTTCATATTCAGTATCACAACATTCTTGAAACAAATGTTCTCTTTTCCTTCCACTAGTTCTTTCTTGAAAGGGAATTGCTCTTACCTACTATGGAGAGAATCACAACCACAAAATCAAAAATATTCCAGCCTATAGTGAAGTAGTAATGGCGAAGTGAAATCAATTTCAGGACACATTCTCCAGTGAAAAGGATAATGAACACCAGGTTAATCCGGGATAAAATTGTTTCCATTTCTTTACTCTGGTCATCTGTTTCTACCATCATTGTGACCATGTTAAGGCAGATAAGTATCATGATGCTGATGTCAAATACTTGTTTGGTTACAAAATCAAAGACCATGCCTTGGAATTTGTTCTGCAAAAACCAAAATGGAATACAGTTTATACTCTGAAAACATTCGTCTTTACAAATGCCAAATGGGAAAGCAAGTCTTTCCAAGATTGAGGAGTGCTGAGCAAGATCCATTGACAATACATCTGTTAATACACACCAAACCCATGCTGGTTTGTGTCTCATCCTGTTAGAGCAGATCAAGAAGTGTACCACTGTTGGCTGAAGGGACGGGAAGGGAAACAATGCAGTAACAATAGTAATAACATTGACAATTGGTATTATTGGTGTAAAAAAGGTGGTATACCTTGATACCCAGCAAGAGTACTAGCCAAATAGAAATTAATTTTCTTATCTTTATTCTTAGCTGGTTTCAGAATGCTAACACCCAGAGATGTCTCTCTCTTCCTTAAACTAACTGTGCATAGTGAGGTCGTTGGACCGCTGAAGTTGCATGTCTCAAACACACCATGACTGCAATATCCTAGTTTTCCTTTAGTACCTAGCTAAATGTTTATTGCCATATGTCTCTCCTTAGAAAGACTATTTTTAACCACTCGGTGCATAAGGTGCAACAGGTATTTTATTTTTTCCAAACACTGTAGGAGTTCAGTAAATAACAGAGTAGTTTCTTATCTTAGAGACAAATTTATCCTAGTTTATGCTTTACTCTCTAGGTCATTCTTTTATCCTGTAAGGTTATCTGCATCTGTCTTTCTCTTTCACATCAGGTGACCACTGCCCCCTTCTGTCTTCAGCAGCAAGGGCCAGTGCATCCCCATTTCCTACAAATTCTCTGGGAGGAGAAAAAACAGAAAATGAAGTTTATCCGTGGGTAACAAGAACCAATAAATGATCCAATCAACTGTACTTTTCTAGGACTTAGGGAATTATGAAATTTATCGTATTAACCTTATTAAAATCCTACAGTTCATACTTCAGCGTGTATGTTTTTAAGTGAAGCATGAACGATCTAGTCAGCTGAATTAAAACAAAAAAGGGGGGACAAATTCTACCTTTACAAGAAAATAAATGGAAAAAATATTTTCTTTCCAGACATATAACCTTCTCTTGTTGGCTAAAATCATATTCCCAAATGAGTGTTTAATATTAGGGGTATTAAAATCAAATCACTCTTACCACTGGCCTTGGTATAGGTTTCTGTGGCTTTTTGGATCCCAGTTTTTTCATTGCATTGTAATATTTCTTCTGTTCTTCTGTCATAAATATATCCTGACCTCCAAAGTAAAGAAATAATATCAAAACTAATTACTATCACGTCCACACATACAACACACTACAGTATGTCTCTCTGTAATATAATATTACATTTATATTTGATTTATATAACAAAAGTTATTTTTTTCGGTATTTATAGTGTGGATGCTCATATGCATTCCTAACACACAAAAGTCCCCCTTACTGGTGCCTTGTCAGGCTGATGGTTGATTTTTTCCAATGTCTGCATGCTCACTTTTGCTGGTATGGCTAAAATGGGTCTTACTATACTGATGCTGTTAAATACCTTGCTGATTAAGATATGTTTAGTGCATAGGAGCCTGGCTGGTGCCTTACATGTCCTAAGTTCTAGATAGACTTTTAGGATTACAGCTAGTCAGGTCTAAAAGTGGGGTAACTTTGAGGGACAAGTTGTGTCAAGGGTGAGTGTTTGGGTCTAATCTGAGGGTTTTAATGACAGCAAAAAAAAATCACCTTTGAGATAAACTTAAGAAAAGTAATCCAAATCATGCCATAGCAAATTATTAATTAAAACACCACTGGAACCTTGACTAACTCAGATTAGCCTTTGTTTGCAGATGCAAATGCTGCCAGTCAGATGTGCAACTGGCTGACTGAATTTCAGTATAAAGTAAATTGTGCTTATTGATGAGTCTGAACTACATCAGATGGAAACACAATGTCAAAATCACTGTCCACTAAACTGGATATTGAAGCCCAAAGCATGGCGTAAGTGATAGAAACCCTGAGGAAGTAGCCCTGGACATGTTTGTGGCTCTTTTAAGAAGCTAAAGAATATTTTCACAAGGAAAAATTTCTGTAGTACACAATTGACTTTTACCATAGATTCTTTTGGTACTGCTGCTTTTTATTTGGTGATCGGATAAAACCAAATCATATGAAACTGCTTTTTCATAGCATACAAAGATTTAGAATGATCCTGAGGTTCTAGTTCTTTTTGGAAGTTGAAGGCTAAGAATTGTGAGGCTTGAAAATATTTTAAATGTGATTATTTGTATTTTTAAAGTTATTTTAAATAAAACCGTATGCATTATCAATATAATTATTTTACACTTACTTCTATGTCAAATGTATACAGAAGAAAAATCCTTCTTTTTATACCTTTATTATTGCTAATAGATAATAGATTGTATTTGTGTCTAACAAGTTCATCTCATTTCTCACAAAAGTGTTAGAAAAATAGAGCTCTCTTGTACACATTTTTACTTGTATCTTTAAGCCTGTTCATGTGAGGTCTGTTGGACTTACTGTTAACCCACTGTTTAACTAGTTTGCAGAACTATTATCTACTGTATGAACACAGTGCTATATTGTATCTTCATTAAGTGTCAACAGTTTATAAAATTAATTAAAATTAATTTATCTTAATTCTTTAAAGTCTATTTAAAAGGAAACTCTTCCATGGCAGACAATATTACATCTAATCAAAAGAATAATGCACATTCCCTTTTTGCATCTTCATTTTGGCTCTTACACAATTTGCAAATTATTATGAACCGACTCATCATTTCTCCCTCTTTGCTTATCAAAATGCTGAAATGCAAAGGTCATATCACATCCACAGATTTAACACAGATTATGTTAAAAAGAGAGACATTTTTATTCAAGCACTTGAAATAACTTTTGATTTTTATTAGCTTACATAAATAAGTTATTAGTTCATTATAGCTAATAATATATAGCATTGTGGAAACATTTTAAATACTTATCTTCTTTTTTTGTTGGTTGAAGTTGTCTATAATGACACCAATGAAAAGGTTCAAGGTAAAGAATGATCCAAATATGATAAAGATGACAAAATAAAGATACATATACAAGTTGTCCTCATACTTAGGTTGATCTTCTACCTAAAAAATATTACAAATTTTATTAGCCATGAGAATACTAGGTGTAAAAACCAATGAATACAATTTATGAATAGGTATATGCTATCTCAGCTAGAAAAGCTATAAATTGCACTCAGTTATTAAAAAGACCCAACATGTCCGTTCCAATCAGTATTTGGAGAACTAGAAGCTGACTGAAGGATTACTCATGGAATTTTAAAGTAAATGTGCACACAGATATGTTTAGGTATGTACATATACACAAAGTTCCTCGTATAGAAGGAAGAAGCAATGTGGGACTGAGAGCAGTCATTAGTACTTAAACTTTTAACAGCAGAAATTTAAATATTTTATATTGTGTTCAGTATATTTTCGTACAACAAAATCGATCAATTTTACTATCGCCCATATCTCCCTGGAACTCTTTTGGTCTTACATGAGTGTTCTTACATCCAGCTAAGAACAGATGCTTTCAATAAACTTCTACTGAGTATGTGTTTTGTGAAACCCATTTAATTGAGGCACATTTCTAAGGAGGATTTTGTTAATGTCTCAATTCTTCCAGATTCCACATCTCAATGCCTGCACCTCTACTGCACAATGTGCTAGAGTGTAGAAATGCTGAAGTTCATGAAACAGGATATATTACTCTGGGAGACAAATATCACTGTGTGGTGATGGATATCACTAATGTGACTATAACCTAGGTTGTATAGAACTAGTTCAGGCATCTGTATTGCACTTTTTTGTGTAATGTAAACATAGTTTTAGGTTTGTAGCCAAGATAAAATTCTAATCCCTAGAAAACTTAACAGATGATCTTCAACCTTAAAATCTAATTTCACTTAAATAACTAGATAACATAAGTGCTCAACCCAAAGAAACAACGAAATGCAGTTACAAATTATAAAACAAAATTAATATATTCAATAAGTTATAATTACCTTACATAATCTTAAATTAATTCATACTCATGATTACCAAAGGAAGTGGTTAAAAATCCTCTCTTCGTTTTTTTCATTAATATTAGCTTTTCCAAAAAAAGTCCAGTTAAGTTAATTTAACTTATTTGGCTAAACGGAAGAAAGTGGAATTAATTCTTTCCAATACAAATTCTAAGATTCATGAAGTTACATAAAAATTCCTTTCTAAACTAAATGTATCTGGAAAAAACATGTATTTGGTGCTGATTATAATTCTTAATATTATTGTATGTGTAGCTGTTTAAATTCTATACTCTATATCAGAAAATAACCAGTAGATGGTCTTTGAAAGTCTTACACTTACATCTCGTGAATCAACAGCAGCATACATAATATCCATCCATCCTTTGAAAGTAGCCTAGAAATAAAATACAGTTGTTTATCTTCCCTATAAAAATTAATAATGTGGAAAATAACTAGGTCACAGCATTTGGACCTTAACTTTTAATAAAATCATATCTAAATTTATAAACCACATCTAATAACACAGGCATAATAAAATATTTTTCATAGTAATACTAGTTTTTTTGAGAAATTCTTTTTTAGGTATTTGAAAAAGTAAAAATCAGGCTCTGAAGGTCTCAGCAAGGGCACAGTGTGTTTGGAGCTGCAGATGCTTACTCTGCACATGAAGGAATGGTAGACTCAGATAGACATTAATGATGGACATGTTCAGGTAGAATCTACTAGAATCACTCGTGGTGACAGCCATTTTATCAAGTTTACAGCATGAATTGATGGAGTCAGCAATACAACTTCCAGACAGATACCAACATGCATCTGAATGTTTTTGCTATGGCTAAACCGTCATTGTATTTTTAGAAATGTTTTAATCCCACATAACTAAAAGGAATAGACTGTCTTCATAATCAAAATATACATTGGTTCTTGAGGGATAAGATTTACAGAAGACCAAGAAATGAACAGTTGAAAGAGCTGTGATTAATTTTTATAAAACTTTGGGCTGAGTTCCTATAGAGACTTTATTCTAGGTAGAATAAAGAGTAAAAAAGATCTGCCATCATTGCTCTAAGGAGGTGATTTTCCTGGACATGGAGTGTCAGCTTTCTGAGGAACACCAAAGGGTTGCTGTGACATGATAGCTGAAGGTGCCAGAGCCTGCTCACTAGCCAGATTTTCCAAGCTTATTCACAATAAAGAAAAAAACAAAGAGCTAAAAAGCCTGTGAAATGAACAGCTGAAGAGCATGTCTCCTGAGGAGATCCAGGAGAGGAACCATCCCAAGGAGGATATTTGCATCTGTGCTTGTCAAAAGTGAGCTTTGGTACTTTGGTCCAGCTGCTAGTTTTCACAGCAGAAAACTTGCACTCTGGGAGTGTTCATAGCCTCTTGAATCTTGCAGTGCAATACAGATTTACTAAGAAGGTATGCTTGGAGCCAGGCTTCATAGATCTTTCTGGCTTAGTTGACAATTGACAGTTATTTGGTGCACTTTGCATAGCACCATTAGAAGAGAAGCAGAGTTTGATAAGAGCAATAAATACAGAAGAGTGGAGGGATAATGTTAATGGAGACAATCAGCTGAAGAGGTGACATGATACATGCTCAAGGATCCCTTAATCTCTGCAGGAAAAGTAAAGGGCGAAAGGGAATATTTGAAAAGAAAAATAATGAAAAATCAGAACAAAAATAAATAGAGAAGAACGAAAGGTCCACAGTAGTGATGTAGTAATTAAAGAATGACACTGCCTGGATGGGTGACACGGATGACATTCAGACACAGCTTCAAGGGACTAGAAGTTTTCCCTATACATCTTCAGAGGCAAGTGTTGGTAATAAGATCATTCACTTTAATCTCTAGTACAAGGATAGCAATGAGATCTGAAGTCAGAGAATGAGAATCATCATTCAGTACTACTCCTCAGCACATGAGAGTCACATTGCCTTTAGAGACAATTTTAAGCCAGGTGGTTAATTTAGGAATCAAGGTCAGCTAGGGATACTGACCTGCTCCAGGACAGAAGGGACAAGCGTATCATTCTTAGATAACTTGGTGATACCAGAGCAGTAACAATCCCATGACATTTCTGACATCTTTTCATACAGTGAAGCTGTATGTCAAGTTATAGACAAGTGATTCTACAGAGCTCAATCATCTAAGCATAATTGCTTGCTTTCTTGCTTGTGTTTTGGGTCAGATATCAGCTATCAGAAGCTCCATTCTAAGCCAAGGAGCCTGTAAAGAGCTAAGGTCTTTACTTCTCTTGTCATAAGTAAAAAGTACACTCAGTACCTAGAACAAAGATGTTTCTGTATCACAGTGCATAGGAAAAGGACTTGAAGGGGAAATACAATTTACAGACGTTGTATAGGTAGCAGGAATTAATAGAATGAATATGCCATGTAATACAATAACATCTAATACTTCACAAGTATAATACTGCAAGTAACATAATATTTATTTAGTATATTATAATGACTCTTTAACAAGCATTAATGGAATATGATAGTTATAAATCATGAGTATTTTTTTGTGATAAAAGTATTTTATATTTTCCTATTTTACCCATAGTTTAATGTCTTTGTAGTTTCATGTACTTAATGAAATATATTTGTTTTAGTAGCAAGTGCTGTTTATCTGCAAACATCAACAGAAAGCGTTATATGATTAATCAGACCTAATACTCAATTAGGATCTGTCTATCAGTAACTATCCATATTCTTCCCAATGGGCAGCTCCTACTTCTCTCAGAGGATTTCAGAACTCTTACACAAGTATTATGATAATAAAGAATTGGCTCCAGGCTACATGAAACGCTGGGTGCCCCAATCTCAGATCTTGCATTATTTATGATTCCTTTCCCTAAACCCACTTCCAGGTCTGGAAAATCAAGCCCCTGTTAAACAAATATCTGCACTGGAGACACCAGGTTGACATATTTTTATTTTCACCATTTAACTTACAAACTGATTCCATAAATGAGTATAGACATGAAGAAAAATCCACTCTACCTTGACCAGGCTGTTGACAAAGATTATTTCACAGTGCCAAAAGTGCCTCGATTAATGGATTTTGACTGTGAAAGATGTTGCTGTGTATGTATAATGATACCTAGGAACAGATTACGTGGTAGGTATTGGCAGTAGTTGCTCACTTCAGACCAGACAGTCAGTTAGGATGTCTGCCCTCTTTTAAGCTGCTGTCTGCCCTCCTGTCTTACAAGATAACTGAGCTCATAAAGGAGAGGAGAGACCTTTTTAATAATTAGAGGGACCTCTGAGCCTTGTCCACCATGGCAAGACTCATGAAATGCATTCCTGAAGCTTATACTGTGCACCACTAAAAAGATTCTTGTACCTTTTTCACTTATTATTTTCACATTATTATCATCATCATGAGACTGTATTCCCTAGCCTTGGAATGGAAAGTTACTCTACTATCATTAATACAAAAATTACAGGTAACAGTGCAATAGAGTTGTGTAAGCTGTATATCATTGCTATGAAGAAATTATTCCACTACTCAACAGTCTTAACTTGCCCATTTTTCCTAGACTAATTTAAAAAAAGCAATAAGAAAATATATAAATTTACTTACTACTTGAAGCAGAGCAAGATATCCAGCTCCTACATTATCAAAGTTTACTTTCACATTTTTCCATCGGGCACTTTGATTGTTTTTTATGAGTTCCTCACACTGAGTATAATTGTTGACATCACTGACATCAAACATCTCACCAGTTGTGGTGTTGACACAGTGATAGAATTTGCCAGCAAACAGATTTACTCCCATGATGCTGAAGATGAGCCAGAATATAAGACAAACCAGCAATACATTCATGATAGATGGAATTGCTCCTACAAGGGCATTTACAACCACCTAGTGTACAAATTAGACAAAATAGCCACTTAGTTTATGAACAGAAAAATAAAAATACTTTAAAAATGTTAAAACAGTATTAGTATGGAATGGACAGTTAAAATATCACATTAAAAATTTAAGGGGGAAACATTATTTGAGGTTCAATAAAAACACTAATGAGATTGCAAAAAGCAAGAAATAAAATTATGTGGAAACCAAGACAATGCAAAAGTATGAAAAAAACTCCAAAAGCAAAAGAAAACCTGTTAGTAGCAAGATGGATTCTTAGAATTTGTGTGCTCTAGAGAAAAAGAGAGAAATAAATGTTAAATTCCAACAATATAAATCAAAACCTATAAATAGAAAATAAACCAGAAAAGATCAAAGAATGATGATGTGGAAGACTGAATAAAAATGTCTGCACATAAAACTATCATCACTAATGATTTTATTCTCAGAAACTTTATGTATATATTGGCACCAGTGTATTTTAGCATCTACATACAACATAACATAATTAAGCACATCTTATTTAGTTTTTATCAACAGCATCTGCTATAAGTCTTGGTTTTAAATTGCCTGGCTCACTACGGTTTCTCTTACACTTATCTGTTAGGGTTTTTTTAATTGGCTGCATTTAATACGATTGAGCTATTCTATCTAGGCAAGTGACAGTAAAAGATCAGATGAAATCCCTTGACAAAAATTTTCTTTCACTTATTGTGATTGAACTAAAAGAAAGCTACAGATATGCAGACGATAATTTTCTACCAAATCAGTAGAGACTGCAGTAGTTTTTTGTGTATGGTTTCGAAAATAGTAGTATTTTTCAATTCACTAATTTGACTGAAAGGAGTCTGAGATCAATGGAGATTTTGCCCATTTAGTAGATAGGGACTTGCAGTGCAAACCATGTAAAACATAGTGGTGATGATGATGTGCCACAGGACACTCTCCCCTACACTGGTTAGTGCAGCCACCTGTAGAATATCAGCAGCTTCAACCCAGACAGGAACCACACTATTTATTTGGAAGCTTAAGACCCAAGACCAAACTATAAATATGTATTGCAGCATCTGGCTTTTTTGAGGTGAAAGGTTAAGAGGAGTTTTCTCAGTAACGTTACCTTGTTAATTTTTTATGCATCGTTTTTTCCAGGAAACAGCATAGTCTGCATTTTCAGCAGACAGCTCATAATAGTTTGGTTTGGGGGTTTTGTTTGTCAGATTGGCAGAACATGAAAATAATAATTTACTCAAAAGGAAGGATTTAGCTGTGGAGGAGGAGAGGTAAGATGGCAGTAGATGCATTCACATGAAGTAAAGGACACTAGCTGAGAATATGATTTCTCGTCGCTCCCCTTCTATACTTCCAACCCCATCCTTATTTCACTATCTGTTCAGAGACCTTTTCCCTAATCCTACAGCATTTATTGTGGGATTTTTTTCTCCAGGCAGGTAGAGAGGGAGCCACAGGGAGCCTTTAGTTTCTCGTGTGTCACTGTTGTCAGCTTCTTTACCTTGTTTTGTTTTGTTTTGTTTTCTGGCTAATCCTGTTCCATCCTGAACCACTGGCAAACTAACAGAGAATAGAAGTTAGCTACAGAAATTTATAAAATGAAGTCCCTAGCTAAACTGGAGAAAAAACCCCCAACCCTCTGCTCTAAAATGTCTCATGTCCTTTTACTTTTCTATATAGGTCCACAATTCAATGGAAATTTTAACAGTCAGGGGGCTGGAATAACACAACTATGCAGCAGTGAGCAGGCAAATTTAATGAGCTCAAGGTGTAATATCAAGGTGTAATATCCAAGCTGTACACGCCTTGTGTATAAGGACATGCTGGAAGGCCTTTTTTCCACACATTTTTGCACACATTCCCATTCTAGAGTTCTTTGCAGAAGGCATGGGTGTCACACTTCTACATTAATTTTTGTACGCATACATTCATTCAGACTCATTCATTTTATCTCACCCTCATTCCTTCAAATCGTGACAAGGCTCTTAAAGGTCTTAAAGCTCTTAATGTCCGAAGCGATTTAATGGCACCAAGTTCAGAATAGCCCAAAGCATTGGCTATTAAACTAACCAATGAGACCTATAAATATACAGAAAAAATATTATTATAAAATTGTTCTACACTTTATTTAAAAAGAATACAGATTCAATCAACAGAAAGATCAACAGTGACAAATGGAAGAACACCATTCTTGCCTATAGTGACATTGGAGGCCCAATCCTACAATTTTCACAATTTGCCTCAAAAGGCAAAAGGTCATATGAATGCATGTTTGAAAAAGGAATATATGCTATTAAATGTCTGTTATGGCTGGGTAGGGTTTAACAGTTGGATGGAAGCACACTGTTGGTGAAGGGTAAGATTTTCAGAAATATTTAAAGACTAAATAGCCATATTTTCAGTAACTTCATTAAGGTTCAACCTTCCAAGCAATTTAAAATTCTGAATACATTAGGACAGTTTACTAACTATTGACAATATTATTAATATGTATAATCACTAATAATTTGCTAAATAATGTAGTGGTTAATTAGGTTTTGTTATAAATATTACTTCTAAGTCAAACACTCAATTCATAGCAACAATAGCCAGGGTATCTATGAAATATATATTGACAGAGGTGGTACTTTCTCACTTGCCTGACAACTGTCTCAATAGTCTTTTTTCTCTTCTAAGTTAAGATAGGATAGCTATTAACAGATGCTAGCATTATAACAGTAAGTGCTTTATTATCTACAATAGTAGTGAGCTCCTGACTCATGTTACCGCCATTTTATTATAAGCCAATCCACTCCCAGAAGGAGCAATTAATTTGCTTCTCAAATGGAACTGAATTTTAAACAGTGTTAATGTGAAATAATTTAATTTACTTACTTTGAGCAGTTTTGGAGAAAGGAGTGGGGAAATATCATACCTTACTCATATCTTATTCAGTTCTACCACCAAAAGCATAGAAGACACATAAATGAACATAGACATATTTCAGTCCTTGAAAAAAACCCTCAAATGTTCATTTCTGTACCTCAGTCTAGAGAGTTCTTCAAATAACTGGCTGTACAGAAATAGGCATTCACTGATAATGGTGGTAAGATTTTGCCCATTATATGAAAAAGTAGTTTCCTGTTAGTTGTATCCATAAAGAACAATTAGATGAATCACAAACACAAAAGTTACAAGATCATGTCTCAGAAGGACAATCTGAGAGCAGATAGAAATCAATTATTCATTACTCTGTTGCTATGTAAATGAATCTGACAGAAAATAGTATTTTAGTGAATTCATATCACTGTACCTTTCAACTGGATCACATGTCAGGATGTAATTCTTTTTATCAAAGGAAGGCTTATTTTGTTGCTGTAATGGCTAAGTTTGTAAAGGAACTTGCTGTGATTTATAAGCATATTTAGAAGAATGTCTTACTGATTTTCTGTAGTCTGTAACTGAAATCTGTTCACTTACCAGAGATAACATTAATGTTTCTGCCTTTACATTAATTATTGTCATTAACTGTTATTAATAATTGTCATTAATACAATTTATTTGTCCTTTGATTCTACAGTGAGAGAGTTCTTTTTTATCCTTAGCCACTCTTAATATATTACAGAGATAACAGGACATGGAATTCTCTCTATTTTTAATAAAATATTCATTGATTCACTCACATCAACAAGATACCCAGACATGACAATAAACTTTAGTGTAAAGACAGCATATTTTACAGATTAAAAATAAACTATGAAATGTGTATTAAAAAAAAAAAAGTCTCTCCCTGGGAGAGCAAGACATCTCTCTTAAAATTGAACTCACATTAATGGCTCCTTCATTTTATACTTTTCTTCCCAAACTAGCAGTATGCCTTAGCCATCTTTCACAAACAAGACTCCATACAAGCCAGTTACGTAGCTGTAGCTCCTGTAACTTCAGTGGCATTGTGTATATTGGCAGGTTTTAGGTTCTGATTGTAAATCATTCTCCGGCCTAGTTTTCACTTTCCATTTCAACCTATTTGCAGTTTTCTTACCATGGTGCTAGTGCTTTTACATCATAAACCTGAAGTTGTTTCAGAGAAATACTTCATCTGTTGTAAACAACATAACACAAACACAATTTCCTCTGAAGGACAGTTCAAATGAGAGACAAAGATCTGCTTGGAATTCTATGATACTAATTCTATTCTATGTACAAGGTAAGTACAGACAGCCGTTCTGCACTGCTTTGGTTTTCTCAGTCTTCTTAGCTTGGTCTTCTGTCATCTGTTCCACCTGTTTTGATGCTAGTAGGTGAGAAAATAAATGTCTCTGTACACTGATAAATAGATAAATTTCTTTCTTTTGGTACAGAAATGCATGCAGATGCAGTAATTTTAAGAAATGAAAGTGAGCTCAAAATGGTGGAAAGAATTTTTACATTCGTGTCCTAAAACTGGAGGGTTGTGTGTCCACATTTTTGTGTATGGATCTTCTAATGTAAACTATCTGTTGCAAAAAATGTTTTGAAACTTAGCAGTCACAATTAGCCCTACTCAAGATCTTCAGTCAGGGTTGTCATCCGAGCCAGACTGTTGGTCATACACCTCCACATTGACTTTATTTCTATTTAGGCCTGGATTTTTAGTCCATATGAATTCTGGGTTACTTGCTGAGGTGGCTAATTTATGTGATTTCATTCCAGGTCCTCAGTGGCATATGGCCCTCCTCACTTCCAACGCTGCTTATCCTATCTTTCATGTAGTTTAAGTGTTCAGGTATTACACTTAACTAGGAAAAAAAATAAACTGCAGGATTTGGAAAAAAAAAAAATCCAAAGATTTTTCTTTCTATTGAAAAGTTAATGACTTTTCTTAAATTTTGAAAAATAGATACTATATTATCAGTTTTCTAGACAGGTATTTTTGACACTCTCGGAGACAGGACATTGGACCCAATGTAGCCTTTCTCATGCCTTATGTAGCCTTTCTTACGTTATGGTCCTATACTAAGATAATATCACTTTTTCTATAGGTACTTGGTGAATAACTTAATTTATGGTATTTTACTGGCAAGTATTCAAAATTCATTTTGTTTAGATGCATAATTGCAAGCTGTGATTCTGTTCCCTAACTAGCTGAACAAGAGCCTTAGGTTTCATGCATATATCATCTGAATATCCCTTTGAATGAATTAATTAAATTCATTAATTTCTGGATTATCCAATGTTATCATAGTGTACCATGTTAGGATACACATAAAGACATATGAGACTGTCTAGGAAGACAAAGTGACATCTCTTTCTGTATCTGGTTTCCCAATACATCAATATGCTCATCATCTTATTTCTTCTTATTTTTATTATGAAGTTGTCAAGGCAGCAGTTGCCTCTTAAGTCTGTGCATACAGCATTTAGTATATTAGTATAATGTGACCCTGATCTTTTCCAGAATGTTGCTGCTGAGTTAATTGTTCTGAAAAGCTAATAAAAAGGTTGAGAGAGCACAGTTTAATTAAATTACTTTAACTGTTTTAACAAATAAGCATGAAACATTTTTAACCATATGAATAAATATTATATGAGCCATCAATATGACCAACTTTTAATGTACTATACAACAAGCCCAAATGGAGGGTTGTTTTGCTACATTTAATTGTTCAAAAACTGTACCCCATAGAATTTTATCAGGCATAAGCAATTTCAGGAAGGTCAAAGATTTCATTCCACTTACAGATTCATTACTGCCCCACAGTATTTGGCAAATACATGATTTGTTTTAAATGTTATGTATTTCCATTTCATTCAAGTACAATTTATTAACAAAATAATTTAGAAATAAAGTGTCTACACCAAATTATAGGACTACCTTATAAAGTTTAAAAATATACAGCATAAACCAGTATCCACTTATGTAAGATTACACATCATAGCAGAAAACTATACAAATTTAATAACTGACAAAATCATTGGGTATTCCCAGATTCCCTATGGCCTTCCCTGATGTCCCATCTCCTGCTTTGTATGTGGCAAAGAGAACTTAGAGTCATTACAGCTGTACATCAAAACCTCGACATAATAAACTCATGACAGATGGCTTCTGGAAAAAGGGGTAAGATCAAAAACCAAGGTACAGGATGACATAATCTATAGCATCTATTTGTATTGGGTTAAGATATTACTGTCTCAAGCCTTTACTGGATACTTCTGCCAGAATTAGTCTCCCCCCAAAAAGCAACTATGTCCCTGCTTCTCAGCTACCTGCATCCAAAATTCAGTCTCTTAGATTAAACCACCGATAAATGAGTTTGAACTAATTTACCAGACAGTGATTTGGGGTAGATAAGGAACTCCACCCAAATATCTGCTCCTTGCTACAGATATTGTTGCATCCAGCAGAAGAGTGGGGCAGAGAGATGGCATGATAAGGTCCTCAACTGAGGTAGCCAGATGTCATGGCTGTAAACTGACAGAGGCAAAAATTGCCATTTCTTTGTGCAATTATTAAAATCTAATTTGGTCACAATCACTGAGAGCAACTATGGCTATTTCTTACAGTGAGAGACTCACGTATGTAAGGTATTAAAGGTCAAAGCCCTAAAGAACTGTCAGTGTTTACTCTTGAATAATTTTAGATGGAATTAAACAATTTTATTAACTTTAGTCACTTCTAATGAAGAAGTGCTCACTGGTGTTCTCACTGGGAGAATGCCACTGAATCACACCTGTTTAATCTGCCTGTTAAAGCTAGATTCTCTGCTTTTCTATAGGAAGATAACATGAGTTCATATGTTTCTTTCAAGTGCTGCCTGGTAGTGCTAAAGGAATTGCTGAATTTACCTTCAGCACAGTAAGACATTTTTTACCACTTTCTGGAACACTGAATATAATTCTTCAAAAGTAGAAGTTCCAAACCCATTTAGTCATGCTTTTGTTTATAAAATCAAAAATGATTGGTAAAAATTTGGCAAAATAAGCTGCTTTATTTATGATGATGTTCTTTATAGTTCTGAGAGCCTGCTCAGATAACAGCATCTCTGAGGCTAAACTATTATTAAGAAAACATGGAGTGTGGCTTAGAATAATCTGTTTAGGTTTATGTTACAAAAAGAATAATTAAAACATGAGTTGTAGTTTATCTAAAAAAAATCCATTCTTAACATAATCCGGGAAGGGAGCATCTGTCTTCTGCATTAACATCCTCTTAAGAAAACCATTCACACTGCTCCATTCTAGTGTAGATTTTCAGGACAGAGCTAGAGATTAACAGTATAACAAAACTAACTTGGGCAGGTTAAACAAAAAACAAAGAGAAGGTCTTCCATTTTGTGTTATGGGCCAATCTAGCTAGGTTTTTTTCCTCTGGGAGTCACAAATCCGATACATTTCTATTATATATTCATAAGGAATAAGTATTTATGGGACCAAGATTTATGCAAACTTTTCAAGAAATACGGTAGCTTGCGCAGAAATTGCTATAAATGCACATTTGCCCTGAGATGCCGTCTCTCAGTTCCACACATGTATATACATGTATATACAGGACATGTATAGCCAATGAACTGGGTCAGATAATGTGTGAAGGCAAGAGAGCAAAATATTCTGGGAGTAAAACCAGCTTTGATCCCTTCTGACAACATAAGCAAGGCCTTAGCAAAGTATATCACAGCCAGGAAGGCAGCCAAAAAAACTTGTATTCTCTTCTATCACAAACCCAGGCAAGTCATAGCTGATTTAACTATTGCAGATTGTCAGTCCATTAAAACTAATTAATTTTTAGACCAAATAGCCACTGTCTTTCTGTTTTACTAAAAATGGTAACAGGATAGTTTTGGGGGACGAAGTTCTGAGAACTCAGATGAAATCTGGAGCAAATGTATTGTTTCACTTGCAAAGCTGCAATGTTTGTAGAAGAAACTTGCACTATGTAGTGTATTATTTGCTAAGGAATAAGGTAGTATGATCAAAGCCCATTAAAAATAGCATGTTTCAAAATTAGGTCATTTCCTCACAGAATCTCAAGTTTGATACATGCTGGTAATGAAGTTGTTATCCATGAAGAATGAACAAACTGATGGCCAGCCATCCTTTTCCTTCTGGCATATAAATGTACTTTAAATAACACATTCAGGTCACTGCAGGCTATTACTAATGCAGTATAACAATACAACGTGAATTATTTTTGCATGTTTATAAGAAGATTACTTAGTAGTAATGAGTTTTACAACATAATGGACTTTACTATAGTGAATTGTACAATATTAAAGACTGTGTACTTACATCAACAATCAGGAAGTCCAACCAGCACCAGGCATTAGTAAAATATATTTGAAAACCATATGCTACCCATTTTAAAAGCATTTCCAAAATGAAAATATATGTAAAAACTTTGTCAGCATATTCCAGCATGGTCTTGATAGTTTTGCGCTGTTCAATATATATGTCTTCAAAAGCCTATGAAAAAAATATATTCAGGTATTACGAATTTCACAGAATAGTAGGTCAGAGCTAATCTTTCCCTTTGTTCTTCTGCATCCTCTTATTTTACATATTTCCCATCTTTAACCATACTACAAATTGGAGCAACTTTATGTATTCTGCCCTGTCTGGGGTTAATATATATATATATATATATATATATATATATATATATATATATAATTTTCCTAATGAGTGAAGAAATAAACTCAAAGCATGAATTTTTGTCCACTGTGGTGTTAAAAAACTTTCACATACACACAAAAAAAACCCCTTTCTTATACACAGTCTGTTCCAGATATGTATATTCCATTCTAGAAATCAGTTAGGGAGATTACATTTCTATGCTCCATCAATCAAACTTATGTCTAAAAGTCAAATTAAAGAGCAATGTATTTGCTAGAATGTACACTATGCACATTGATACTGTAGCAAATGCTCAACTTGAGTAAAGCCGGGAAGGTGGGTAATGCAATCTTGTTGGAAAGCGGTTGTTAGGTTAATTTGCTGTCACACTCTTCCCTAACTCGTGCCTCCAGAAAAGGAACGGAATGAAGTAGTTATTCAATTTTTTTGTATGGTCTTTTGTAAGCAGAATCCAAGATGTGGCTGAGCCTAGAAGGAATTAAGGACTTAAAATCATACATTTAGCTATATGTTCACAGTTAACAATGGTCCGTTGTACTCAGATCTCTTGACAAACATGCTGAAAATTGACAAGCAATTTAAATCTTGAGTAGCTATGCTGGCTTGAATAAAATTGCATCAGCTTTACAGTGGTAAACCAAAAGTATCACTAAAAAAGTGCATGTAAAATTTAACAAACTTTTTCAAGTTTGGGCCAAGTTTCATTCCATCCTGAAAAAATGGAATGCAGGTAGTTTTATACAGCTCCAAGCAAAAGTCTTTCTGAAGCAAATTTGAATTTTGCTGTTGCTTCTAAGGAGGTATCTAAATATTTCAGCATCTGCAATTTTTTTCTACTTACTAGTGCTCCACTGCTGAGGAGAATCATGAAGACAATGAAAGTCTCAAACCAGTTGTGCTCAACTATGCTGTAGCAGGTTTTTCTAAGATTCCACCAAATTTTTCCTTTGCCATCCTCTATACTTACTTGACAACATGGAAATTTCTGCACACAACCTGCATTAGATTAAGAGATATTAGGATCCAAAAGCAAATTATTTCAAAGTCAGTATTTACTGTGGTATCAACATTGTTAGAAGCTTTAACAAATTTTATAATAATTTTTGAAATTAAAATCCTCTTTTATAGGATGCTGAATATCTGAATTTAGATAAGTAATTTGGAAAGCAACCAGACACTAGTAGAAAAATTGTAAGTAAACTCAACCCAAAAGACATTGATATTTTTGACGGTTGCTGTGTAAATGTTCCATTTGTTGATGGAGTCTCACAAAAATTAATTTGTTCCAAATTTTAAGGGCCCTTTCAAATAAGAAATAAGAATAAGAAAAGAATAGAAAAGTTAATGAAGTTCTTTAGTTACAAGATGTATGCAGTGGCCAGGTGGATAAAGTTACTCAAAGCCTAGGGAAACCTTGTTCTGGCATCTGATTTCCAGCATTCTAGGCTAAGAGTATTTTCTTTCTTTCGATTGTTGAGGTCATGAAGGTCCACCAGATTTGAAAGTCTCAAGAACTTAAATATGCCTAGTAATAACACCATTTTACTAATGTATCTCTTAAGTCAACAGTTATTCTACAACCTTCTGTAAAACAGGCTTCTGGTTCAAGAGCTTCTTCACTTTCAATTTCTGCTTGCTCGCCCTCTCCAGGAGGAGCAATATCAACTGTGCTTCCTTCTGATGAACTGGATGCATTTAGTTTCTGCAAGTAAAGTTCCACACAACAATTTTTTTCTCATTAGATACATATTCTGTAAAAAATTATACTGAATCAAATCATGCCAGTCTCTGACTTTTGAAGAACGCTAAATTTATACTGATAAATATGCATCACCATAAGTAAAAAAATCGTAATGACATGTACATTGTATAGTTCTGTTTCCCAGTTTATCTTCTCATAGGGAACACTTAAATATAATTTAGTTACTAACCTGATCCATGTATAAGACTCCTGAAGTATTCTCAGTAGTATTAAAACTGGAGAGCTTGCATGTACACACTCTAGAGTTATTTAATTTTCTTTACTATACTGGATTACACTGAAAATGTGTCTTAGTTTTCCCAGTGAAATGAACTAACAGAAAGCTCCGCTTATATCTTCATGTCCACTACAGATGGTGTTTTCACAAACATACACCATATCTAGATTAAAAAGTTGTAAATTTAATGGCATTTAATGGCAAATTTCTGCACAATTTGATTTTTGCAGAAAGCACAGATTACCAGATCCAAAATATCTTCTTTGCGTTCCAGTCTCCTGTGCATATTGAAAGACCTCCTGAGGTCCTTTCTCCGTCCCAAGTTTTTCTATCATTCTGCTACTTTTGTGTACAGTGAAATACTATAGCCCTTACTATGGTAAAAGCACTTACAGATCTGAAAACTGCAAGGACTGGAGAGTGATATAAAGCAACTGAAATTAAGTAACTGTTTACCAAGTACATTGGAATTTGGATCAGGTCAAGCTGTTTATCAGTCATGCAAGACTGCCAGTAATTTTATCCTTTTAAGAAAGGATATTTTGAAAGGACAAACCTTCTAAAGATGCACACAACTAATGCAATAATTGGACACAGAGTTTGTAACTTGTTTCCAATTGTCAATACTGTTTGCATCTTTAATTGCTTTCATCCAAAATACATTGTCTTTTACTGTGAAATAAGACTTGTAATCAGAAAGCAACATTAAAAAAAGCATGGCAGTCAAATTCTTCTGGTTTATACCATGTAGCAGTAATACACAGGAATTTCGAGGGGGATCTAGAATGCACCTCTAACTTTAATACTTTAAATCGTACAGGCACTGATGTAAAAAAGGGGCATTTGGTCACAGCCTAGAATTGTGGTTTCAGCTAAGCAGATCTGGTCATGCCCTTTGACCAATATGAAGACCATTCTATACAATTTTTTTGAGAGAATGCTTAATACCAATTACTTTTCACATTTAGTTTTCAAGATAGTAACATTTTTAGAATAGAAAAAAAATACTGTTCAGATTATTTGAATGATTTTGCAACAAATAATAAATAATACTTTTTAAAGAGGCATTTCCATGTATTCTCTTCTTCAGAGACACTGCTGCAAATTTAAACTACTTAACTCTTCAGTTAAAACCCAGTGCCTTCAGGAAAATGCATTGGGAGCTAAGGGCTTTTTTCTGCCAGAAATGAAGTAAATGGTACATATATTTTTATATAGTTTGGTAAGCAATTCTTTCCTCATATTCAACTCTTACATGAGATGAATGAAGTTTAAAAAAAAAAATTCATGTTGGGTGATGGATAATTTCAGGGTTAAGTTTCAAGAAGCTGCCCTTCACACACATGTGCAAATGTAGTCAACATAGGGTCACTCAGACCTCAGGTTGCATGGCTGTTACTGGATTGTGACCAAAAATAAAGGATTTGTTGCATAATAGAAAAGTTTTCCGACAAGGACACAGGTATGAGTTTGAAAACCATTCTTTCCCTTTTTAAATATCATCATCTGTCATACATGGAAAATTATGCTGACAAATGTGAAAAGAGTTGGATAAATACATTGAGATTTGGATGTTTCCAATGGTTAATTTTTGCTTAGTAAACATGCTAAAATATAATGTTTCCTTTTTCATACTGCACTTCCTCCATGATTTCCAGAATTTATATATGTAAAATAGTTATAGCCGTATAGCCTCTAAATGGAATCATTTTGTTACTGGTCATGTAGATCAGTAAGTCCGAAATAAAATATTGTGCACCTCATATAGTGAGAATATTTTAAACTTTGCTTTCTGTATTACATTTACAGACCAATATGCACACCGATGTACACTATATTAAGCATTATTAGCACACCACCTTATTATCCACATGTAAGGCTTTCTTTTAAAAAGGAAATAAGATTTGTGAATTAACTCTCTTATTCTATATCACTGTAATACAAAGTAATAAGAAGTCTGAAACCTGTCACTGAAATTATAGGCAGTTCGTTCATTAAATAAAAACCAAATATCGTTAAAGTAATAATCTGTCACATTCAAGTTAGGAAAATTAAAACTAATTCATGGCCCAATCCATCATCATTAAATAAATTACTGACTTAATAGTTGCAAGATAAAGGTTCATAGTAAGTGTCAATTATTAATCTATATGAGTGCCAATTAAAAGGCAGTCAGTTTTTTAACTGCATCTTTCCATGTAAACTCTGTTGCAGATAGTCCTGTCAGCATAGTTGCTAAAAACCAAGTGACAGAAGTGCAATTTATAATCAGTACAAACAAAACCTACTATAATTGTCTTCATTATTTTTCACATAAAGCATTCTCTTCATTATTTTTCAAATAATCTCAAACAATTGCATTATGAAAAAACCTTATTAAGTTAATAGAACTCCTCTTCTTTGCTTCAAGACCCTAAATTAGGAAAGAACCATTGCATTTCAAATAAGGTGACATTAATGATCTTTTTTTTCTAGCAATAAAACTAATAGGAAACTCAAGATACATGACGGATTAACACAGTCTTCTTTTCACCTCATAAATGTGATTATCAGCCTCTAGAACACGCCATTCCCTGTAAATACTTATTTGCATCTTCAGTGATATCACATTTTCCTTTACAAGGATACTTTTGAAAGCAATTGCTTATGATGCAGCATTCTCAAGGCCTGAATCAGCAAAACAACATGCTTGACTAGAGCAGAAGCCTGAGCAATACTGTGGAAATCACACACAAAAATAAAATAAAAAATAAGACTACCTCAATGGGATCATATTTTTCTGAAAATAGTATTATAAATATTATTGTATAAGATATAACATTAAAAAATGCTTCATCACCAACCCAAATACTTGGTTAATATATTTATAGTCAGCCTCCATACTGTCCTTTCAGAGCAATGGACCTTTTTTCAACAGCTTAGATCATTAAAACAAGCTTTGACCAACAGCATGTTAATGTGCCCATTTACAAGAAAATGCATTCACTTAAGACCTGGTCTTGCTCTCATTTGATTTTAGTCTAGATTTCAATAAGAGCAAGAGCAGGCAACTAAAATTTTAAGCTTTACAAACGGCTTCATGATTCAAGTGACAATAAAATAAAAGGATTCAGCCATTACAAATTGCCTTCAGTAATTCAGCCAGGTTTTATCCTTTGAATCTTGAAAGCTGCACTGTAATTGAGTGACAAAATATAATGGGGATCAGTGATTCTAAGGTGATTCTAAACTGACTTTAAATCTCAGATCTTATGATATTTGACTTTTATATAATATTAAGAAAACCACTTTAAAAAATCTCTTACCTTAGAGTTTTTTTTGATGTTTGAAGCATATCTTGGTTTAAAATGTAATCAGTAAAATCTAAGAATTTTCAGAATACACACCAATATGAATTTCTTTTGGCATCTCTGGACAATTGATACTATAACATAGGTAGATCATACTACACTATAATCAATGGTACAAAATGAGCCATTCAGTTATCCTTTTGAAGCCAGTGAGACTCTGCCTGAAGGAAACAGCTTTGAATCCTGCTATAGGACTGAAATCTCAATCCCAACAAAATTTTGATGCCTAGTTTTACTAAGATAAATTGACCTCCTCAGTTTCATGCAACTTTGGCTCCTGTGTGATATTTGCTGTCCCTATTCCTGAAGGCTCTGCCAATTATGTATCAATGGAGATTATACTTGCCTGTAATGAAAAAACCCTAGGGTAAATATACATGGAATTTTATAAAAATGATGCCAACTACTCCATAGTCTTTCTAGTTTACACTAAGTAAAGTCCCCCAACTCAGTCACTGACTGCTATGATGAAACACATTCCAAAATACCACTATTTATGAAAGGAGTTTAAAGTTTAAGAAAAGAGTATTTGTAAAATGCTTTGCTTTGAGAGTTTTTTAAGGTGGGTTATTTGCTAAGCATAATTTTAACAATTATGAAACTGTTTGCTCTGCTTACAGTTTATAAAACTCAAGATATGCACTGCCCAAATGAATACAGAATGTAGTTTGTAGCATCTTGAAGATTTGCATTACAGTGCATTGTGGATTTAAAAGTGTAAGTGTAATTTTTATGCAAGTAGCTACTGCAATAGTTTAAACGTTATTCATTAAGGAGCTGAAGTTGTGGCAGTAATCATGACTAAATCACTTAACACATTTCATTAAATGTTTACATTTATAAGGGCTGAATCAAAAAGGGTTGTTTTTATTTTTTAAAAACTATGCATGCTCCCTTTTTCTTTGGCCTTTTTAACGTATAACATTCCAGTACTTTTATGATCCATACTTCAAAACCTGTAGAGCATGCAGTTATTGCTAAAGACTGTATTAAAATATCCAGAAAAATCATTAGCAGAGTTAAAAAATGTATGTCGGGGTTGCCAATCCCGCCTGACCATGCTGTGATGTGAGTCCAATGACTCAGCAGAGAGCAGCTGTGCATGTTTCTACTGTCTTGCAATGGATAGGGAAGGTACATAGCTGAATAGCATGCAGGCCAGTCAAAATCCATTAAAAAGTGATTATATATATATATACATATATATGTATAACTTGCTTAGGTAACCTGTGTGAAAGTGGTGACACGTTGCTCTACCTGGTTAAAAAGCACCAGAGCTGCATTCTTGATTGCTCCAGCTTGGTTTTACCCCTGTGAGAAGTAAGAATGGTAGGTAGTGAAGTTCAAGACACAGGATCTCTAGTTTTCCTCTTTTTGGAATCTCTAATTCAAACATGGCTTTAACACAATTAAAACATAATTATTAAATATTTTATGATCAGTTGGCAAAAAGGGAAATACATACCACTGGAAATGTTCAACAAACTCTTCTACAGAACTTGTTAGATTATTTTAGAGAAATAAGAAATGCAGAAGCTAGACCTAATAATCCACACTCTCAAACTGTGATTCATAAATAAAAATACAATTAATTAATTAATAAAGACATGGTTAGCAGATCTGGAAAGTATTCCAGTATTTTTATAGTGCTTAATGCATATTAATGGAAATTTTAAGGGATTTTTTGGTTTAATGTTCATTTAACTGACTATGTGATTATCTCTTTTATTTGCAAAAAATGTACATACAGTAAGCAAAATACTTTGAAGATGTACATATGTCTTCCCATTCCTCCTTCATCCTTGAATAATGGTTGTAGAACTTACAGATCTCAATGAAAATAAACCTCCTTAATTTCTGCTCAAATTAAATGTGATGAATTATAATATTGTGTAAGTTTCTAGTTTAGATTTAGTATGCTATATAATTCTGACTCTATGGTATCTCTGCAATTGTTTCAAAAGAGGACTGGATTGGTGTCTGGACAGTGGCCCATCAGTGTATCCAGAGATATGGTTTCATTCATTAGTTATCCATAGCTAGTCCATAACTTAAAGAATCTGTGACTTTTGAAGATACTGTCCCAGAGTCGGTCAGTTTTAGAAAAGGGGAATGTAGATTGTTGGATATTTTAAAAGAAATGTGATAAAAAATCACCCAACAAAATGATCAAATCACTAGTGGGTATGTTTTGGCTAAGAAATTTATTGAAGCCCAATGGCAATGCTTAACTTTTGGGAATGCAATAACTGTGTTCCTGTCTTTTTACTTCACCTAGTCACAAAGGCACTAGTGAAGCCAATGAGAAAACTGAACTTATTCCTCTTTTTGAAAATTCAGTGGATTAGATGATGAAGGATATTTTTAATTTTATTAAAACCATCTGTTGTGATTCAGAAGTTAATTGAACAGCCTTACTTCTCCAATCTGAATTTGTACTTACTGTACATATACTGTAGATAGAAAGGCTTTTGCAATTCTGAATGATAGAGGTATATGTATTTCCTTAGCTGTGAAATAAGCTTTCCATAACTGATGAATACCTTTGAAATTACTTTTCTATGTTGAAATCCAAAACTTTATTCATCAACTTATAATGAACAGTTGTTAAGTGGTACAGAAATACAACAGTTAGGAGTCTTAAGCTTGGTAAGATTAACATAGTCCATTCATTTCACTGATTTGCAGGCATATTTTATAATAGGAACAGCATCCACAATGCTAACTTTCAAAACGACCAAATTATCCCCTTTTGTTACTTCTAATTTTCTTATTATCTTCAAAGTTAATTATCTCGAGTATCTTATTTTCAGAGCAGAAATCTGTTATTTCTGATGGTTATTTCATTGGGTATTGCACCTCTATTTTCTGATAGTAGATATTAAAAAAATCCTGCTTCAAAGTATCAATGAAATGTTCACTTTTTTCAGGTACTTTTGACCAACTATTACTCTAAGCAGTGAGTAACCTTAATATCTAATAAATGTTATTGTTCTGTTTCATCCAAATGGAGACTTCCCCAAATTTCTACTGATATGTGTTAGAAAGATCTTGTTTAGGTATGGAACTTGCAACCAGGATCCAGAACAGATTCTGGCAGATTTGGGAAGTTATTAACTAGCAAATTAATTGAAAGAAAGTGTTTTTATGAAGGAGGGGGGGTGGGGGATGGAGAGGAACCAGTCTTCCAAAAGAAACTTGGTGTCTACAATTATTTTGTACCATAGTATATCTGATAAATAAATATAGGAAAAATTACAACTGGTTCCTAACTCACCCACGGTTACAATTTCTATAGTAATTACCTGCTTTTGGCATATTCTTCAGGGGCACACAGCCCCTGCCCGACTTCTATCATGACCTGTTATTGCTGACAGACTTTAAATAATCACTCTGCTCTTAACATCCGTGACACTCAGTAAGACACCAGAAAAAATGGTTCATTTTACAGTTCCTGTGCAGACCTAGCTTCCCACAGCCCTGTTGTTGAATAAAAAGTTTTTAAAGAGGAAACCTCCTGAGGGTATTTTAAGTGCTAAGTACTGCCCCAGTTAAGGCAGGGAAAGTTCTGCCCCATCTCTTACCCCTCCTTTTGCAGACCAGGCCTTCTCCTAGCAGCAATGTTGTCTCAGTGGTATCCCTTGAGAGGCAAAATAAAGCAAATGATGGTGTACTGTCCTAGAAAGGTAACTTTAACACTGCGCCAATATACTCTTTCTCTTCCTCAAAAGACAATCAAAAGGCAGCAAAAGATTCAACAGTACTGTTGACTTGGTAGGAGAAGATTGGGAATCTTCACAAATTCCTGTCACACATCAGAACATCCGTTCATATATTACCAAAGCAGGTTGATTTTTTTACACACAATAAAAAAAAGCACTTTATCCTTTCCCTAAAAATCATCCAGAAGGAATGGAATAAGGAATCCAGAACAGTAACTGCAATTAATACAGAATTCACAATTTTCAGGGCACTGGTAAGAAATTCCTGTCTTATTAGATACCATTCACAATATGCACACTTGCACTGTATGAATACATGTCAAACAGTTAAACGCTAAACAGTTGTGTGTGAGCAGAACTTGAGGGAAGCATTATTGCCCCTGCTTTGCAATGGTAGTGATTATTACATTCTGTGGAAATCTTGAGGTTCCACAGAAATCCTAAACTTATCCTATCCCCATTGAAAATTTCTCCGCAAGTTCTTAATATAAACACCATCCATCATTTACTGGCGCATTTCCCACAGCCACCTGAAATTTTAACTTTCAAATTGCTTATACAGACTTTTGGATTGGATATCTGGATACATCTCAAGTCCATAAAAAAAAGGCAAAATCCCTTTTGATTTATTACAGTCCTGAAACTTCAGGATGGCCTTAGAAGAAAAAAGCATGATGCCTGAACCAAGCAAAGATGGGAATGAACACAGCAATTGACTTGTGAAAGTCACCTTGAAATTGGTATGATTCAGAACTTCTCAGCAGAACAAGGGCTTTTACTCCATTTTCTTGGGGTGTACTTACATCATATATTCACTTGCAAAGCAGAGGACTTTGCCTTTGCATTGCGTTTTGTTTTGTCCTCATCTGTTCTGATAGAATATGTGGTAGTACACTGTAAACTGAACCATTCAATCTATCTTAAAGAAATAGACAAATAATACCTATGGGATGATGATGTTTAACTTACATCACTCCAGTGACATGCCTTATAGTACAGGCCCACAAGCACTGTAGCAGAGAAAGTGGTAAAGACTGCCAGGGGATCAGGAGCCAGGTGTGGATGGGAACTTCCCAAGACACCTCTGCTGCAGAGGCTAACGTCACGTAACCACACATTTAGCAGCTGCACAGCTTATAAGCCTCCCAACTTCATAACGCATATTGCAAACTTTTTAAAAAGTAACATATTCAGGAAATTTATAGGCATGTAACTTCATAAGATGGAGTTACTAGGAATGCACTCATCAGTGTATTTATCAAAACTAACCACAAGGAAAGCAGAAAATTTATAGTATAATGTCATTTTAAAGAACACCAGAATATATGAATAGGCTTAGAAGACTTTGCTAAATGTTCATTGGAAAAGACAATTAACTTTTATTAGATCAGCTTACATGAAAAATACTTAACTCTCAGACCCAGAGTCACTCTGAAAGCTTTTTTTGATACTAGTTGATCTCATAAATTATATCACTTTACGCTTCCTGTATGTCTTATATTCTTAAATTGTCATGGATTAGCACTACTGTTATACTATCTTACACATCTGCATTGAAAATGTTTGTCTCATAACTGAGCAACTCAGATGATAGAACATCTTGCTTTTAATCTCACAATTGTTATGCAGAGTAACCTTCTTTGCGGTTGCAAATAAACACACACTCTTTATGTTTCTTTATGTTCTTTAGCACAAAACCCATACCGTGATTAACTGGATCATGGCTATTCATTAATGTTATGTGGTATAGTTTGGTATTGCTGAGGAATACATCATTATTTGCAAATATGGCATCTCTACACCTATGATACAGTCATGAATGCAAGATTTCTTTCTAGAAGAGCTTTCTTTATGGTAAACAAACCATTTTGTGTTACTGAGTTATCACACAACATTATAGTTTCTACTCTAACTGAAAACGTATTTATTCATGGTTCCTGATCCCTTAAGCCTCACAGTTCCTACATTTTTAATGGCATTGAATATAATTATACTCTGCTAATGCATTTATTAGCTTCTCATTGATCATTACTCCAACATACAAAGTTTTCCTTGAATACCATTATCACCTGTTCATGATCACTTCTGGTATTTGAGACACTTATATTTTGAGGCACATGGCTCCTGGTTTTTAGACGAACTTCTGTCCCTTTGCACAATAATAATAGCGTAAGGCTTTCAAGTAAACTGTTTCCACATGCATCTATATTACAAGATTATTCTGTTCCCCAGGATAACTGCTTTACCATGACATTGATTGGTATCTGGATTACTTCAGTTCAGCCAGCCATAGTCTCTGAGCCCAAAATCTGTACGAGTATTACAAAACTTTTTAGATAATCCAGAATACATCACTGATTTATGATGCCTCAGGGTTCATTTTTAGAACTACCCTAAGTATAGGAAAAAATATTTTTTCTCCACTTATATTTGATTGGGTATGCAAAGCTGTATACTCGTTTGTTCCTTAGCCTTCTACAATACTCTTATTCCATAGAACCTGATCACATTATAGGTACTACAGAAAGAATGCTTTATGAAATGTGTGCTAGTCCTCAAGCCTCATAAAATTGTGAAAGGAATAATCATATTTAAAATGATACATCTTCCAAATGCTAATAAACAGAGTATTAAAAATGTAAACTCTGAGGACCCCCTAGTATACCATCACATAGGGTAATTTTTTTCTTGAATTATAATTACATAAAATAATAAAATATAAAATATATTTACATGTGATAAGACAGTTTTAAAACAATTCTAAATATGTAATTAAGAAATATGTAAGTGCATTACTACAATTTAATTGTTAAGATACAAAAAATCCTACCTGTTTGCTTTCTTCCATATCAGATTCACTGCTAAATTCTTCTGTGTTTACATTTTCAAAATCTGATTCTCCAACTGCAATTGGCACTGTCACAGTGAGGCCTGGGTTGTTTATGAATGACATGTAATCGTTTTCATCGATTACGTATTTTTCCACACTGCTGCCTGTTCCTACACCACTGGTGGTTCCATTCCCATCTTTAAGATTATTCAGATCTTTGCTTATTTCAACAGCAGTATGATTGGAAATGCAGCTGTCTTTCTTGTTGTTTAGCTCTTCAAGTGCTTTGATTTCCTCTAAAGCTTTCTGCTTTCTAACGAAGGCTTTTTGGATGAACTCCTGTATCTTTTTTTTAACATAATCTATTCCCTTCTGAATCCTTGCCACAGCAATCTGGAGATTGTTCATTTCATTATCATCATCAGTAGCAGCAAGGTTGTCTGAACTAAATGAGCTCAGCAGCAAGGCCAGAAATAGGTTCAATACCTAAAAGATGAGAGAATACAGCTGCATAGTAAATACATACATATAGGAAGTGAGTATTTTTACAGGAAACTGTCAAATAGCACAATTGTTCTGAAAAACATTCACTGATTTTAGACAACCATATAGCACCTTAAATTACAAAATATCTCCTTGTTTTGATCAGTATTCACTCAGAAGATAAAAACAGATAAGCTAATACCTAAATATTTTAAACTTTTGATCTTTCTTTGAAGTAGCATGGTTGCTTAGACTCTAAAAAAAAAAAATTATAAAAATTCTAGCTATACACATTCATCAGAGGTTTGAAAGGCTTCTGTCTAAATCTCTTAAAATCACTTTGAATTTAAGTAGAGTTAAATAAACATGATTCATACAATTAGAAGGGTTTCTATGATGCAGATATTTTAGAAAATTGTATCAGTTAATGCTATAATAACTTACTCATACTTTCTAACTACTCTTTGGAAGATTATACCATGAGACTGTGATTTTCCCTTAATTCTGGGCTTTTCTCTTAAATTCTATAAAGCTTGTCATAAAAGGATAAAAGGAATATTTAAAAATTAATTTTACACTTTATTATTTACAATAATACTGTATTATTTGTAATTAGATTTTTTTCCTTTTTCACTTGGCAAAAAATTAAAATTTTGTTTTCTCTTATGTAGGAATTTAAAATTAAATGGACTTCTTTCATCAGAAGGTAACAATCTTAGCACCAGTATTGCATGAGAACTGTGGTTTATTGCCTCAGAATTCGAACATCACTATTGTTGTTTTAATATAATCTCCCAGAAACTGTAGCTATTTCACTAAAGCTTACAAGCAATTAATCATTTCATACTTTCAGTCTGATACACCACCAGGCATCAGAAGTTGTTATGATATGCAAAATGACATAAACAAACTTCCCCATTGTTAAATGTGTTAGGTCTCTCATTAGTACTATGAGATTTAATTCTGCAGACTTTCACAACTCCAGAAAAGAACCCAGAATGTAAAAAGACACTTGGAAGAAAGAAGGCAATATGAATCTGAAACAGTATTTCTATGCTGAAGCTAATGCTAAAAAGCAATAGAGCAGGTTACTGATCATAAATAACTTTCTGGGGCTCTGTACATTTCTGCTGATACAATGTCAAGATTGCAAGGTCATGTAAATGACTAGGATATGAACATTTTGAATTCTATTTTATAAAAATTTAAATCATGTTAAAATATATCACTAAAGGAAGAGAATTTTGACAGGTAATGAAATATAGTTTTTAGGTATATCACAATGAACTGCAAAGATGAACAGTAAAAGAAACTCAAAAATAAAATAAACGTGTAAATGCTGCATTCCAATTATAATCCTGATTTCTAAGAAGTTCTCACCAATTCAATATTTATCAATTGAACCTTTGGAACTTGAACTTGTCAGCTTGAATTAAGGTTTTTCTATAAACGTTTCTTCTATAATTTGGAGTTAGAAGCTTTCAAACACATTTTTAGGGTGGATGTCCAATCATTCTGTATTTTGTTTTTGTTTTTTACACCTAAACAGGCCAAAAAGTTCAGTACTTAAATTCAAGAGATTCTATATAAGAACAGCTACATTATACTTTATTTTTATTAAGTCAGAAGTATTAGTGCTGGAATTAGCTATAATGGGTGTAAGAAAGTCCGTTAGATTTTCTTCTCCGAAGAAGCAGCTGCCCAGGAACTGGCGCAGCATAAGCTTTATTACTTCAAGAGTAGTTAGGAAGACATTTGGATTTAAACAGCACCTCTAAATTAGCTGCAGCACTCCCATGATAGGGTGTTTGATTTGTCATTTTGGTATATTCCTCAATTCATGGATCCATAGCGAGAGTACTTCAGTGTATGGAAATGAGTGAAAAGGGGGAGAAGGGAATCATCATATGTTTTTACCCAAAATCTAGCACATTCAGAATTATTTTTTAATTCTAAACAGAAGTATGACAAACATTCTCATTGCCTAGCTGTAAGTTATGTACATTTTGCATCAGAGTTAATGTTCAAAAATGTTCGTCACGTACCACTAGGTTTCCAATCACCATGACCAGCATGAAAACAATAAGGCACATGGTTTGGCCTGCAACCTCCATGCAGTCCCACATCGTTTCTATCCATTCTCCACACAGCACTCGGAATACAATCAGGAAAGAGTGGAAAAAGTCATGCATGTGCCAGCGTGGAAGCACACAGTCACTGGAGATCTTGCAGACACACTCCTTGTAGCTTTTCCCAAACAGCTGCATCCCAACCACAGCGAAAATGAACACAATGATGGCCAGCACCAGGGTCAGGTTTCCCAAAGCCCCCACTGAGTTGCCAATAATCTTAATCAGCATATTTAGAGTTGGCCAAGATTTTGCTAATTTAAAAACTCGAAGCTGAAAAACAAAAATGCAGAGGAATCATTAGTGTTAGTTATGAAGTAGAAGCTAGGTCCAAGTTGTTTAGCAGAGCATATCAGTTTCTGTAGATTAATTTATTCTTCAGTAGGAACATATTATTATTTTAATGGAAAGCAGGAAGCATGGAGTATTTGCCTAAACTGCAATATTCAGCACTTCATCTTAGTGATGCACATAGAAAAAAAACCCAAATTTGCATTTGTATCCCATTTGATTTTAATATTTTTAAACATCCACTTACAGATGATTACTGAATAATTCTTAAAGACATTTTAGGAGTTTGTACTCTTTTCATCACCTTCACTACACCCTCTTTGCCAGCGGCTTGGTTCCACATTTCCCTCAGCACCACATTAGGTCTTCCAGGCTTAGTTAGAGGACAGTTTTTGAAGCAACAATTTGATACTGATATTGTCATGTCCATTCAAATTCTAAAGACTAACTTAAAAATAATATTCAGTAACCAAACTGTGGTATGTGAAGTTAGGTACCATTGCAACTGGTGCTAATAAACTAAGTCACTACTTCCTGCTCTGTATATTAGGAAATATCCTAGGTTTTCAAGTAATGTGATATCTATAAGTAATACAGACTTCTAAATCATTAATCTTGTGCCCCCAGTAAACATAACTATAAATTAGTTTGTGTACAATACTAATTGCTATAAAAAGACATTTCTAGTAGAAGTTCAGTGATATTTCAGCTTAAGTGTTATCCTGAAGTCAGATTGTTATGACTCTGTTATATGTAATGGAGTTACTAAATGTTTATTCTCAGTGCCCATTAAAATAAATGTTGTGAAGAGAGGATCTACTTAGGGGCTTTATGAGTAACACAAAGTAATGTTCACAATATAAAGACTAAAAATGTTACAATTCTTTATGCTGGTGGCAATATGTATGTTTTTACAGGTATTCAGCTTTGATGAATCTTAATGAAATCAGTATAACAAAGATTTGTAAAAGTCTCAAAAGGTAGCAGTTAGTCTTATGCTGGCAAAGGATATCAGTAGGATAGGGTATCAGTAGGATAGGGTATCAGTAGGATAATTTGATGCCAAAAGATATCAAAGGATATCAATTGGCAAACACCTTAAACTTGTACTTATCAAATATGGCTTGCAAATTAGGCATATATGAAAAATAGTGTGAGCGATTTAAATGTATAATATATCTTTACAATACTGGTAATTATTACAGACATTGGCACATTTTTTTCGAGTGAGAGAATTGCATGCAAATATTTAATTATCAAGGTATTTACCAATCTGAATGACCGAAGAACAGATAATCCTTCGACATTTGCAAGACCAAGCTCCATTAAACTAAGGCTAACGATAATACCATCAAAAATATTCCAGCCTTCTTGGAAATAATAATAAGGGTCCATGGCAATTATCTTTAGTACCATTTCTGCTGTGAATATCCCAGTGAATACCTAAAACAAAATGTAATTACTTAGTTGAGTTGTTATGAGCAATTTATATACCTGAGTAAATTTTTCTAATCCAGCTTGTGTTCTCATACCTGTTACTTGTACCTGTTACTATAAAAAACAGCTGATTGCTGTCTCCAAATGGCATCTAAGTATTTCTTGACACTGAAGAGTGATAATTAAAAACAAATCACTAAATCAGGACAGATATAGGAGGGCAGAGGTTTGATGAACCTATAAAAAGCTATTCACCAGTCAGCAGCTCAGCTCCAGTTCATATTTGACTGACAATGTGCTGGACTATCCATCCAGCAGATGATGTGATATGATCCGGTGTTTTCAGTCCTGTCTCTAGAGGATAGTCCCAGTAAAGCAAAAGAAGACTTGACAGCAATTTTTTTCCTTGCTCACAGTCTAAACAGAATTGTTAGAAGAAACTCTCTAAGGTCAGACTCTCTGAGGACAGACTCTAAGGTCTGTCTTTCAGGTCAGAGTTGATGAGTATGGTTGGAATAGACAGGAGAAGTTGGAATTTCTTGCACTGGGCTTTTTGTAAAAATATAGAGGTTTCACGCACAGCTACTATTCTGTGTGATAGCTATTCCCTTTGGGGAAAAAGAACATCATGATGATAATGTTCATTGAAATATCTGGAAGTGCCAAATGTGAGATTATCAACCCTCCTTAGCGTTTTAAAGTCCAGCATTTAACCCAACACTTTCTTGCAATGAGTAGTGATCAGTGGTTTGTGCAGCATAATAAAGTAGTTTTGGAGCATAATGCAAAACCACTAAAAACATATGAATATTCTGCACAACACTCAAAGGATATCCTAGATGATCCAAAAGTCTACTGAAGTGCACCAACATACTCTGCCATTGCTTTGTCATAATTCTTTACCCAGCTTGTTCTCAGTCATCCTACAGCAAGTTTTGTGGAAGCAAAGCTTTTTACACTATATAACTACACTCATGATTACCTTTTAATTTAAGAATATTAGGAGGTGGATATAATGCTGTGGAAACATTAACCATTGTCAAAGTGTAAATATTTTAAAGTGTATACTTTTGAGAAAGCAAAAATATAGCAAGAAGCACTATACTATTAAATTGATACATGAGAGATGTTACCATAAAATCAGAAGAATGTAACAGGTATTGCTATGTGCGGTAAAGAGAACGCAACAAAGAAGATTATTCTTGACAAAATTGTCATATTTGTCAAAATAATTGAAACAAAAGCAATGAAAACAATTTCATTTTAAAATATTTCCTTCACAAAATAACGCATTCCATTCACAAACTACTTTTGAGCATAACTGCATCCCCAAACACACAAAAATCCATTTTAACAGAAGTAAACTCAAGTTTTCTTATAATTACTTAGGACTTTTGAATACTGAATGAATTTTAGTATTATGAAAATGAATCATTGCATTTTAGTACTGTTTCTTCCTTCTTATTAAAATGCTAAAGAAAAGGCAGAGTCATATTTGTCATATTTAATTTATCCTCAAACAGACCGTGATGTCACAAGCAAGGACTAAATTAACATATTTTCAATGGAAATCACAAAATTAAGGTTAATAGATTAATACAGTGAGGAGCAGAGAATTTAATTGAAACCAGCATGAATAGTATTCATGGCATATATATAGTCCTAATTAAGGATACTGGATTGTTACAAAGGTAGTTAAAAATATGACTGTTGCTAGCTTAGAGTAAAAAAATAAAAATACAACATGGGAAAAGGCGGAAGACCTTGTAAGTATAAATGGTTGGAGAGAAATAATTCTAACAATATGACAGACCAACATTTTAAAATAAAATATTCTGTAATCTATGATGAATATAAGAATATGCCAGCAATTAGGTTTTTGTCCAGGAGAAAGGAAACTGGAATGCACACAAGAACATGTAGGTAGTAATTTCAATTTTAGTTCTAGTTTTTAAAAAAGTCATAGAAGGATTTATTACCAGTACATATAAGGAAAATGTTTAGACTTTAAAACATACTCTGAATGAGAAATCTATTACTGCTCCATTTAAATATTAGCAGACTTTTCAAAATTAATCTTTTTGAGTGATTACTTCAGAGCACTTGGTTTGTTTTGATTTTCAGGACTGCATGCTGTGTGAGTCAATCCAGACCTCTCCTGTGTAAACTATTGGTAGTTATGTGAGCTGGCAAAAAATTAAAAATGTATCAATCTTCTTCTGAAACGAACACTTGCAAGGTTCAGTCCTCTGCTTCCTGAGCATTAGAAGCAAATGGGGAGAAACAGAGAAGAACATTTAAGTGTATGCCACATTTAGGTATCTGCTCAGAAACGGATCAGGTTAAAATCAGGAAAGGCATCACTAATAAACTTACGGATACAAGGTGCTTTTTTGTTAGAGAATAAATAATAATATTCTAGTTTAATAAGTATTTTTTAGTTACCTAAAGTGGCAAGGACTTACTGGTAACAAGAAATATGCCTTTCTTGGAACTGTACTTTCACTGTAGTGTAACTGAAAAAAATTCAGAGAAATTCTGATATCTGAATATTTCATCAATTTCTTACAGAAGAAAAATATTTTCTGTGATGGAATATCAGTATCATGGTAAAAATTAGATACTCTACCATGACATTTTGAAGAAAAAACCCAAGGTAAACCTCAAGCAACCTGACAAACCAGTGAAGACTGCACTTCCACACATATTCAGTTATTTCATTATAGTAGTTACAAAATAGATTAATGAAAGTTAAAGGCTCCAGCAAAAATCACTTTATCTATGAAATCATATATACAGTTTCTAAACTGATTAAAACTGATAAAAACCAACCTGGAATAAATTTAAAACCAATGTAATGCCTTCATGCATTTCTTCTTTTAGAAACAGGTATTTTTACACCAAGTAGTGCATGACAAACCACTTACCAGGTTTCCCACAGAAAGGACACTGCTAAACTGTTCTGTCATTGGATAATGTTCCATGGCCATAAACAAGGTGTTTAAAACAATGCAAATAGTTATAGCAAGATCAACAAATGGATCCATCACAACTAAATTGACGACGTGTTTTACTTTTAACCATGGACTCCAGCAATCCCAGATCAAGAAAGTATTTGCAAATCTGTACCAGCATGGTGGGCATTTCTGTCTGGATTCTTCAAGTTCTGAAAAAAAATAGAAAAAATTAACAAATAATGAATATTCCAATTATATCCACTGGAAGTTCTTGTTTAAAATATGTAAAAAGATTAAATCATTCAAATAAACATCTCACACTAACATGGGATTTCCCTCACCTATGTTTAGCCATCTTAAAGTAAGGCATCTAATTTATTTAAGCTCCTCTACAACCAGTGGACAGTGAAGTTCTCTCTAAAGAGTCAATCATCTCAGATATCTATCTAAAGAGAGAAATGTGTTTGTCTCTTTCCCATGACAGTAGGGAGGGTCTAGACATTTAGTTTAGGCTAGTTGACTTGCTCGCAGCAGATGTCTTAATTTTGGATATTAAAAGTTAATGTGACTTCATAATCAGTGAGCTGATGTATATAATTTGTATAAGCTTCATAAAATATAAAATTTTTGTGTTAAGTATGTAACATGCGTACATATTCTGATTTGAGCTACTAAAACTATTATATTTGCTACTACACTGAACCACTACAATAGCATAACAGATAAATCACTCGGTGTTCATACCTATCATTGCTTATTTGAATCAATATTTTTAATACACAGAATGCCCATTTTCTTATGTTAAAAATTATCATTTGACTTCATCTTGTGCAGTTGCAGTCTATCAATTGAGAAGCAGAACAACGTTAGTATTAGCAGAGCAACTCTGCCCTCAATTATAACCTTTACAAACTACTTTTTCTCCATTTCACTGTCAATATTGTCAAAGTTACAGAAGAATACAAACTTCTACTTAGTTAATAATAGGAAGGATGAATGTCTAATGTGATGACATGTTTGAGGTCAGCCCAGAAGGAAGATTAGTATTTGCTTAAGTGAGAAATACTTAGACTACAAAATACGTAAGAAATGGCCACAACAGTTTCAATAAAATTTCTGCATAGTGACATCAACCCAAATCTGAAATTTGCCAGTTTTCAGACATCCTTTAGAGAAAAGAGAGGTCTCCATCATCATGCCACTTACGGGTGATTTTGCTAAAATAGCAAACATGCTGTTTTACAGTATTTGCTAATAAGGATTTAGCACTAAACTCTACACTTCGAGGACCAGTGGATTGATTTTTGCCTCCAATATTGTCCTATATGGGTGGAATTAAGGGAAGTTAAAAGGTCAGTTGCCACAGCTAGCTCATTGATGCTGAGTTGGCACAGAATACTCCATTGCTTGCACTTAGCAACTTCTGCAATAACAGAAAACAGTTGTGGGTAGGACGTAACTGTCAGGACAATATAGATTACATTGACATGGTTTTTTTCTGGCCAGAAGAATGGAAGGACAAACTAATCAGCTGGAGGAAGAGAGCAGCACCCTCTATAGACATATCCTCTCTACCTGGGAGAACTAAGAATTGCACACCAAGAATCAAGAGATACCAACATTTCATGCTTGTACTAAAGTAGGAAGATAGAAAGATACATGTCTGTGAGGAGGGTTCGTGAATACTTCTAGAAGAAACGAGGTGATATAAGCCTTATATTTCTGACTACAATTAGTCTGGGATCTATTTGTTCTTCTGAGAGGAAAGAGTATATTTCAATTCTGACTTACAGTAATCCTAAGAACACTGTAAATTTGCTTGGTAATTTTTTGTCCTTTTAGAATGTGTGTTGTATGACAGCTGCAGGGTTTGTCTGACTATAACAGCTGTCACACTGTACGAGTATCCAGTAGATAGATCCTTTAAGCTTATAAAAGTATTTTAATGGCATATGCATGAAGTGTGAGTGTACTCAGTTTCCATTAAATAAGCAAAACAATTCCAACAATGCATGCTTTTTCATGTAGTAAATATAATATTTTTTATCTTTGGTATACTTACCTAAGAAAGTTTAAGAAATGCTTAAGGAAGGCAGTTCATTTGCATTGGCATGGGTTGACTACAGTTGGTTGTTTTCTTTAAAACTACCTTTTTCATTCCAATTTCCTATTGTCTGTCCTTGGATTTAAAAGAAATTACTGTTCTAGCACATCACTGCCTTTATCACAGCAATTCCTGTGTAGGTTAATTGATTTTTCCTGTTGAGGTCTTATAGGAAGAAAATCCCTGTATTCTCTGTTCGGGGCTCTGGCACTTCCCTAGCTATGATTATTTTGTCTCTGTTAGTCCACTCAATAGAGTAATTATTTTGGAAGGTGTCATGAAAAATAAATGACTAAGCATTTAGAACATGTAAATGATCTTAGAAATGCTCAAAAGCCTTTTGTATCCGACGTGCAGAGATTTCACATGTCCAGTTTTACATTTACAAAGGAAATTATGTAAGTAATTGCTCTGTACATGTAGTTAGCAGAAATTCACTGAACTGCCTGTCAGATAAAATGCATCAAATACCTTCCATTGTGTTTGTAAGTATGCTGGCTATACTCATTGCTCTTTGTCTTGCAGCAGAATCTTCCAGCATTTCCATGGAAATTTGATAAGAACTCAGCCGCCTTTTTCTTATTTCTGTTTCTGTAGTGGTGCCCTGTAAATGAAATACTGAGGAATTAAACCATCCTTTTCAACAGCCAATTAACAATATTTACCATATAAATATTGTAGTGATGATCAAAATCAGCTTTGTGCAGCATACTAGACTTTTCTTATACACTGAAGGTTTCTGTTCCTGTAGGAATGTCTCTGTTCTTTATTGAGGAACTCAGCAGGAATTTTGTACAGTGCTACAAATAATCACCTGGGGGGACACAATACCAAGGCAATGTGGGACCAAAGGTTGTTCTCATTTAAATGACTGAGTGAACAAAACTTTTGCTAGGTATCTTTTTCCTAGTGATTATTATTATTCTTTCAAGGAAAAAAAAGATCAAAGTTGAAACCTGTCACCTTAATTTCCAGCAGCTAGTCATGTTAATTAATTAAAGTGCGAGTACAGAAATAAGTACTTATTTTAAAAAGTAACTTTGATAGAAACATGAGTATAATTCTAGGAATTAATTATCTCTCTAATACTATGTACTGCATTCTTAACCTGATAAATGTGGTTGGGAAATTTTATATGAGGAAAAAAATCACATCTTATTTAATATTTCTTCTACCTAATTCTCACCCACTGCAATGCTCATACAGAATTTGTGATATATTCTTGCAATGAATATGCAAGTCCTCTCTGTTTTGTATGGCTTCTAATTACCTTTTCAAAGCAATAATACCCAGCTCTGATTTAAATGTGCCTAACGTGTCACTACCCCAGCATGTAGGCGTCCTTACGGTTGCTTTGCTTTTCTTCTGGAGTGTGGCCTAGGGATCTAAACAGAGGAGTGGGATTAAAAAGTTCCCAAATCTTGGTTCCTGCTTTACCACCGATTCTGCGATTCATGGAAACCACTCACTCTTTTTCTCATTATTCTGTCCCCATCCAGAAAAAGAATAAAAAAGCCCACAGAACTCATGAGGGATTTCAAGGCTATCTTAGTGTGAAGATGAAAACCCATTTTTGAGCATTCACTAGTACTATTTCTTTAGAGAAGACTCTTGAGTTAAATGGCTATATCTTTTTCAAAGTGAATGTATTTCTGAAGTAGAACTATATCGCATAACCTCTGAGGTGATCTGATTGAATTTCTGGTATGAAGGTCTATATCAAGATAGGAGAGAAACAAAAATAAAAAGAAATGTGTTAATAGTAGTAATGAAATCTCAATACTTACTTATAATGAAAATATTTTTAAGGTTAAATACAGTGCTATCATAGCTGCCAAAATACCATACTGAATCCATATCAAAATACCATGTATGAAAAAGCTTGCTTTTATGAAAGTTTGAAAGAACATCTTAGCTTACACAAGTCTGAAACTGAGACTGAAATGTAATGTAATTGCCAAGGTACATAGGAATTTTATGTATTTTTCTCATGAAAGTTGTAAGAAGAATTTCTTCAAGATAAATTCAGTAAGGGGTATTTCTATTAACTATCGTGGCTAAACCACGACAGACTAGTAACTGCATTTTGCTTAATTTTGCAGGTGTTTTCCTATACTTATTTCCAAGTTATAGCCTTAGTTATATATCAAATGTCTACCTTTGTTGATGAGGTGAAACTATATACAATTTGTCAAATTAAATTTGTGTTTTTTTCTTTCTATGTGCAGATCTCTTGCTGGAGGCAAGGAGAATATAATACTTTACTGAGTCTCAGACATAGGAGGCTGAGGGCTTTTTCCCCCTTATGTTCTGTTATTTAGAAACTATTGCAAGTTATTTCTCACAGCTCTAAGAAATGATAAGGCATGCAGAGGTGAGCAGTAAGAAAAAATTCCATGCCTGAACCAAACTGTAATAATTACTGGTTTACTTATAATTACCTCTGGTATAAGCTGACCAGTAGGTGAAGTTAGAGTTGAAGGTCCTCCAACCAAGGAAACTACCCCATTGCAATCCACAGTGCTGTGCATCTTCCCATTTACTGGAAGGGCTGGTACCATTCTAGACGACACACTCGCCTGACTGATATTACTGTTGCGCCGTTCTCCATGTCGATTTGGAACAAAGAGAGAATCTCTTCTGCTTTCATTGTCTTCAAGAGTGCTGTGCTCATCATCAGCAAAGTCATTTTCAGATCCTATATCCTTTGCACGACCTCTGAAGCTGAAAATGCTTGTTTTGCTGTTGCGCCTTGGTGAGAACAGGGAACCACGAATGCTCAGCAAAGACTGTAAAAGATTTAAAACAAATGAAAACAAAACAGCATTAGAACTGAAGTTCTAAGTTCTTGGCTTTTCAAAGAATAGTTACAGTGCTGGAGGAAGGATAGCCACTTTTTTCTTCAATAGTATCAGTGTGTCCATTAGGGGACTGTGCTCATTAGGGGACCTGAAGTAGAGGGGGAAAACTCTTTTTAAGGTAATGTAGCAGGACTGAGGAAAAGTTGTGCAGAAGACATAAGTAACGTTGGACAGTTTTGAGGAAAGGTGGCAGGTTGAATTCATATAGACTCATGACTGTGCCGGAGACAGTTCTCAACATCACTATCAAGGTTTTGCAGGTATTTGTCTTTTATTCCTTCTTCTACTGGAGGACAGAGCTCAAAATCTTTTACTTTTCTTCCCTTCTTCATCCCCTGGATCCCTAGGGATAACGACTGATAAGATTCACCGATCATTGTTTTCTATTCTATTTGCTAGCGGCAGAAGTGGTCTTAAAGTTTGGTATTAAATTCAGTCTAAGTTGATGTAAAGAACTTGTCTGCCCTCTTCACCATAGGCTTGATGGTGTGGGAACAAAATACACAGTACTCTAAAACTAGCTTGGGGAAGGTCTGGAGGTATAGTGTGAATGTGACTAGTAGCACTCTTGGGCACAGCGATCCGGGAGCTATAGCAGGCTGAACACCTAACAGAAGGTACCACTTGGCCATCAGGCAGCTCAAAACAAGCATTCGCCAGGGACACAGTTACCTAAAGATATCCTCTTACAAATGAGAAAAATAAATCAGTGGTTGTTGGTAATTCATCTTTTAATTACAGTAGAAGCTGGTTAATGGAACGTTCTTCTCCCTTGCTACATATTTTATTAACAGCATTCATGAATAAATAAAATGAGTGCTAATTGTGGAAAAAAGGAACCTTGCATTAAGCTTTCTTCAATTCTGCATTTGTACAAATAGCATCTTGGTACATCAAAAACTTGGTTTGAGATGATTCTCAATTTTTCACTAGTTTTGCAGGTGGAAAGTGCTCATAAGTAATAGCAGTGGTTTTTATCCCAGGATAATTAAAGGGAAAGTGAAAACTGCACTATAATATATAAGCCTATATTAATACTGTGAAAACCTAACACTGAATATATACATATATCAATCCATATGTATCTCTGAATACACATACTCAGATTTATAGAAACACACACATAATGTGTGTGCTGAACTGGTAGTACTGCCTGTTATAAAGGCTGGCAGGTGTTTACCATTATGAGATGCATTTTTTCTGCTCTTACAACTATACCAAATTTTAATAATTTGGGCTGAAATTTTCTATGCTGGCTGTCAGCCTCAGGCTGAGTTACTTGACGAATATCAGCCAAATGGTTTTGCTAACCCATTTATGTAAACTTGGCTGGAGAAAAAGTGCTGTTTTGTGTATGCTGAAAGATAATTTTATCTAAAAAAAAAGCTCTGGCTGCTACAGAGCATGACACTGAATTCTGACAAAGTGGTAAACTAATTACTGCATCCTTTGTACATTTCTTTGTAAATGTATTCGGCCAACCTACAGTCCTTCAAAAAATCACACACACACATACCACTGCTACCCTTGTTCTTTTAGAGAATGTTTCCATGGCTGCTATGTTTTGTTTATATAGTCCAATCTTTCCAGTATGTGTTGTCGTATGCTCTGAGCACAGCTAAATGGATCAGGCCCCTCAAGGATTTGGGAGGAGTAATGCCTGCTCTGCAAGTCCCTGCTAGATTGAGACAAAAGATATAAGCCAAAATGGCTGCAATTCTAACACACGTAGAGGCAGAAATGTATGTGTCTACATGCTCCTGGAAAGTAAGGTCTGAAAGGAAAGCTTGGCTTTCCTTGCAGGCTGCATCATTTGTTTGCACATGGAATATTGTGTCAAAGGAGAAAACCTCTACAGGGGTCGACTGGGCAGATTCTCTCTCCTTACCATTCTACTGCATTGTTTCATGCTCTGCCACCCTGTTTCACCAGGGAGTTAACAGCATGGCTAACAAAACAAACCAGCTCTTCCTTTACGAGTTCGACTGCCCATAATCCTTCCACTCTTGTGGCAGCTCAGTTTTATATTTCAGTTATATGCAGGCAACCTTTGCCCCAAAGCATTTTTACAACTGCAAAAACAATTACCAAGACAGTCTTTAATTAATAAATTATCCTCAATTAGATTATTTGCTTGATACAAGTCTCTTTGTAGTTTAAAATTTTAAAATAATTTTTAAAAAATTTATTTTAGATGGTCACTTATTTTCTTCCTGCTGTGTAATTCATGACATCTCAAGATGAGCCATTTTCTGTCTATTGCACCATTTCCTTCTTTTCTTTCAAATCTAAGGCATATGCAATATTTGTTTTCACTTGATTTTAATGAATTTTAATTATTTATTCTGCATCATGAATTCACATTTAATGTTACCAAAAGTCATTTGAAATGCCTTGCTTTCCTAAGCCTCTTAAGTTTCTGTGGAAGTTTCACAGTTCTTCATGACAACTGACAGGATGAAAGCTTCCTGAGAGCTTCAGAGTATGAACAAATACATGCAACAATGTTACTGTGTGTTAATAAGGCTACAGAAAGTTTATTATCTATGGAATCTCTTTGTCTCAAATTCTCCTCCCCTTAGTATACATGCTTCTGTATTATTTTTTCTGTGCATCAAAAAATGTATTTAACATAAACATAATACATTCCATAATCAGTCTCTTCACCAGAAGTATATAAAAGAGCATCAGGGAATTTAGACTAGACAATGGAGAGGCCTATTATCAAGTAGTTAAAGCACAGGACTAGCAGTCAGAAATTCCTTTCTGTTCCGACTTTGTCAGTGACTCATCTTTAGCATAGTCAAGTCACTCACCATCTTCATCTATGAGGTATGGACACATCTCTCTCTCTCTCTAAGTGAGGCAGGACTGTGCACTCTAAGATGAGGTCTTTGGCTGTAGCTCCTTTGTATCAGCCTGACTCAAAGCCTATTCCAATTAATCAAAGATTTTTTGAAGCAGCTTTGGCCCAAAACTAACAGTACATGTTATTAGATTGGAAATACACTTTTACAATATTACTCAAAAGACTTGAGATAGATTTAGTAATTTGTTTTTCTTACATTATATTTATTTCTTATCCAGAGAACAACCTGGTCATTCTTCTTAATTATAATAAACGTTACTTCACTTCCTTAGAAATGCAAATATATCTTTTTCAGACCAGGCATTGTCCCTTATACTTGACTAATTACTGAGGCTTTGTCTCAAATTAAGCTTTTCTCCCCTCAGTGTATATATTTCAGTGAGAAGTATTTCTGCCACTGAATCTCTGAGTCTGTAAACTAACACACTTGATACGAACATTAAATAGGATAAACATTGGTAGTTAAACACGGCTAGTATTGGTAGGTAAATGTCATCTATTGGCTGAGACCAGACATGATCATTTTGAAGAGATGCATTTTGAGTGATTTTTCTACAAATACTGTAACTGTGTGTAGACTTTAAATAAGCAAAGGTATCCTTAAGCGATGGAAGAAATCCTTTGATTTAAGGGAGTAGACCTTTGAAGTTTGGACTAAATGATTTCCAGAGGTCCTTCCTAAACTACTTTTTTTTTATGATTGCAATGATTCTTCATCTTGTATAATGAATTTCTAATGAAAAAGAACAGTATGACTAAATTCTTATAAATATAAGCCCAAACGATCCCTATATAGTTTGTCTTTATTGTGGAGTACTAGACTACTCTTCTCATTATCTACCATTTAAAGCAGCTAATTAAGAAAACTAATAGAAACTAATGGTAGTGTGGTATTTCCTATGCAGGGTAGTTTGATGATGTGGACTGCTAAAAAAACCCCACATATTTGTATAGTTTTGAAATGGATGCAGAACAGAGAACCTATGGTTGATTAATGCAAATATGTGAGTACTATCAAAGAGTCTTTGATTCTTTCTCCAATCTACCAGATACATCTTCAGAAATACATTTCAGAAATGTTTTAATTAAGTTTACAATTATCCTTGGTATGTTCTTTTTATCCCTTTGCTAATAGAATGGGTCAAACCATATCAAACTGTAACACTGTTAGTAGTATTACCGCTGTTTTTTAACTTCACTCACATTTACATAACTTCCAAAACATAAAACTGCTGTAATGTCAGTCAAAACCAAATTAGAGTAGACATACATGATTTAATAAATAAGAGTGCTCTACCTGGTGAGGAGATGTGAACCTTTTTTCATATGTCAGTTGACTTCCTTCTGTGGAGAAGCGGAAACTTTTCCTTCTGATACTGTCTTCTGACTCAGACTTGGGGAACTTATCGATATCTCCTTTGTCCTCTGCTTCAGACATTTCTTTCTGTCTTCTTTTCTTCCTTCTGTTTCTTCTTTCTTTAGCACTCTTTGAGCTCAACTTTGATGCTTCTGAAGAACTTTCCAAGAGTTCTCCTAATCCCCCTACACCACTGAAATCTCTTGATGCAACTGATGCTGCTGCTACTGCTGCTGTTGCCTGTCAGGTTACAAAGCAAGGTATTCTTAGTAGGCCAAAAATGAACAATTTTATAGGCTTTTATCAACTGTTTTTATTATCACTGTGGTAATACTGCTGGTTGTACACTTTTGAGTATGCAAATATACACAAACTGAACTGAAGATAAACTATTGAGTTGTGTAGCTCATTGTTTAGTAGCATGATCTACTTCAGCATCACTAGCATCAACTTCAGCAGAACAATAGCACCACTATTCCTTAACGACTTGCTGCACAAGGCACTGGTCTAAAATTAAGGTAGTCGGAGAAGTATAAACATGGTGCTTTTCCACTTATTTCAGACCTGCTTCCCCATTTTCTTTCGAGAAAAGCCCCACATTATGCTCTAATTCAGCTGATCCTTTCTGAGTCCTTACAGAGAAAACAAATCCCTTACATCCACCATATGAGTTAATGTATCATAATCTAATTAGCAGCCTGCAAATAGTTGAATCCAGCCTTTCCTCACTGTCTTCACAGCAAGGACACTCCCCTCACTTTCCTTCTACCTTCACTGGCAACAACCACACCCTCTAGACATGTGTTCAAGCCCTACCTCCCTCTTCATGTTTCCCCTCCCACATTTCCCATTTTAACAGCACTCTAGGTCTTTGTTATAGACACACAAAGGTACATGTATTGCCTGTTGCTACTGTGGCCAGAGAGAAGAAAATGCCTAGGTCTCTTCCCTGATCGAAAGGGATGAGATGACTTACTGGAGCGAAGAGACATCCCAAAACTCAGGACCAGTATCTTCAACTATAGTGGTCAGCCTACCTGATTTGGTTCATTAGGCAAACTGGTTCATTTAGTCATCAAATAAAGGAGTAATTGAGAGTGTGTCCAGTACTCTTCCTAGAAAGCACTGTCTGGGAGATTGCTATGAAATTCTGCAGTGGAAAATATGTTTGGAAAGATGATAGGCTGCTGTGAGCTTACAAAAAAAGGGTGGTGTGATAAATGGCAAGAGACTAGGGTTATATAACAAAGATGACTAGTAATTATTTGGCAAAACAAGTTATATTCAATGCCAAGTATTTCAGGAATTATGAGATATCTCTCTACAGCAGGAAAGGATAGATTGAAAGCTCATAGTATGAATTAATGGCTTTCTGTGCCACAATATACAACCCATGCTATATAATTTGGACTTATATACTTATAAGTATATAAGTAATGGTTGGACTGGATGATCTTAAAGGTCTTTTCCAACCTAATGATTCTATGATTCTATAGGTTGACTTGATACAGTCTTTTTCTTGCTAAATGGCGTATTGAAAGGGTTCTGAAGTGTTTATCAATTAAAACAAGCGATACTCAAAATTTTGTCACACTGGTTTCAGAATATCATCTTTCAAATGTTCGAACAGAAACAAAGACAGCAGATGTCGAGTCATCACTCATCTACTTCATAATACTAACACCAAAGGTCAAACAAGTGGAGCAAGCCAAAGACCACTGTGATGGCTTAGGTTTGTGGATTAATAGGTTCAGTGTCAAGGGAGTGAAGAGGTGGGTCCCACACTCATTTCCATCTCAGCAACCAATTCAGCAGCTCAGTGATCCACCTTGTAATGCATACTTTCTGCTAATATTTTCACATACAAGAGGGATCTTGGCTGTAATACTGCTTTTCTTGTAACAAACTGAGTGGTCATTCATTTAAAAAAGTAGCGACTTTCCAGGGCCTTTATCCAACTTTCCTTGTAGTCTCCGTTTCATATGGTTCTATTCTTCTTCCTAATTCTGGATCAGCTTCACCTCTGTCCCCACTCTCAAACACACAAACACCTAGATAAGCCTCCTGATATCTTTTGATATAATGCGATTTAGTGCCTTTCATGGATGCAAATATCAGAATTTTTTTTTTTTTAAAAGTACTCTTTGCTGATATTTAACTGGTTTTTTAATTTGAAGTTTCCAGGATTCTGCTTTTTCTTTAGTGATTTGGAAGTGATAAGGTTTAATAACTAAAATAGAGATATACTGATTAGATTTCACAGGTCATGCGAGCTTTCTTTTCAAGAAAAAAATAGAGAGTTTCACTTTCTATTAGCACTTTATAGAGTCATTCTAACTTAGTGAAAGTAGCTGTAAAATACTACCAAAACTATAGTTTCATAGAAGATTCTAATTTTCTAGCATTTTATAAACATTGTCCTGTTGAAAATTACTACATACCAGATGAAAAGCAATAGAAAACCAGTCCAGAAATTAGACAGATGTCTGACTCATGGAGCTGAATTCCTGCATATGTTTTACTTTCAGATAAGAAAACCTCACACAAAAGGATCTATTAAAATGTCTTTTTCTCATAAAACTTTAAATAATTTTCTTCTCTTTTCAAAGAAAACAAAGATTACTTTAAAAGAATTCTGAAGTAATACCTTGTTATAAATATCGCCAGTCTGTTCTAAGGATATATAAACTTCTGATTGACTTCAGTGTGTTTGAATTAGGGATATGCTTAAATACCGTGCTGTATAGAAACCTAAAAGAACACTGATTACAATCCTTCTCTCTGTTTCCTGAATATTGGGGAAGAACTATTAAGTACATCAAGCCTGGGAATTCTCACTCAGACCGTAAACCAGAAGTAACATCACCAGACTTTTTTCATGCTGTTCATAAGACCTGTAAGATAAAAGCATCATGAACTATAACTACTTAAAGTCAGGTTTCTAGGACACACTTATCACAAATATTTTACTTTTACAGTCTTTTGGTGAACTTAGTAGCATTCTTTTCTGTACCATTAGCTTGCATTTTTGCTGTTTGGTTAGTTCCTGATTTTCCTTGGCTATTTCCACTTTTATAACTTGTGTGGTAAACAAGACTTTTTTCTTTCTGTAATTAATTGCACAACTTATACGTGTTCTAATTCACAAAAGATTATTATCCTTGCCTTAAGAATAAGGCCATTCAGAAAGTACAATTTACATCATTACCTGAGCTTCTTCTTGCTGCTTCTTCAGTTGTTCCAGCATCTGTTGAAATTCTGCCTCTTTCTGCTCCGCTTCTTCCATGGTTGCTTGATTCTGTTCTTCATAGGCCATGGCGACCACAGCCAGGATCAAGTTGATCAGATAGAAAGAGCCCAGAAAAATCACCAGAACAAAAAATATCATGTATGTTTTCCCAGCAGCACGTAGTGTCTAGGGAGTAGAAAGCATATCTATATATTATTCCACCACTTATCTTTGTTACCGCAACAGCATTATGTTTTCAGCCATGTACAAATAAGCCTATTTATATAATTTTGTATGTTGCCTACAGTTTAATTTTTATGTCATAAAAATTTCTTACCAGCTGATACAGGTTTTCCCAGAAGTCCTGAGTCATTAGCCGAAAGAGTGACAAAAAAGCCCAACTGAAGGTGTCAAAGCTTGTGTAACCATAGTTGGGGTTTCTACCAGCTTTCACACATATGTATCCCTCTGGGCACTGCCTATGTGAAAACCAAACAGGAGGTACTTAGTCATAACTTTTATTTCCTTCTGGAACGTATTTATAATCTTTTGGAAGAATATGCATTATTTTTCCACAGGAAATCCATGTATTACAATTAAATTAATTCAGAAAAAAAAGTCCTAAGAAATGAACTAAGAGAGTAAATGCAAGATACCCTTTCCATCCGTTCATTGGTTGAAATGACCTAAATATTTAAATTCTCCTCAGTCACATTTTGCAAATAGAATCTTTATTCCAGATGAATAATTTCCTGGCAGAAATAATTGCTAAAATGTTGTTAAGGGTACAGACAGATTAAACAATATTATTAGCTAAATCCAATTGTACTGTTAGAGATCTCCCACATAATGCTGAGATTTTTTTTTCTAATAAGCTGCTTCTCTGTTGCCTGTTAGGTATCGGAGTTCAGCTAACAGTTCTAGTCTCATAATTGGGCACATGTGTATGGCAGAATTTGCCACTAATGAAAAAGAGTTAGGCTTGAAAAAAAGATTCAGTCTTGAACTATGAAGTCACTAGTGTGCTTTCTTAATATTTTATGTATTCTCTTTCTCAGGTCTGACCTTTGGTTTCATCCTATTTTCTTCAATCAGTACATCTCCAAAATAGATTTTATCATGAACACCAACATCATTTTCCAGTCAAGCAGGAAGAAAGGCTGTTAATGAGTATTTTGTTTAGCGAGAGTAAAATATTTTGACTTCAGTAAGAAATCATTGTTTAGCAGCACAACTCTGTAAGTTCTGTAACACTGTTAAATATGGAGTTGCAACTGTTAGAGATAGGTTTCATGTTATTGCTTTTTCTACAGAACATAACAGAGGATTTTTGAAAGGGTCTTACCCTGCATCAGAGCTATTACCACAAAGTAGGGCATCTCTTTGTCCTTCCAAAATGTAAAAATGAGCTGTGTAGAAAGCATTAGAAATATTGTGAATAAATCAAATGAACCTGAAAGTACTATAAAGTAAAATAAAACCAAATTGTAATAAAACCAAAGTGGCTAGCTGCTGATCACTTTGTAGTTTGTTTAGGAACCCTTCTGGTTATTGTACTTGTTTATTGTATGGATTTAATCTCTGTCAGTCAGTGACTGTAGTTCTACATAAGATTGCAGTTCTACATAAGGTGGATATATAAACCATTCAATATTCTGTGTTTGATCACAAATAATTACATACTATAGCCACAAATATATTAAAAATAGTTATATCAGTCATTCTTACTTTCATCCTCAATGTAATCCTTCCAGTTAAACATGCTCACTGTCATATTAACAAATGTACCATTTTCATCCATTGTGCTATTAAAGTAGGAAATAACAGTTGTTTCAAAAGTAGAATTGTCTGGAGGCCACTGCAGGCATTTATTCCTCAAGTTGCCCATGAACAGCTGCAGCCCTATTAGTGCAAATACACTCAGACAAAACACAGTCAGGATCATTACGTCCGAGAGCTTCTTCACAGACTGAATTAGGGCTCCTACAATAGTCTTTAGGCCTGCAAAGAGAAAAGATCCATAGATTTATCAAAGAGTATCTTTGCCTTTCCCATATAATTAAGATGTCATGCAGATACTTAAAAGAAATTATTTTTTATTTCTCAAAAAGTAAAGCTTCATGAACAGCCTCAGAGCTTGTGAAGATGAATGAAAGAAAAAGATTCTTTTTTATGAATATGCAATGTACATATATTCCAATAAACTGAATATATAATGTTATTCTCAAGCAGGAAATGTTATCAAACATGCTTTCCTGTTATAGATTTGATTTGATTTCTTAATTTTTCTTGGCATTAAATATTCTTCAAATAATTCAGTTCCCAGTTAATATTAAATATGACTTCACAACAGTGTGAAGATAGTATGAGTTAGAATTGCAAGTAATTTTGAGGAAAAAAAATCATTTGCATTTGATAAAATTTCCTGTGCAATATTTATCTCCTTTTTGGTAGCTTTTTTGTTGGCACTTGGTTGTCTTTAAGACTAATAATTTTAAGTGATAAAATAAAGGAAAAAAATTCAAAATCAAGAAAGCCATAGCGCTAAAGCTTTTTTAATGTGAAAGAGACAACTTGTCATAATAAAATGCAGAAAAACAAAGCAAAATAACCCATAGGCCTCATATTTTATGTTTCATGCAAGAATCTGTTAAACTCAAAGGCTGATTTTGCAAAATAAAAGAAGCTAATGCTGAAAAGGCAAAGAACCATAATGCAGGCTTATGATCCATGCCTTTTTTTTTTTTTTTTTTTTGGCAGCACGAGCAGCAAACAGCAAGACTTATGCTCAAAAGAAGTGAATTCAACTTCAATGGAACGAAAGTCAGCCTCGGTGTTTAACCTCGCTCTCACCTGGAATGACTGATATTGTTTTCAAAGCTCGGAGAACTCTGAATGTTCTCAACGCTGAGACATTGCCCAGGTCCACAAACTCTGTCACATATCTGTAATAGGGGAGTTCACACACAAACACAATGACAGCACACAAATAACAATCGGAGTTACGAGGGGCCTAACACCTTACACCAGTTACTTCTTACCTGGGATTACAGAAATAGTTTTCAAAGCTCTCAATACTCTGAAAGTTCGAAGAGCTGAAACATTGCCTAGGTTTACAAATTCTGTTACATACCTGTAGGATTAAATCACAGTTATTCAGAATTGAGGCAGAGCTTATACTAATTATGTGGGTCTTCAAAACCTCTGTGGCAATACTAGCAATCATACTTCAGAATTTACCTGTCTCTTCAGCACACCTCCCTTTTGTAATTATTTATTTTCATCAATTTTGCTTAAATTTCATTGAAGTGAAACTCACTGATTTGTATTTGAACAGCCAGTTAAACTAATTAGCTTGTAATAGGATGGTGACATGAAGTCAAAGGGATGGCTTCCGTTCTGGTGAGCAGAAAAATGTCGGACATGAAATTAGTGTCCCTCAGCAGTAATTACACTATCGGCTGACACTCCATTCTGGCTCCTGCCATATTTTACTTTGATTTATGAGTACTAGAATGTGTGATACAGTGTCTAAACTTTATTGGTTGCAGAAATTAAATACTTTTAAATCGATACATTTATTATAATCATATTTGCCACTAATTTCATGCCCTAAAAGCTTAAAAAGTTCTTAAACCACTTACGCCATTAAAATGACACTGAAGTCAAGCCAGTTCCACGGGTCTCGCAGAAAAGTAAAACCTTCTAAGCAGAAGCCCCTTGCAAGAATTTTGATAAGTGATTCAAATGTATAAATTCCAGTGAAGGTGTACCTGAAAAGCATCAAAGTAGGAATAATGGAATTTTGCATACTTATGCTTATAGACAGTGCCATTCTGATGATGACTTAGAAGAAAAGAAACGAAAAAGTATTTGGAGGTGAAAGGAGGAAATCATTAATTTAACTTGCCCCAAACACTTAAGAATATAATCATTGTTCAGTAGATGAAATTTGAACCTGACACATATATACTATTCATTTTCTAAAAGGTTGATTTAAACTCAGATTTTGTGCTTGCAAATAATTTCAGACTCCAGTATTTATAGATACATTTCAGACTTTGATATTTATATGTACATTCTGTAGCACTTACAGGGCTGCCTCTTTGCTTGCATTCACAAATCAGGTAGATGTCTAAGTGTTACAAAAAATGAAGAATTTTTTTATTTCAAAATCAGAGAGTTTTGTGAAAGTCAATTCTGGATAATAACTATACTCATGCCTATAATACAGGTTTATTTCATAAATAACCATTAAATATAAGAAAGCATGCCCAGACTGTTATTCTTGAAGATGTGGAGCATGATTACTAATTTACCTGGTGTGGGAACAACCATTCATTTAAAAGCATAGAATAGTCAGTTATAACCAGTGTAATGCAGGGACTTCCTGAGACCCACATGGGTCTGTGCAGACCTCCAGAATAAAGTAAAATCTATGTACAGACCCTACTGGTGTCCTTTCAGACTCTCAGCAATCCTAACAAGCCATAGTCACTGTTGAGCATCCTGGGAATGGGTGAATACTAGTGCAGCTTCTAAATATAGCATTCAGAGTAAGATTCCTTAATGCAGTGAAATAAATAAACAGAAATTAAAAATGGCTATTGGAGAACATGAGGGAATGAAAGAAACCACAAGAGGTTAGAACTACATTTTTCATAAGTAGTATTATTTCAAAGAAAAACGTGTATCGATATTTTGTTAGAGAACAAACATGCGTGTATAACCATGAACAAGAAAGAGAAACAGAGATACTGTCATTTCCTTACTTCTGTGAGCTCTTTGTTACTCCTTCATAGGTAAGGCCCTTTCCTCAGTGGTCTGAGCTTCTTGTGGTTTGAGTGTTGTGTGTGCTTCCTGTGGCTGGCACTTGTGAGTTCACATCAGTGAGCCACAATGAACGTCCCACTGTGCTAAGATCAAGCAATATATGGCTGGCCTCACCAATGACATGCAACAATTTTACACGCACATGTGAACTTCTGGAGCTCCTTTTCCAATTTACAGCTCAGAACACCCAAGGACAAGAGCTCATGTTTGTACTTCACAGTAGAAGTTCAGATATTACTTGGACATAATTTTAAAGAACAAGGCATTACTCAAACCATTTAAATTATTCAGGAGGAAACCAGAAGGATGTTGATGATCTCATGAAATCTGATTCTTCATGACTCTGGAAAAGCCCATTCTGACATGTAACTTTCCAAAAATGCTTCTTGTTTGGAGCCACACGAAAACAAAGTAGTAAAAATGAAGAAGTAAAAATGTTTGACTTACTCTACATTCTTTGTCCAGTCTGGAGGGTTACTCATGGTCATAAATACACAGTTGGTCAAAATAGTGCACATGATAAGCATGCTGAATAATGTAGATTATAGTCAAGGGATATAACTGAGAAAAACAACAGTTTTATAACACTGAAATAATTAAAAATATTAAGTGTATAAAAATATGTACAAATGACATGACATTCTAAATATAATCTGAAAATAAAACTTTGCACATAATTTCATCTATTTTAAATGGTATGCCATCTGGCATGTTATGGTGCACTTACTGTGAAACAATGCATTACTTTTATAATTATGGCAGGTTTAGGATTTAAATGAAACTTAAACACATCCTTAAGGCTGTAAAGATATGAAATGAGTACCCAAACATAATTACTCATTGAAGCCAGGGGGGTCATTCTGAAAGATCTTTGGGCAGAGGTTGGTTGTTTACGCCCAAGTTGTTCTTTGGACATGATTGAAATATATTTGAAAATATTCTCCTTTATTGTGACCTGGATCTTTTATAGGACACCTACCCCAATGCTGAAAACACAACGCTGAAAAAGTATGCCTGAAAAAGCAGCTCTGTACTGGTGCTCTTTTGTCCTTGCTAAGTGAGTCTAGTTCATGAATAGTACTACTTGTCTTGGTAAAAGTGTGACCTTAGATATGTTCAAGTGCAATGGTTTGTTACTAATTTGGTCTTAGCTGCAGGGCTTAGTATGGGATCAGGTCTCCTTTTGTATATAAAGCCTGATATTTAAACTCTGACAGCTTTAGGTGGTTCAGTAGAGGATGCTCGTGGTAGGAATGAAGATCATACTGCAATTCACATGTGATATTGCTGCTTTTTAAGTGTGATCAGTAGATGTTTAGTTAGCATAGTACACCCACATGGACATAATTTGTATATCTGTATGAAAAGTATTATTTCAGTAATGAAACAGTTTTAAATGGCAACCCTTAAATCAACATTAAGAAAAAAGGATATGAATGTACCAAAATCTTGATAGCAATTTTTCTGATGGGATTAAAGGGAGTTAAAATGTACAAGGCAGATGTGGCACTGAATCGGAAGATTGCCTTTCCCTTATTCAATACTATGAAAGTCTGCAAAAAAGAAATACAAAATTAAAATACGGTGTTGACTACATAAATGTCTTTACTTCCTTCTAAAGGATTCCATTCTCCGCCTGGGAGGTTCAAGTTCCATTCTACTATTTCCTACTGTGGTAGGAAAATAACTGACTTCTATGAATACAGTGGATTGAGCCTTCCACAGCCAATTCTCCAACTTGCTAAATTTCCCAGCATGTGGGCTGAATTATGATATTATTAAAATTGGTGGGAATCATCAGTACAAATGTCAGTTTATCAATAGCAAAATGCGGCATTTCATCACCAAAATATTTTCAATTTTATTTCTAACCGTCTTTGATTAGAGTTTCAAATTAATCAAATACATTCTACCGTGTGAGCAAACACTAACAAAACCAAAACAGCAAAAGGGCAATTCTAAACGCCAGTTTGTATTTGGAACAAATAATTGACAGAATTATATACACATGTATATGGTGACAAGGACAAACACCCGTCACTAAACAATTAACCATAATTTTAAAATAATTTTCATTTCATTTTAGATTTTTAAATACTGCCAATATAAATTATACGTATCATGTAAAAATGTATCTGTGAAAAAATAAAAAGGATTAATAAATTGCCAGCTGACATCATTCTGAGCAGGCTGAGACAAATGTACACCAGAATTTGGCATCTTATAACAACAGATCTTTTCTTCAAAAAAACGCTGTTTTCATTTTTAACAATATGCTCTTATTTTCCCTATATGTGAGCACCAAATTTAGGTAGTTGTTATCATTTAAAATTTGACCTGATAAACCTATGGTTCGTGTTCACTTTCATTCTGTTCCTGTTGGCAGTCATTGCCTAAGTGTTTTCATTTTTATTCCAAGTGTATTTGTGTGTGAGGTTTACTTGCATCTTTGGTGCTGTTTGAAATTTCTTCAGGACATGACTATTCTTCATTCCTTTGCTCTTTGTCGATGGTAATGGCTCTGCTTTGTGCTACCATAATAGAGTCTTTGTTACGCTCTCAGCAGAGCTATATAGTATCGCTGTTCTCCACGTTGATTTCCATTCTCTGTAAAACCTTGGCTGCAGATCAGAAAAATGGTGCCCTCTCTGTGGCCTTTACTGCCTATCTGGTCAGCCGCTTCTGGGAGAGAAAGCAAACCGCTCTACAGTGGAAAAGATGACAGGTAAAGACGTGTTGCCGGTGCCTGTTCACAAATAACATCAAGTGTAGCACTGAGGATGACGAGAATGGACTCACATTCCTTGGCATTTCTCTCTGCCCTACAGTTCTTCACCCAGCTAGAAATGGTAGGAAGATGTTGCCTGTCCCAAGGTCACTGCTGCAGCAAGGCCTGAAGACAGACTCCAGTTCACGTATGATTTTCTCTGCATTGACAAGTCTTTAATTAAGAGTAGTTTCTGCTATAAACTGGAGGAGGGATGACTAATTCTAGTTCATCATTTAAGATGTCCATTTGTTTTCTGTTGAGCGCATTAGGCTGGTGCGTAACATAAATACAGATGTCACCTGTGACAAAAGATTCTGCAGTTTACTAATTACTCTCATAGACTAACAAGTCCATCAGTAGCCTGAGTTTTTACACTTCTTTTCAAAAAAATCTGACTACTTTTTCTGATCACTGGAGGTTAGAAAGTGTACTTTAGTACTTCTCAGATTTTCTGATACTTCATTTGTAGAAGACTTGCTTAGAAAACTTCAGTCCTGATCTTACTTATGCAACTTTATTCCTGAATTGTTTTGCAGATAGTCAAGAAAAGGGCTTAGTACACACAATGATATTGTAAGTAAGAATCTGCATGGAACTGTTGATATAACCAAAACTATATAAATGAAAATAACCCTTGGCAACGCTCATCTTTGAGCTTTCATTTCTTTAAATTTCCTTAATAGTGTTAATATTTGTATTATCTACAGCGCTGTTTATTTAACTTCTGCAACTGTTCGGTTATGCAATTGCATATGGATTATGCTTTATTTTTCAGTCCTGTTACTGAAGCCATAATTTTTAAAACAGTTTTGCCAACCAAAGGCAACCACAAATTTAGCAACAAAATGGAGAGCACTATTGGCGTGATTTGTTCCTAACAAACAAAATAACTTTCTTTACAGTTTAAAATATTTTAGGTCTTCCTTTTTTTATAGTTGCTCAATATCAAGTTTCTTCTCTGGATGGCAGCCTGGAATACCTCACGCCGTCATCAGAGCAACCGTGTCCATTTCCTTCTCTGTTTCAGAGAGACAAGGAAAGATAATCCGAAGCACTTGTCCATAAAACACCTTCTGCATTTTCGAATTTACAGTTATTATCCACAGCTTCATCTTCCTTCACTCTCCTTATCCACAACACCTCGCAGGTCTATCAGGAACTGGGAGAACACCTTGATGCTGCTAAAGGAGCATGCAGAAATAAGCACATAGAGAATGCAGAGGAGAACCTGCTCTTACTGTCAGCTATACCTTTTACTAACCTGTGCAGGACATAAGGTATTTTTAACTATTCCCAGGCTGGACTATTTCAGATCCTGGAGGAATATAACACCATCTACAACTAATCCCAGCTATGGAGATATACTTGTTTGTTCCTTGTCTTTCTCTTAAGTCATATAATGGTAGTCTGTTCCCAGATTGTACGTATCGTTGCTACAAGACCAAAACCCATATACCCTACTACAGATCCTGACTTTTAAAAAGGTCAAGGAGCAAAGTTTTTACTTGAATGGATCTGTTTGAACTAGCCTTTCTATCTCCAAGTCCCTGGCTTGTGGATCATGTGAAAATTAGGACTTTGTATGACTGCAAATCAAGAAGGGGAGGTACACCTCTTTTAGGAGTTTAAATTCTTCATGGAGCACAGCCGTGCTACTTAGGGTCCAATTGTGTTATAGCCTCACACATGTAACTCAGGCACATTACTTTTCTCTCACAACACGTAGCTCTTCGCTCTGCTTTCTGCATGAAAACTCTCAATTAATCTTCAGAACAACAAAACTGTCTTTTTCCAGTTCTTTGCTCAAAACCTAGCTTTTCCATGGTCTCTGCCACAGACTTCTAATTGACAGCTGTGCAGCAGAGAACTATCATAGCAATCCCAAGCACCTCAAGCAACAGTTTTCATTGTGGTAGTTTTATATGACCCAAGATTTACACAGAGTCTCTATATGCTACATATATATATAGATATATTTTATACATACATATATAGATATGTTTACATCTGCTATATAGTTATAACAGAAGCAAAGAGTACGGTTACCGTCCTTTATCTCACTAACTTGGATGGATGCTACCCACTTATCTACAACCATCTCCACTTCAAAATCATGCTTGAAACACCTTGTTTGTCATATCCACTCTTACTGCTACATTGAAATCAGGAAAATTCAGTCATGTTCTCAAGTTCAGGCAAGCTCAAGGAAGCTATATCTTCCTTGCACTGAGGTAAATAACAAGTAACTCAACAGAAGTTGAAGGATTTACAATATAGAAGAGCATAAATCAGTTATGTTAGATCAAAGGGTGTCTCTGTGTATTGAGTGGCTTGATGGCTCTAACCATCATGTTTGTTATTAAACTTTTCCAATGTAGCAAATTATATTCTATTTTGTGCAAAAGATTATTAACTCACTTTTTTATTGATATAATATGGGTCCAGGTCTTCCAAAGGTTCAGATACCATTCCTGGAGGTATGTCACCATAAATAAATGGCAGTGTCTTTCCTGCCTCCAAGTCACTGTTTGGTTTTGGACCATTTTCATCGTCATCATCTGTATGTTCTTGCTTGGGCTTTTTAGCTTTTTCTTCTGCAGAACGCTTTTCAATAGCTGCGAGAGAATCTCTAGTAAAATAGCGGAAGCTTTCAGGTCCTGGTGGTACCAGCAGTGCCTGTGCCATGTTTTCATCCTGCAAATTTAATAACTTTTAGCCTCTTGCATAAGAATGACCTATAAAAAAAAATAGATAATTTAGGAAAACTAGATTGTACCAACAGAAAAAACCCCAACATTTGCTCAGAAATGCTTTCCAGGCCTGGAAATAGAAGCAGCATGTTTCAAAGCTGAATAAAAGTTAAAAGCAACTGCTCAGAGTTTATTTAGATATTTTATAAATTATTTTTCAGCTTTTTCCTACTGGTCTAGAAAAAGACACTACTTCTGCCCACGAACACTGCTTTGTCTATGTCCTTAGACTCTCCCAGTTAGAGCAAAATACCGCTACAAGTTTTTTAACAGCATATCTTTTTTTAATGGCAAGTATAAATGCGTATTTTATGAAGTACTTTTGAAAATTGTGAACCTATATTTTACCAGTTAATACATTTTATCTTCCCATATTTTTTCAAGTATCAGTAATCCAACTTTATAAAAGTAAATACTTTCATTAAATGAAAAAGAAGTTTTTGTACAATTAAAGCTGTTTAAATGACAGCAACTGAATTATGGGAGGAACAAGCACTTTCTTACTGACAGTTTACTGTGCTGAAGGTTAATGTTAGATACCAAAGCAGGTTAGGTTGCATTTATTGACTGTCTGTGAGCTGTGAATCAAAACCACAAGCCCTTTAAGTAAAAGGAAACAGGATGTACAATCAAGACGATGTGGGAAAAGAATGCTGCTCCTGATTTTTTGCAAGGCAAGTGTCATAACATTATTTCAGACTAAAACTAGTTTGACATTTAAGACTCTGGTTCCCTATGAATGTCTTTGGTGCCAGTGCTGGCTGATGTAGTCCCTGCTGCTTTTTCCTGATATCTGCACCTAACTCTCCACTGTAGAACATGTCTCTTTATGAAGCCCTGCAGTGCTTCATAAAGAATGTTCTTTTCTTTCTTCCCAGTTCTTCTGCAGCAGGACCAGTTGCTTAAACTGATGCACTGTACAGCACAGTGGAGAGGTCTGAATGGCTGGAGGGAGGGAATGGCAGAAGGCAGGCAGGTCTGGTTAAGGAGCAGTGCCACCAAGTAAGAAATGATAGCCTTATTTGATGTCTACTTTGCAAAAGTTTGTAGCATAGTGTAGTAATAATTTTAATTATGAAAACCAATTTTTAAGAGTGAGTTTCACTAAAATGAGTTCTAATTATGTTTTCTGTATATGAAGCCAGGTAGCCTTCCCTACGTTACCTCATGAATGTGCAACACCTGTATTCTGGAGTTGCCACGTCTAGATTTGAGACATAATATTGTATTCATCTGCATTCATTCAATAGTCTTTCTCCTAAAGCTTTTTGCCTGTCTGGAGTAGTTTGCAGAAATCGTGTGTGCGCACACATACACAAAGTGCCATAGTAATGATCTTATGAAAAAATGGATTCCTTTTCAAATTACCCCCCAAAAAATAAAATCCTGTACAACGGTAGGGGGGGATTTTAAAAAGTGCTTGAAGAATCTACAATAGAAGACTGGAGGAAAGAAATAAGACTACATTTTCCTAAATCTGAATTACCAATCCAATGACATTGTGGGTAAACCTGTTCCTGTGCCACCTCAAGTCTTTATCTCCGGAGTGGGATCACAGCACAGCATCAGTATGTACAATCAGCACTGACATCACTGAAATAATTTAGTTGGTAGATTATAGCACCAAGCATCTAAGTAACACAAGACCAGAACCGAGGTACCTGACCATAAATTCACAAATAAAATATACTGTAATGTAGACATGGAGAAAGATTTTCTCAAGGACTATCCTGGAGAACTGTGAGTTAATGTAATGTGTAGAGTCACAGAGATCCTGGAGGGGATGGAGGTACTGATGCAGTATAAATTGAAAAATAAATTGTTAAGCCAGCCAGAGTCTCCAGTAGGCAACCTTATCACATGTTGCTATACTGAAACTTCTGCCACTAACTTTAGTTTGTGCAAGATGGAAGCCTTTGCTGATACTTGTTTTTTATTAATGTGAAGGGTCCTAAACTCAAAATTGTCCTTTATTTGAGAATTAAAAGCACACACATTCTCTGGATACAGTCCACACTCCTTTGATTATTGCTTTAGCCCACACAGATTAATAAACTAAGATGTTTGAGGTTTCCCTTTGGTCTTTCTGAATAATTGATTCCTTTTTTTACACATTTACAGGTCTGTGATTCAGGTTGTTGACCTAGGTGCCTTTTCTATGAAACTAGTCTTAAAAGATGTAACTTCCTAGAGTCATCAGTGGGTCCATCTTCTCTTTATAGTTCAGTGCATTTGGTTAGGCTGCTTTTCATCCTGTTAACAGTTATGGTTACGAATGCTGTAACAAAATAGATTGTCCTCACTAGAAATATATGTGTTTGTACTGCTAGAAGTCCACAAAGGATACAATGAATGACTGGGAAAAGTAATATTATCAGACTTGGGGTTTTGCTGTATTTCTCAGTCAGTCATAAAACATGCTTGAAAAAAGTTTTCTTGACAAGTTGGAAACATCACTTGAGTCCTGCCTCCACTACTGTCTAGTGCAGTTACATCTTTCCTGGCTGCTGCTATTACACAAAAAGGTTTTTTCCTATACTAAATATACCCCACGTTTTCATTCTGACTACAGAGCTTAATAGAACAACGTAGAAGAAATATGGGTTTGATTACTGTTGCTATACATGCAGTAGTTTAATAGAACAATGAAATAAAAGTAATTCTGTTCCCCACACTGAGCCCTAACAAGCTCTTAGCAACCCTTGAACTATGAACCATTTGGTTTTAGTGATAGCTTCCCTCTTCTTCCTTCACTGGCTTTAAAACTGCTTGTTATCCTGTGACTAAGCTGCCAGGATATGAATGATACTGGGCAGAATTCAGACAAACAAAGAATTTTGTCTATCTAATCATTTCAGAATAGCTTTCATTAAAAAAACTATCTTTAAAGGAATAGTCTCAAAAATACATGTAAGATCTGAGTGGTCCAGGCCCCTCAGTACCTGATGCTGCTCAGCAAAAAGAATTTCAAGTATTTGAAATACAATCTGGGCCTAGATACCATATGTATAATGGTCTACAATTCAATAGATTTCATTAGAAAAAATAAGCTCCAATTTATTAAAGACATGCTTTTGCTAAATAAATCCATTTAGTTGTATTTGAGCATTGCAATCCATAAATCCTTATCCAGTTTTCCTTCAGTCCCTTCTTTTAAAGAGTAAGACTGAAAAATAAACGGTATCCGTATGTTCTTAGTTTTATGCATATTTCAGTTAATTATATTGTGTCTATGGATAACTTGTTAAATTTTATTTTTGAATATAATTATCATTTACACAGAAGATGACTCAGAAAGTAAGTGAAATATCTGTGCTAACAATTCAAATTTGTCTCTGAAAAAGACAGAAGTAGTGGCCTGAAGTATCTATTCTTATGATATCTTAAATCAGGCAAATGGTAAAAGTGAAAGTATCACTGTAAGAACCAGGCAGATACTATGATTATTTATTAAAATCATCAAGTTGTCTAACAGGTTATTTGCATTCTGCATGAAACAATCAACATGCACCCTTCGAAATTTTCAAAGTGGAGAAATAACAAACCTTGCAGTGTTTCTTATGGACTAGGTTTGGGTTTGTTTTCTTTTTTTTTTTTTGCTTTTACCATACTGGCATCAGAATTATTTTCCTGCTAAAACCTTGAAAAAGCTGACTACCAAAATTTTCATTCCATTAAAAGTGAAACACTGGCACAGAAACATGCATTTGATTAGAGTTGGAGTAAGCGCGAGGCTAGCAAATGGAATTTGTAAAATAACCAAATATCATCATTTTCTTATGCTAATCTTTTATTTGAGAGGCTGTCATTTGGGACTAATAATACAGAGGGAGTGTATGCAGGAAGAGTCTACAGAAAGGAGTCATCTTAACTCCCTCTCCTAGTATTTGGGAAGTTGCTTTGCAAAATGCAGGTATTATTTTTCTGGAAGTGAAGTGAAGTTATGTTTAAGTTACTATGCTCTGATAGAATTCCAAATTGGGTAATGCTGCATTCAATTTATCCTAAAAATAAAAGGACAGATGAATATTAGTTTGTTGTGAAGATGATCTAAAATGAAATATTTTTATTGACATTTCTCATGGCATTTGTGCACAGAGGCTACTTTCACAAAGAGAAACCTATCCTCTTATCTGCTGAAATGCTTTGAAGTATTTTTTTACAGTTATAGATTATTATATTTTCATAACTGATATTTACCTTGGTTTTCCTGGCATCTTTACACAAATTTTAACTGCTTTAAAATATTTGAATAAGAAACAGAACTCCAAAAAGAAAAAAAAGAGCCCCAAAATGTCACTGCTGTAATTCAAATTGGGAAATGCAATGTAATGCAGAGTTAATTGAGATATCTAAAGAGATATCTGATGAAAACTATCCATGATTCCTAAGCCAAGGAATCCATGAATGTTGGTTCCACAAAAGTAGGTATTTTCAAGGAAAGGAGTGACTTCCTCAAAGCTGAAAACAGCCTCCAGCATTTAACACCTGCTCAGAACCTGCTCTTCTTTAAACTGTAATCTACTAATTTAAGCTTGATAATTTGTGTTTACAGGTCCCAATTGACTAATGTGTAAGATCTGTTTTCATTTTCTTCCATTCCTTCCAACATATATCATTCATCTATTGTGTCATTTTCCTTAGATTATAATTTATCTATAGCAATAACTATAATTTTTGTCTGGATTTGTATAGTCAGCCTCAGTAGCCTGTAGGCATTAGTGTTACTTAACTATTCAAAATAAAAATAATGAAATCACCACCAAGTATTTATTAATAAAATTAGTATCACAGAAGACAAAAATACTTACTTGTTATGAGAATACAAAATCAACTAATACAGGTATGTAACAGAAATACTACTTTCTTACTAAAACCTTACTTTAAAAAGATTTAGAATGGGATAGTGATAAGTGGCTGAATATGAATTGGCAGTTCACATTGCCTGAAACCTGACTGAAGAACAGTAAATACAGGAAATACTAATGAATTAATACTAATGTGGTACTTAAAGCATGTTACATGCAATTTTATTTAATGTCCTCAGTAATGACTTGCAATAAGGTGTGAAAGCACATTAACTAAATCTTAAGAACCCCAACCTCAACAAAAGAAAGTACTGTAAGAGTTTGGAAATCTGTGCAGAATATAATGCATGAGATTCATGGTAAAAGACTAGGCAGGTGGGAAAACACCCGAACCAGACTAGATTAGAGATGGAAAGCAATCTCAGACCTGTCTGAACGATCAGAAGCTGCTTCTTGGAATACCTTTGGATACTGCTCTCTCTCACCAAGACATTGCTATGGACAGTCCTTCCCCCAGCTTATTTGCCTGTTTGTGCCCATTGCCATTCCACACTCATCTCTTTTCTTCCCTCTCTACCTCACTACAACATTTGCTTTTGAATTAATTTGTTCCTATTTCTTCTCTCCTCTTGCCTAAGAGTGGAAATAGTGGCTTATGATTCTTACATCAAGGCTAACATATGCTGTATCTAGTAAACTGAGTAATCAAAAATAGGTAGGTTATGTAAAGAAATGAACCTGGATTCCTCAGATACGTACCTTCATGTTGTAGAACCCCCAAAATAAATCATTTGACCTATTTATTTATAAAATTTGACAAAAACCTCTAAGAATTCTTTAAATGCACGCCTGCCTTATATTTTCTTTAACACCATAAGTTGCCTCTGAGAAGGTGTGAAAAGGGATCAAGTGTGAATACTGGAAGCATTGGAGAAACCTGAAGAAGGCCAAATGAAAACCATATGCAATTTAAGAGGAAGAGGAAGGGTCTCTTTCTTAGCCCATCAACCTAGTTGGAATACAGTACTTAATTGATATTTTGCAGATACCTTCCAATGTTAAAGAGCCTTACATTCTAATGGAAAATAGCTACAATACATGTAACACAAATTTCTACAGCTAGACCTCATTAAAGTTGTTAGTTTGATTTTCCCACTGATATTTTAGTGAAGATATACAGCACTATATCAAATGGCCATCTTATGAAGTGAAACATTATTTCTGGCTGAAAAGACGGTCTTACCTTTATTTTTCTAAGAAATCCCAAATCTCAGAATATAGCCACTGTATCTTTTGCTATCATGAAAACAAAAAGGCCGCACTTCTAGCAGAAAATGGAATTGGTAAGAAAAGTTTCTCCTTGGGAGCTGAAGCTTCTTCAAGACTGAAGTTTCTTCAAGACTTTCTCATTCTTTGTTCCTGTGTCCAAAGCATCTCAAAATTAATTGCAGTAGACAAAGATAAGTACATATTCATATAGACACATTTTTCCAACCTAAGAGCAAAGAGATGTAGGAAAAGCACGATGGAACATGGGTTAGTCCGCAAAACCTAACACAGACCGAAAGTACGTTTAAGAATATCCGTTAAGTGATATGAGTTTCAAAAATTCCATTCATTCTTTTACCTGCATGCTTTAACTAAAAGGGAAAATTTGGTCTTGTTGAGATTAGTGCATGACTAGTACAGTCTTTAGTAGACACAGGATAACTGTTCCCAGGCTAACAGGAGTGTTCTCCTGTGTCACTTAGGGAACTGCACAGTGTATCATTACTCCACACTGGATTTACTGTCTTTAACCAGGAACAGAAGTTAATTCAGTCCATATTTGCATGAAAATACGGAGACTTCTGCATGCTATTTATCTTAGAGAATGCTGGTATAAGTGTTTTTCTTTGTGTAACAGAATTTTTCTTCCATCTCAAGAAATGTAATAGCAGAAAATGATAATTTCTTCTCCAGTTTCTTCAATTTAAAGATTGCATCATTACAAGAGCTGACCAAAGGTTGGCTATGGCTTCCTCAGTCTTTAAAAGTTTAATAATCTGAGTATCTAGTGCATTAAATGTAAATAGTCTACTTACAGCTTGCAAACTTTAGTCTTCAGCCACTGAGATTGAGATTAGATGTCTTTGAGGCATTTATTCTCATTTGAACTAGATATATTTCTGTCTCTTTTGTACTTTTTATGTTGTTACTTTGTTTTTATTCCTAGAAAAGAAAAGAAAAAGAAGGCATCCCTCTCTTTGGGATGTCTGGTCCTCCCAAAGCAGCCCTTAATAATACTTTTCTCCAAATGTAGTGAGAATGAGCAGCCACTGTAGAAACTCTGTAGATAAAATAAAGAAAATCTGTGTAGACACAGATTGGGTCAAAGAGAACACAGAAGGTGAGAAAACAGAAAGTGAAAGCTTTCTACTAGGCCACTGTTTCTCTTCTTTATAAAGACAGAAGACTTCCAAGTACTCCTACAGGAAATATATTTAAAATACTAACCTAGAATTTACCTAATACTAGTTACTATTAATCTGGAATTACATTTTCACAAAGATACAATAAGTGATACCACAGTTAGAGCTTCTAATTGTTTAATAACATAAAGTCATTCCGACGATTGCTAACCACAAACTCTTCCAATGTCCTGGTCCTTTTGAGTAAGGGACTGATTCAGCGCATCTTACTGTGGTGAGTCACTACTGGAGAGGCTCCACCGAAGGCATCTGAAAGCTGGGTCTCCAGTACTACTACCCTCAGGGGTTCATGACTCTCATACTGCCACCGATGATACTTATCCACCAATGCATATTTTCCACCGAATGCAGCTTTCCTTGGGGGCACATAGGGGACTTCCCCATCCTTTTGCCTATTGCGTGCATCTGGATTCTGCCTGTGAAGTAGCGGTGTGGCTGAAATCTGATCTCATGGTCAGATACACTGCAAATAAGCAAAATGTGTAAGCAAGCGCTGTTGCTTGCAGGCTTTAAAATAATATGAAAGGGGTACTATAGCTTCCTAATAAAAGACTAATCACTAATACTAAGCATTCATATGACATTTCTTTTCAAAAGAGGGGGTGTAGCTTCAATCCAGTTGTTAAAATATTTGCCCATTTACAAAATATTGAGGAAATCATCTTTAATGTGTGTTGAGGGATTAATCTTTAATGTGTGTTGAGGGATTAATCTTTAATGTGAAAATTGTTAATAACACTAGCATTGCAGGTAATTTCAATAAATCTGTATTTTGAATTAGAGGACAAGGCAGTCACAGAGAACCTTTTTTCACATGTAACCCTATCGCCTAGTATCCATCTCCCTGTTTGTTATATCCTCTGTATCTCCAATGGATAAGGGATGCAGCTTTGTATCTACTAATGCTATATATCAAGGTAGTATAGTAGTATCAGTGGTAGTCACAGCAAAAATTGAAGGAAGGATGTTGGCAGAATTGTGAGCCTTTTGTCCTGAATTTATAATAGGCCTAGGCCATGTCAGAGTAATTTAATTACAGAATTTCAATTAATAACTCATCTCATATAGTTTTAAGCATCTTTTTTTTCTGTATTATGCAGATATTTGCAACACACTGAAAAAAAGTTTTACTTTTTTTTTTTGATCTGTTGTCTTTGGCTCTCACCACAAGGCTAGAAATTTTCATAGGCAGGTCCAGATTCTACAGTTTTACTGTAGCTGAAGGTGATGATAGAGAATTATTTTGACTGATATCATGTTGACCAAAATAATTTTTATTTGGGGTACATTATCCTGATTCAGCTTCCAAGAGTGAATCATAGGTAAAGTATCAGGCCTAGTCAGAGGTGATTCCTGATGGACAGACTATACATATTCTTTCCTGTGGGACTCGTTCCTGAACTCTTCTGCCTACATGGCATCAGCATTTATTTTAAGACTGGTTGTAATATCCTTCAAATTCCAAGACATGATATTGCTTCAAAAAAAGTTTCAAACTATATCCTCATGCACTTAAGCTCCCTTTCAATGTAATAATGAGCTGGAAAAGATAGTTGCGTATTATTGTCACACTGTCCCATGGCAAAATGTGTTGATTCCATCTGAAATGTGATTTAGAAAAGAAGTGGGGCTATTCAAAATTAGACACTCTTATAAAGACCATTATAGGATGATACACCAGTCATGGCTTTGACTAAGTGAAATCTCATGTTAGAGAGAAATGCCAGACAATGAATGGAAATCTTGGGCAACTATAGGGATATTTGAAGCGTTAAGTTATTATAAAAATATCTTAACCCAATTTTAGATGAACAAGAAACAGCATTATTCACAAAACTACTTGTCCAGATTCAGTATTATTTGTTGTATGTTCCCCATACTCTAGATTCAACTAATTCCTAATCCTTTTTTTACTCAAAATTTAAATGTGCTGACAAGTAGAACGCTGGAATATATACCAGTATCCACTGTGGAGGTGTTAAAGAAGTCACAATAAAATATCAGTTAGCAGTATCTAAATACACTGCAGTATCTATTTCGCTTTGTTTAAAAAAAAAAAAGCAAGCTCTGTTTGTAAAGTAATGCTCTTTTCTAAATTTTTCTAGGGAAACTTATGAAAATGCATTTGCAACACAAAATATGGCTTATGAACCTAAAAGAAATGCCAAACTAAACTCAGAAAATTAACTGAATCATTAAGAACCATGCAGCTGGAACACACACTTTCGTAGCCTTACTAAGTCCCAGGAACTAATCAATACTAAATATGAAAGAATAAACTTTGTATAACACAAGATTAATGGATTGTATTTAGACTTCGACAGTTGTCTAGGAAACTGAAAGGAAAAAATTGGAACTTCTGGCTGAGAGGCTTACATACAATTCTCAGCTGAATGCGATCGTAACTACACAAGGAGGAAAATGCACAGAAAGTCAGCATGAAAATAGAGTGCTTTATCCCTGTGGTTTAACACAGCCTATGAAAAACGTACATGGATTTTTTCAAGGCGTTCATTCAGGCATCATGGAAGTGCCTAATAAAACTTAACCAAGCCCTAAGTTTGGAATGTTTTCTGAATGGATTATGGAAAGAATATTTTGATGTAGTCACTATATGTGTGTAATAAATCCAAAGGAGCAAAGCCTATGAGGTACAAGTTCTACCACCTCTTTAAAAGTTGTCTCTTGTAATGTGGAAATTAAAGCATATCAACTAAATATTGTACTAATTAGAGGCCTTTATCTTTAATTAATATACACTACAGAATAATAGCTAGTGTTACAGCAGCTACCAGAATTCTAGTATTCTTCCTATTATAACACAAACTAAAGCAACTTGATATGTAAGAATTACATGGCAAGTAACTTAGACTGGTGTTAGTAAAAACCTTTCAGGAAAACTCCTTTAATACTCTGTTACAGCTTCACTCAGTAGGAAGAAATTGCTTCCTAACACAGGTTGAATTTTTTTTTATATTGCTTTTGGTCTGAACTTTTGTCTCAGGTCAGACTTTTTCATATAAACATTATTGCCTTAAATATTAGTGACAGGCTTTTCTTCAGACATTTCACCTGAATGGAAGTAAACATTAGGATTGCCCTCTCTATTTTTTCAGTTCAATCTCACCTTGGATGCTTGGGCCCTTTTGAGATTAACTACTTATTTCTGCCATCAAGTTTATTTCACTTAGACCTAAAATAACATCATAAATAGATTGTCTCTCTTACTGTAAACCCTAGCACTTTTGCTTTTATCTGTCGTACACAAGTTTTACAGATGATTGGGCTTTAAGTTAAAATAAAGTGAAACAGAATTTTAAAAAAAAGATTCAAAGCTGTTTGTGATGAGTGGAATTTGCTTTGCTCCTTGTTAGGGTGCAAGAGTGCAAGTTAGGCATATGCCTTCACTCATTTAAAAGTGCTCTCTGTGTAACATAGAAGTTATCACAGGAAACATTAATTTTTGGACACAGTTTAGATTTAGGGAATTCTTTTCATCTAAAGAGTGCTTTTCAATGGAGAACACACTCAAATATCTGTTCAAATAAGAACAATTTATCTATGGTTAAAAGTCTCTTTGTGAAGTTAGGTTAACTTTTACAAAATGTATAAGGCTTCTTCAATCCTATGACATAATGTCCTAATTTTGTAGTCTACCAGCTTGACCCTTATTACTTAACCACTGCACAATCACATATCCATTCAAAAGTAAATGCTCTTAACACTGGTAACTGTAGAGAAATCTCGGTGCTCAAGGAAATCTAGTTGGCATCATGTTAACTGCATCTGAGAAAAAAAATCCCATGGTTTTAGGTGGGACAGAGGCGAATTCACCTTCAGGTTTCCAAGATCACCACACATGTATTTCAAATATTAATAAAAAGGGATAAAAATACTCTTGTATCAAAGTCTTGGTACAGTTACACAGTTGTACTGCATGACTGGCTTTTGAGAAGACAGTGAGTTGTTTGCGAAGAAAGTGCATTCATTTTAACATCTGAAAACTTTTTATTTGGACATATTTAAAATTAGACAAAGAGCTTTGGTTTTGTGAGAGTATATTTTTAACCAACATAAATTTGGAATTCCTCAGTGTGTCCAAATATTAAAAGATAGTACAATAGCACATAACAAAGGGCAGACTTTTCAGGAGACTCGAACCAATGTAGGCATGAATTTGGGACATGTGGGCCCAGATTCAGGCTACATGGCCTCAGAAAATCTCTGCTTTTATCCCAGGACTACCAGACAGTCAAAAGACATGATTTATGAGACATTATGGCAGTTTTTTTCTCAATGAACACAGTAGCCAGGCCACATAGTGCTGTGTAGACATATATAAAAGGAACTATTTTTCCTGTGAACAATTAATTTCCTTTTATTCCTTACTCATTTTAGTTCTTCACCTGCATTTCTGTAGTGATTTTGAGTACAAGCTTGTAACTTTTTAGAAACCTATATATAATCATACATAATAGTATTTTGTGGTTAAGCAGATCATGCAACTATTTGTGCTAGCCACAAATTTCACACACACATATAAAAGGAAGTTTTTCACTTCACATTGTTCTTAAAATAAATTATACTAAAAGACCAGAAACATTGCTCCCCTCTCATATGAAAAAGGAGGGCCTATTATTTAATTAGCAATCTCTAATTTAAGCATAAATCATCTATAAATGGAAATTGCCTGCTATGTATCTCTAGCCAAAGATCTTCCTGTTAAGTGGTTATACTGGGGTATAGTAAAGGGGATCACAGAGCCAACAGTACTGATACTCCTCCAAGACATTTTCCATATTGGCATCTGTGATATCCTTTCAGACTTACTAGTGTCCCTCATACTTTCATTCAGGAAATCCTGCAAAGAATATGAGGACGTGCTTGATGCAGTGCAGTTGTAGTGAGTCAGCTGTATGTGCTGTTCAGCTGATCTATACATATGTAGTAACTTCAACACATGTGAAACACATCAGTTTTGCTGAGCAGGTAGCTCAACAATACAGCATGTATGCAGTCAATATATCCGGGATGTGCCAGACTCACTGCATATGGACTACACAGTCAATGTATATATATTCAAAACGTGATCATTTGATAAGAATATATGACATCCAGCAAGTTGACGGATCAAGTCAGGAATCCAGAGAAGTAGCAGGAAAAACAATTCCAGGTTGAAAAAGGGGCCTGTGCACATGGTAGCTCTATGATTACACTTGCCTAAGTAAAACTACTCAGTAAGAAGAGATCAATAACAATAAAGAATGAATGACAAATAATTAATCTGAGCATAAATAACCTTTTCCTTAAGGTCTTTACATGTGGAAGAGCATCATAAAAGCTTAAGCTCTTCAATTAAATTTTAACTTTTTAGTTGCATTTTTAACTGTAAAATACATTTCATGATCTGTCTTAGTTGGTAGAGTAAGTGAACTGTAATTTTTTGTAGGAAGCCCTTACCAAGACTGGTGACCACTTTAAAGTTTAGCAACAATTTGAAATGGCAGTTTTGGGGTGGGTTGGCTGGTGGTTTTGGTTTGTTTGTTTGTATTGTAATGAAAAGAAATCCATTTGGGATGGGTAATGAACAAATGAGAGACCAGATACTTTCATGACCTAGAATTTAACTTGCTTACTCCTGTTTAGAATTACAGTGATAGTACACTTGCATTATGGTTACTCGAGCATATGGTGCTCCTACTCTGTATTTATATTTTGAAGTAATACAGTCCCTGTCTGAGCTGCTCTTATGCCTAGTCCCTCTGCTTTACCTCATCATAAGACAAGGAAAATCAAGCAATAACACTGTCACAATAATATACTAGGGTTTCCAGTTGTCCATAAAGAAAATTTTGATGAAAGCAGATGAACTGGTTTTAAGATACCAGCTCCGATATCAAGGTCCTATGGGAGGGCAGTCAGTACAAAACTTAGAGAGAGATGCCATTGGCAATGTGCTTCAGAGCTTTTAATCAGGAGTGGTAGCTGTAATGAGTAACAGCAGCTTTCCACTGAAGAGGGTGCAGTTTCCTATAGATGGATTTTATGGTGGTTGGCACTTGATTTGATGGGCTCACTGAAGCCATAGCTCCGAGTGTGTACATTTGTTCTGTAAGCAGTCTGAACTAGTGAGCATCAATTTTATTACGATACTTTAAACCTTTTATTTATTCAAGTGAGGGTGAAAAAACAATATTCCTTGCAAATGGCAGCAGTATATATTACTGATTAACAGCTATAAGGTAAAAAAATATCGAATAGTTACACTGAGTGGCAAATAAGCTAATTAGACTTCTGAAAGTTAAGTCTCTAACTTCTAACTAGAATTTTCTGATAAAGAATGGAGTAACTGTAACTTCCTGAAACTTACTTTCAATGACAATAGTAATTTTCAGAGTTTAACAAATAGATAATCTTAACAAATAAAGTACCAAATATCAGAAACTTGCATGTATTTCCCCTTAGGTTTAACTCAAGCAGGGTTCAAGCAATTTTTTCATTTGTCACCTTAGGGCAAGAACCGCATATGGGTAAAAAGGGTCAGGATTTGCACTTTAGAGAACAAGGTCACAAGTTGCTTGCGTTGTACAAAAAACTCTCTTAGTATCTGCTGTTCTCTGGTCCATCAAAAGTTGTGGGACTCCAGCAATGTAATTACTACATAGCATACATGTAGCAAATTATACAGGGCTGCGAACGTCAGCAGCAGCAGAAAATGGATACCATCAGTCAGAAAGTTCGATCTTACATCCCAGCATCCTTTTTGCTTCTAAAATCCTTAGTCTTCTGAGGGCAAATACATTTATCTCCATGCCTAATCTTGATAAGGTACAAGTTAACTCATCTAATGCTATCTGATGAAGAAAAAGAGGTGAAAATACAAAATGTGACATCACCATATTGATTAAGACCCCCATACTTTCTATACTTTCTACTTTCCCTTGATCCCTCCCCACTGCAAGTTACCTGATCATAAAGGGGAATGACCAAATTCCTACTCTGAGAGACTCTGAGAGGGCACAGGGGAATTGTTTCATGCTCTCTAATGAAAGCATGAAAGCCTCTACCTCTGCTAGCATCTAGTATTATTTAAACAGAACTTTACAACACTGAGCTTAACTGGGACAACTAAGAAAATCAGCATGGGTTCTTAACTTCTTCTCATTAGAGGGAAAAATCATGAGCTAACAAAAGAAGTGTAATTTCCATAAATATCAAGGCCTAATAAACAACATATCTGTTTAACAGATGCTTGAAGCTTCACATTACTGCAGCAGCTCACATTCTACTCTTTAACAATCTTTCCTCACAAAATGGAGATGTGTAAGAGAGCAAAAATTAAACTGTTATGAGTTAGTCGTCTTCTGAAACTGTTTTCTTGACAAATCCATTATGAAAGGACAAACATGATATGTTTTTAAAACAAAAATCATTATTACTATTTATTTATTTTGAAGTTACACAAGGACACCACGGGCATATTGATTTGGCACCATAAAAAATACAAATTAAAAACTTCATTCTTTCATATCACTACTTCAGGTACAGGCCTCACTTGCTACTCTGAGTACCACCTGAGACCCAATCCTGCTTTCTTTTTCTTATATGGATTGAGATGCTGATTTGTAAACAGTGGGCTCCTTATTCTGGTGTACGGGGTTTTTTGGCATTTTTTTATTTCTACTGTTTTCTCTTGGAAATAATTTCCAAATTAATACTATGATAACATATATAGTTTTAATGTGAACGTGTGTCTGTAGAACCACTACTGAAAAAAAGAATTCACATATCAAAGTGATCTTCAATAGATATTTTCCTTTTACCTTTAATAACTGACTGCTTTAATTATTACTGATAACAATGAATGAGACAATAGATAAATGGAGAATAACATGAAATATAATAATTCTTGTGCTGATTTCTTCAAACAGTCCTATTAAGAAGCATGTATTAAGCTAGACAGTAATGTCACAGACAAGATGTGAACTGCATCGTCGGTGTGGACCTCTGGTTAATTAACAGTTGGTGAGCCCATTCTCTCATGCACACAGACTCACAACCATGCAAAAAATGGCACCGAAAGAAAATACTTCCTTACATATGTTTTACAAAATCTAGCTAATAAGGGAATTTCTTTAAATACCGTATATATATATTGAAAATAGCAGTAACAAACCACATAGATTTTATTCCTGGATCATCAGAATCTGAGATGCTCAGAATCTTATGAGACCTGGTGTTCTGAGCCTGAATATCACCCGATTTTTCTTCTTAGAAAACAAGGTCACTTCTGTAAAATGCTAGGAATTAATTTAGTATACCTTGATTATAAAATGATCTGATTTTGCAAGTAAGACTACTGCATCGCAACATCACATTAAGAGTAAGAGGCCAGATATCAGATTTAACGAGGTTAAAGTGAAAAAATCACACCACCATCACAATCAGTCAGTACAAAATGGCTTTGAATTCCCCATTCCATCTTTGACTCTACCTTAACAGCAAACCAGAGGGTACAATCTGATTCTGAAACGTGGAAAAGATGATATTGCTAAGATTTATTATGGGTACAATTAAACGTTTTGCCAGCTTACCTGATTGAAAGAGAATGACAAATCACTGCAAAGCCCAGCATCCAAAAATCATATGGTAATATATGTCTCCTCCTGAAATAGTCCAGATTTCCATCCAAACAGCTTTACAAATTAATTATCATTTCTGTATTCTCAGTGGAAAAGAAAACACAGAGAGCTTTCCAGAATCCTCTCTGATTCTGCCTCCGCTTCCTGTTCTCAGTCTCACTCTATGGTACCCAACATATATCAGAAAACAGCTTATTAGGAGAAGGGGGGGCTGAAGGGTGGGGGAATGGAGGGGGAGAAGTGGTGAAAAAAATGCAGCACCTAACGTGGCAGCTCCACCTACTGGTAAAGATAATGAATACGTACAAAGCATCCGCTTACGAGACATCTTTATCCCAGTTTATTCTGACCTACTAAGTTCCTCCAGGCAAGAAGCAGAATAGACCAACAAAACCACACTGATTATTGATCTAACCCTTTTAAAGACTTTTACTTAAAAAAATTAAATTTAAAACCGGTTGTCTATATACATTCAGCAGAGTATTTAGTTCTAAATGTGCTGTTTCCTTTAAAAATCCATGGGAAGAGAGGAATGTGTAAATAAGAAAGCATAGACAGTGACTGCACCCCTAACTGGTGTACGCTGAACTTGCTGATTATCTTGATACTGTCTTATTCAATAAATACTACTGTGCATTTTTGTCATCATGTTAATTACTTTTCTGTGCCTAAAATGTACTATGCTTATGTAAAAACCATAGCTCCAAGTCTTTCCCTTAGACAGGATTCCTGGGCATGTGCAGATTCACATCTGGTTACCTAGGATTCCTCTGGCCATCCTGGGAAGAATTATTAGAGCAGTGGCTCCAACATCGCCTGGTCCATGGGCAACGCTATTGAGTGAATAATGTGCTTCAGGCAACATATTATTTTGTCCTGCGTGTCAGTTTGAGGAGTATTGTGGCTGTGGAAAGCAAGACATAGAAACACTGAGCAATGTCAGCAAGTGTGTGCAATATATTGACTCATAGCCTTGGGTTAGAGAACACTACAGTTCCCAACTGATTTAAAATCAAGCTCCCAGCTTTGTTCAGTCATGTGGGATTTAATAAACAAACATTACTCCACAAAAGAAAAAAAGAGTATAAGAGACAATGAATATTTTACTATCTGGTAGCTCCTGTATTTTCTTTAAGCACCTCTTCAGTAGTGGCTAGAGATAGCCCCATTCTCTGTCCCACTGGTCACACACTTTGTTTTGGAAGCGAGGACTTCAGGACAGCCAGAACGTATCCAGCCTGACAGCCGCTACCAAATCACAACTGCACAAAGCAGCAGTAGTGGTGACAACTGCCTACAACTGATGTCCCTTATCTCCAATATCATACAGATACCCCTAGTTAAATTAGCATACTTAAACCACAATCCTTAAGCATTTGTGTCAATTTGTGAGTAGTCCTGTTGATTTCAGTTAAGCCTGCTGTGCGCTTGACAGATATAAATACCAAATTCCTGAATTTGGCTAATAACAGCAAACAGAAATACATTTTCAGAGGATGTGTGTATTCTGTATGTAAAATGATCTGATTTTGCAAGTAAGACTACTTTACAGAGTACTACTTTACAGAGTAATCTCTGCATATTAAGTGAAAGAGATGTTCCCCCCACTTGCAAATGCAGCTGCATTACTTTCCTTGTTTGTTTTTGTAAAACAGGGGCTCACGGGGACACTCCTGATTACACTGTTCAAGCAAATCCCCCCTTTCATTTCAAAGAGACTTTGAGGGTGTGAACATATACCACAGTTTTATAAGAAAAAAAGAGATTTGTTCTCCCTTTGATTTTAATACTTACATTTTCAAACTTTCAGAAGTTAAAAAGGAATGTATTTCTAATAAAAACATTCATTGTCTCTAAAGCATTGGTTTTGCTATCATAAGATTATATTAATTTAGCAAACCCATGAATGAACAGAAGCTGGCGTCTTGGTTTTAAACTGCTTAGGAACACTGTTTTGCAACTGTATTGTGTTTTGAAAATCAAACCAGTCCTTGGATAGGACTTTCATTTGCTACATGCTGCATTTCTTTTATTTATTATTTTTAATCTTAAAATTTCCTCTTAGCGGTCTTTGGAAGTTTTCTTTAGCAAGTCTTTATGTCATAGTCCAAGTGCAATCATCTAGTAACATCCTAGTTAAGGGTGGGTTATACATGTTGCATCTGTTTCTCCTGGAAAAATACAGAAATTCTGATCTAAATAACAAACTATTTCAACCTCATTAAAAACTGGGAAACATAGTCATTAATACCAGCAGTGTATGCATAGAAAAGGGTGTATAAAAAGCAGTTCTGAACCTGAGCTGGTCCAGAGATTTGATTCTCTGATAAGTTTTACAACAGCATATTCTTAGAATAACTAATTTGTATGTGTTGATGTTCCAAAAGATGGTTAGATTAACATCATATTACTAGAGAACCAGTCCTGGTTTTTTTGTGGTAGTGGCCTTATATTGATGGCAATCTTCTGTGATGTACCGGTTGGCGCAATGACTAAACATAATGAATTCCTGTATACCAAGACAGTCTTCTCATAGGTGTAGGTCTGATATTAGAGAAATCTTGTGTCACTGATTTAAACAGTTCAATTATCAACCCTCATATTAAATAAAAAATCCAGAAAAGTTTTGTTTGTAGAAATCATCATACCACACAAAGTCATAGTAAATATTCATTTATTAATATGACTCACATATGGCTCCTGTTCTTCTTTAATCAATGTACAAGATTGCCTGTATAGCAATTCAAATTCATTGACACCAGAGTCTTTGATTTACTGAAACAGAGTTTGAATTATGTTCTTAAGTATTCCTTAGCACTTTTTAATCTATCAGTGGAACAACAGGGCAGAAACAAATAACTATGCAATATGCACAAATAGACATTTATACTACAAATACATCAAACCATCTATATGGAACAAGCCCCCCCACACACAGCCTGAATTTTTAAACATGAAAATTTCATTTTAAAAAATGAACTTTCACCACGAATCTATGCAAAATGCATAGATGTGATACATACTATGTATCTCAAATGTATGCACACTGTGTATACAAAATTTCTCTCCCTCCTTTCCTGCCTCACTAGATCCCACTGAACAATTGACTGCCAGATATGAAAATCAGAAGTGGTCATTTAAAAGACAACAACAAATAGACTGCTTTGACAAAAGTAATTTATAACAATGCCAGCCTGGCACTTGTTTCAATTTAAATTATTAGTATAACTTTTAATGAATTATCACTGGAAGTTCATTTCAGAAATTACATTTAAAAATATAACTTGAAAAGCCCTGACATTTCTAAATAATCTGTTTGCCTGGGAACCCTGCCCCAGGTGCAGTTATGCTCTCAGTAATGAGTGAATAAATGCAAAGCTATTCAGTCACTTTTAACTAAACAGCTGAAACAGAAAGGTTGAAGTATCTTAGTTGCAAAGAGAAAAATAATTCTGAAGTGTTAAATATGAATGAATACAGCCCCTATATGAGGTCTCATATAAGGGCAAGCCCTGTACATAGCTCACGTGTATCTTCTCAGCAATGCAGTCATCAGCATGTTTTAACATCAAATATTTTGGTTTTGATTAATACCATTATTTTTGGACAGTAATTCTTTTTAGGCATTCTCAGGCACTTTTGTGAACACTATACATTACTTATAATTTGTCAAATTAACACATACTTGAAAGCACCAAAATATAAGACATGCTTTCATATCTATTCCTTTGACTACTTACCTGTATTAGCCTTTGAAAGTGACCTAAACTGCAGTATTTAGCTAAGTGTGATGGATCTGACTTTAATTCAAGTTCAAGACTGGCTGATATAAATGTATAAATGTATTTTTCCAGCTTTGGTTTCTTTCTTTTTTTCTCCTTTTTGTCTCTAGACTGCAAAATCAAAAAAACTGCTTTTAATAAATTTTGTGCTTGTAATAAATTTTGTACCAGAGTTAGTAAAGCATATTTACAAGCCATGGACCTGCCATAGTGGCTTTCCAGCTAATAATCCGCACTTTTACTTGAGAATCTATTTTTATTTGACTCCCATTAGGGTGGTAAGCAAAATTTAGGGAAGGCAATACATTCAGATGCAGTGGAAGAATCCAGTCTAACATTTAAGGAAGATCAGTGGTAGGCTTGCAAAGGAGTTTCGACAGGTTTGGGTTTTTTTATTCAAAAACTTGTAGGATGCACATGTCGAATTTCAAAACTGGGAAAGAAAATACAAAATGTGGCAAGCAGTCAAATGATATAGAACAGAACTGCAGAACTTCCTGGGGTAAAGAGGAGCCTGAGGATACACCTCAACTCCACGTCTTTGCTGTATCATCACTAATAACATAATATTCTGTTTGTATTGGATCACTTAAAAGTATAAGCACTTCATCATAACTTAAGCCTTTGACTACTAAAATATTTTAATAGGCCATAGAGCATGCTATCTGAAAAATTATCTGCTTTAAGGTATTCATAATACTATTATAATAAAGACGTGATCAGCAATCTGTACTTCAATGGTTTCAATAATAATACAAAATTATTTGAACATTAATGTTACTAAATAATAGTTAGACTCCTCCTACTTTTGTAGAAAAACAATACAAAGGCTATACCCAAATGGCCTCAGACAATGCAGTCCCAGTAATTCCATTGTTTTAGTAGAAATGAATTAAAAATAAGTCTCAAAGCATAAACCACACCAATCACCTTCCATATGTGCCTAAGTGCTTTCAAAATATTGATCTCCACTTACAACTTTCCTGTCATTCCTGTCTTCTCCCAAGTAGTTAGCAATAGGACAAGAGGAAATGGGCTCAAGCTGCACCAGGGGAGGTTTAGATTGGATATTAGGAAAAATTTCTTCACAGAAAGGGTAGTCAAGCATTGGAACAGGCTGCCCAGAGAGGTGGTGGAGTCACCATCCCTGGAAGCGTTCAAAAAACGGGTAGATGTGGCACTTTGGGACATGGTTTAGTCTAGTCTACCCTTAATTGGTTTAGTGTGCACTTGGTAACGTTAGGTTAATGGTTGGACTGGATGATCTTAAAGGTCTTTTCCAACCTAAATGATTCTATGATTCTATGATAACTACAATCACAATTATAAAATTATTGTGAATTGAACAAAATGTACACAATAATCACTGTTTAGAGATGTCTTAAAATATTCAAATTATATATACCATATACACACACACACACACTTTGTCTATATATATAGAAAGAGTAGGGATCTTGTGTATCTACATTTTGAATAAATAAGATCATGTGAGATTGATATCTGTTTATTCCAGTGGTCTAACAGTGGCCAGTACCACAGGCTTCCAAGTTCAAGATAATTAGCAGCAGCCAATAGTAAAATAACTGGTCAATAAAAAGATTTTTTTCTTATACCAGTGATCCTCAAGCTAGAGGTGGGTCTAGCTGGCACACTACTCGGCTGCAGGAGCTTCACAGCCAACTTGGCATTGTTAATTACTTAGCGAGACAGTTGGTGAAAAGTCCCATAGGTTAACTGGAAAGATGTAGCTTTCCTACTATATATGTGCTAGGAGTTTCTATCCTCTAGCATGTAGCAGGCACTGCATCTGCTGCTACTACAGAAGTAGTTTAGGAATTTCTGGGTGCTAGGAGCAATATTCCTTCTAATTTTAATAATCTTGTGTGACTTTTTATTTTGTCTATTTTGGCATAAGACAGGAGAGTCATAGAAAGCAATTAATTCATAAGGAAATACTTCTTTGCATAACATATAATATGCCTTAAGAACTTACAGATACACAGGCCAACAGCCTAGGAGGATTCTGAAAAACACTAGATATTTATGTGAGTAATAGGAGTTAGAACAGGGAGCAGGCGCTGACTCAGATAATAAGGATTCAGTATCTAAGGCTTGCAAGCTTCTTGTGTAACTTTCAGAACATAATGTATGTTTGTATCTCTGTTCCTCATCTATGGAATGGGGATAATAATTCCTGACTTCAGAAGACGCTATAGGATAAATTAATTTTGTTAGCCAAATGTGCTGTAGAGAACAAGACTGAGGAGGTATTTTAATGTTCCCTGTAATGTCCAAAGAGGCCAGCCAGGCCTAGGAAGCTATTATTTTAGGCACTATATATTCACAGGACACAGACCATGTTCAAAAGAATCTGCTATATATATATGACATGACAAATAAACAAAGATGAAATGCAAGCAAGCAGTTTCAGAGTGAACAAATACAATTTCAGATAGACAGATTTTAAGAGGTGGACAAATGAATTAAATGATACCTCAGCAACGAGTGCAGTAGTGCTCTCAGAGCTAGTAACAAAATCTAATAATGTTCTCCCAGGACACCTATAAACACAGAGATTGCATTCATATGTTTTCATTCCATTTATTGCTACTGAGTCATGTGGTTTAATTGGTCAGATGAAAGGTAATCATCACTTGGAGAGAGGGGAGGTTTTGTTAAGCAAACCTCAAGTTATGATTTATTTATTTGCTAGTCTTTTAAAGCTGGAATGCCTAGAAGAATTGCTCTGTTTAATAACATATGCTTGCCAAGTTGATTTCGCATTAGAAAGTTTCTCTGCATCTCACAGTATGCCTAGCAGTTATCTGCACTGAAAATAGTACCTTATAATTAAACCACAAAAATAAACCACTGAGAGAGATGACACAAAATCTCAAACAATTGACTCTAATATGCAAAAGAAAAATAACTTTGCCTTGATCTGCTTTTGGCCAGGAATGATAAAGATACAGAACATGTAAACTGTTTGGAGAATTGACTCGTGAAGTAAGCACAAGTTAATGCCTTAATGGTTCTGACTATAGGCATACTAATGTCTCGCAGAGGAAAGATGGAAGTGATATGTACTTTGAAAAACTGTTGTACACATTCCTTTTCAAATGTTTCTTCACTGTTGGTCATTAAAAGTGACTTCAGTGTTAGCCCCAGGCAGGCAAGAAATGACTGGCTTTACATTTTGAAAATATTATGAATGTGATTTAAAATATTCCCTTCTTCAGATGTAATTATCAAGACCAAATAGTTTTCATAACATAGAAAAATGTTCAGAAATCTTTTAAATTCCAAAGCTATCTTCTTAGGAGGAGGCAAAAAACCTGGCAGCCTGCACTAATACACCTCAGATGCAAAGATTTTAGGCATGAAAGAAATGTAACAAAATTAAAAGATAGCTGATATTTAGTAGTCACCAGGGCAATTTCTGTTAAAGTAACTCTGGAACAGGGAAAAAAGTTTGCTTCATATTTACAATCATCTTAAAGTTCAGTTTCACTTCAATGTGTAATTTGCAAAGGTGACTCTCAGACTTTAAAGGTAAGAATGATAGCCTTTATGATTTCATCAGAACTAAATAACAAAGGCTGATAACTTTTGATTGAGATTAATTTATGTCTTTTAATAAGATGACACATCAAGGAACCATGAACCTGTTCACTCTGCAGATCTGCTTTTTGCCTTAGCAATTTATAGATTCAGGTCTAGCGTCTGAGAGTTAAGAGATTGTGGATAAAAAAGACAAAAAGGAAAAGTATGGGTTCTAAATATGTGAAATAGCTATTTCTTTGAGGCGTGTAAAGGACAGGTGTAGATAAGTCTCTGTTGGCCAGAACAGCTACGGGCATTGCTCCTTAGGCTTAACATCTCATGCGCTGTGGAAACTGGAGTTTGACCTTTTGCTCCATGTCTTCTGGGTAAATGTTTTTGCATGATTTAATAGAATGGTTATTTTTTATGCAGATGACTGTTAGCCATACTCTGAGAGGCAAAGAGAAATTTCTGGTAGAAACAAGCTCTATCAGCACGGTTGAATAAGCAGAAAGATTCTTCTAGCTATCCTAGTTTTAAGACACACAAAAAAAAATCAGAAAATGAGATTTGTTCAATAGATATTTGTTTTCATTCCTATATAGTTACTAGTAATATGCTTAATAAAACCATGAATAAACCATGTTTGTAGGTGTTGTTGGAGAGCTTTAATAGATTTAGAATCAGCCCTGAGAGATTTACTGGAATTTGTTGATTCTCACAGCGCTCTTCTGAATTTTTCACAGAAAAACTTATTTTCTCATGTACTTGTAACTGGGCAGGTTTGTGCCACTGACAAATGCAGTATTTATAAGAAAATGTAAATTTAGAAAATTCCTGTGAATTTCAGCAGTTAATTTTCTATTGTCTTTGACTTATTGTGGCATTTAATTGTGGTATATGTAAGATATTATTATATCTCATTTTATTGTACTCTTCACAGAGGATACAGAAAAGCAAATCTAGCTTTGCCAATGAGCTTTACCGTTAAAATGTAATTGTCATATACCTACAGATTAAAGAAGTGAGAGAGTGATAGACTGTGGAAGGGTAAAAATTACGTAATAAAAAAAGAATAAATGTTTCTCTGAGTTTGAGAGAGAAAAAATAGTGTTTATAATGGAGCCAAAATGCACGTTTCTTCCCAGTACTCCTTGAACTAAATGGTTACTCTACAGCTAAGAATTACATATTAGTATTAGTATAAGTAATAAAGGTTTATATAATCTCCAAATCTCTTGTAGTACTTTTATCTCACTTTAAATATTTCAAACTTTATTAATTCAAATGATCTTGGATTTTTTAGATAGCATAGACATCCTTGTTTGGTTTAGAAGTAGGTTAAATTAATACTCGAAATTTTAATGTTACATGTTCCCATGAAATTATTGTTTTGTGAAAAGTACGTTCAATACATGACTTAATTAAAGTAGGCTTGAGAATATCAGCTTCACCAGTTTAGGCCTATAGTAGCCCTATGTTCATCCACGGTGTATTTCCATATTTATACAAAGCTGTCGAAGTATATTCAAAAGTATTTTACGTTACATGCACTTTGGACTGGGCATTTTGAAGTGCAAGCTCTTCGTGGGACGCCCAGATGCGCGTCAGCACCACGGACAGCGCCCACCCCCTCTCCGTTTAAGCAGCTACGAAAGTTAGTAACAATTATCCATACGTTTTGGTGAAATCCTTTTTCAAGGTATAAATATTATTTTTTATGTAAAAGAGTATTTCACAGCAAAATTTTCTTAAAACAACGTCAAATGAGAGGCTTTGGGTTTTTTTTTTTTTTGGGGGGGGGGTGACAATAGGATTTCTAAAACGCTCAGTCCATGCTCTCACAGTTTTGACCTATTACTCATTACTTGAACTATTTTAGTACTTTGGAGTTCTGTCATGGTCCAGGATCCCACTGCAGGGACTGAACAAGCATAGAAATGGATCTTTTTCCTGAAGAACTGACACCAAGGGTTTGTGATAACCATGACGACTGGTTTAAGCTGATACAAATCTGAGTTGCTACTGAAAGGGACAGTCTCTCCAGCAACTTCCCTGTGTTGACATTAGTGATTTCTGTGATGAGTTAGAGCATGGATCCTAATTAAAACTTCCACGGTTTTCATCTAGATCCATTCCTAGTTGACCCTCGCACTTTTTCCTCCCCCAAACCCCATGTTTTTGTCCGATGAAATTTTCCTCCACATGAGAATTGTTGAGCCAGTCCTGCATGCAGGTGGCTGGTAGCCATTTGATGTGACAGAGCAGGTGTAAGTGATAGAAAACCTTTAAGGAAATAGAGGGATAAAAGTAGACACACTCAGCTATACAGCATTCCAGTATAAGGCATCAAATTAGTAACAGTAAATCCAACATTGCTAACATGGGGATCATGGCTAGAGACAACTGGGGTGAGGCAGTCAACTTGCATATTAGTCTTTTATAACTGTTGTGGTTTAACCTGGCAGGCAGCTAAATGCCACACAGCCGTTCACTCACTCGCCCTCTCCCCAGTGGGATGGGGGAGAGAATTGGAAAAAAAAAAAAAAGTAAAATTCGTGGGTCGAGATAAAGACAGTTTACTAGGACAGAAAAGGAAGGTAATAATAATAATAGTAATAATAATATACAAAATAAGTGATGCACAATGCAATTGCTCACCACCTGCTGGTCAATGCCCAGCCAGTTCCCGAGCAGTGATCACTGCCCCCCCGGCCAGTTCCCCCCAGTTTCTATACTGAGCATGACATCATATGGTATGGAATAGCCCTTTGGCCAGTTTGGGTCAGCTGTCCTGGCTGTGCCCCCTCCCAGCTTCTTGTGCACCTGGCAGAGCATGGGAAGCTGAAAAGTCCTTGACTAGCATAAACACTACTCAGCAACAACTAAACCATCAGTGTGTTATCAACATTCTTCTCAAACTAAATCCAAAACACAGCTCTATGCCAGCTACTAGGAAGAAAATTAACTCTATCCCAGCCAAAACCAGGACAATAACAAATAGTATTCAGAGTACTAAAGAGCAGTTTCAAGATGCTATAAAACACAGAAGAGAGCCTCAGATGAAAATAAGTAAAACAGATCACCATAAAAACTCTTTGTTGAGCAATAATTTAATAGTCCTGGCTAAATCCAAGCATCCATTCATTTTGTCTTACATAACAATTCTTTTTCCTCTGGCTTTCAATAAAGATATAAATGCAATTTTTATTTTGCAGAGTCAATAATCAAAGGGGGGAAAGGCAGGCACTCTTATTTTCCACAATTTTGTAGTGGTGGGTTCTGAATCAAGAATTACTTTATTTTTAAACATAACGTGGATTAGTACATAGTAAAATAAAGATATCTGGCAGAACCTTGAGTTTTCTGCAATTATTTGTATACAGATGTATCCAAATACTTCATTAATAAAAAAAAAAAAAAGAAAAAAAAAGTTGTGCAGTTTAAATCTCAAACCAATTTTTAAAAATATGTAAGCATTTATTGGTCCTAACCTACTTACTTGATTTTAAAGCCGTATAATCAAGGGCTAATATGCGATTTAAAACTAAAATACAGCTGTTTTGATAGGGTGTCAAGAATCCTGCTGAGCTCATGTCCTTGCCAGTAGGTGGAGCCAGCACGTAATATGCTGCCTCCTTGTTTCCTCCCCCTCATCTCTTCCCCCCCCCCCCCCCCCCTTTTTTTTTTCTCGGCACAACCAATTTTCTGATCGATGCTGGGATTCAGAGTGAATCTCAGAACAGGAAGCAGGCGAAGAGACTACAGAATACTGCAGAGGTTCCTTTGTTGCTTTGATGGGGAGGTTCTTTCTTCATTTCTTTCCCGTTTCATTTCAGTGACATTAAGAGTTTACAAGCTTCTTTGCCCAGGAACCTGAACCTGCAGTAGAAGGAGCCTTCATCATCTACAAGTGTATGGATATTTCTTATGCCATGATTTGTAATTCTCTTTTAATCAGGTAAGACAACATGATATTTAATTAAAATGCTTAGGCAACAATTTCCAGTTGTTTTGTACCAAGGTTCTTCTCCTGTGGTGCCACACCTAGTTTTCAATTAATATTAATAGAGCAAGAGGAGAGGAAATAATAGCCATCTTTGCCACTGCACGGATTTTTCATAGTATTTAACTAGGTCTTAGTATAATAATAATAAATGTTCTTTTGAGTTCTCTGGTCCTACGTTTTTTTAAGATTGTATGTTTATCACTAGAAGTAGTTTTGAGCTTGTATTTTTCATCCTAATTGTGGTAATTTGTTGCTGTTGTTTTGAAGTGGTCATCCACAAGTGTTTTCTTTTTCTACTGGAGGTTATATTGGTGCTGTATTCAGAATATAAATTGGAGTGTATTTTAAAGCATATTAATACATCCCTGGGATTGTCCAGTTTTAATGCAGAAATGTGCTGTTGCTTCTTTATACCATCTTCAGTCAGAAGCTTTCTTTACTTCCTAAATTCATCATTTTTTTTCTGTGAAGTATAGGAGATTTACAGGATTCTCCCCTCCCTCATCTCCCAAAACAGCTTCTCCTTGATGGAAGACAGAATGGAGGACTTGTCTGTGACTAAACATGGTTTTGCACTACTGCAAATATCATATGAAACACATGTGTTTTGTGAATCATTTTATATATACATAAAAGAATGAACTTTTATTGTAAAACCCTCATTCCATATTGCATGAGAAAGAAAAATATTCTTTTCATTATTTTTTTTTTAGATGCATGATACACACTGGGAGAGACAGCAGAATGACTCAGGAGGTGGGAAGCTCATGCAGCACCCCCTGACTCTTCTTTCAAATCTTCTGGGTTTTTTCTTACCTTCCCTTAATTACAGCAATAATTTATTTAGTCAGGAAAAACAACATAGAAATGCATTGACTTACACAGTCACAGATCAGAGAAAGGGCTTGGTAGCCAGTATGTGAGAAGAAAGAACGGGTGATTAATTGAAATGCATTTGCGTTCTATTATAAGATGGTAAGCAGGAAAGCACTGAATCAAAATTTTCACACACCTGTGTAAAGGTAAACTTTTTTTTTTAGCAGTGATTAGTGAAGCAACAGAAAATTGCCTGTTGGGATTTGAATGCTAGATGCTGCCTTGGCTTTAGATGATTCCTTAGATACATGTGAAACGTTGAAAAGGTTCACACGCATTCTTGCTACCTATGCATGTTGCCTGCTTAGTGGTATTTTTCTGATCAATGTTTACAATATGTATAGATGGGTATGGCTCAGCCATTGTAGTGCCTAAAGATATCTTCACTACATGGTAAAGGATCATCCATTCTTGAATAGATCTGGAAAAAAGATGAATAGTCGCATCCAAATGATGTGCAGTTTCCTCCAGTGACAAATGCATTAAATAAATGATGCTTTCTTATGTCTATAGGCCCCAATTCAACAACAAACAGGCATGTCAATGGGATGACTCACATTCTTAATATCAGGCAAGTGGATAAGTACCTGGCTCTGTTCTCTTGGTGTTTAAACTGCACCAATGTTCAGGGAGAGAGTAACTTTTTTTTAATCACAGAGATTTTGCAGTGTTCATAAAATGCAGCTAGTAGGCCAAACTAGCATATAGCTTCAAAGATAAGCTACAGATTTACTTTTACATTTAAAAAATAAAAAGAAAATCCATTGAGTTGTTACAAGCCTTAAAGGAAAATACTGAAGCTGAATTCTTACAGATTTTGAATATATTAATTGTGAACATTAGTCTTTGGGGAGTACAGACACATATCATATCAATGCATGATCCAGTTACCTTTCAGTAGCAATGGCTAAAGTCAGATGTTTCTGGAGGAGTTCAAGAGAAAGTTGACCCTAAGAGAAAACTGGCCCTGCCTACCTTTTGTGAAACTTAATTTTAGGGGATATTTAAGCCTTCTTGTTCATCTGAATTACTCCAATTGAAGTGTACTCCGTACACGTATAAGCATCAGATCTCTGCAGCAGAGACCAGCAGACCCGCTCCGCAGCCAGAGCAAGAGCCCAGCAGCAGTTACACTGCCAGTGCTGCTCGCTCAATTTCTTCATCACAGACCTTGATGAATGGATTTGCTGGGTCACTACCTGCGGCCCTGCTCTGTGCCCAAGTAGCCCCTAAACTCTCCCACTGAGGGTACAGAGAGGACACTGAAATCTACTATAGCCTGTCTGCTTGAATTGTACTGGGCACCAACAAATGCAACCGTAATCCCTCCTTACGCATGCACTTCTCGTCTGGAGCACAAAGATCACAAACAAGCTTTTTACTTGTGTTGCTTCCATTGTTTTAAGGGCATGCACACACTCACACCAACTTCTCCAGGGGACAACGTGGATCCTTTGCAGCGGCAGACCCTGGTCCTGGACTCCCCCAGAGAGAGGGCAGCCTCTTGTCCATCAGAGCCCCCCTGTTCCTCTCTTTGCCCTCAGCCCCAGCTTGCTGAGCAGGCGTCGGGGAGCCCGGAGGCCTCCTTTCTAGAGGCTTCCTGAAGCCACTTGAAAGAATCCATTTCTTGTCCCTCCTCTCCTCTCGCCGACACCTACCAGTCTGAGAAATGCTGGGTTGGGTTAAAAGACATTTCTGCCAATGGTAACCTGAATCCCCTGTTCTTCTCTTATTGTCTTTGAGAGACAAATAAGGTACCTGATTTCAAAAAGGTGTTAATGAGGGGAGGCAAATGATGTTGCGAATCACTAAATACCATAAGGATAAGAATCATTGGAAAAGCTAAGAAGGAAATCAATAATTCTGTAATCACTGCATGTCTGGGAAGATATGCAGTAAAGAAGGTTTGGGACCAAAATACTGAAAGAGGACAATTTAAAGAAACATTGAACTGAATAACATGAATATAGTTATTCAAATTCCTGTTGTTTCCCAGCTTGCAACTTTACCTCTCTTATTTCCGCTCCTGAACCTACTATTGTTCCTTCTTCTACCCTTAGCTCCAATTTAAGTGAGGCTGCTTCATCTTTCTGCCTCTTACTCATTTGGGACCAGCAGGAGGCTTTGCTTCTGCTCTTAGTTTCAGCATTTGATGCCTCAGCAGCTATTGTTATCAATTGCACTGAAGGGGCTGCTAATGCTAGGCAGAAACACAGTCAACATGTGTCAGCTCTGTAAGTATTGCAAGCTGCTAAGAAGCTTTTTCTGAGCATATTTAGAAATTATTTTAGAGAAGTGCTGAATGGTCAGATTTCAATAAATTTAAACAGGAGCAACAAAATGCAAACTCTTACATTGCCTAAGCAGCCTACTTGACAAAATTCAGAGTAAAGAGATTGTAGCAAAAGTTCTCAAAAAAATTGGCTGGAAATACATTTTAATGCTGCAGTATTATCATCATAGTCATTAAATAATCACAAAAATAGTTTTTAATCTTCCTATTAAGAAACTCAACAACATAGATTCATTGTTCTTTCCTTTTGGTTTTTAAACTTGTAGATTAGTGAAATAACACTTTTGAACTTTTCCCAATAAGCAGACTACAGTGTACCTTTTCTATTAAATGGGGATGTTTTTGTTTTTAATAAGCATTCAACTTGAAAGAAATACGAATTATCATGAGGACACATGGATCCGCATTGTCAAGTTAAGCTTTTCTTTCTAACTTCACTGCAAGGAGTATCTTGCCATTTATAGTGTCATTAAAGAAGGAAATCAGGATGAGGCCAACAGTATAAACCAATTCAGTCTCAACAATTAAGGTTTGGCAAAGCTGAAGGTATTGGAAGGAGATTCTCATGACGGAAACTATTAAGCAAACAAAACTCCGTCAGCTCCGTTCATACTATATAGAAAAAAGTTTAAAAAATACTAGAAAATCAGCAATAAGTTATTTTTTAGGTGTCTCTGTCTGAAGTTCACTGATTGTTTCTAGATGAAGTTTTCTTAGGTTTTGTGTAATTGCGATCGCAGTTGCTTCTTGATTCTTAGCTCAGCTTCCCCTAAATATGGGCAGAATCTGATTTTGGTCAGATGAATTCTTCTTTTGACCTGCTAATGCTAGCCAGTTCTCACTCATCTTCTTTCCAGAGATCCTCACGGGTACCTCCCATTATGTGGTGAAAATGCAGACTTTCCCCATCAAGAAAGAGGATCATGTTCAATAAGATAACAATTGGTCCATGCAGTGTGTAGTTACCTTACTTGGACAAACTGATAACATATAACATTAACAGACATGCATTTTAGGATGATGGATGTTCAGGTTTTGAACATACAGCAAGTGATCTTCTCGTGGTCTAGCATGGACCTGTCATATGACAGGAGATGCCTGATTTTTATGCCATATGGTGCTGCTTGTCTGGTCTTAAATGGAGTCGTAATCTACAGCTTTTGAGTACATTTAGATGTCAAATGACCCACTCCAGCTAAAAAATGGGATACTGTTCAGCCCTGCAGTAAAAAGCATGACTGCAGTAGGTTTAGCCAGCTCTCAGCTTAGTCCTTTGGTTTCAAAGGCAGTGTATGTGCTTTATGGAACTGTACAAACCCACCTGATTATTCTGGCGACTCGCTTGGCCTGCTAACCTATCACTCCATAGCTTTCCAGTCACTGGTACTGAGCTAACTAAATTAAAGTTACAATATTTCCACATCTACTGCTGTCATTCCTCTGACAGCAGTGCAAATTTTGCTTTAGTTAAATTATTACCAGCAGGCTTTCAGAGTGGGACAGAAACAGTCTTCCTGTTTGAATGGGTGTTATTTATACATTTTTTTTTCGTGTACCGTCCTTACCACGTCTCACCCTCCTCAGTGTAACTGCAAAATCCTCAGCAGAATTTGACCCCAGTGTAGTTTTGTTTGATGATAAATGTAAATGACTCACTCTGAAATTAGGAGTCTGACTCAAGTTCTCTAAAGCAATACACCGTGTTCTAGACTCACCCATTTGTCTCGGTAGGATCACAGATATATTAGGAGCCAGATTCCACATATGTATACAAAATGGAGTCAGATGCATGCAGAAAAATTTGACAGTCTCTGATCTCGAGAACAGTGGCTAGAGTTTAATGCATCATAAGCTGCATACAGATAGCGCAAGATCAGAAAGAAGTGTCCTTTCCCTAGACACTGTGATCAGAATTTGCTGTTTAAAGATGAGTTCCATACAAAAAGAATGTTGAAGTAGCACCTGAGTATCCAAACAGACCATGTGCTTATAAGGAAGTTTATGGCAAATGTCTATACAACCACAACTATTATGAAATGAGTACTCTGCCCAGGATATTTGAAATTTGACAGCCTATCTCTAAGTATACTCATTGTGTTTTGTTTATTAGTAAATATTGGTACCAAATGCAAACCAGTGCAAAATCCTACCTCTTGGGCCACAAGGCACGCTTTGTTACATCAGTTTTCCCCACTGGAAGTCTCTGGAGAGGTTATTCTAACTGGGACTCTGGCATGCAAGGTCATATCACAAGAGTATAACAGGTGTATTTGTAGAGTGTGTGAGCTCCATATGTTTTCTCTTTACTGAGAGTCAATAATGAAACCATGGAAACTAAAAGATACATACTGATACCAGGCAGAATGAAAAAATCTTCCATCTGTAGTTGTGTTAACCTGAAAGCGGACATGGGGCAAACACTGAATGATTGTTTCCAGATTGAGACTTGAGTGATGGCTGCACAAACATCCTGATGGCAACTGCATTCGCACAGGTTAAATTTTGCAGTGCAGGGGCAGGTTTCCATTTTGTAGAATGGGAAGTACCACAAAAGTGCTGACGGTAGACAGTCTCCTAGGTACCACAATAATACTACTGAAAAATTATCCTAGTGAAGCAATGAGAATACGCTTTGAAAATACTGGGGTGCAGGATGAGCTAACGTTTTATTTTAATTTGCCTTCTGGAAAATACTAATAGACAAAATGGAAAGCACCCACTTTTACTGTCAGTAGCAATGGTAAGATGCAAATCTTAAAGTTATCAAGGAAATCCATTTGATCAGGAAACAATAGACCGTAAGTGTTACTGGGCCACATTTATGACAGTCACTTTTCAATAGAATAACATTTTACATCTTGCAAACAGTTTGCTTTTGTAGTTTTGTTGGCTAAACATATGCAACAGTCAGAACATTTTCAAGAGTTATTGTTTCAAATGATTTTTTTTACAATGTTTTCAGTTAGTTAACATTTAAAGCGCTCCACAGCCTTTACAACATTTGTGACTGTAAAAAGATATTTGTGCTTTTGCCAGCTGTAGTTTTTATGAATTACATGATCTTTGATCTGAAAAAAAGCTTCGGCCCTCTAAGCCAAGCCAAAGGCAGGTTAGCCTTCATACAGAGAGAAATCTGTTACTCCACTCCACCAGTATCTTTCAGGAAAAAAAAAATTATTACATTTGAATGTAAGCCTCAGGGTATGAAGATGATGACCTTTAATATTATATAGGACACTTGGGTGCTATTACTCATGCTGCTATCTTGCTCTGTGGAGCAGCAGAGGCTAGGAACCCAGAAGCATTCTCCATTGCTGGGGAAGGGATTACATTGCTTTTCTCAGGATTGACCTCACTCCAAATTAGTTTAAGGATTCACACATTCTGAAAATAATCTGTCCTTAGTGAGAAAGATGATGGATATGATGCAGAAATTGAGTGAGCTGGTATACATGAAATTAATTATTACTCTCCCCTTAATTGGTTTAGTGGTGGACTTGGTAGTGTTAGGTTGATGGTTGGACTGGATGATCTTAAAGGTGTTTTCCAACCTAAATGATCCTATGATTCCTATGAAATATTGCGAAGATGGGCAAACAGCTCTGAAACTGCGACAAGGAAAGGAAACATCCCCTGGGAATCTAGAGAAGAGAGGTTGGTAGGGGGAAAGCAAGCAAATGGGGGGGGGGGGGGGGGAGAAATTTTAGGAGGGTACATAAATTCAGTTCATATGAGAAAAAAGCAGAATCCATTGTAAAGCAAATATTGAAATGTGCATCCGTGTTCCTGTATGGAGGTGAGCAGTGTGGTGTACATGGCTCCAGTGGGAAGATCTCCTGGCAGTGGTATAGCCCCAGGTCGCAGGTGATACTGTGAGCAAGGAACACTTGTGAGAACTCTTTGGGGAGCTCTTGTATTCCCTCTAATCAGAACCCGTTTTGCTGGCTCAAACATAGTGGGAAAGGAAAAACTCTCCTGAGGAGGTTTTCGACATCTGCTCCCTTGCTTTATTAACATGTACCAACAAATGCAAATGGTATATACTCAAAGAAAATTTAGTCAGGAAATGATTCTGGAGTAAATTGTCAAGCTCCACTGAACAAATCTCAGTTCCAAATCACCCAGCTATAATGGGCTGCAGTTGTATTTTAGCCTAGACTTTTGTAGATTATCCTGAGCAAACCTTCTTTCCACCGTACTTATAAAATGATACTATAATGAACAAGCCAAGCCTCCCCTCCTTTTTTTTTTTTTTAAGGTTGCCTTGAAACTGAATCTGCTTTTTCAAAGACAGTGACTGAACTTTACAGCTGTTGGTGCTCTGTGGTTTGTTTATGAGTTTTTCCCCTCTTATGAAAAGATTCAGGAGCTAAAATAGATTAGTTTGGGGAAGATATATGGTGTAACTGTTCAGCTTTCCATTTCTGGCACATGCCCATACTTAAGAAAACTTCTGTGCCATTTCTTCTTCTAACTTCACTATGCAGGAAAGTGATGTGTAAGTATAAAAAAAGGTACCCATTTTATTGCAATAATACTTTGCCATCAGGTAGCTTACTAAGGGATTCTCATTAATTTGGCATTCTAAAATGGTATGGTCCAGCTGAGGCTCATGTTAAATCAAGGAACTGTTATAAGCGATTGTTGTGGTTTAATCCCACCCGGCAACTAAGCACCACAGAGCTGCTTGCTCACTGCCCCCCGGGTGGGATGGGGGAGAGAATCAGAAAAGCAAAAGTGAGAAAACTCGTGGGTTGAGATAAAGATGGTTTAATAGGTAAAGCAAAAGCCGCACACACAAGCAAAGCAAAACAAGGAATTCACTCACTAATTCCCATCGGCAGGCAGGTGTTCAGCCATCTCCAGGAAAGCAGGGCTCCATCACACGTAATGGTTACTTGGGAACACAAACGCCATCACTCCAAACGTCCCTCCCTTCCTTCTTCTTCCCCCAGCTTTATCTGCTGAGCATGACGTCATACGGTATGGGATATCCCTGTGGTCAGCTGGGGTCAGCTGTCCTGGCTGTGTCCCCTCCCAGCTCCTTGTGCACCCCCAGCCTACTCGCTGGTGGGGTGGGATGAGAAGCAGAAAAGGCCTTGACTCTGCTCAGCAATAACAAAAACATCCCTGTATTATCAACACTGTTTCCAGCACAAATCCAAAACAGCCCCATACTTGCATATGTCTGCCATAGTGTTCAGAATATTCTCAATGTCTTGAGATGACAGGTTATCAGGACACTATAAAAGGCAAGCAGAAACTGGGCCTGGCAAGCTGTTTCAGGTTGTTTGTTTGTTTGTTTGTTTGTTTTTAATGGCATTTCTATTTAATTGTGGGCCAATTAACTACTCAGTTTCCTTTTGGATAAAAAAATCTTCCGAATTTAATAGAGGGTTGTTTAATGCTTCCTAATGTTGTATATCTGACTGAGCTTTTCATTACCCAGAGAAACAAACATGCTGGTCAGGTCACCAGGGAGTAGTGGTGATGTTTGCTGTCTTCCTTTGCATGGGAGGTGGGGAGGGGGGTGGGTGTGAAGCTGTAGCTCTGAAGTTTTCTAATGATTCCTGTATGATGGTCTGGGAAATGCTATGTAACCACTTGGCTGTGTTCTGCACAAGTCACCAACCATATTATTCATCATGAGATCTAATTTTGTGCTGTTTGGTTTAATTTTTCCTTTTTGGTTGCCAAATTTTGAATATACATCCAGCCTTATGTGCCTTACACAGGTGACATCTTCTTTTAAGAGACATACTTACTCAACTGTAGAGATGCCTATAGTGTGAAGTTTTGGACAGTTGGCGGAACTGTAATAAATCATAACTGTTAAAATTACAGTACTTAACATATATTCTAAGTACTGCAACAGGAATAGTCAGTTCTCACCCTACCTCTGTTAATGTGTATCGGTATGCAAACCACATATATTTTCATATGTCATTCTGTTTCTGAAACCGGACATGGTTCAGTTTCTCAAAATGTAAAGTGGGAATAATGTTAATAGGTGCAAAACAAGTGGCTGATATTTAATAAGGGGCATAGAAATACAAGGTTCCACTAAATATTCCACATTTAAAAAATTGCATTAAAAGTATGTTTTTAAGTGGCAGAGTCGAGCAGTCAGTTATGGGACACTGAATTAAGGCTGTCTTTACATTCTGGAAATCAGACATATGATTTGTAGCCACCTGTGAAAAGAGCGATTAGAGTGAATTGCCTGCCACCGTATCAGAGTACTGAGTAGGATTCATCTCATGTCTCTCCCTTTATAGTCAGCAGAGAGAAACGGGCACTTCTAGGGCACAACTTGCCTCATCTTAAGGTAGATATCTGAAATAGGTCAGAAGAATTGCCTTTTAAAGGACCCATTTTTCTCCAGTGAATATGAGAGGAGTTCACATTGGCTTAGATGCGGATGCCTACAGATACAGACATCTGACGCCAGGAAAGGTGAATCCTACTCGTGACACAGGCAGAGGTAACATCCAGTTCTCCAAGACAGCATACAGACCTTACACAAAGAACAGTACCTTTGGCCCATGTAGTTACCGTCCTTTTTCCGCTTCTTGCTAGTCACTTCTCCCAATCCACGTGCAGCACCAAAACAAATCTCACTGCTTTTAAGAGCTTGTCCAGATTGTGTACTACAGAAGACAGTGAATGTTGCATTATAGTATCTACTGACAAATGAACCAGAAGTAAGGCAGATCTCAATTGTAGCATGTGCTGTCATTTGAGTCCTTCTTCCTGCAGTAATAGGTGTTTTTTATTGAAGTGTTTGTACGCAATCTTAGGGAGACCATATTGATACCTGTATGAAAGATTAGGAGTTACTGAATGTATGTTTACACATACTTCACAGACCTCTGAACTTGTCATTTTTATAGTTGTCCATAAACCCATTTTCAGATCTTATTGTCCATCCTTCCAATTAATTCCAGTGCAGTTGTCTCAGCTTTTTATTCCCTCTCTTGTCCGTTCAGTCCAAGCTTTTTTGCTTTGTCCTATCTCGGCTTGCTCTGTAATACTGGCTCCCCCTTACCCCTTTCTCTTTTCCTTCACTTTTTCCTGGCTTGGTCTCCTGTGAGGTCAAACTGATCAACCTAGATGATTTTCTTGGTCATAATCTACAAGTCTTTGAGCTTTTCTTGTCTCTCCAACTAGCCTCCAGGACTACTACAACTAATTTTGAGTCGATCTCTTTATCCAGGCAGACAGTTCTTCCACATACCATTTCCCTGGATGTTTTTTCTGCTGCCAGTCTTCAATTCCAGATATGTCTCCCTTTCTTGCTACTTCCCTCCTTTTCCTTCAGTTTTTTTTGTTGTTTTTTTTTTTTTTTTTAAATAGCCAGTGTATAGGATCATTAAGAACACAAAGACAAAAGCATTCCCACTCTTAGGTCAGCACAGTCCATAGAGACACAGACTTCAGCTGCAGGAAAATTCCCTCAGCTGGACACTGAAACATTAGCAGAAATGGCATTATCTCTGGAATTCACACCTTTAAACCTCTGGGGTGCTCTTCCAAATATATCAAAACTGATTTTTCAAAATCTTTCAAGTCTGGGCAAGTATTATAGATATCACTCCAACAGAAAAGTCCAAAACTCAGAATGCTGTTCTGCAAAAAGTTCTGCAAGACTTCATATGCATGCTTTGAAAATTGGCAGCTATAAAATTTTAGAGAAATATATCTCCATAGCTTTTTCTTGGAAATAGTTGCATCATTTGAGTTGAAGCTTCCCTCCAAAAATCAGCCTGAGGCAAAAATGGAAAATTTCAGCCCCAGCACTTGAAGTTTGCCATAATCAAGCAAGGGAAAGGAGGGGGAAAAAAAAGAAAAAAACAGAACACAGGAGAGGTCAGGCATCTCAGTTCTAAACAGTACCGCCAGCCCCATCCGTAATTATCATGAAAAATGACAACCTGTAACTAGTAGCTGTCTTGGACCCATCTGCACTCTATCCCTAAGGATACAGTAACAACCGCTAACCTATAAGCCATCATAGGACTAAAAGAATATTTAAAAGTAAATATGGGACCTTGTCTATGACTTAATTTCCAGAATCACTGAAACCACTTTGCTTCTGGCTCATTTGAAGTGGCACTTCCCTGCAACAAAGCCAGCTCTTCCATTCCAGTGGCAAAGGGAATCTGGGGGAGACAACGCATGGGGAAGGGAGTAGTGCTTTTTTGTTGTGCTTTTTGCTGTTTCTATCCGTTTCAGAGACCTCGGTATGTTTCCAGGTGCAGCTCCATAGTAGGACATGCAGTTAGGGGCATGAGTAGTGCTGATGAGGAAACACTGTGGCATCCTGCCCTTGGGGGCCGATGGATATCCAGGGAGTTAATGCTTCCTTCAAGCTGCATTAACTCCTGCAGGATCCCCTCGGCAGCTGGTGCTGTGCAGCTGCAGGGAGCCTGTCAGCGGCAGCGCAGTTCCCACGGGAAAATTCTCATATGTTATCCATGGAGATGTTTGCTTCCCCCATGTGGGATGGTCCTCACGCTTTCCATGTCTATTGTGTTTTGGTTTTAGAAATAAGTTCCTCAAGAGGCAGTTGTGTTTGTTACTAATAAACTATCTTTGCAACTGCAGGCCTATTTAGAGACTACTCCATTTAGATTCAGATTCTGTTTATTTCGCAAAGTTACAAATTAGATACGTACCTCCTGATGCTCTCTCACATATACCAAACCTAAACTCGGGGTTATTTGGCATATGGTGGAGGAGGTTATTTTTTCTTAAAAACGTACCACCAGCTTGAAGTAAGGACAACATCTTTTAAAAGCGGAGGTGATGTAAAGACTGTCCCAGCACCCCACTCCCCATGTCCGTTTCTATGGTTTTACAGTCACCATTTCCTATTTAAAAAAAAAAAAAAAAACCCAACCAAACCAACACACCAAACACCCCCACATGAAGAAGGGGAATTGGCTGACTGCAGACAGTAAGCAACATGGCTATCTGTATCCAATACAGACGGTAAACAAACTTAACAGCAGGAGGGATGATGGTTCCCCGGTTCCTCCCGCCTTGGTGGTAAAGCCTGGATTTGGCACCATCCCTGCTCAGCCCGTGGGGCAGAGGGGACCTCGCTCGCCAGGGCTCCAGCCTCTGCCCGGGGGGGCTGGCCCAGGGCCTCAGCTGTTCCTCGCCGTTGACTCTGAAAGGCAGATTCACCTCACCCCGCGGCGTGAGCCCCCCTCCTTCTCCACAGCGAACCCCCTTCCATTTCTGCCTCCCTGTAACCCTGCCGTCATCTACCCTACGCTAAATGCCTGCTCCTTCCCCCCCTCTCCCCCAGCTCCTCCCTTTTGATTAGGCCCCGCTGAAGCAGGCAGGGGAAGCTTTCCTTCTGGAAAATGATAAGCTGCCCGGGGAAGGTTTTACCGGGGAGTCTCCGCAGCCCGCGGGCGGCGGCGGCGCTCCCCCTGCGCTGCGCCGGCTGCCAGGCCGCAGCGCGGGTGCCGCAGCCGCCGGGCCGGTTGCTAGGCAACCTCCCCTCGGCGCCGCTCCGCGCCGCCGGGCCCCGCCGCCATTGCAGAGCCGCGTCCCTTCACAACCCAACAGCTCCCCAGCCGGCTTTTCACTCGGTGTTGTCGTTTCGAGCCATATCGGACTGCCTGTCTTCCCTTGTTGCAGTCCGGTGTGGCAGCGGGAGGTGACGAGGCCCAGGGTGGAGGTTCGGCTGCCGCACCTGAGGCGTCCGGGGGCGGGCTGGGGAGGTGGCTCCCCGGGTGGGCTCGGCACTGCGGCCTGCGCTCCGCCCTGCCTTCCCCCTCGTCCTTCCGCAACGCCCATGCTACCGGCTCGTTGGCTCTGCGAGGTTAAAAGGAGCGGGTTGAAGCGGTTTGGGGTTGAAGTGGCAGCTGGTTGCAGCAGTTTTCTGAGGTGGAGGGGTCCTTGGCCCGTTGTCCTTGACGTGAGGGGAGTTCGGCCCAGCTTCACTGTCAGAGCCTGACCTGGGCTTACGTGAGCGATAACTGAAAAAGCACGGTTTTGTTCATAGGTTGTGTTTTGCAACAGAAGTCAGTAAGAGGCTATAAAAGTGGAAACGCACAGTATTTTCCATGATCACTTGCCAGTAGGTGCAGAATCGTGGCTTATGTTGTTCATTCAAATTTGCTAGGTAGTTGTTAGGGGGATATTAAAGTCTTCTATCTACCTGGTGTCTTTTACCCAAAAGGATATAAAATATATATGATTGAACTCTCTGTAGCCATGCTGTAGTTAAGATCAATGGAGATTTCATTCTAAGCATCTTTACATAATGCCCGTACTGTGAAAGTTAAACTCAGGGTTCTGGTTTGTCAGGAAAGAAATCACAGCATGTTTTATTAACAGCATAAGTAGTCAGCACATTCTCCTGTTCGGGCATCTGGAAATATCTAGCTCATCCCATACATATGGCACTTCTGTTATCATTACATTTTTGAATTGTATAGTCACTCTCCCCACACAAACACACTAAAAATGGATATATCTGTAGCCTGACACTTACTTATACAAGAATGTACTTGTGGGGCTACATTTCTCACAATGGATATCAGGGGAAAGAGTGATTTGATGAAATGCCCACCTCAGCTAGATGGCTGCAAGGCCTTAATCACTTCACCAGTTTCATTAGGGATTTGGTGAATGCTCTTCTCGCATTACTTTGTCTCCCACATTGCTCTTTGCTTTGGAGACAGTCAGTATATTTCTCTTTTTGTAAAGGGAAACTTGAACTGTTGTTTTGAATCTTTCTCAGGTGTGAATCGCCCTGTGTTTGTTCCTTTGGTCATGGAGCACCGGAGGAGCTCATCTGAGTCAGGCCGAAAGCTTATTCACTGTATACAAAAAAACGTTAAGAATGGTGTTTTCATCAGGTGAAAAAAACAAATTGTCTATTGCTAGAAAGAAGGACTTAAGGGCCTCTTACCTGGAAAAACAATAGCTTTTTTGTTCATTCACTGACATTTAATTGAAAATCAGCAATTGTTCAGAGACCATTTCTGATAAAAGAGGAAAATGGAGTATGTAACTATAACCAAATGCAAGTCATTACCGGTTATTGGCTAACAGTAAATAAAAATAATGATCAACTGATTTTTACCAATGTATTTTTCATATTTCCTTGGAGTACATCTTGCCATAGCCCTATGGGCATTACCTTACCCTGAAAGAAGTTTTAAAGAAGGTGAGAAAATCGATTTGAAAGAACCCCCAGACTTTCCCAGTAGAGGTCTTTGTATACCTATCTTCACATTAGATGATCCTTGCCACACGTTTTGCATACAATGCTGTCCTGATGTCATGGTGTCTGTGTTGAAAGGCAGAGGGGTGATCCTCGTGACCTCCTTATCTTGGAAGGGCCGTCCCGAGGCTGCTTAAACAGAATGCTAGTCCAATTTGATCCCTAGATTTGCTAGTGTTTGGGCATTTTAATAAACATTTGGGCATTTAATAAACATTTTTATCCTACTTATACTGGGTTCTACACCAGGTACAGGATCTGTGCTAGTGTTTGTTGACTGTACAATTGCTAGAGCAATTGCTAGAGTTCAGCCCCAGCATTCAAGCACTGAAGATCCATTTATTCATACTCTGTCACCTTAAGCCCTATTGAGCTTTGTAGTTAGGAGAAGCACTGAAATTTGGAAGACACTGTAGATAGTCAGCTGCTCCTTTGCACTCTAGAAGTGAGGGGACATACTAAGCCTCTTAACTGTTTTCTGTAGTGTGATGGATCAGCTCTTTAATCTGGCTGAAATCTGGCCACTTATTTGTAGTTTTCAGCCAGACCAGTGAGCTGATCTGGCTAAAATGCAGAGGTGCAGAAGTGCTCAAGCCAGCACAGTGGGAAATGACCAGGGTAAGAGTGGGTGGAGAATGGAGCTGTCCCTTCTGACAGCACCATCTCATATTGGCTTAAGATTTTCAGAAACTGCATTTTCAAAGGTGGCTTGCTAGTTATACATCCATTTAACATGTTGGACAATGTGTAGGAAGCTGTATTTTTATATAGCTCTTCTAAGAGCTGTTTGGAAAAATTTGTTGTATAGAAACACCTACTGTTCAAATCTCACAATTCAGCACATAGATGCTGTATGAAGAGGCCTCTATCAGAGCTCTGACTATTGAACATACAATGCAGCATAGTATGAAACATACAAACCTCAAACACAGGAAAACTGATTTTTATTTGCTACTAATTTCAGCAGTGGAGTGGCGAGACCATAAATCTTAGCAGAGGTACTACACCAGCTGTAAACCTTCCACCTTCAGACAGGGCAATCGCATGTTACACAGTCTTTCATGCAGTGCCATGGGGTGCTGACACATCCAGAAGGGCTATAGCCCTTTGAGACAGAACAGGTTTTTTTCCAGCATTTATTTTACCCACGTGTAGGAATAGCAGCGATGCAAGGTGTGAGTAAGAGAATGGACTATGAAATGGTTCTTTTAAACTTGATTGTTTTAATTTCTATCAGGCTAGGAGAAAAGGAAAATACTGGAAGGAGAGAGAGGTGAGTACAGAGAAGTTAGGGGCAGATCTCTCCTATTCCACACCAATGCTTCCTTAGGCACTCTCGTCTCTTTCTCTGTAAAGAAGTCCTTGGGACTTTCCTGCATGTGATGTCACTTTTTTCTATGCTGCACCCCACTGACTCTTCAAGAACTTTCTCAGCCAACAGTGACTGAAATCAAACCCCCTTTCTTTTCTGCATCTCTGTATATGAACAATAAGGTCTTGCTCCCTTGAGGCCTGGGGAGAAACACAACAGATGGAGCAGCACAAAACAATGAGAAACCTACACTTATTAAGACCCTAAAACAGTGATGGTCTGTTACAAGTTTCTTAATTCTCATCCTTTTCAGTTTTGCTACAAATCTCACACTCATCACTGATCTTCCTTTTTACAAGGCCTAGCCTTTCTTAAAACCCTTGAATGATTGTGGTGTGCCTACTCTATCCATTCTCTGTTTTCACTGGTAAAAGGTTTTCCTAACAAATCCCTCTTGCTGCGGTTTAACCCCACAACCTCTTTGCCTGTATGCCAGATAAAAAGGAAACAAATTCCTCCTCTTCCTTGGAGGAGCTTTCTAGACATATAAAGACTGTCATCATGTCTTCCATCAATCTTTTCAAAGTAAAATTAAGACAGAAAGAACTCAAATAAATCCCACAATTCCTTTTCTCATAAGTTACGTTTTTATTGCTGTGGTCTGAATTCTTTCCAGGTAGCCCCCATATTCTTTGAAATGTAGTACCCAAGTTGGAAATATTGCTCCAAATAGAAGACTAGAAGATTATTTCACAAGTTTATAAATCCCAAGTACTTGGTGGGTGGGTTTTTTTTTTGTTGGTAAGACTGACAGTTTTCACTCATGCTTGGTTTGTGATGCAGTAAGTACTCTAGATCTTTTCCTGCAGAGCTCATTTGTTCCTCATCCTGTAATTTTTCAGTTATTTATTCTTGCCTAAATATAAAACTTAGGACTTGTGTCTTTTGAATTGCATCATTTTTTGAGACCATTTTGTTATTTGTCAGGACATTTTAAATTCCAATACTGTCCTCCTGTTTACCTGTAGCCCTTCCAGTTGCATGTCATCTGCAAAGCTAGCAAACATGTTTTCAGTCATCTAGACCACCATGAATAATTTAGTAGTATAGTAAGTGTTTTAAGTAGCATGGGGGGAAGAGGTGACAGGAGTTTCTTTAGATTCAGTGTATTTGATTAAAAGTCTATTTACAATGCTGAATGTATAGTATTTACAAGAAGAAAAAGCTCCCTTTTCCCTCTTCTACCCCCTTTGCTCTTTAAATGCAAAAAAATACTATTTCATTTTAGAGTATAAAATTCAAACTTTTTTTTTAAGATTAAAGTTCTTAGAGTAGTATTAACATATTTTGCAAACTACAGCAAAAACCACAGTAACCTACACTTTGGTCAAAGTTGCTCAACACCATTATAACTTTGGGACAGGTTTTATTTAAAATTCAATTAATTGTTTCAGCAAAGAAAGTGGAAATATGCTGATGTAATTTGCTCCTATCACAAAGTTGGGAGGCATAGTCAAAGAAAGAGCAAGCTATTATACCGAAAGGACTAGTTGGGTTCAATGACAGGCGTTACTGGAATAAGATGAAATTCAGAACTATAAATGAAAAGTCATGCACTTGGGGACAATTCTAATATAATACAGGGACGCACAGCTGGAGAGTAAAAGGATCACAGAACCACAGAATGACAGCAAGTTGCCACTTGTGCATTTTAATGCTCCGCTTTAACATTGAACAAAGACAGTTAATTTTTACAGATTTCTGAGGAGAAGCTGGTAATCTGTTTTCCTTCTGATTCTATTAATCAGGGTTGTCTGTAGATGAAGGGCTCCTAGACAGCCAGGAGAAGACTCAGAAGTTTCTCTCAGCTCTGTCCTGTCAAAAATCATTCACCCTCATGTAGAGTGGGTGTAGAGTTTCTTTACATACGACACTGAACACTTCCCAAACTCTACCCTTTATATGGGCCATGAGTGTTTTGCCAAATGATTAAAAGACAAAGTGCGCTTCAGGCTTTCAGATGTGCCGTAGCAGTGGGAAGGTATATACCACTGGTGATAAAATTATCCATAAAATGTACCTATGGCTGTAGGTAGGAAGCTAGACAGCAGTCACAAGTTACCTATTACCAGAATTATTCTTATTCCATGTTTATATTTTAGGTAAATTTTGACCACGTTTGAACAATAGTTTTTAAATGTAGGTTATGTTAGATTGGTTTTTGATTGATATTTACTATTTGATTTGATCATTTTCCCTTCCTATCTCTACTGATTTTATCTGTTACATTTACTATAGCTATGTAGTATCTAATTATTTTAATATATTTTAAGGATTGTTACTAGCTTCTCTAGAGGTACTACTGTGGTGTCCTCTTTAGAAGTATATATATTTCTCTTTTAGACTGCAAAGATTGTATTGCATTTCCTGCCTATTCTGTCTCTCTAAAATACTTGTTTTTTCACCTTACAGCCTAGTAAGACTGTAGACCCAAGCAGCTAAGGCAATCGGATACAATGTCCCACAGGCTATTTCCTTTTTGTCTTTACTTTTCACTGTCCATCCTAACACTATGCATGTAGATTGTATAGCACTGGGGAAATCAGAGATCTTAGGTAATTTCAGACCCATATGATAAGAAACAAATCAGACACTTTAACTTAATATACTATTGACAGCAGAATGAAGCTCCTTTTGCACATTGTGTGAAATAGCCCAGCTTTTCAGGTACTTGGTTTATTGTAACTTTCATAAGCAGCCGCATAAACACATATGTACATATACACACATAAAAATAATCAAAATATTTTGTAGTTAGAAGCTCCTTTACCCCTTCTGTGAATCTGTGCTGTCTCATAATCCTCTTATTTTGAGACTGCAGAGCAGCTCCAAGTAAACCACAGTCCTAATTGGAGCCAGCCGGAAGTACTCATCCAAAGCTTTTTAACAACAACCAAGAAATGGTTACATGGAATTGTTTGCAAAATTTCTATTGATTTCATTGAATCATTTGTGAAATTAGAAAACCCTATCAAATAAAAGACTTTTCTAAAAAGGCTTTTAACATTATTTTAAAATATTGTGTAATGCTTAAATGGCTCAAAACCAAATCGGTACTTCTGATGTGGTTAAATTATATTTCTCATTCAACACATTTTTTGTTAGCTGCTGAAAATTTCAAAAACATTATTTTGATCCAGTCAAACTGTTCATTCTCTCACCACAATTACCAAAGAATGAAATTATCAATATTTGTCCCTCTCTTCATTGTTCTTTTTTCAAAGCCATGGTGGCGTTTCTTCAGCTACTGTATTCTTTCTTTTTCCAACCCTTCTCACTTCAGAGTGGCCCTTTGCTTTTTATTACTTTCCACAGCTTCTTTAGTCCTCTTCACAGCTGAAGGAAAGGAGATGGGAGAGGGACAGAAGTAAATTACTATCTGAAGGTCTGAATCTATAGATACAGAAATGTGTTGCTTGAGAAGTTTGAAAGAGATTTGGGTACATGTAAGAGTAGGAGGGAAAGGCAGAAGGTCAAGGATGGGGAAAGACAGAGGCTAAAAAAGTGATATTAATGCTGTGGGAGAAAAAGTATGAAAATCAGTGAGCATAGAAAATACAGAGAAAGCAGGAGAGTGAAAAGAAGTAGGATGGCATTTTGGTGGAGTGCTGCCCAAAGATGATGTCTTACTGATTTGCCACATGGGAGGGCTTACAGTGTTCCTGATCATCTAGTCTTTCTCCCTGCTACAGTGGGTGATTTCTGTACAGGAATTCACCACTGCAGTGAACACTCAAAACTGCCATCCTTCCCTCTCATTGCTGGCTTTCCTGGATTTAGAAAGAATACAGAGCAAGTATATTGTATAAATTTATTTTAGAAAACTGATACAAGCTATAGTTTAAAATAATCCAGACTGCCAATAAGCCAGTCTCAGCAACTGCTTTGGTTGTACACTGTCTGTGCAACCTCCATTTTTCTCTTTTCCTTTGCTATCCCTCCTACTTTCTTTCTGTGTCACCTTCACAGTTTTAACAGCTATGGTCTCATCAGCAGTAGGTGCTATATATTCAAAAGAATTTTTGAGAATCCTGAGACCTGGCTGGTTATATAAAATCGTGTATTTTAGTCCCAGAGTCTCAGTTTAAGCGAGTGTTCGAGCATGCAAAAATTCTTTACCATTTCTGACAAGAATTTATGGACGTATATCAGTACCATCTAGTGGCACTAAGAGTTATAGCACTTAGTAGGCTTGCACAGGAAATGACAGATTTGACTTCAATAACCAGGATCCTTCAGCAGGAAGTTAGGTGTGGTCTGTAGAAGGAGAATTTTTTTTTTTTTTAAAAAAAAAAAAAAAAAAAAGAAAAAGGAAAAGACATGATGGAATTTTAGCTGCAGTCTTCCTTGGTGCTATTCCAAACCCACATAAGTGCAAGACTCTTCACTGGTAATGAATTTTTAATTCTTTCCTGCAGTATTAAAAGAGGATTATGCCTTTTTTTTCCTCTAATTGACAATAAAATCTAATAGGATTCTGCAGCAGGACCATTTTAATTTTCCTAATTGACCCTTCTGCTGCTACTAGTCAGTGCGGCTTCCAGCAGCAGTTTGCTACAGACCGTCCATGACAGAATGCACCAGGTGCATTTGCCTGCAATGGAAGAGCATGCTCATAGGGAGACCTGCAGGAGTTGGGATGTGTGTGGATGTCTGTGTAGGTGTAAACGGCTATGTGCATATGGTTGAAAAGAGGAGAAGGCATCATGCTGCAGTTTATTTAGCAGGCTTCAAAAATATGAATTTATTGTAGCTGTCCTGGAGTATGTGTATTTAGCAAGACGGTGAAATAGTATCATGCTGATTGTATTCTATTGTATCATTTTAATTTGATAATTGTTTCTTGGGTATATTGTCTTACTCAGAAGTTGTTACTTTTTTATTGCATTTGCTATGTTTTTAATGTGCTTACTCAGGAGAAGGACTCTTGAGAAAAATTTTTGAAGGCTACACCAGAGATCTTGCTTATGATTTCAGATCAAAGTATTTGCATTGGGAATATTTTCCACTTGTTCTTTTTAACTGAACTGTCTGGAGACATTAAGAAGAGATGGTTCGACTCTTGTTAGTGAAAATTGTGGAAAATATATACAATTGATATGGTATCAGACATAAAAGATCTAAGCGCAGTATGTAATGATTAAAGATCATTTTTGTTTAATTCAGCAATTCTTCCAGGGCACAGTGTGTTGCCAGGCAGGGGATCTGAATACAGGTGCTTATGTCTGAATCTTGTTTCCTGAGCTGGCAGCTCTGCAAAGGCAGCATATTTGTACCCAGAAAGTGCTTTCAACTGATCCCTCTGGCCTTACATGGCAGTAGTGGATTCTAGGAGTCATTTCTGGTCCTTCTAGCTAGAGGGAGGGTTGGTCCAAGGTGCAGCTTTCAGGATAATAAAGGGGTGAATTGTGTGGAGTCTCACGTCTCAACACCAAACCAGAAACACTTCAGAACTGTTGATTCCTCACACTGAATGTAGTGGAAAATATCTACTACTTTATTCACTGGAATGGATAGCATTACCCTTGGTAAAGGCAAGATGTTATTATATTGTATGTGACTTTTTTTATGCAGCCTATAGGAATTGTCAATATATCATCACAAGCACTAAATGAATTTTAAACTAAATATTTTAAGAATTGATACCTTCAAGACAACTCTATGAGGCCAGCTGCAAAGGAAAATGGTTTGTCTTGAAATAAAAACAAATGAAAAAAATCCATTTCACAGCAGCCTCCTCTTGGATGATAATTACTGAATTTAGCAAGATGTCCCACAGAAAATTCTATGAAGGAATATTCCTCTGTTTGTAGCTATTTGTGTTGCTCTAAATTTTTTCTGTGTTTTTCATGTTTTTAGCACTTTTTTATGAGAGAGGCTAAACAGTAATTAAGAGGTGCAGGATGAAAAGATGGCACAATCAGTGCTGGTACCACCAGGACCTGACAGCTTCCGCTATTTCACAAGAGAATCACTTGCAGCTATTGAGCAGCGTGTCAATGAAGAAAAAGCTAAAAAATCCAAACAAGAACGCAAAGATGATGATGATGAAGATGGCCCAAAGCCGAATAGTGACTTGGAGGCAGGAAAGACACTGCCGTTTATTTATGGCGACATACCTCCAGGAATGGTGTCTGAGCCCTTGGAAGACCTGGACCCCTATTATATCAATAAAAAAGTGAGTGTGTTGTATACTTCTGTCAGACTTTAAGAAGGTTAAAATACAAGGAACCCTCTTACAGGCGTAGTATTTCCAGTATTTTGGACCCAGTCTTTACATATACTGCATTCCCCCACCAGCTGATTTAATTGGCAGAAATCTCAATTGTAAGAACGGAAGTTAGTAATGGAAGTTTGTGGGACCTGGTCTGTAGGTAAAGATGCATTTAGGTTTATTTTAATATACCTGGTATTTTACTAATTTGTAACTTTCAGTGTTTTACACACAGGAGAATTGAAGAAGTAGCACGGGGTTATCTTTAGAATTATTATTTTATTAATTGCTGTATTATAGATGTGAAAGGAGCGGATCTTCACTATGAAACCCATCTCAAAGGTAGCTAGACACCTTCTACTAGCTTTCTTCACTGTCACATGGAAAGCCTAGGTTGCATTCTCTTGTTGCTGGGAAGGGTAGGGAAGTATGCAAAGGTAATTTCTCAGGTTATGCTGAAGATCTTCCTCTTCCATTTTGTATTCTATAGAGGCATCATATATCTGACTTAGATCGTCTAGGTGAAAAATTTTTCGTATTCAGATTTATGTTGTTCTCTGATTGTTATCAAAGAGGAGGTGTTTAGAAGAGGGAAATAAATAAAGAGGAGGTAGGAATTCCTCTTGGAGTGTCGACAGAATGTTAAGTAATTTTTAAAATATTTTATAAAGATATTCATTTTAAAAAAAAAAATAAACCCACATATTTTCTTTTTGTTGGAAGTAACAACAACTGTTACGGCCAAGCATAAAAGTGCTGAACTTTAGACTTTTGACCAGATGGCCCTGGGTTTCCTCCAGAATTCCAGTCCCTCATATTTTGGCATCATGTGTATTGCACCATCATTATTCTACCAGTAAAGAAGAAATTACCAAGTTTTTTTTTTATTTTTGTGTCTTCATAATTTTTTTCTTGCGCTTTCTTTTCTTTCCTGTGGAAATTAGCTATTGAATAAAACCAAGTGAATCTTAAAAAACCAAGAAAGCAAAAAAACTACTTCAAAGAAAAAGGAAGAAACCCCCCCACCCCAGGAATTGTTACGAGTCAAACTTGAACTATGTAAAAAAACCCAGATTTCCTGCAAGAATTAGGCTTATGCCTCATCACTAATATGTTGAAACAATAACATTATAGGCATACCATGATAAACTAAACAGAGAGAACAGCTTTAAAAAAATCAGCTGTACCTTAAATGTTCATTGCAGAATTTCTAAAACTCAATTCATGCTATGGAGAATTGTAAGTTAAATTTGAAAACAAGTTTTTCAATTAAATATCTTGTTCTGGTTCCTTTGCTCAAGCTATGTAACCTGTTGAAGTCTGGAAGTAAAGCAAATGGAATTTGAGTCAAAGTGCTGATCCCTTTCCTTCCTTCTTTCCCTGTTCTGCAGTAGTAAATATCTAAATTCAGTGCTGGAAATCCTAAAGTCAGCACATGTATTATCATGCTTTGGAAACTAGAAAAGTAATTCTGCAATTAACTGTGGCCGTGAAGTAAAATCCTGCTGAATTGCTTGCTCCTGATTGAGAAATGCATAGCAGTTGTCTTGATCTTTTCCAAAAGTATAGTAGTTTCTAGTGGGAGATATAAGACTCCAAACTATACGTGCGTTGCAGTCATAATTTGTCCTATTATTTTTCTTGGAGTTCTTTGCATATCTTTGATCATCCTTGTTTAGGTCAGGCTCCATTTTAATTTTTTAATATGTCTTGATGAGTCAGCATCACACAAATGATGTTTCATCAGAGGTTTTGTCAGAGTAAAGGGAACGGAAAACATTTGAAAAACTCTAATTTGAGGGCAGATTTTCTTGAACTCCAAGAAGAATAGTAATAGAGTTGAAAAGCAGTGGTAGCAAGGATAGTACATTACAGACCAATCCTTTCTTCTGTACAGCAAGGACCAACATATGGCTTGAGAATCAATGGGTGTCTGGGAATGCAAATATGTTCAGTTTGGAAGAGCTGAAATGTATCATTTCAGGCAGGGGGAGGCATTGTGTTTTCAGGATTTCAGCTGCTGTGTTTGACACACCTGCTCAGAAGGTAGAGCATAATCTTTACAAATGCAGCCCTCTGACTCCAGCTGAGGCAGATCAGGGCTATTGGCAGTGCTCCAGGTTGGCATGGCTTATGTTCCCTTTGGGTTTTTTAGGGCTGCCACAATGCTAGTTAGATCCACTTACGTTCAATGAGCATGAACTTCCACCCATGTGTAGAAAGAAGAGATGACAGAAATAGATAGGAATTTCCCCAAATGCATGGAAATCTAAATACTTAAAAAATTTACTGCATGTTAAATAAAAGCTTTAGTCTTCTCTATTTCCCAGGTTTTAAGAAAACTATTACATTTATAAATGCTTTTTTTAATGTTGGCAGTATGCATGAGTTATTGCTGAAACTGTGGAGAGGCAGTGAAAATACATGGATTATTGAATTCTGTATTAGGTAAAAGTAAAGCATGACATAAGAAAAAATAGACAGAATTGTAGGTATGAAACTCCCACAAGAAATAGTTGAAAAGAGAAGCAATATGTTATCTTTTCTTAGAGTACAGAAAAAACTATCCAGTACATTAGTGTTACGTTGAAAAACTAGTTATTGAACACTCTCAATTTCCTTATTTTCATGAAGATCACTCTTGAAATTCAAATCACTTTGTAGCACTATTGTTGTAGTACTTTGATGTGAAAATTAATGCTGGTTATTTGATTCAGGGAATGTTGACGTTTTAATGGCTCTCATTATTTTTTCATATATTCAAATATTAAATACATTTATACCTTATATACTGACTTTGTTTTCTAGCTAGCAATATCAGGATTACTTATGATTTCTAAATAAACTTATTCAAATGTTTTCATGCAATTATAGTAATTTGTCAGGACTTTACTATGTTTGAACTAGAGAAGGGGATTATGATTCTGGGGGAGGTGTAAATAGAAGAAGAGTTTGACCAATTATGATTAATGATGAAATGAAAATGGTTCTGGGTTTGAACTTGTAACTTGTTTGTAATTTGGTATCTTTAAAATGCTATTTTTCATTCTGTTTCTTTTTCCAGACCTTTATAGTATTGAATAAAGGGAAGGCAATCTTCCGATTCAGTGCCACCTCTGCCCTGTACATGTTAACTCCTTTCAATCCTCTTAGAAAAATAGCTATTAAGATTTTGGTACATTCATATCCTTTTCAAGTGATTAGTCTAAAACTGTAGTGAATCAGATGTTACTTAGTGTTTAACTCATTTTCTGGCACATGTCCCAGGATCAATATGATCCGTAGTGCTTTGTCCCTCTTCTCTCTACTATTTCTGTCTTCTGTTCTTTTTCTTATTCCCTTTTTACATTTGTGTTCATTGCTGGATCTTAATATAGTAATATCAGAAGCCAGACAACCAGTCATTGTTCTTTGCAATTTCTTCCTGTGTCTTTTTTCCTCCTGCACCTATTTTTTCCCTTCCCTCTTATTTTTCCTATAACCATCACATCTTTTTTCATCTTTTCCCTTCCTCCACATTTTTCATAAACTGCAGATATATTTCTCAAAATAATTTCAGTTCCTCTCTGACACTTTGTGTTAAAAATCAAATCTTTGATCCCAGGTTTGTGCTTGCATGAGTATTTAGTGAAAATATGGTTTCATTCTTCCTTTTCATTTTCTGATTCAGATCAAAATTGCAGAAGGATAGGTTGATAAAACACTTTAGTTTTCTTATGTTGTTATACATTCTCAGTCCTACATGTATCTTACATGCCTATTTTATTTCTTTATCATTATTGCATTATGCACTCATAATCCTGTAGAAGTTTTAATTTCAGTCTTCAAGCAGGTTGTGAGATTTCCACCTTGCAGATAGAGATTTGCAAAGCTAAATGATCACAGTGACTTACCTAGTATTTTGCCTTTTTCAGTGTTTTGGTAGCTGAGTATAGCAGGCATCCCACTGGTCTGATCCCAAATGCTGATACAAGCAATGTGGGCATGGACTTCAGCAAGTCTGCTTACTTAAGGAACGAATACAAATGTTTGCACACTTACATTTTACAAGAGTCTAACAAAAGCACAATGAAAGCAGTTTTGTGTAGCGTTACATATAGGGATCCTAAGATCATGTACAATAAATCCTGAAAGGATTGTTTTTTTAAATCTTGGTGTAATGGAAGTCTGATAATTGCAATGGTTGTTAAGTGTTGGATGCTGTTGTCAATGGCTAGCCTACAAATGACTTCAGAATCAATCATAACACTACACAACCTGTTTTGTATTTGCTTGCTACAGGTGTCACTACAAATAATTATTTGTCAATTATCTGACACTGCTTAGCATGTTATAGAGCATTATTCAGTTACATGGAAAAGTGGAAGATCATGGGACTGAGATGGTGGTGAAGAGCTAGAGTCCCCGAAGTCAGAATGTTAAAAAACGTTTGCAATTGTGGAAAGGTATATTCTAGTTATTTCTCTACTGATGAAAGAATAGTGAAGATTTGCAACTCTGAGAGGACATTTAATGAAAAAGGATTTTGAAAACCTATGTAAAATGCAAGCTTGTGAAACACTCTTAAAACACATTTTTTTTAATGTTTTTTAAAATACCTTTCTTTTCTGCTCTGTTCATATATGAATTATATAGTGAGAAGCTAGATTCTGAGTAAAGCATTTGAAATATGTTTACTGAGCAGAAAACCCAAAGAATTGTTGTGTGTAATGCCACAGTTGTTTGACAGTTCAGAAGGTAGAGGTATTTACTGTCACTTTAGGTTTTTTTTTCATTAATGTAGACATGCAAAGAAAACTTTGTGAGGGGAAACTCACAGTAGTTCCCACCCCATTATGCTCGGATTTCTGTTTAGGAGCACCGTGTGAACCTGCATTGTAGTTACACAAGCTAAAGCTCTTCTCAAAATCGAGCTTTGTCCTCTTTCTAGTTTTAGGTGATGTTGCCATCATGTGGACATTTTGTGCATCATCTGTGTGGTTTTCATTTTGGTGTTTGTATTTTCATTTCTAAGAAGAATGTCATCAGTCCTGAGAGTGAAAGGTTGTAGATCCAGAGCAGTTGTGTTAAAATCAGTGAAGTTATTTATGACTTGGACCTGTTCTGGAATTACTTTTAGATCTTTTTTTTGAGAGGATAATATGCCTTCCCCTCCACCAACATTTATATTACAAAAGCCATATATAAAGTAAACAGTAAAAAAATAATTTTCTCCCTAAAATTTTCCTATGGTCTCTCCTATTATGTGATAACTAGATTTCAATATATGTATTATAATGATAAGCAAAAATGTTGATACATGCCAAATTTTATGGTGAACGTAAAAGAAGAAAAGTGAAGAAAATGTATTTTTCATTGTTTTGTATGCATGAAGTAGATCAGGTTTGTCTAGATCATCCAAAACAAATGCTTTTTGTGTTATTCCACTAAATTAGAAGCTACTACTTCAAACTTTCACATTTTTATTCAAAAGAAAAAATCACCTAAGGTCTTAAAATGAAGGGTTGGGTAGGGGTTTTTTATATCTTTAAGATTTTCTAATTTTTAGTATGTCATCGTTCTCTTTTAGACATGAAGCAGTGACTATGGAAGCTTTAACATATTCAGGGCTTTTCCCTGAGTGTTAACAGAGCAGTGAAGGGATAAATAGCTCCTGATAGTGGAAATCTGCCAAAGCAGCGTGTTATTTGATACTCCTTTTATGAGATTTTCTGGTTTACATTCCTTAACTCTTAACCTACATTATTCAGCATGCTTATCATGTGCACTATTTTGACCAACTGTGTATTTATGACCATGAGTAACCCTCCAGACTGGACAAAGAATGTAGAGTAAGTTAAATGGATTTTCTTGGAATAATATTCAATAATCTGAAATAAACTGCTGTAAATTATTTTATATTAGGATGGCATCCACTGGCAGCAGCTACCTTGTTGGCATATCCTTTCAACAGCTATTCTGATGCTAGTTTCTTCTGTGTAAGATTAAATACATGTATTTTACAACACTTCCCTCATTACAAGTTGTTCAATGTCCATCCTCTGTTTGCAGTACTAGATGGGGAATGTAAGAAGAGAAGCTAGTCTTATGACCATGCAAAAAAGTGGATTATAAATATTTTCCACTCCATTCTATGTTATGTCTGTGCAAGAATGTTGGGAAATACGCTTTTCCATCTCTATTGCAATAACCACTGTAGATGAAGGGATCATCAAATGGATTTCTATGTTCACCATAGTGCAGCTTTCCTTTACCAAAGACAATCTAACAATGGAAAGCTTGTATGAAAAATAAGCTATTAAAAAGTGTTTTAAGTGGTTGGCTATTCTTCCTGTAGGAAAAGGTCCAATATGATGTCAACTACTTGGTGACAACATACAATTGGTGCATATTTTGTGATAGTTCCAAGGCTGTAGACCACAGTGTGAAATACTGCTCTTCATCATGCTTCATCTTTGCAGTAGCATTTTATGCTTTTGCTTCTTCTTCATTCCTAATTGCTTTGGATGATACGTACCTGTTTAATCTTCAGTAATCAAAAGTCAAATCATAGGGCTATTAAAGTTAGTGGAGGCATTCTCATTTTGAGTTCAATATGAATGTATATGTATTCAGGACATCTAGCATATAGTAAATATTTATGAATAAAGATAGCTAGCTTGCATATTTCTTCATATATTGTGCCATTTCAATATAAAACAGAAGTCCTCCTCATCTGTTCCATAAAGTTGTGCAGGAAAGAAATTTTTGGTTTAGTAATTGAACTGAAAAAATTCACATTGGAAAAGTGGTTTCAGGTTAGCTCAAGTCTGAAAACCTTTCGAGCCCTGTAAGCAGTTTAATTTGAATTCTTTTCCATTAAAGATATAAATGAAACTAAATTTCAAGATGACATAATTTGGAGATAGAAAATTGAAATTACTCAGAATGCCAGAATTAAATATTTTTACTTTTTAACCATATTTTTTAGTCAGAATGAGTAGCTGAATTTTATTGTCATTTGTAAATATTTCTGGTTGTTCTTGCAGAGGATTTTGCATCTGAAAACACTTGTTTCATTCCAGTGCTATGCCTGTCTTGCTGAAGGTGAAGTACTGGATACACCTATTCTGTAACAAAATAAATGAGGGCTGAGGAGGGTTGGCACATTGCCAGCTTATGGTACTAAGCAACATTTCATCATAAAAATAGCATTGAAGAAAGAAATTTTTAGTCTGGAAGCAAATTCTGAAATCCTAACATAATCCATCCATGTGTTTGGTTATAACATGGATTCAGATTGGACATAAACATGCACCAATGACATAACTGGGAATTTTGCAACTGTCTCATTGGTATAGATTATAGAATTTGAACTTAGGCTATGCGTTGTCATTTAGTATTTTAATCATAATTTGATTCCTCCTTCTTACTTATGGTATAAATTCTGCAGATGTTTAAAGTTGGTTCTAACTTCCATTAAATTCTTATGCCACTTAAAGAAGATGAGAGTAAAGCAACTAGAGAGCGTAATGTGTAATGATAACATGTATGTGTTTCTATAAACTCTGTCTTGCATATTTTCCTCAGATACACATTCACTGGAATTTATACCTTTGAATCACTTATTAAAATTCTTGCAAGGGGCTTCTGTTTAGAAGATTTTACGTTTCTTCGAGACCCATGGAATTGGCTAGATTTCACTGTCATTACATTTGCGTAAGTCTTCTACTTTTTTTTTTTTTAAATCTTTCTGATAGCATGAAATTAGTGACTAAAAATTCCCTCATATTTTGTCAGCCAGAACATTTGGAGCCTGGACTTCCTGCGGTTTCAATATGTTTCTTCTACCTCTTTTACACATTTTAGTATTTCTAACTAAGCATGTGCTTCAGAGGCCAGCATGGTGTGCCAGCCCGTTAGGATTGTGAATGCCATCAGCCTGAACTGTTCATATCCTGTCTCCTTTCTGCATACCAGAATTAAAGGAATCCTTTTGACTTCCTGCTATAAGCTGACCAAATTAGGTTTCAAACATCAAGTCAATGTGGTTTATTTTGATAAAACTTAATTTAATTTTATGGTCAGAAGCATATTTATAACAGGCAAAATACAGCGAACGGTGAAGAGGTCTTGATCAAAGACCCAAGCAAACAGGATAAAATCTGCCTCAATTCTGAGTAACTGTGATTTAATTCTACAGGTATGTAACAGAATTTGTAAACCTAGGCAATGTTTCAGCTCTTCGAACTTTCAGAGTATTGAGAGCTTTGAAAACTATTTCTGTAATCCCAGGTAAGAAGAAGTTGGTGTAAGGTGTTAGGCCCCTCATATCTCCAACTGTTATTTGTGTGCTGTCATTGTGTTTGTGTGTGAACTCCCCTATTACAGATATGTGACAGAGTTTGTGGACCTGGGCAATGTCTCAGCGTTGAGAACATTCAGAGTTCTCCGAGCTTTGAAAACAATATCAGTCATTCCAGGTGAGAGCTAGGTTAAACACTGAGGCTGACTTTTGTTCCACAAAGGCTGTACTCTACGTTTTTAAAGCATACGCCTTATTTGCTATACATTTTTAATAAAATAAAAAAGCAGGAATCAAGAAATGTAATTTTATTTAAATTGATTCTTGCTTTTCTTATATTAATTGTATTTTCTTTTCAAAAAAATCAGCCTTTGAGTTTAACAAATTCTTGCATGAGATATTTGCAGTAAACAGCCTATGTGATTTGCATCTTATGACATCAAGCTTTCCTTTACATGTTTTAAATATAAGTTAATTTTAAGCTTTCATATTGATGCAAATTTTATCATTTATTGCAGGCACTTGATATAGCAACTTAATTCAGTTTTAAGTCATGTATAAAAAACTAAACTCTAAAGGATAGCATGGGCCATGCATGGGGTATTGTTTTAAAGATGTCTTTCTTCTCCAAACCATCACCCCTGTTATATTGTAAGAAGATTATTATGAGGATATCATTCAAATATGCACTTACAGTGTCTTTATAATGGGTTTACTAATGCAGAATACTTTTTAAAAGGTTCATATAAGAAAGGTTTGGGCAAGAAGCATCAGCAAAAGCAAACGATGCTTTTCTATGTAGGTCTGGGATATAGCATGAATAATAAAATCACTTGTTTTGGCATAAACAATGTGTTTGGTATTATCTATTTTTTATTTCTGTACACTATAAAATAAGCATAAACTTACTGCTTTTCATTCATCTTCACAAGTAATAAGGCTTTTCATGAAAATTATTGTATCACAAATACTAGACTCATTTAGTTGTCGTTTTGCATGAAATCTTTATCTTGTCAGGAAAAATCACATGATTTTTTGTGTGTGTGTGCTTAGTATCTGCTTAGCATCATAATAAAAATCTTTTCTCTTTGCAGGCTTGAAGACTATCGTGGGAGCCCTAATTCAGTCTGTGAAGAAGCTCTCGGACGTAATGATCCTGACTGTGTTTTGTCTGAGTGTATTTGCACTAATAGGGCTGCAGCTGTTCATGGGCAACTTGAGGAATAAATGCCTGCAGTGGCCTCCAGACAATTCTACTTTTGAAACAACTGTTATTTCCTACTTTAATAGCTCTATAGGTGAAAATGGTACATTTATTAATACAACAATGACAACATTTAACTGGGATGAGTACATCGAAGACAGAAGTAAGAGTTAATTATATCATCTACTGCATTGTTTTTCTGGAATTTTTTTAAACAGATACAAAAGCATCAGTATCTTTCCATTGCAATTAAAACGGTGTAATCTGGCCAAGAGACATAAAAGCACTTATTTTGTGTAGTAAATAAGAGTCATAATGTAGCTTAACATACTCATAATATTGTACTTGGTACCAAAATATCTTTTTACCTTTTACTGAATATGACTTTTAGAGTAAATCCACATTGCAGCACAAAGCAGAAATTTCCATGCTAGCTTCAAGCCTCCTGAAATAGTGACAGTCCTAATATGGGATCTGAAATTGTATAGCTACGTTACTACAAGATAATGCCCAATATCATAAATCCACATTTGAACGTCAGTTAGCTCATGAATCCTGCCATAGCATGTAAATGCAGCTGCATTGTTTCTTCTGGAACTTGGTGAGTGTCTCTGGACCATACTCCTTTGCACAGCACAGACATGCCTTATGACAGTACTGGTAATTTATCCCATGCTTCTTGTTCTAGCAAAATAAGAACTAGATTCCATATTATGTATCTTTTCATTTGTTTCTTATCTGTGGAAAATGAAGAAATTAGCATTTTGGTCTCCTTTGTACCTCAGAACACTGTATTTTCACCTTTTTAGGTAGTTAACATCACTACTGTGTTAACAAAAATTGTTTTAAAATTCAGATAGAACTACTCTGAACATATCTACAGTATATTGCTATTCTTTCAGAATGATAAGTAGCTTCAGTCTCTCCTGTTCATCTATTCAGTCTCTCCTATTTATTTTAGTGTATTTAGGGTTTTAACTTCGTAATTAACCATAATCTTAGGTTTTTTATAAAGTCTGTATAAATGTTGTAACTGATGCCTGTATCACTGAAAGTTAGGAAATGTCAGTTTAACAGCTAAATGCTTTTGGATCCAAGTCTCATTGCCTTATAATCTTTTAATATACTTATCATCTTAGCATGCTTGTGGTATCATAGAAATGTCGTCTTGCAGAAGATTTTGGATGATGACCTATTCTTAAAAACATCTGAAAAACAGACTCCATTCCATTCCCTTTTATCCACTTCTAGTACTATATCACACAAAGTTTTTTCTAAATATCTGACCTAATTTTTCCTAATTTCAGACTGAATGTATTACTACTACTCCTGTGGACTTAGAAATAAGATAATCGTAGACTACTTTATGAAATTCTAAAACTGTTATTTTCTTTATTTCTGGTCTTTTCTAAACCAAGCAAGACTATTTTCTGTTTTGCATTTTCTATATCTATTTTAACTTTTTTTTCTTTTTTTGACTCTTTCCAATTAGTCTGGGATTTCGGTTTTTCTTTTTTGTTTGGGTTTCTTGCTTTGGTTTTTGTTTGGGTTTGTTTTTTTTTTTTTTTTGTTTTAATGATATCCCTAAATCTGGTACTTACTCCTCTAATAAAGGTACAAATTAGAAGTAATTACCTCATGTGCCTTATATGGAACATTCCTATTAACACATCTCAAAATTACATCATTTTTATATCAGCACCCTATTGTTGATTCACAGTCAACTTGCAGTTCGTGACAGTCACTGCATCTTTTTGTACAGCAGTGGCTGTGGCCAGATCCTGTCTATTTTGCATTTACGTATTTGATTTTGCCTTGTCAACTGTAGCATTTTCCACTTGTCTCTGTTGAAATAAATCCAATTGCTTTTGGACCAGCTTGTCAGTTTGTAAAGGTCATTCTAAATTTCAATCATCTTCTCTCCTAGCTTGATGTCTTAAGAATACTTGATGCATTTTGTTCTATTACTTCATGTCTTGAGTTGGTAATGAAACTTGTTATGAAAACCGTGTATAGCACAGATCCCTGGAGGATCTTCAGAAAGATGCCCTTATGAATTGACATTGTGCCACTGGCAACTGCTCTCTGAGAATCTTTTTTCAAATATTTTGCGGTGATTCCAGCCAGAACATATCTCTCATATTTGTTTATGAAAGTGTCCTGTAGGACTTGTACACATGACTGTTGTCCTGTTATTAAGTTGGCAGGAGACAGGAGTGGTTTTATATATTGCATATTTTTTATAAACTCATATTGACTATTTTTATTACTTTATCATTATCATCTTTGTATTGAAAAACCCATTATTTAAATGTTTTCCAGAATAGCGGGCTGAAAGTTGAGCTGACTGGATAGTTTAACTGGATCCTCTGCTTACCAGAGGAGGAGCTGTGCCACATAAGAATGTGAATTAGGCCCACAGCCAATTTTGAAAATCCAGCTTGGTGCCTATCTGCATCTTTAAACTTTTTAAGCTTTTTAAGTAGGTGTTAGATCTCTCACAGGGCATGACTATGTGAGCACTGGAATGTCTGAAAATCCACTGTTTCCTTATCTGATATCTAAGAATAGATTACAGATGCATAAATTAGGCATATAATCTCTCTCTCTCTCTTTAAAATAAGCAGATTTTATGCTGTCTCTATCGTATACTGGTGGTGACAGAGTAGAAGCAGTCAATAGGAACTGGTTGCATTTCCCTGCTTGTCTCTTTAGCATTAGCCCTCGGTTAGTTCATGCCAGCTAAGCTAGTCCATGCCAGCTGGCAGTGAATCTCAAGGAACCATCTGCTTCCTGGGAACAGCCAGAACATACCTAATTTTGGCAACTTTAGCTTAATATGCCACCTGACCCAAAAATCTCCACTAGAGACTCCCATTTTACCATAAGAATCCCAAACCAGGAATTGATGGCAAATTGGTTTTCCCTTTCTGCCTCAAAGCAAAACAAAGAGAAGAAAAGAATGTGCCAGGGGCTTATAAGATTTCCACCTCTTTAAATGATCCTTTACTTCATTTTAATAGTTAGCCTATTAACAAAATACATATAAATACTTCAAGTACATTCCTCTGCTATAGAATTTGGTGTCGTAATTTTTTGTAACGTACAATAAAAGCCTGGTTTCTCCCTCAGGTGCTCAAGTCAAGGTCCACTTAGCAATTTCTTGTGCATGTTGTGTTGTGTTTTCATGCTGCAAAAATTTCAGTACTTTTTCAAGTAATATTTGGAGAAAATAGTACGTAATGAATAATTATAAATGAGTAACACTAAATGGTATATATCGAAATGCATGAATAAAGGCAGGGAATTTCCCTCATCCTTTGTCTTGTTTTCCTCGTATTTGTTCACTTGCTGACATACACAATTTGGTAATCTACCCATTGTATCTTACTCATCTGGGTAGGTTACTGAGAATTAGCTGTACAACTACCTTTCTATTTTCTAAAGAAAGGCCAACTTCAACACTCTATAGAAAGTAATTTTCCTGTCAAAACAGTATTTTTCATGATTTTTCATTCCTAATCATTATATATTGCAGTTAAACTGTTTGTTAGTTCTGCTTGTTTCTTTAAAATGTAAAAGCCTATATAATTGCTCAATTTCCATTAGATATAAACAATGTCTTTCTCATCACCTTTTTAATTTATTTTTTTAAAACCAGATCATTTCTACTTCTTGGAAGGACAAAATGATGCTCTGCTGTGTGGCAATAGCTCAGATGCAGGGTAAGAAAACAGTCATCATTTTTCATTATGCATCAAGAAAAAATAATCTGCTACTTAGAATAGCTCAGGTGGTCAACTTTAGTATCAACTGTACCACAGAGTTGCAAATTAATGATGTTTTGCAATTGAAGCTATACCTAAATATAACCATCTATGTGATTTGAGTTGACACAGGCAATTTCTTCAGTATCTTAGGCTAATTTTGTAAAGGTAACCACATGAACGCGATGTGCATAAATGTTGCTGCCAGCCTGCTGACAACTGTTTATCATCAGCCATGCTAGTTGACATTCTTCTCTTGTCCTGGTGGAGATGTGTGGATATGACAAATTGTGGGGAAGGGTAGATTACTATTATTTATATTATTAAAGGTTTGAAATATCATTAGGGAATGGAATTAAAAATTGAAAACCACTAAGACATATATTTTTATCTTAGGCATGTAGAATAAAATTTACTTGTTCATAATTTCATTAGCAACTGGTACTCCTGAACAATTTTGTGATTTACTATAGCATATTGTAATTTAGAGTAGTTGTTAAAAATAGCATTTCCTCTTCTTTTGTAGTCAATGTCCAGAAGGATATATATGTGTGAAAGCTGGTAGAAACCCCAACTATGGCTACACAAGTTTTGATACTTTCAGTTGGGCATTCTTGTCACTGTTTCGATTGATGACTCAGGACTTTTGGGAGAATCTTTACCAGCTGGTGAGGACTTATTAAAATAAACAGCACCATCACCAATACCATTACTACATAGTACTTGCATAGTTATTTTCATTCACATGTCCCTAAGGCCCTTGGGACAGAAATCATCTTTTATTTCATATATGTAAGCTGTCTAAAACAATAGAGGCCTTGTTCATGATTTAGATTCCCATGTGTTACTCAAATACATAACAAGAAATAGCTGATATTTTATGAAGGTGGTTAAGCATTATTGTTTCTTTTCACAACTGAGTAAATGAACTTAAGTTGTTCAAGCTTCTTACCCAAACATGCTGTAAATAGATGCTAGTTAAATTGATTTGCAGTCTAGTACAACTATGTTGTCTTTGAAAAGCTTGCATCTTGTCCCTGAACTACACATACCCTTAACCTGAAGGACAGTGATGTTGTGCAGCATGACATTTTGTATACTGTACTGTCTTTGCAGCATTGTAGTTTGGGACTGATGAGGCAAGAAGGTAAGATGCTGGTTAGTGGCCCCACTACTGTTAGATTTAAAGGCTATAATACAGGCTTATAGTGGGGGCAGCAACTGCTACTACAGATTCTCATTGTTAGAAGTTCTGAAGTATTCAAGCTACAGAATCTTATTCACCTTGACTATAGTAGACACAAAACTTGGATTTTTGCACATGTAGGCAGGTTATAATACTATTTGTATATGGAAAAAGTAATCAAATAATTTTGTGCTAACACAAAGCAATCTTACAATGTATTTCTAGATTATAACACAGATGCTACCATATTATGCAACAGTATTTAAAAGTCTGCTAAAAGTGATGTATTATCTCTTTTTTCCCCAGACACTGCGTGCTGCTGGGAAAACATACATGATATTTTTTGTTTTGGTCATTTTCCTGGGTTCTTTCTACCTGATTAACTTGATCCTGGCTGTGGTTGCCATGGCCTATGAAGAACAGAATCAAGCAACCATGGAAGAAGCAGAACAGAAAGAAGCAGAATTTCAGCAAATGCTGGAACAACTGAAAAAGCAACAGGAAGAAGCTCAGGTATCCCTGTAAAGTAAAATTCCTTCTTCCATTCATGATTGTGATCAGATGCTTTATGTCCACATATAGGAATACTTTTACTCCCCTACTCCTAACAATATATTACCTCCAGTCTTATAAATTCCTTTGTTTTGCAAACAATCTTTAATATTTTCCATTGCACTGTTTCTGCTGGCTTGAGCGAACCTGTTAATTTGTGACAAAAATTATAACCAATAAGCTAAAATACTGGATTTTCAAACTGGGGATGGAAATTAACTTTTTTACTGAGCACTTGAACAAGTTGCCCAGAGTGCTTGTGGAATCACTATCCTTGGAGATAATCAAAAGCCATCTGGACATGGTCCTGGGCAACCTGCTTTAGATGACCCTATCTGTGCCAGTGAGTAGGACATGATGACCCCCAGAGGTTCCTTTCCAACCTCAACCATTCTGTGATTCTGTGAATGGAGACGTGGGAAAGAAAACCCCAGGAATTCTGCTTATTTAAGTAACAGAAGCAAAACTATTATAGGTGCTGTGGGAGAACTATTTTGCTTCAGCAACATTTGGCTGTTTCTACTCCTTCCCCAGCTCTAACAGGAGAAAGCCATAGTGTTCCAGTTTTAAAGAAAACTGGAAAAAGTGGAGAAACTGGAGAAAAAGCTTCTGTGGTACAGACATCATGATTACATATTGCTTTGAAATTCCTTTTCAGTTTTGAAGACACTGGAATCTTTAATAGGATAATTGATAATGTCTGCTTGGCATGTGGCCACACAGAGCAGAAGTTAAACTATGCCTTTCATGTAAGCACATGGCTAAAGTCAGCAACAGGGTTTTTTTGTTTGGTTGGTTAGTTGGTTTGTGTTGGTTTTTTACTTGTAAATAAATGTTAATCAAATGGTACACAAATGTTCAAAACTTCAAACAGAAGCAGGTCTCTAATAGCCTGCAGTTCAACTGAAATCTCTGATTATGATTTGCAAAATTGAGATAAACATTATTACGCCAGATCTTTAATAGACTAGCGAGTATTCAAAATCCAGCAAAATGGGGTAAGAAAGCGTTGCTTCCTGTTAACAGGGATTTTTCCTGTTGTTTGAGTCTTGATTCCTTACTTTTGCATAGTATTTCAGATGAAAAATTCATTGCAACATATTGCTCCAGTCTAAAACAGATGCTTGTTAAGTTGGTTCTCTGACAGCACAGTTTTCCCTTGGGCTGCTCTAACTCCTGGTTTATGGAGCAGTGGCAAATTATGGTTCCTGTGGTATTTCACAAATGATACTTTTGATATGCTGGGTTCAGTGCAGTGGGATCATTGCTTTTATTTCAAAATCACTATTTTTTTAAGAATGGCAGTAAATTTAAAATAGTGAGTGGTGTGTGTTTGTATGAATGTTGTAAATTGCATATGTGCTTGTACGTATAGGCAGCAGCAGCAGCTGCAGCAGCTGACTCAAGAGATTATAGTGGAGTAGGTGGAGTAGGTGGATTCTCCGAAAGTTCTTCTGAGGCATCAAAACTGAGCTCAAAGAGTGCTAAAGAGAGGAGGAATAGAAGAAAGAAAAAAAAGCAAAAAGAACAATCTGAAGGCGAGGAGAAGGATGGGGAAGAATTTCACAAATCTGAATCAGAGGACAGCATCAAAAGGAAAGGTTTCCGATTTTCCATTGAGGGGAATAGACTGACATATGAAAAGAGATTCTCTTCCCCACACCAGGTACCATAGTATTATTACCTCTTAAACACCTTTGTTGTCTACTTAGCATATAAACAAAACCCTGTAAAGTAGTTTGGTCAATTCTTGCAAAAGATACCACAGATTCTTTAATATCTTAAATCAAAGTATGACCAAGATAATACTTTCAGCCAAAGATGAAACTGTAAGAATTTGAGAGATCTGTTTTTTATTCTGAATTTATGTGTGAAATATCAAAATAATGTGTATTAATTAAAATGAATTGTATTTCAAGTTTCTTAATGAAAATGGACCTATCTCCCCATCAAGACAAATGTATTCAGCATGATCAGTGGCTTCAAAGTTTGGTGCACACATACAAAGGAATTTCATGTTTTAAATGAGAAAAGTACTAAATTTGGGATGCAAAAAAACCCCAGTAGAAATTGCATAAATGTTCATGTGAAATTGACAAATTAATTGATGTGAGACCATTAATTTTGTTATCTTAAACAAGGTGGAAATATCTGTGGCAATGTGTCTTTGCATGTGTTCTCTTACATTGAAACACCAGTGACTCAGAGTGCCATCTGCACCTCCCATCCAGACATTTATTTCATTTGATAATTTTGTTATGTTATCCTTTCTACAGTTTTCAGAGCTCCTCTTCATTTACCCACCTCCAACTCTCCCCTCAAATTCAAGTCCAGCTCTCACATCCATTCTGTCCTTTTTCTGTCCCTTTGTGTGCCTCAGTATGCTTCTTCCTTTTATCCCCACCTTCTCGATTCTCCCTGGTCTTTATGACTTGCTTTCTCCCTCTTTCTAGCCACTATTACTAAACTCATGCCTTCCTTTTTAATCCTCTTCTATTACTATCTCTGAAAAGCCTGTTTCGCCCCTAAATAGATCATGAGCATCCATATTCTCTTCATGTATCACTTCCTCCAGCTCCCGTTCTCAAAGAAGCTCAGACCTCTTCATCTGATATTTTCTTATTAAGGACTGTCCTCCTTAGACCAGACTGTGGTGGGAATATAATGTTTCTAGCTTCCTACTTCTGCCAAGTTAACTCCTCCTTCCACTTACTTCCTTATGTACTTCCTTTTTTAATATTACTGCATCCTCCCCCCACCCCCCACCTCCTGCCTTGGTCTGCCACTGTTTTATGTTGTTAACTGTCTAACTAGTCTCTGTAAGACTTCATTGCTGAATTTAGTTAGTTCATGATTCATTCTGTTCCTTATACAAATTTTCACACCTATATCCATTGACTTCAACTTCATGTTGTAGACCCATCTGATCCCTTAGGTGCATATTCTTGCTTGTGTCTTCATTCAATCTGCACCCTTATTTAAGTGCAGCTCAATTCATCCATCTTGTAAGAAATGAAACATTCCTCATACAATTTGCTTCTCTTACCTTTCATCTCCAAGTTCATTTACAGCTGTTTACTATGACAGTCTAGCAATCCTCTCCCCTCTGGTTTTCCAACCCTAGTTTCTTTTCACTCTGGGCTCTAGCCACTAAACAGAAATTCCACTCACCAGCTTTTAATAACCTTTTCCTAAACAAAACTGAGGTTTATATCTCATCTTTGACATTTTCCTTGACATTTCACGTGCCTTCAATGTAACTGACTGTTATGTTCTTCTTGAAAACTTATTCTTCCTAACATTCATGATTTTGTCTCCTCTCAATTCTCCTGGTTTAGTTGTGCTTTAGAAGATCCTTTTACCCCTTTGACAGTTTTCTAAGAGATTTCCACAAGGCCTTTTGCCTTTTGCTAGTTCCCCTCTCTCTCTTTTTCTTTTCTTTTTTTTTTTTTTTTAAACTCTACTCTGGACCCACAACTGTGAATCATTTTTAAATTGGACCTCTTTCCATGTCCCAATTACTGCTGTATTCATCAAGAATGTTGTTGCAAAGAGCACTAACCTATCTCACTGCTTTCACCTAATCTGCTAGTAAACATATCTACCTAAAGATATTTTTTTAATACCATAAAACATATGTGCCTAAAGTTCTTCACAACCCACCTTGTCTACTTACAGTAAACAAGTCAAGTCCCAGCTTTGACTGACCCATGCCAGCATCCATAACCTCCTGTTAAATTTTCAAACTAGTTTCTTTGAGCTCTTTCTGGTATGCTGCCTCTCATGCTTGGAAGAAGCTCCCATGAGTTTCCACAGAACACTTCATTGCTTTCCTCAAATCCCTCTTTAAAACTCTCTTTTACCATGCTGCCTACAGAAAGCTTGACAGGGAAGTGACTTCAGGTGAGCTAAGACCATTGTTTATCATACCCATCAATTTTGCCTCCTTGTATTCCCTCTCTTTTTGTATCCATCTGTTGTGTTACACATAGATGATAAGATTTTTGCAGAGTGCCTTTTTGTTCTGCATTTTGCAGTACCTAGAACAATGGGGCTCAGGTCCATAAAGATAGGTTCCAGAAGAGAAACAAAGAAAGTGCTTTGTTATGTATTATCTCTGCTATTCATAGAGGTCTTGGGTGAAATCAGGTACTAATGCTAATCAACCAAGTTGAGAGAGTCACTGATATGAATTAAAGTTAAGAACATGTATAACTATTTGCAAGATTAGAGCATTATTTTGTCTCTGATCCTGAAAAGATCCTCACGTAGAAGAACATATACTCACATGAGTAAACTGATGAAGATTAGTGAGACTTTTCATACAAAGTTACAGGCATATCTTTTCATATTCAGGATTGCTAAGACTTTTAAAAAGAAGTAAAAACCTTATTGTGGCCTACTTGACTAGTATCTGAAAAAACATGTATGTTTTTCAAACTAGGCAGTATTTGGGAGCTACCTCTGTGTGCAGACAGAGTCACAGAAAATTTGCCTAAATTTTTTTACTCAGCCTGTCAGACTAATGCCAACCTGGGGTAGATAGCATCTAGATGTGCTTACTTAGTTTATGAACAGTTGGTAATAAAACAGGCAGAATGGCAGAGGAAAGAATTCTATCAAGCAGTTTCTTTTACTTTAATTAAACCAATTGATTTCATATACCCAAAGTAGTAAAATAGCTAGTTTTTGTCTGTCACTTATGTGCTCTTTGTTTACTATCCAAAAAGGAGTGTATCTTGGGGGGGCAGTTTTGTACCACTTAATTTCTTTGTTGATGACCTTACCCTTTAAGACGTATTAACACTATGTTTTTTTCCCCTGTATGAAAACATTATATCTAAAAGGATTTTAATCTGATAATCATTGTTTTCATTTGCCTACAGTCTTTGCTGAGCATTCGTGGCTCCCTGTTTTCCCCAAGGCGCAACAGCAGAACAAGTCTTTTCAGCTTCAGAGGTCGAGCAAAGGATGTAGGATCAGAAAATGACTTTGCTGATGATGAGCACAGCACTTTTGAAGACAATGAAAGCAGAAGAGATTCTCTCTTTGTTCCTCATAGACATGGTGAACGGCGCAACAGTAACATTAGTCAGGCCAGTAGGTCATCCAGGACAGTACCTCCACTTCCAGCAAATGGGAAGATGCACAGCACTGTGGATTGCAATGGAGTAGTTTCCTTAGTTGGTGGGCCGCCAGCTCTGATGTCACCTACTGGACAGCTTCTGCCAGAGGTGATGATTGATAAAGCAGCCACTGCTAGCAATGTAAGGAAGTCTGCAATAGCTCAGGCATGATGTCCTCTCCCTGTATGATCAGCTACTGTTTCTACAAAATGTAGTTACTTGGGAATGATTCCCTTTCTGGCCAAGCTGTGAATGCTCCTTTCATATATTCCAGTTATAAGCTAAAGTAGAAACTGAAAATATATGCTAATTTACTGGGAATTAACAGAATAGCGTAGTAAACCATTGAATAAATGTAGTATGTGTAGTCTTATACCAATTGATTCGTTATGCTAACTGAAGGCTTAATTGGAAGATTCTGTATTCATATATTAGACAGGATATCAAAATAAAAAAAGTTATAAATTACTTATATTTACTTAATGGAATATATTAAATGAGTATTTAACTTCCCACTGACCATATATAAAACTTTTGACATAACATTGATAGTACAACTTACATGGGTCGTGAGAGTGTTCCTGTCACATAGTTAATTTTTCTAGGGTTTTCTTTTTGGAGATGTCAACATTATTAAATATGTTTTCATTTATTTTGTTTGAAAATGTGTGCTAGGAAATTGATAATTTATTCTAAATTAGAGTTATCTTAAGAAAATACACTTTTTGTGCTTTTACTGCTAGCTGTGTGGGCTGTGCATTCTCATGTTTAGAAAAAGACTTCACTGCCTAATTAGAAAGATATTTACAGCAGAGCTCGTTGACAAGCATTGTGGAACTTTTTATAGTCTAAAAACTGTTTATAGTCTAAAATCTGTTTTAATGTCTCAGCCCTGTTTCAGCAAAATACTTGAAAACATATTCTTTAAGCACAGGAGCAATCCTACTGATGTATTTGACTATTTGCTATGCACAAAGTTAGGCATATATTAGTGTGTTGCAAAACCATGACATAAATGGAGCATGGTGCAGGACAGCAGAGTGTTTTAAACCATTATACTTTTATAATAACTTACAGTGTTATTCTTATTAAATGAACAATCAATAGTCTATTTTATCAGTGTTTTATTTTCAGGGCACTACTACAGAAACTGACTTAAGAAAGAGACGGTCTAGTTCTTATCATGTTCCTATGGACTACCTAACAGATCCTAGTGCAAGGCAAAGAGCAATGAGTATAGCCAGCATGCTTACAAACACAATGGAAGGTATGTAACACAGTATTTTTGTATGACAATGCCATAAAGTCCTATTAAATGTATGATACATTAAGTAGTAGTGGTGTTTTAAGGCAGCTATTTCAGCCTAAAGGATACAGGCAAGATGAGATTTGTATATAGAGGTAGGTTTTTTTTTAAAGATGGACTGATATATTTGGAAAAGCAGTCAAACTCTCAATATCTTAATAGGTTTGAGGTGGAAGCAGCAAACTGCCAAGTTAAATGCAAGCAGAAAGCAATTATCAATGCAGTCTTTCTCTAGAGAAGTTATGTTTTGGGGTAAAAGCTCTTTTTAGATTACTGAAACAGGTATGCTTCCTGCAGTAGAACAATCCCCTTCTACCGATTCACCAGTCATGCTGTTTCACAAAGGAAGGATCATGTTGTTCTTTCCGTAAGGCTAGATACAATGAATCTGAATCATGGAATTAAGCAACTACTTGTAAGAAAGGGCAAAACATTACTTTGAGGCTTAAATGACTATACCCAAAATAGCAAATGGGGCAGTAATAACAAGCAGATTTGCACATGTGGACCATAATACTGTCTAAATAGTTGTCTGACTTTGGGTTTGTTCTAAATGTTTATCTTTCATGAGGAAAATTTTAAATATTTTATTCATTCTATGTATAGAATCATAGAATGGTTTGGGTTGGAAGGGACCTTAAAGATCATCTAGTTCCACCCCCCCTCCATGGGCAGGGACACCTTCCACTAGATTGAGTTGCTCAAAGCCTTATCCAGCCTGGCCTTCAACACTTCCAGGGAGGGGGCATCCACAACTTCTCTGGGCAACCCGTTCCAGTATCTCACCGTCCTCACAGTAAAGAATTTCTACCTAATCTGACCAGCTGGGTTAGCTCAGTTGTTTAGAGCATGGTGCTAATAACGCCAAGTTCACAGGTTCAATCCCTGCTTACTGCAGGGGGGTTGGGCTCGATGATCTCTCAAGGTCCCTTCAAACCCAAAGCATTCTATGATTCTATGAATATCTAATCTAAATCTACCCTCTTTCAGTTTAAAACCATTACCCCTCGTCCTATCTCTACACTCCCTGATAAAGAGTCCCTCCCCATCTTTCCTGTAGGCCTCCTTTAAGTACTGGAAGGCTGCTACAAGGTCTTCTCAGAGCCTTCTCTTCTCTAGACTAAAACAACCCCAACTCTCTCTGCCTGTCCTCATAGGGGAGGTGCTCCAGCTCCCTGATCCCCTTCATGCCCCTCCTCTGGACCTGCTCTAACGGGTCCATGTCTGTCTTATACTGGGGACTGCAGAGCTGAACACAGTACTCCAGGTGCGGTCTCACAAGAGCTGAGTAGAGTGGGAGAATCACCTCCCTCCACCTCCCAGGCCACACTTCTTTTGATGCAGCCTAGGATGAGATTGGCTTTCTGGGCTGTGATTGCACATTGCCAGCTCATATTCAGTTTTTGATCCACCAATACCCCCAAGTTTTTCTCTGCAGGGCTGTTCTCAATCCACTCATCACCCAGCCTGTATGCCAGATTTCTAAGACAAATTTCTATTTTGCATCCTATGTAACATATGCTTGTGAATGGTTATCTTATCTATTGAATATTCAGTATTCTTTTTACATCAAATTTAAAACATAGTGGGACAGATTATTTTTAATTGTAATTTCTTTTGACTGACAGTAGCCTTGGTTTCAAAAGGTCTACAATATCAACACAGTTTATCAACAGTACCTTGGAAAACAGCATTTAGGCCTCAAGGAAATATCCAGGTGATACTGCAATATGTTTAAAATGTTATTTTCATTTTTCTCTCTAGAACTGGAAGAATCCAGACAGAAATGCCCACCATGCTGGTATAAATTTGCTAACACTTGCTTGATTTGGGACTGCTGTACTCCCTGGCTGAAAGTCAAACATATTGTAAATTTGATTGTGATGGACCCATTTGTTGATCTGGCCATTACTATCTGCATTGTCCTAAACACCCTGTTCATGGCCATGGAGCACTACCCAATGACAGAACAGTTTAGTGGTGTGCTTTCAGTAGGAAACCTTGTAAGTCTTTCATGATGTACCATGTATGTCAAATGCATTTTTAGTAAATAATTCTTCTGTGACCTATGTACATATGCTTAAAACAAAATGTTGACTAGATATTTATAGGCTTGGGATGGTTGAATTTAAATTTAAGCTGTACTGAATCCCTCTTTGTTGACATTTGTGGATTTTGCCACTCTTGCTTTATGGAGCAAAAGACAGTAAGATTTATTGAATCAATACACATTTTGATCTTTAAAACATTTGGCTTCTGTCATTGAAGCTGGTTAAAGGAATTTATCTATTATTTTTCCTTGGATGGATACTTTAAAATCATAAGAACTTATCAGTTCCATTCCCACACCTGTTATGCTCCTCACTAGCACCTCCTGAGGTCCTGGGTGTTCAGGGAATTGTAGAAGGGAAACACCCAGTAAGCACAGCAGATATACCGCAACTCTGCAGAGAATGGTGAAATGGCATGATAGTGCCTTCAATGGATCATTCTGAAGAAGAATAGTTCTACTCAACTTTCAGTATAATTTTTTTCTTAATAAAATAATTGTCACTCTCATAAACTTATCTTTATCACTAGAAGCAAAAAGATGTCCCAAGGACAAAGATTAGATCTAAGGAGGAAAAACTGAGCATTAAAATCAGAAGAGATTCTGTGTATCAGTATTTATACATGCATATTAGCAGGCTAGATAAAAAACATATTTTTCCCATTTACCTATTTTTCTTTGGAAACAAATCATTGTGATGCATATGTAAGCTTCAAATCTGAATTTAATTCCTAAACCCGATGTATGGCAATATAGAGAAGCTATTCAGATTTATCATGGATTACTTGCTGAAGAAATAACTTACCAAAAGTTGATACCATTAGTTTTATTTTTTTAATATTTTCTCATTAAACTGGAGTAAGAAACTCTGTTTTCCTTGCAGGTGTTTACTGGAATTTTCACAGCAGAAATGTTTCTCAAGATAATTGCCATGGATCCTTATTATTATTTCCAAGAGGGCTGGAATATTTTTGATGGTTTTATTGTGAGTCTTAGTTTAATGGAGCTTGGCCTTGCAAATGTAGAAGGATTATCTGTCCTTCGATCATTCCGATTGGTAAATATACTAATAAAATATGTTTCTATGTTATATTTTTGTATTTGTGCATTATGTTGTGCATTCTTCATTTGTACATTATATATTTGGCTAAGACAGAAGATCTTTTCGTAAGAACTTAGAAAATACTAAATTGCATACCCACTAGATGGCATGTATCTATTATGTCAAGTTTGTTTTACATATTATCTTAGTAACATCTATTTCTTTTTCAAGACATTGTCAACATCAGTTCTGTTCTTGCAGTGAGTGTGCTTTAAGGATTAACTTTTTTTAGTAGTAGTATCTCTTAGAGTCTTTTTCTCCCTAGATGAGGGGATAAAAAATGCAAGAGCCACAGGCCCTCACTACCTGTGACTGAAGATTACTAAATCACTGAGTAAATAATGGATTAGTTAATAAAAGTTTATTGACAGTTTTACGTGATAGACTTCCATTACCAGTTTGCTTACATGGTTAGTTTTAGAAGACAGTAGTGTTAAGGTTTTTCTTTGGATAGGGATTTTTCATCACTACCAGCCTACCAGCCTTTTCCTTACCATCCTCTGCAAGGGTCCATCTGCTGTCTAACAGCTTTTCTGTTTGGAAGTCACTACAGTATCTCTGTCTGTTATTAGATATCTCTGTGATGAATAGGAACTTGAAAAACCTTGGTCTTGCTGAAGACTAGGCTAGCATGCAAGTTGATGTTCAAATCCTCTTCTGAAAAGACCTACATAGTAAGAGACATGAAGCTAGAGTTCCTAGTCATCAAGCTCAACTTTTGCCTTAAATAAAGCAAAAAATATTTAACTTTAAATAAAAGTTAAATAAACCTCCTTTAAAAAAAAGAGGGTTTTTAAATTCATCCATTTGCTGGTTCTCTGTATAGCATTATATTGCATTTTGCCTAAAGTCTAGTATCTGTCTGGATTGACTTCTCCTTCAGTAATAGAATTCTGGTTTTAACTTTGCATCTATGTATTTTATCTATGTCTCATCTGATGAAATAATATTTAGGTTTAGATTCCTTTTAGTATTCTCCTCTTTCAATTGTCTGAACACTTGCTGTATCTTTCAAAATAATTTCATTTTTGTCTGTTTCAAGTTGTACTTTAATGTAACACTTTGTTTTTCTGAATCTTGTATGACAAACTTTGTAAGACACATTACACTTATTTTAAATGACAGAAAAGATATTGTTGAAGATACTTGTGAGTAACTCGTATGCCTGTCATTAACAACTCTAGCTTGTTTCTCTTTCTACAAACAACATTTCTTCCATCTCTCTGCCAGTTAAGATGAAAGAGGTCTGGAAGTGTCTATACACTTACAACCCTGTTAAACTGATCACATTTCATATGTGCTGGCTTATTTTTAGTAGTATTCTCTTAGAGTTAACTAAAGGAGAAAGACCGCTTTGTCCAACTTGTCCAACAAGTACAACTTGTTTATAAATATCTAAAGTCACCAAAAGAGGCAAAGTCTGAATTGGAGACTTTGTGATAATTGCAATGTAATTGAAATGAGCATAGAGACAGTATTTTTGACGTCTTATGACTTGAATGACGACTTATGACTGCTGATGTCTAGTATTGTACAAAGAACTGGAAACATAAATTTTGTAACTGAAGTTTCTAAAGTTTACATGAGACATGATTTAGACACAGGGTAACTGAAATATGAAATGCATAGCAATAATTTCATTAAAATCAGTAACATGAATAACTGTATACTATTCTTCTGTTTGGCAGCTTCGAGTTTTCAAATTGGCAAAATCTTGGCCAACTCTAAATATGCTGATTAAGATTATTGGCAACTCAGTGGGAGCTTTGGGAAACCTGACCCTGGTGCTGGCCATCATTGTGTTCATTTTCGCTGTGGTTGGGATGCAGCTGTTTGGGAAAAGCTACAAGGAGTGTGTCTGCAAGATCTCTAGCGACTGTGAACTTCCACGCTGGCACATGCATGACTTTTTCCACTCTTTCTTGATTGTGTTTCGAGTGTTGTGTGGAGAATGGATAGAAACGATGTGGGATTGCATGGAGGTTGCAGGCCAAACTATGTGCCTTACGGTCTTCATGATGGTCATGGTGATTGGAAACCTAGTGGTACGTAATCAGTGGGGATTTTTTAAAACTATTAGAACATATTTCCTATTTTTCATGGTTTAGAAATCAGAGATGAAGACCGGAGGACTTTAGGAGATCATGTAATTCATTTGCCTTTTCTCTAAGCCAGGTTCAAATATACCTTGATCATTTATGAAAAATGTTTGTCTACCTTTTCTTTACAGCTTCAGTAAGCTTATAACCCCTTTGGTAAGATCAGTGCTGAATTATGCTTATAGTTAAAAATGCCTTTTAAAAAACCATCTAACTTAAATCACCTTTTACGGCCAATTAAACTGACTGGTCTCAATAGTGATAGAAAAGAGTTGGTCGTCATGACAACATTTATATTACTTAAAGGCTTACTGTTTACACTTTCGGTCTTTTCTTTCTGAATCAAAATAAGCATAGATGTTCAATTTTTTCTTATAGGTGATGATTTCTAAACTACTTATCCCTTTTGCTACTGGCCTCTGAATTCCTCCCAAGCAGCATTTTGGTTAGAGACACAAGTACCAAATAATGTGGAATAATTATACTCCCATGTCTTACACCCAACGTTCCTTGTGATACATCCCCAAATGACACATGAAATTTCTGTACCAGTGTTGCTTTCCTGCTGCAGCCTATATGCCCTTTTCTGCAGTGCTTCCACCTTGCCAGTTTTCACACCTTCTGTATATGTACTTTTCATTTTTTGTAACCAACGTTTCCACACTAGTACTTCAGAATTAAATGCCATACTGATTTTTGAATCATTTCACTAATTTACCATGGTTATGTCTAATTGTGTTTCATTCTTGTTGAGTGCTAACATCCCTTCTCTTCTTGGTATCATCCATGACTTTTATAAATATGCTTATCCACAGGCATAAATACCAAGTTTAACCAGACTAATGTGAGACTCCTGTGGTATACCTTCTAAAATATTCTGCAAGTTTGAACAGGAAGAATTGACAAAGATAATTTAAAAATTATTTTTAATCAGTTTTGCATATAGTCTGTCATAATTACATGTAGTCCAGCTTTAGCTTGTATGTTTGTAAAATGTCATGCAACAAAGTCTGTAATAGTTTCCTAAAATTTAGGTGTATCACATCTATGGACTCTGTATCTCTTAGCTAGTTTTCCTGACCAAAACAAACATAGACTGATACATTATTGGCAAATATAGAAGTTTATTATATTCTGAATTAGAGACACTGAAACTATGGTCTGTTGAACTGTAGAAGACCAGAGCCTGCCTGCATTCCCCTCACCTATGAACGATTTGGATGTAGCTTCCATAAATTACTACATCATGTTGTATCCCGCCTCCTTATGTCATTCTCCATTTTGAGGAGCAGACCCACACGACTTCCAGTGTGGAGGAGAAAGTCAAGGAACAGCCCAGATTTTCACCTATTTTAGTCAAGTTAAACAAGCTAAAAATGTTTTTGGCAAGTTATAATAAAATATGGGGGACAGGAATTATGGACTGGAAAGAATAGCAGGAAGGTGGGTTGAAAGGAAGTGCTAGCTGTGAAATAAAAATTATGTCATAATGAACAACCCATACTTTTATGACATAAAAATGAGAGATCCAGTATATTTTCTCCTTACTGTCTTTTAGGTACTCAACCTCTTTTTGGCCTTGCTCCTGAGCTCATTTAGTTCAGACAACCTTGCTGCTACAGACGATGATAATGAAATGAACAATCTACAGATTGCTGTGGCAAGGATTCAGAAAGGCATAGATTACGTGAAGAGAAAAGTGCGTGAATTCATCCAAAAAGCCTTTGTTAGAAAGCAGAAAGTTTTAGATGAAATCAAACCTCTTGAAGACCTAAACAACAAAAAAGACAGCTGTATTTCCAACCACACAATAGTAGAAATAGGTAAAAACCTTGCCTATCTTAAAGAAGGGAATGGAACTACCAGTGGCATAGGCAGCAGCGTGGAAAAATATGTTGTTGATGAAAGTGATTACATGTCATTCATAAACAACCCAAGTCTCACTGTGACAGTGCCAATTGCTGTCGGGGAATCAGATTTTGAAAATTTAAATACAGAGGAGTTCAGCAGCGAATCAGACCTGGAAGAAAGCAAAGAGGTAAGACTATTTCCATATTTAAAATACTCTGATGCTTTTCTTTTTTTCCCAAGGTTACTAGTGTTGAATTCAAATCTCTATCCAATTCCTGTATAACAGTGTATACAAACTTGTAATGGTTTTTAACGTAAATTGATGTAAGGTTGTGGGTTTTGAATGAGATGGTAGTACAGTATTGCATTTACAGTAATAATCAGTATAGGACAATTTTTTAGAAGATTAATCTTTTTCTTCTATTTTATTTAGTTAAATCATTAACAAGAAAATTAACCAACTTTATATTGGGTTTTTTTATCTTGATGTAAGATCCTTTCATTTTCAAATGACATCCTACCCATTGTCATTTTAAAGCTTTGAGATATTTGAATCTGTTACCTACTGTGACCGGAATAAAATGTACCTCTTCCTGGCACAATGTGGTGCCAAATGGACAAATCCGAGCTAGTACTTAGTGAGTTACAGTGGATGCCGAAGCCATTATTATTGTGTTAACCCAGTGCTCTGTCCTGCACAATTGTACATGGTGGAGGCACACCACCTCAAGTGGAGTAAGTGCTATGCTTAGTACCAATGCTAGTTCATTCAGAATTAGCATGGGTATTTTTGAACAGTACTGCATGCTATGGTGTAGACATAAACTAACATAAAAGTTTTCATAAGTGATTTTCTCATGCTTGAATCTGAGGGTATAAATATGGATAAGATTCTAGTAATTCTCACCCTGAGATCCTTTTTTGTACAGGCTGCATCACACATTTAGTCGTATTTCCTTGTTTCTTTTCAGAAATGTCTTTCTTGTTCATTTAAAAGTATTTCTTTTTTTTGCAGATTGTTTGTATTAGTATTTATCTTACTCTTCAAAGCCATGACTTGGGTGTAGAACAAAGCACAAGTTGTTGTAGTTTAACCTTTAATTGTTCTGTGTAACGAAGACGGTGATTATGCAAAAGTTTCTTGGTCTGAATGTAGGATTTTGGTTGATTCTATTCTATCTTTGTACATAGGATAAGAAAAGGAATCTTGTTCAGGCACCTTTACAGCACTGTGGTGTTTTAACCCTGGCTGGATGCCAAGTGCCCACCAAAGCTGCTCTATCACTCCCCTTCTCAACTGGACAGGGGAGAGAAAATATAACGAAAAGCTCGTGGGACAAGATAAGAACAGGGAGATCACTCGGCAATTACTGTCATGGGCAAAACAGACTCGACTTCAGGAAAATCAGTTTAATTTACTACCAATCAAAACTGAGTAGGAGAGAGGAGTGAGAACATGTGTAGGGTAATGAGAAATAGAAACCAATCTTAAAACACCTTCCCCTCCCCCCTCCCTTCTTCCCAGGCTCAATTTCACCCATGGTTTTCTCTACCTCCTCCCCGCAAGCAGCAGAGGGGAACAGGGAATGGGGGTTGCAGTCAGTTCATCACACGTTGTCTCTGCTGCTCCTTCCTTCTCAGGGGAGGACTCCTCACACTCTTCCCCTGCTCCACCATGGGGTTCCACCCATGGGAGACAGTCCTCCACAAACTTCTCCAATGTGGGTCCTTCCCACAGGCTACAGTTCTTCATGAACTGCTCCAGCGTGGGTCCCTTCCATGGGGTGCAGTCCTTCAGGAGCAGACTGCTCTGGTGTGGGTCCCCTGCAGGGTCACAAGTCCTGCCAGAAAACCTGCTCCAGTGTGGGCTCCTCTCTCCATGGGTCCACAGGTCCTGCCAGGAGCCTGCTCCAGTGCGGGCTTCCCATGGGGTCACAGCCTCTTTTGGGCATCCACCTGCTCTGGCATGGGGTCCTCCACGGTCTGCAGGTGGATATCTGCTCCACCGTAGACCTCCATGGGCTGCAGGGGCACAGCCTGCCTCACCATGGTCTTCACCACAGGCTGCAGGGGAATCTCTACTCCAGTGCCTGGAACAACTCCTCCCCCTCCTTCTTCACTGATCTTGGTGTCTGCAGAGTCGTTCCTCTCACATATTCTCACTCTTCACTCCAACTGCAGTTTGTGTCCCGGTGTTTTGGGGTTTTTTTTTCCCTTCTTAAACATGTTATCACAGAGGCACTACCACTGCCGCTGATTGGCTCAGCCTTGGCCAGCAGCAGGTCTGTCTTGGAGCCGGCTGGCATTGGCTCTGTTGGACACAGGGGAAGCTTCTAGCAGCTTCTCACAGAAGCCACCCCTGTAACCTCCCACTACCAAAACCTTGCCATGCATAAAACATTCTAAATGCCTCAATTGGAAAGTGTGAAGAAGATACTGCTATTTTATTCTGCAGACGTATTGTAACTGGCAATGATGCTTCAGATGATGTTACTGTATGGATGACTCTAAAAGAAAATCTTCTCACACAGATACAGTCTAAGATATTGACTGTGAAGTCCCAGTACAATCAGAAGTATGCACTCAGGAAAACTCTCTGTTGGCTTCTAATTTTGAGTTCCCACCCATAGCAGATTAATTCTGATAATGTTACTGATTCTGATCATGGTAGTAGTAAACCATGTTTTAAATTGTCCTAGATACTTTTCCTGTGCTTGTTCTTTTTTAAAGGTTATGAAGTTATGTATGTATTAACTGAAGTTTTATCAAAATAGATTATAGCTCTGATAATATTTAATTGGCAACTTCTCTGCAAAAAGTAATTTGGAACTGTAATTGGATTCTACTAATTTAAATACTATATGTCATTAAAATGACTGAGAAGGAAGTAATCTAAATATTTTCATTAGTGATTATTAGATTAATTAGCTGCTGAAGCCTGTTTTTAAAAATGTAATCACAGGACTGTTCTGCACTAGTGGAGTATTCTCCATTTCTTATGCTGAAGCTGCATTTGTGCAGAAAATAATCTGTGATTCCTGAACTGTGGTAGTAAGAAGGAACATGACTTTTGGTAGTGCCTAATAATTAAGGCATCTGTTTTGAGAAAGAAATCTTTCCCTGCTACAAAATCTGTTTATAATTTTTTGACAGTCAGTAGTCAGTGACTAAAATGCAGAAACTACCTTGAAATAGGGACCGAAACCTGAATTTCCCATATGAATTGCCTGATCACCAACATTCTCCCTTTTGCTTCTTTTTGTAGTCCACTCAAATATTTATTGATTTATTTATTTACTGCACAAGAGCATTATGTCAGTAGAAGAGATGGAGGATGTACCTTATTCAAACCTATAGGCTGGTGGTTAGCAGGACTGAGTATGACCACAATGACAATGGTGCATCTATTTCTTCATTGTATAACAGGATGGTTTGACTGCTGACTCTCTTCATTAGCCAAATCTTTCCTTTTCCCAATGGAAGGACCCCAATTGGGTTATTCTACAAGGTGACAAAAATATTGGTTTGAATTCCTATAGGGAAAATTTTAAGGTGGATTATCCCACATTTGAGACATGAGCTCCAGTCATTAAGCTTCCACCATAAAAGAAAGGCTTTCTCCTACAGATACAATATTTAAAAGAAAACAGTGTCCTCATTGCATTCTTGGAGGCACTTAATCCTGTAAACGTGTGTGTTAATCATGCTTCAGGAACTGCAAACTGATCAGGTGATAAGACGAAGAAATGCATATTCAGTCAGGAATGAGTTGTGACCGGTCAAGCCTGAAACTCTTCTGAGCATAGTCAGGACCAAAATTTCTTACTCTTGCAGAAGTTGAAGGTGAAAAATTGAAGGAAATCTTTACAAATTTCAGGCACCTTCAAGAGACACACAGCAGTTAAGCAAAGACACTGTAAGCATATTTCTTATTTAAGTGCCTAAATTTCAAATAGATTTTAATCACAAAAATGCATTTTTTTAATCCTAATCCTAGTTCCTAGTCTTCACTAGATAATTCTTATCCACCATGCTTTTTGATATAGAGTGATGGCTTAGTCACAGGACCAAGACTCTTGCCATGAAAATGATCCATAGCAAAAGAAGGCATTTTCTTAATTAAAAAAGTGACTACAAATGGCTTTTTGTTCAAGGCTTCCTGTTTTCTGTCATGCCATAATGTGCCTCGCATTTCTGCCCTCTCATGTTTTCCCATTTATAATGATTCTGCTGTTGCCGAGTGTTGATCTGCCAGTCACTTCATTGCTTATACTATGAATTAAAAAAGCTGAAGTTAGAAACTGCCACCAAACTATATTCAATTGGCAGTATCCCAAATGAAAGGCAGCTTAGGCATCCATGTACTGGGAGAACACTCTGCACAAGATAGCCAGATGCTAATGAGTGTGTGTCTGCGTGCTTTTGCTTTTCTCTATGTATGCACATGCATACATGTATTCACTGTGGTATAGGGCAATGAGCTGAATTTCCACAAAGTAATTATAATTTATTAGCAAGTTTTAATTAAGTATATTAATGTTTGGTGAATTCTGTATTACAAAGTACATCTTCTCCAGTATTTTGATGGAAATATTAAGTAGATTATACCTTTCTAGAAACAATACCTACAATATTGTACATGCTAGTAGGTGTGAATTTACAAGGAATTTTCTAGAAAATTGCCTGAAACCTAAACCAGAATTAATTATGAGAACATTGTGTCCATAAGAATGGTAGTGGGGTAATACAATGTAATAAAGGAATTAGAGAACAAATCCTAAATAAAACTGTACCATGGAATTAGGGCCATTAACAAATATGGGGCCACTGTGCTGAGTCTGTTGTCCTATATGTAAAGGTCCATGGACATGAGCTGCATTACTAGTATCCAGTGTAGAAGCTATAAAAATAATTTTTCCTTTTTAGGTCCTTAAGTACTACGGGGATGGTTTATATAGAAAATTTTGTAGTGCATGTATAGCTGTGTAATAATTAGACTTTTATGCTAAGTGTAACTTTTAGGCTAGTAGTTACACCAAGATATACCAAGTTACAAGATATTTTTAAATGCCGTGAAAAATATGGGAACTCCTAATGCTGTTGCAGACACCTTAATAATTTATATTTTACTTTAAGCAGTATTCAGCGCAAAAAGGCAGAGGTGCTGTGTCCTGAACTTCATTTCCTACCATTCTTACTTCTCACAGGAGTAGAACCAAGCTGGATCTGTCAAGCGGGCAGCTCTGGTGCCTTTTAGCGAGGCAGAGCATCGTGGCACCAATTTTACACAGGTTACCTAAGCAAGTTATACATCTATATGTATATACTATGTAATCACTTTTTAACAGATATTGACTGGCCTGCATGCTCTTCAGCTATGATCCTGTCCCATTCATTGCAATAGAGTACAAACATGCACAGCTGCTCTCTGCTGAGTCACGGGACTCGCATCACGGCATGGTCAGGCAAGATCAGCAGCCCCAATATTTCTGTGGTTCAGATGCTATACTTTCCATGATGTTTTAATAGTATTTTGCAGTGCATGCTATGTACCTTTCCCAGTCTTGATGGTAAAGTTTTCAGGATTCTATTTCTGAAGGGTTTTCTCTCCTTTTGAAGGAAGACAGAATATATAACATGCAAGCTATGTTTCTCATCAGAAGCTTATATAAGTCCATCTGTAAATTGTGTTGGTAACGAAAGGCTGCTAGCTGTTTTGGAACACTTTATACTATTGTATTTTAGCTTATAATGGAGGTAACTTGCAAACTCGTGATAGTCATGTTTATTTTTCACAATTTTTTTCTTAGAAATGCTTTTCTTGGGTACTTGTATAACGATTTAATTATTTTGGAGATTAATATGCAGTACCTGAAGTAACATTAAGCATGAAATTCATTTAATTTCCACAGTCAAAGCATGTGACCATCATTTGGTTAAAAAAGCTCATACAAACCTGGTATTTGGCTGGTCAAACATTCAGAGATCAGTTCTGCTCTTACTTACGCCCACACTTACAAGTGTAGAGGTGCAAAGAGAAAACTGATAGCAAGATCTGGCCCAATTCAGTCTTACCATAGGTCTTTAATTTATGCTCACAAATTGACTACCTACCCAAACTTCTAAAATTGTCTGCCCTGAGAAACTTAAACTTATTTTCATCTTATCAGTAATAAATAAAATTCAGCAGTCCAGTAAATAAGCTACTGATTTTGGACCAAAAGGTCCCCAGCTTCCGTATGATTTACATCTCACCTGTTAAACATTACCATAATATTTACAACACCATAGTTGTATGATGCTGCTTTCAGTTTGGTAAATCAGTGGAGTTAAAATATACTTATTGCATAGCTTTTTGTCTTACATTTTGTAAGGAATATTTTATCTGATAAGTCATATTTTGATTTAAAAATATTCATTATTCAAAACCCTTTGATAGTCTGAAGAATTTAGGCTTTCGATTGTTTGTGAATTGGTCACATCATATTGGTATACTGTGATTCATAGTGGATGATATTAAGTTGTTAATATTAGAGTTAATTTGAGTTCGCTTAATTAATCTTTACAAACAGCAGTGCCTTGCTCTATTTCAGAAATATCCTTTCACTATTGCTTGTGTGAATTAAAGAGCCTTTTAAAGTAGCTTCCAGTGGGAGTGCTTTTGCAAATATTTCCACTGCTACTTGCTTTTGCTTTCATCCAACATTCTTGCAAATATTTTCATTTATCAAATTGCTCATAAATAAGTGGCTCGAAAGAATTACGAATAGCAATGAAGTACAGAGTGGACTATAATTTAGGGATCCTGTTTCTTTGCAGTATTTGCAAACAATCATAGAAACATAGAATTGTTGAGGTTGGAAAAGACCTTTAAGATCATCGAGTCCAACCGTTAACCTAGCACTGCCAAGTCCACCACTAAACCATGTCCCTAAGCGCCACGTCTACACATCTTTTAAATACCTCCAGGGATGGGTACTCAACCACATCCCTGGGTAGCCTGCTCCAATGCTTGACCACTCTTTCGGTAAAGAAATTTTTCCTAATATCCAATCTAAACCTCCTCTGGCACAACTTGAGGCCATTTCCTCTTATCCTATTTCTTGTTACTTGGGAGAAGAGACCAACACCCACCTCACTACAACCTCCTTTCAGGTAGTTTTAGACAGTGATAAGGTCTCCCCTCAGCCTCCTCTACTCCAGGCTAAACAATCCCAGTTCCCTCAGGCGCTCCTCATAGGACCTGTGCTCCAGACCCTTCACCAGCTTCATTGCCCTTCTCTGGACATGCTCCAGCACTTCAATGTCTTTCTTGTAGTGAGGTGCCCAAAGCTGAACACAGTAGTCGAGGTGTGGCCTCACCAGTGCTGAGTACAGGGGGATGATCACTTCCCTGCTCCTGCTGGCCACATTGTTCCTGATACAAGCCAGGATGCTATTGGCCTTCTTGGCCACTTGGGCACACTGATGGCTCATATTCAGCCGGCTGTCGACCAACACCCCCAGGTCCTTTTCGGCCAGGCAGCTTTCCAGCCACTCTTCCCCAAGCCTGTAGCATTGCATGGGGTTGTTGTGACCCAGGTGCAGGACCCGGCACTTAGCCTTGTTGAACCTCATACAATTGGCCTCGGCCTGTTGATCCAGCCTGTTGAGATCCCTCTGTAGAGCCTTCCTACCCTCAAGCAGATCAACACTCCCACCGAACTTGGTGTTGTCCGCAAACTTACTGAGGGTGCACTTAATCCCCTCATCCAGATCATTGATAAAGATATTATACAGAACTGGCGCCAGCACTGAGCCCTGGGGAACACCTCTTGTGACCAGCCGCCAAGTGGATTTAGCGCTGTTCACCACAACTCTTTGGGCCCAGCCATCCAGCTAGTTTTTCACCCAGCGAAGAGTATACTCGTCCAAGCCATGAGCAGCCAGTTTCTCCAGGAGAATGCTGTGGGAAACGGTGCCAAAGGCTTTACTAAAGTCTAGGTAGACAACAACCACAGCCTTTCCCTCATCCACTAAGTGGGTCACCTTGTCACAGAAGGAGATCAAGTCAGTCAAACAAGACCTGCCTTTCATAAACCCATGCCAACTGGGCCTGATCACCTGGTTGTCCTGTATGTGCCACATGATGGCACTCAGGTTGATCTGCTCCATAACCTTCCCTGACACCAAGGTCAGACTGACAGGCCTGTAGTTCCCCAGATCCTCCTTCCGGCCCTTCTTGCAGATGGGCATCACATTTGCTAACTTACAGTCAACTGGGACCTCCCTGGTTAGCCAGGACTGATGATAAATGATTGAAAGTGGCTTGGTGAGCACTCCTCCAGCTCCCTCAGTACCCTTGCGTGGAACCCATCTGGCCCAATAGACTTGTGTGTGTCTAAGTGGTGTAGCAGGTCACTAACCATTTCCCCTTGGATTATGGGGGCTTCATTCTGCTCCCCATCCCTGTCTTCCAGCTCAGGGGGCTGGGTATCCAGAGAACAACTGGTCTTACTCTTAAAGACTGAGGGAAAGAAGGCATTAAGTACCTCAGCCTTTTCTTCATACTTTGTCACTACGTTTCCCCCAGCATCCAATAAAGGATGGAGATTCTCCTTAGCCCTCCTTTTGTTGCTAATGTATTTATAGAAACATTTTTTATTGTCCTTTATGGAAGTAGCTAGATTAAGTTCTAGTTGGGCTTTGGCCCTTCTAATTTCCTCCCTCTATAACCTCACAATATCCTTGTAGTCGTCCTGAGTGGCCTGCCCCTTCTTCCAAAGGTCAGAAACTCTCCTTTTTTAACTCAGTTCCAGCCAAAGCTCTCTGTTCAGCCAGGCTGGTCGTCTTCCCCACTGGCTCATCTTTTGGCACATGGGGACGGCCTGCCCCTGCACCTTTAACATTTCCTTCTTGAAGAATGTCCAGCCTTCTTCAGGACTGCCTCCCAAGGGTCTCTGTCAACCAGTCTCCTAGACAGGCCAAAGTCTGCCCTCTGGAAGTCCAAGGTAGCAGTTCTGCTGATCCCCTTCCTTACTTCTCCAAGAATCGAAAACTATCATTTTGTGATCGCTATGCCCAAGGCGTCCTCCAACCATCACATCACCCACAAGTCCTTCTGTGCTTGCAAATAAGAGGTCCAGCGGGCCACCTTCCCTAGATGGCTCACTCACTAGCTATGTCAGGAAGTTATCTTCCACACACTCCAGGAGCCTCCTAGACTGTTTCCTCTCTGCTGTATTGTATTTCCAGCAGACATCTGGTAAGTTGAGGTCCCCCATGAGAACAAGGGCTAGCGATTGTGAGACTTCTCCCAGCTGCTTATAGAATATTTCATCTGCCTCTTCATCCTGGCTGGGTGGTCTATAACAGATGCCCACCATGATATCTGCCTTGTTGGCCTTCCCCCTGATTGTTACCCATAAACACTCAACCCTGCATCATCATCATTAAGCTGTAGACAATCAAAACACTCTCTAACATACAGGGCTACCCCACCACCTCTCCTTCTTTGCCTATCCCTTCTGAAGAGTTTAGAATCATAGAATCATAGAATTGTTTAGGTTGGAAAAGACCTTTAAGATCATCATGTCCAACCATTAACCTAACATTACCAAGTCCACCACTAAAACAATTAAGGGTAGAGTAATAATTAATTTCATGTTTCCTGGCTTGGTGGCTGGATTATTTTTTAATGAAAGTAAAACTAGAATAGAATCATTAAGGTTGGAAAGGACCTCTAGGATCATCAGTCCAACCATCAACCCAACACCATCATGCCCACTAAACCATGTCCCAAAGTGCCACGTCTACACGTTTTTTGAACACCTCTATGGATGGTGACTCCACCACCTCTCTGGTCAGCCTGTTCCAATGCTTGACCACTCTTTCAGTAATGAAATTTTTCCTAATATCCAATCTAAACCTCCTCTGGCACAACTTGAGGCCATTTCCTCTTATCCTATTTCTTGTTACTTGGGAGAAGAGACCAACACCCACCTCACTACAACCTCCTTTCAGGTAGTTTTAGACAGTGATAAGGTCTCCCCTCAGCCTCCTCTTCTCTAGGCTAAACAATCCCAGTTCCCTCAGGCGCTCCTCATAGGACCTGTGCTCCAGACCCTTCACCAGCTTCATTGCCCTTCTCTGGACATGCTCCAGCACCTCAATGCCCTTCTTGTAGTGAGGTGCCCAAAGCTGAACACAGTAGTCGAGGTGTGGCCTCACCAGTGCCGAGTACAGGGGGATGATCACTTCCCTGCTCCTGCTGGCCACACTATTCCTGATACAAGCCAGGATCCTTTATAGCCATCCATTGCAGCACTCCAGTTGTGTGAGTCATCCCACCACACTTCCGTGATGGCAACTGTATCATAGTTTTCCTGCTGCACAATGGCTTCCAGCTCCTCCTGTTTGTTGCCCATGCTGCATGCATTGGTGTAGATGCACTTCAGTGGGACTATTGATCCCGCCACCTTTCTGGGGGGAGAAGTCCTGATTCCTGTGTGACTATTCTCAGGTGCTTCCATGGTTTCTAACACATCAATAACCCCCTTGCGTCTTTGCTGCTGAATGGATCTCCATCCCCTACCTCCACTGAGATGGCAGACTGAAGGACCTTGCTAGCACACCATCCCTTGAACACTGGCATGCTGCCCCTAGGCTTATCTCTAGCAAGCTTGATTTTATCCCTTTCCCCCTTCAAATCTAGTTTAAAGCTCTTTCAATGAGCCCTGCTAACTCCTGTGCAAAGATCCTTTTCCCCTTTGAGACAGGTGTACCCCATCTGTTGCCAGCAGGCCTGGTGTTGTGTAAACCAACCCATGATCAAAAAAATCAAAATTCTGCCAGTGACAGACAGCAGGCTCAGAGCCAGGTATTGATCTGCTGGCTCTTCCTGTTTCTTCCCTTATCATTCCCTGCAACTGGAAGGATGAAGGAGAACACTACTTGTGCTTCTGATCCCTTAACCAGTCATCTCAAGACCCTGAAGTCTCGCTTGATTGCCCTCCGACTTCTTGTTACAACTTTATCGCTGCCTACCTGAAAAATCAATAATGGATAATAAACTGAGGGCCGTACCAGTGTAGGAAGCTTTCTGCTCACATCTTTAACCCAGGCCCCAGGGAGGCAGCACAATTCCCTAAGAAGTGGGTTTGGTCTGCATATCGGGCCTTCTGTTCCCTTCACAAGGGAGTCTCCTATGACAATGACCGATCTTTTTTTCTTTATGGAAGCAGTTTTGATGCAAGGCATAGGCCGACTTAACCTCGGCGACACCTCCAAGCTAGATGAGCCATTGTCCTCATTATTGTTTGGTTCCACTTGCAGAGCCTCATACCTATTATGCAAGGCCACCTGGGAAGGTGGGGTAGTCACAGAGGAGACGTGCCTGCTGCGCAGGGCAGGAACTGTCACCATTGCCCCCTATCCCTTAAGCCACTGTGTTCATCCAGGCAGAGAGAGGATAGGGTATTCTCTGTGTCATGCATCCTGTCTGCCTGTTGGGCCTGTCTCAGGGAAGGTAGGGTGCAATTCCAGTAGTCTCTCTCTCTCTCTCTCGCACTCCCTGATACTCCTCAACCTACTCACCTCATCATTACAGAATTTTTTTGCTCTGATTTAGAATGACCTGGGTTTTTTAACTGATAGAGTTATTATGTCTGAGTGTATAAGCACTAGAAAGAGTGACATCCAGATTCCACTTTATTATACCAGTGGAACTACAATGATATTTACCACTTGGTTGATTTTATAGGTGATGTAGCTGTACTGGAAAAGACTGGATAAGTTTGGATATAATATTGCCATATCACAGAACATCTCATTTTCATACTGACAGCCCCACAGCACTGAGAAAATGAAAACAATAGAATTTCCATTATTTAACATTTTCACAGGTATTTGGGAGGAAAGGAAATTAAAAGCAAAACCAAAATGGTGGTTTCTCCTGATGCCATCTTCCTGCTTATGTCTGTTCTGCTCTTTGCTCCTTCAGTCCCTTAAACTACGATTTCAACAGCTATTAGTGGTATCCTGGCCAATCATAAAAATTCAGGCTTTGTTAAAAATATTAAACTAAGAGCTGTTCAGCTACTCTCAGATAATCATCTTTGAAACAAAGAGAGAAAGAAATGTTAGAAGCTCAAAGTGGCCTGGCTGTAAGTGAAGCAGAATTGTATGAATCTATGAGATGTTGTCAAGGTTCAGAAAGTAATTACGTTGAAAACTTCCTGACCTAATCTTGGCTGCTGCTTTTTGCCATGCTGCTCTGATAGGCAAGCTGCTTTCCACTTTCAGTTTCTATCTTGAAAGCTAAACTAAAATCTGTATCTCATACTGTACTGTATTGCTGACTAAAGCATGACTGGCAATGCTGTTGGTAGATGTGACGTAAAAGATACATAAATCTCTAAGATAATCAGTATACTGCTGTTTTAGAACCATGTAAGTACTTTTGTCTCCTCATTGTCTTCTGTGAAAAGGAGATGGAGTATGTACATTCTGAGGTTTTGAACAGTAGATTTCTCAGAATAATTTCCTTAGCATACTATTCAGAAAAAATCTAGCATCATAACTCTCAAAGACTGTCTACTACTTGACCCTGATAAATATTTTATAATCTGAGTGACTGAATGCTTTTGAAACCTAGAACCATGGTATAAAAAAGGTTTAAAAAGGTCTTACTATTATATCAAAGATAACATTTTGGTTTGATGATTATCTTGTTTCTACATGTTCATTTTTTTAAAAAAGCTGTATACATGTTAAGTATATAGCATTGCCTCAATCCGGTTTTTGTAATGCTGCAGTATCAGGTACAAAGGTAACTTTGAGATATGTTAAGGTAAAGAACTGGGACATATGCTACATACCTAACATATGAGGGTCTGCAGTTAGGGGTAGTCTAGCTATCCAGCTGGATTCCATATCCGTGAACACTGGCAAGTCACAGTAAATGGCAGAAAAAGTCTTTCTATGTATTAAAGCACATGGATAAAACATAATCAGGTCCATTCCCAGGTGATTTTGTGTTGAATACATATAAATCAGTACAACATCCCTGGGTCAGTTGCTTTTTACCAGAGCAGAAGTTTGCTGTGGAAATATGTGATTATTACTGAAAAGTTTTCCTAGCATACTAAACTTAATTGATTTGGTAAAATCTTAAGACGTTGTATCATAAAACCTTCCTAGCTGTTTGTAATGCATACTAAATTTTAAAAATATTGTATAGAATGCCATACAATAAATTCAATGTTAAAAATAACGAAGAAACAAACAAAAAAAGAAGTAATTATTTCTGTTGAAATTTTTAGGTTTTTTCTTCCCCAGATGATACTGAATTATTACAGATTGAATTTATTGAATAATTTTTATAATATGCTTCTTCATATACTGATGAGGTTGGAGCTAAATTCAGGTATAATAGAACAGCATGCTAAGGAAATACTCTGTTACATCAACAACAGAAGAGTAACTGAATTCTCAGTGGGATAAGGCATTTAATTGTTGTGTTTCAAGTATCAGCTGCTGTTGATTCAATTTAGCATTTTTCTGTTTAGCTTAACTCCTGTGATTATTATTACAGCTTTTTAAAAGAAGCATACCAGATTTTGAGTGAGAAGAGACTTGTAAGATACAACTGACCATACATACTGCCCCACATAAATAAAGATGGCTTTCTGATGTTCCTGATAATTGACTGTTCTGCTGTATCATTTTCTACCTTTCCTACCTGATCTTTTTGATCTCTCCTTATAGTGGATATCTCTAATCTTCCATCCTGAGTTAACTGTTAGTTAACTTACACAATTTCAGTAATAGGCATTCATTATCCCTTCTTAAAATTAACATGTGCTGATTAACCTAACTGCGTACTGAGTTCCTGAACTCTTCATTTTCCTGTAAAAGAATGGACAGTAGGTCTTTCAAACTTATGGTTTAACCAGTTCATAATTTTTGTTTGCTCTGCTACTTCTACAGCATTCTGCTAGAAATGCTGTCCAGATTGGAATGATGCAAGCAACATTTTAAGAAAACTCTACATAATGCAAACACATAATCACTTCTCAGTTTAAAAATGACTGACTGTATTGTATTGATAAACATTAAATTTTAACACCATATATAAAATTGTTTGGAATGTACCTTGCGTTTATGGTATTTCTGGCCTTTCCTTGAACTGATGCTTGACTTCCACTGATGTTTAAATGCTGTGGTTCTTATTTGAGGACTACAGTATTTATCCCATACTTTCCAGTTTCTCCATTTTAGAGGCAGTATTCCACAATGACCAAACTGCCATGCATTATCTATAATTTGAATATGTTGCAATGGGAAATTTGTAAATAATAATCTGCAGAAAAGCGTGCACCCATGTCTTTGTACACTGAACCTAACCTCATAGATGCTAAAGCTCATGCACAAACATGGGACGTGAATATGTAAGCTGGGATTTTCAAAGAAACATAAAGGAAATGGGTGTGCAGATATCACTGAAATTACATGAATAATATACTCTACAATAAATGTTTCCATTTGTTTGGTCTTCCTCTAAAATGTGCGCTATAGTGTACCGTGATACACAGAAATCAAAGTTAAGCCTATGTCAAAATCACAACATGATATATTGTCAGTGTGATTCGATAAAATCAGAGTGGGGGAGAAAGGAATTAATCTTCTTGTTCGAAGAACATACTTAATATCATCTGCAATGTAAAATTCCATTAAACTCTTATGGTACTTCCTGTATTCACATACTAATACCATTTACATTTGCTTTATAAAAAACTGTATAGAATTTGGAGCTTCTCAAACATGTTTTAAAGGAATAATGCCTCTAACTTAAGTTTTAAGTGTTGGCAAAGATAGATCTTTAACGTTACCATGGACCATCTCTCTGACTAATGTTAATTCCCTATAGACTGTATTCTAAATCTGCTTACATCATTCCCTTTATAAAATTAGCTACTTATGAATGCAGCCATTTTACTGATGTTATACTCCACATAGTGATAACATTAGAAGAGTCATAGAATGCTGTGATCAAACTACTTTTACTTATTATAGTACTCATATTTGTCTGTTGCCAACATAATGTGATGGTGTGAAAGAATCATTTTGAAGATTTGGATTTTATTATCAGTATGATTCATTGGTGCAGTATTGTTTTTGACAGTATTGTTTTAAAAGCATTTGTTTTTACTTTAGTCCTCCAAAAGTAAAGATTTTTGGGGGCTTTTATAGTGATTGGACATGTATGTGTACTGTACCTAAGTAATAAGTAGTTTCAAAATGCACAATAAATTCAGAAAATGCATTGGCAAGTGAGAATGCAAAATATCAGCTACTGCTCTTAATGTGCTACTCTTTTGGAAATAAAGAGACTTAAACTATCCTATACAAATCGTAACATGTGTTTTCATGTCAATGATAATGAAAAGTTTATATTCAAACTTTCTAGATTTTTACAGACTTGATAGAATAACATTTACTTGAGACATGAAAATACATCTGTGCAGCTTGCTGTTGGTTTGGTCATGACTTTGGAAAATTATTTGTATTAACACATGCTATCTGAAGTGTAATCTAAAATGCAGCCACATGATTGGAATAATTAACGAGTACAAAGTGTGGAAGGCACCCGTTCCTAACTTACTGAAATTTCATTTCAGAATTCTTATGTGTGGCTCAGAATAGTAGTCTAATAATTTCAGCAGTTCCTTGTGTGAAAATATCAAAATATTTTCAATAGGGAAAATGCACATGGTGTAGTTTCTAATCTTGTGACCTCACCTGTAGTAGAGCAATTTGGCATTACAGATTTTAGATAAGAAATTATTTTAATGTCAGAGCACAGAATACATGCAAAGTATTTTGGTATGCATTTCAAACATGAACTTCTATTAAAAAAAAAATAAAATTGGGAAAAAAAAATGTGGGGTTTCATTCACAGAAATTAAATGCATCCAGTTCATCAGAAGGCAGCACAGTTGATATTGGACTACCTCCAGAAGGGGAACAGCCAGAAGTAGAACCTGAAGAAGCTCTGGAGCCAGAGGCTTGTTTTACAGAAGGTAGGCAAAGCAAAATATATGCAAGATGATTAGACCTAACTGTGTTGATTCGAGCTGGATTCTATATTTAGTCAAAATCAAGAAGCAGCTTTGTGATTATAGTTGTATTTTCTGCTTGTATTAGTAACTCCTTCAGAGGTACTGCCATAGATGTACTGTTCTCATGCTTGCTTTCTCTCCTTGGAAGTTATTATAAGAGTTACAAAGCTTTAAGTCAAATATTGAAACAAAAATCCTCAAACAGGAGATACTTATTTACAAGCATCTATTGCAGTAGTACTGCAATAAGCCAAATTACTTCTGTTTATTGTGATTCCTAATAAATATTTACCTTATTCTGACATGTCAAAATTTATTTTTGCACTTAGGCTGTGTGCGGAGATTCAAATGCTGTCAAGTCAGCGTAGAAGATGGGAAAGGGAAGGTCTGGTGGAATCTTAGGAAAACCTGCTATAAGATTGTTGAACATAACTGGTTTGAGACCTTTATTGTCTTCATGATTCTTCTCAGCAGCGGTGCTCTGGTAAATTCAATGTGGAACTATTGTGTCTATTTTAAGCAGCAGGCATTTAGAATTACAGTTAATTATATAGCTGCAGGTAATATATCAGAATTTAATATCTAATTCATAAATGTTCTAATGTTGACATATATCAGTAAGTATTTGGCATGTATTGTAGGATACATAAGGGTTTACTCACAGGCTATGAAACAAATTGTTTGGCAAGTTCAAAATGTAGTGTTAATGGAAATAAGAAATTAGTTTTATCAGACTGGTATTCACATGTCTTCATAATGATGATAATAGCTTTTTTTTGTCTTATACACATTTAAAATAAACCACAGCTGAGCTAGGAACTTATCAACAGCAACTTGAATTGTCAATCTGAGATGTAAGGTACCAACGTGATTCCATCAGATATTTTACCAGATTGGTGTTAAATCAGGTGTGCCGAGTAAGTACTGAAGTAATTAGTTCCTCCTAGGAGGAGCAAAATAACAGTGTACTTGCTACAGTTGGGTCAGTGCACAGTGATTCACTGTCAATGTAGACATTTTCTTTTGAAAAGAGAGTTGTTAATCTCTGTTCAGGATTGCTTTGTGGGTTAGTGTGTGTAGTTTGGTTTCAATTATTAGTTCCTTAAAACTTCTGTATCACAGCCATTATTAAATCCCTCATATAATTTTGATAAAAAGTTGTAGCTACAACAAAGAAAATCCTTATGTCAGTAAGCCATTGCTATCCATGGAAAAGAATGAAAATGAGATTTGGGGAATGGTATTACAGTAATTTTTTAATATTACAGTATGGAGTGAAAGCAAAGGGAAGGATATATGCCTTATCATCACATATATCTTTCCAATTCAATTCTTTCTTGGCTACTATATACCAAACTGCAAGACATTTATTTACATCTTCAAAAATCTTTTTCACAGGCATTTGAAGATATATACATAGAGCAACGTAAAACTATCAAGACCATGCTGGAATATGCTGACAAAGTTTTTACTTATATCTTCATTCTGGAAATGCTTTTAAAATGGGTGGCTTATGGCTTTCAAACCTATTTCACTAATGCCTGGTGCTGGCTGGACTTCCTGATTGTTGATGTATGTATTCTTTTTCATGTCCTGTATGACAGGCTCTAAAATCAGACTATGAAGTTTTCAGGATAAGCTTTCTGTTCTATTCAATGGAAACTTATTTTAAAATTGTTGTGATACGGTTTTTAATTCTGCTCAGAAAAGAAAAAGTATTTAGATATACTTATTACTCTACAGATGTTTGGTTGATATTGTCTAGTTTTATTAAGTTGTAATGCTTTATTGAACTGATGCTTTTTACTTCCCCCCCCCCCCCCCCCCCCCCCGGTGTGGAAAGGATGCTGTTCATCCTCTTCAGTTTTTACTGTATATGGAATTTAAATATTTCAAAGCAATTTCTTTAAAGGTTTCTAACATTCTAATCAGTTACTGTAAGTGTCCTGTCACTTAGTCTGTGTAATATGAAAGGAAAATACTGCTAGGAACTCTGAGTTCCGTTGTATTCAATACTCTTGCACTTTCCACTGCACCACATGGGCAACCTTAGAGAGACACTTGGGAGAACTGTAGAGGACTCCCTTAGAATGGGTTCTCAAATGATTTTCAAAAGGCTGCACCACCAAGGAGCAGACACACATTGTCTGAAGGAGACCTAGTGAGAAGTGCATTATAATTTCAAGTCTACATGCTCAACAATGTATGCACAGTACTGGGCAGCATAATGGAAGTCTGCAGATCTTTAACCATACAGCAGATGTTCATTTCCCTTCCATCCTCAATAGCCTGGCTATATCTGTCTGTGTTAATAGGGCATCTCTCAGTTCCACATATGTAATTCCCATGGAATGCAAGGTAAGAATGTGTCTTGAGTCACTTGTTCACTCATTCCAAAAAGCAGCAAAATTCTATACAAATCACTATGTATCTCCCTAAAACTACAATGACATGATATACCATGAAGTCTTTACTATACAGAGCATGGAAAACATTATAACTTTTAAATCCATACCAGCATTGCAGATCCTGTGGTAAAACATGACTATATGCACCCTTAGTATTCTGTGTTTGAGTCTGTACCCTTGTAAAACATTTATTGGCTCAGTCATCAGATGTGTAAATTACCATGACCAGTAAAGCTTTACAGAGACCCTGTGGACAATACTTTACACTATCATTATATGTTTATTGTATTTATCAACAAATATTTAATTCTTATTTGATAATCTGTGGTTTAGTTACTTCTGTGAACATTATAAATAACTTTATTAGTTTTTCATGGCAACCTTTCTCTGGTGCAATTTTTTGCATGGAAAAAATTAATCTCCAAAGCATTTTTTTTTAATCTTTAGTCAGAGGATTGAGATAACAAAGCAAAAAGATTAATTTGGAAATGAAAGAATTAAGAGAGAACAGGAAGGATGGAAGGGAAGGGCATTAAATGGAGGGAAATAGAAGATGGTTTGTTTGGGTTTTTTTTTTCCTTTACTAGGGCCACTCCTTCCCAATGGCTTACTATAAATGCATTTCTAAGGATTATTGATGAAAGATAATTGTATTATTTATTTTACAGCTATTCTAGTTTATTTACTCATCTGCCTGCAGACCAGACCAGCGTTATGCAAGCCAGAATTGATGAAGTGGTTAAAGGAGTCACAGGGAATGTAATGAAGTGTGGATATGCCTAACAATGAAGCTTCTACCATTGTCTAACAAACAGTTGGTTATCAGTCTTGATTAGTCTGGTTAAATCTGAACAGCACTGGTAGCTATGGCTGTTGAATAAGATTTTCTGGACACTAGAAAGTTACATTTGACCAAAGTCCAGGTCTGGATATGGTTTTTGAGAGCTTTTACATTCTAATCAACTTCTCAAGACATCAGGGGAAGTCCTGACCTAAGCTGACCATTCCAATTCACCCAACTTTTGGGAGTTTTCTTTTTGCATGCGACTTCATTTTCCTTTAAATACCACCAAATGTTGACTGGTTTATGTGAATTTAGAAGGCATTTTTATACCATTCTACCAACATGATTTCATCAACAGGTACCTAGAATATACTTTTATTCTACTTTGTCTGACTTGAAAGATATTTCTGCACTATAGAGCGATTCCTGGAGAAAGAGGTCCAGCCTTGAATCTTCTTGAGAAGTTCAGGGCACACATCATTCCCACCATATGTATCGAAAGAATATACAAGATGAATGAGCAATATTGCCTTTCTGTTTTTACATAGGTCTCTTTGGTTAGCTTAACAGCTAATGCCTTGGGCTACTCAGAACTTGGTGCGATTAAATCCCTTAGGACACTAAGAGCTTTGAGACCTCTAAGAGCCTTGTCGCGATTTGAAGGGATGAGGGTAAGACGAAATGAAAGAATCTGAAATAATGCATGCATACACAGAAACAATGCATGCAGAATAATCAATGAGAAATCCATGCAGAAATGCTACACTATAGCATTTCTTGTATTTCATCCTATATATTTTACATTTATCACTAACATATAAGCAAAAGGCTTCATCTGCTTATATGAATTCATGCATTATTGCACACATTGTTACACTTATTTAGGCTTCTTGGCCTTTCACCCTATTTCATATTTTGCTGGAGGGCCCAAGAATTTATCAGCTGCATGGATCTATGCAATGTTACTACAAAACTGAATTTATCCCATACAAATACATCCTGCTATAGTCAGAGCAGTTTTAAAAAACAATACTTCCTCATAGAAGTGTATGCACATACACATACATATATATTCACATGTGTATTTCATACAAGTATAGAATATCATGCATCGTCTATCAAATATCTTTTAACCTACTACTCTGTAAGCATTAGTCGGAATTTCTGTTGCAGTTTAAAAGGTTTTTAGTGAATTTCTATGCTAATAAGTAAATTGGCAGCGTTAAGATACCTTCATTCCTTCAGATTAGGACTATTGCATTCTATTTAAGACAACTTTTCTAGTATATAAAAAATTGAGCTGGCTTTATGATTTCTGGCCTGAATTGGTTGCTTACTGCTTTCCATATTGATTTTTAAATGTTGATTATAATCTATAGAGCACTAAGCAGCCTGAAAACATATCAGAAGACTCTTGCTGACAGAGTTGGGTATATCTGAGAAGTTACTGTTCCCAGCTGTTTATCACCATATCAGTTACCACAGCTGAGACCCTCAGCTGCCCAACTGGGCGCTCTCAGCCTATTCCAGTGCAAAGTCAGATTGATTAGTTCCGACCACTTCTTTAGTGCATTGAAATGGACAAAGACCTTATGTATTCTGCTATGACATGAAAGCTCTAGAAGTGTTTCTCTTAGGGGCGGTAGTCAACAACTGGGAATGGTAGATATTTCTAGCTCCAGCCACAAGAAGATGTCTGACTTTCACCTTCAGGGTCCATCTGTCTGCCTTGGACACATTGCCATAGATCTAATCAGCAGATGCACCTAAGCTGAAACCTTGTTGCTGTAATTAAAAGGGATCCTTGTGTGAGCTCCCTACTGCAATCACTGATCTTTGGCACGCCAGGTTATAAGCTGATTAGCAAATTTATAAGTGACCTACAAATGGGTGAGCTTCCGAAGAAAATGTGATGCTCTGTGTGCGTGGAAAGATTTCAACCAAAAAGGAAACAGGCTTTGATGGAAGGTTATCAATTCAAATAGAAAATAACACTTCCTTGCCTCCAACAAATTTCTAGAACTTTGCTGAAGCAAATTTTAAAATTGTGGATGTTTATATCAGATATAAGGCCTATCTAAAACCTCAATAGTATCTCACTAAAAACCACATTAGCTGTTGTTTTTTTATGAGACTGATTAGCAAAAACAATGAATACAAAATATTACAAATTTTATATGCACATTAAATTACTTAAGTGGCAATTTAATGTGGCAAGGAAAAAACAATCACTTTGTCATGAAGGTTTACAGGTACTTGTCAATCCCATTACTTCCATGTAGGTGTAAACTTTACCCACTGATTTGATCCTGAGCTGCTAACTGTATGTCTTTGTAAAATACCCAGATCAGGAGGAGAGCTATGACTTTAGCAACAGTTAATAATAAGACAACAATAAAAAGCAGTGGATGAAGTTAGATAACTTCAGACTAGAAATGCAACCTATATTTTTATTAGTCAGGCAATTAGCCATTGAAATTTTCCTATGGATATAATGAATTTTGCCTTATTGGAAGTAATTAATTTCAGGCTTAATGTCCTTAAAGATACAGTAGCTAAAGTTGGTGAAGAAATTAGTATGAGAAGGTTTTAAGGTCTGATGCATGGAAATTCAGGATGTCTGTTCATAACATAGTAATTTCATTGGTGTTTAACATCTATGAACTGAAAATATGACAATATAGTATGGTGCACATATTTGTATAGGCACTTAAAATTACTTTCAGTGAGCATTATACTTCCTCTATACAAGCAAGAAATTCCATTCTACACATCTACGCATCTAAAATTTTTAATCCACCGTACTATTCTCTAGGGTCAGGACTTGTGCCTGCACAAACTAATAATTAACAGAAAATGTTGCCCCTATGGAAAACATGATGTTTCCCCTGCATCTTCCCTACTATTGCTAGGGGAAATACACTTTAATTTGCACTTGGGACTTCATTAAAGTAGCCGGTGGTAGTATAATTATCTGTCTACGCTCTGTCCCACTGGTATATAGTGCCAAGCACATACTACCCTTTTTTTAACCAGTAAACAATGCTTTTAATCTCTTTCTAATGCTCTCCCTACTTTCACTTGCTGTCAGGCCTTGCCCTCTTTTCTCACACCCTACTACCAATGGAAGCTAGCAGGTGTCTGGATCAGTGCTTTCAGTGATGCTCAACAGCATGTTTTGAGTGTCTTCAAATGATTCATATTACAAGCTGGTCCTGCTATAGCTTCAGGACTCAGACTGAAAACAGAGAAAGTAGGTCAGCTGTACAAATCCAGCAATTAAAGAAAGAAGAACATGACTGGACCTGCAGCTGTAGCAGAAAGAGGAACAGAATTTTCTGGTGTAATGAGACTGAAAGCTCGAGGACAAATATTTTCACTTCATTAACTATCCCTTTATATCTCAATAATTATTCCTGATGGATGCTATTATTACATTTAAGAAATATCCTTGTATTTTTAGAGTAGAAGAATTGAGATAACTTTAAATAAAAATATTGTAAAAATAATAACTAATATATATTTGGAAAATATTCCTGAATTGGGAAGAAATTGTCACCATTTATTACTCCAGTCAAACTTCCCACTAAAATCAGTGAGTTCGTGGGTTTCCAATTTAAACTAATTCAGCATTACTATTAAACTATTAATTTGTTTAGGTCAGACTACTCCTCATGGCCTTCCACAGTCACAAAGCTGAGAGTACAGGTCTGTCAACATAGACAAGACAGCACTGTTGAAATAGAAGAGATTTATCCATTAGTCAGGGAATCCTCTCTGCCTGGCTGATGAGTGATAAAATGGTATATTATTTTTGCTTATTGATTTATGATAGGTATAGCTAAGGAGATTGTAGTATGAGTAAGAAACTACTTTTTTTTTTTTTTAATTTAGAAATAAATTAGAAATAAAGATTTATTACAACGTGATTTAAAATATGTGGCAAAAAAAAAGCATGGAAGCTTTGGACTTTGTCCACCATTCTGTGCTTTTATAGAGTCATAGAGTAATTTACATTGAAAGGAGCCTCATTTGGTCCAGCTCCTGAATTTAACATAACAATTTCATTGAAGTCCTATAGGATCTCGAATATTGTCCAAAGTATGTATCACCCCAAACAGGTATAGTTTTGGCAGGGATGAATCCCTGAAAGTAAAACAAGTATTTCTCCTTTCCTTCAGCCCAAGTCTACTATATGGTATACATGGTGGTGGTTCATCACCTACTCTAACATTCAAAGGTTTTATTTTCTATTCTGTAAAATGGCAAGGAATGAAAGGTGATCAATGTAGATGAATAATTTTACAAGTAATTGATTCTATGGAACCTATTAATTGTAGATATAAATGTAATGCCAAAATACTTTATGGGCTTAAGCTACATATTTGTATTTCAAGTAGAAACAAATAGCATAGTGTGCTAGAGGATCTGTTGCAGTACCTACATCATATAAACAAAATTAATTATAAAAAGTCTCATCTATGTAATACCTAATGACCTGCATTTTTAAAACAAAATCTTCATTAGGTTCTAAGGATCTGATTCAGTTGTTTTGGCAAAATTGGCAGCAGAGCTCCAGAGTTATTACATTTTGTATTGTTAGGCTTACTTACAAACAGATTTAAAAGAGGAGTTAACTAATTTAGCAGTTCATCAATTTAATCATTAAATAAATCATCTTCATTCATAATGGACCTACTTTCTCCCTAATTTTATTTTCTTTACTGTTTTATTTTTATTCTGGCATGTTTTTAATCATTGTTCATCATCATACATGAACTCATTTTCATATTTTTCTTTCCTGAAGCCTGATTTTCCCCAGAATTCATTTGGGAATTAAATGAAGTCTCTTCCTTCTTCAAGTCTTATCTGCCACTTGCCTAAACACTACCAGCTTTTCTGTGTTCAGATACTCAGCTCATTTCCTGGTTTGAACATGTCTGCTTTCCTGTTTTATATATAACCATCCAAATGAATATGCATACATCCCTGAGTTTTCTTTTATTTAAAAGAAGTCTTAAAATTATTTTCAGTTAAAAATTTGCTCAGTAATATTGATTTGGACTGTTTATCCAGTAAACATGTAATAGAAAAAAGTTTGTTGTGTTTGATGCACAGTCATTAGAAATATTATGGATATGGGTTTGCAGACATACATTAAGTAAATATTCTAAAAAGAATTAATAAATGCTGATTTGTTTCTGTTTGGGTTTTGTGTTTTTTTTTTTTTTTTAGTTTCTTTTACCTATTTGTTCTTTTTCCCATTCTTTAAAGCTACTGTTTGTATGGTTTTTCTTCTAATTATGTTGACATTTTATCTTTCCTCTGTACTGCTTTTCTTACTTGTGACTCTTAACAATTAAGAAGTGTAACACAGATATTAGAATTAAAATAGAGTGTTACTTTTAAGACAAGCTGATGAAGCATTTGTAAGATACTGGTGCCTGTGTTCTTACACTGTCTCTCTCTGGTTTCGTTTGTACTCTAGGTGGTTGTGAATGCCCTCTTAGGAGCAATTCCATCCATTATGAATGTGCTTCTTGTTTGCCTTATATTCTGGCTGATCTTCAGTATCATGGGAGTAAATCTGTTTGCTGGAAAATTTTACTACTGTGTTAACACTACAACTGATGAGAGATTTGATATCAGCCAAATCAACAACTATAGTCAATGTGAGGAGCTCATAAAAAACAATGAAACTGCCCGATGGAAGAATGTGAAGGTTAACTTTGATAATGTAGGCCTTGGTTATCTTTCTCTGCTTCAAGTAGTAAGTCACCACTCCTTAATTTCTATTTCTCTTTCTATATCTTTATTGTTTACTTGTGACAGTAAAAAGTAATTTTACATTGTTTCTTTCATTTAGAAATCTTGCCTCTCACTTCTTGGTTTGGAATTACAAAGTGTGGGATAAATCCGTGACTCTACAGAAATAATACAAAGCGTAGAGGCTATGTTGACTATGAGAAAAATACATAATTCAAACCTAATTCATCTTAGCTGCATTGAATCTATATCAAATACACCTACTTTGCTCATACACAGAAAATAACTTTTATATCAGATATTACTCATAATTGATAAATGTTCTTAATAGATGCTGTGTCCTCTATAGTCAGAATTTGCTTGCAATTCTCATATATGAATAAAACATACAACAGAAGGCAAGAGTCACCTATTAACATTGCACTGTGCTGGTGTTTATGATGAGTGCTAAAGACACTTAGTCTTCCGTTCTTAAACAGTGTTTCTGACAAGACATCTTCCAGGAAAAGCATGAGGTAAACACCAGTGTTCTGTTTATAGGCTACATTTAAAGGATGGATGGATATCATGTATGCAGCTGTGGATTCTCGTAATGTAAGTATAGTCCCTTCACTCCATTTGTTTTGACTATATGAGCTCCAAGATTTAAGAATGTAATTTTAACATCTTTCAGAAATAACCGTAAAAATGAGAGAACAGGGAGTTATTATAGTTTTGTAGTTAAAGAAAATGGAAACCATAGGAAAAATACAAGAGATGAAGAAAGCAGAAGAGCACTCCTAAAGGATTCCATGTTCTCTGTGGTGCAGTTGGACCAAAATTCCTCAGTTCCACAGCAGACTTAACTATTGCCATGAAATGCCTTTTCCTCCTCACATTATGTGCATTGAGACATTATTTACATTTGGAAACAGGTACTGATACACAGTTTAGAGATGACTTTCTATAACACTGATCTTTTTTTAAAGTTGAGACTTTCACTGTGCTCTGCAAGCTGCCTGCCTCCTTTCTTTAGGGCATGGTTCCTATTCTTAACTCAGCCTGTGCATTTTCTTACCCTTTTGCCTTCCCCTTGCTCCCTTGATGCAAGTTCTCCTCTAGTTTTAAGTAGACAACTGAATAAACTATATTGGTAAAGCTCCAGCTTTGTTTGGTAAGCTACACTCACAGCGGGAGGCCTGTTGTAGTATAGTAAACGTGCATAGCTATACCAAGAAAATATGCTTACTCCAAACATGGCTTGGAGGCCTCTCTTCCATAATCCAGGGCAGTTTCCTAAGTGCCTATAGCAGTGAAGCCCACATCCGGAAGCCCACATCAGGGCCCTCCCACGAGATATACAGAAAAGTTTGCAGCTTTATGAGCTGGTATTTCTGGTTTTCTATAGACTCAGACAGATGGTACTATACTAGTTTAAACCAATTGTATCTTCAGTATTTTATGGTCATATAGGACAGGTACATTTTTAAAAATGAAATATCAAGTTTGATAGCAAAGTTCTTTGTCAAGAATGTAAACTTCATAGACTGAAGATTCGTGGGATGGATATGTGGGAACTTGACCATAAGAAGCAAAGATCAGAGTGTCAGAACCCTAAATTCTATCCATCAGATATTTGATTCTGTGCTCACACTTAAACTAAGGCTTAGTTTCTATGTGTTTTTTGCAGGTTTTGGACCAGCCTAAGTATGAAGATAACCTGTACATGTATCTTTACTTTGTCATCTTTATCATCTTTGGATCATTCTTTACTTTGAACCTTTTCATTGGTGTCATCATAGACAATTTCAACCAGCAGAAAAAGAAGATAAGTACTTCATCATTATTCTGAAAAGAAAGCTAAAAAAATGCTTCTTTTTGGTCCACACACAATAACTTTATTCATAAAATATTATTTTTTCATTTTATGATTGTTGTGGTTTAACCCCTGCCGGCAACTAAGCACCACAGAGCTGCTCGCTCACTCCCCCCTGGTGGGATGGGGGAGAGAATCGAAGAGTAAAAGTGAGAAAACTCGTGGGTTGAGATAAAGACAGTTTAATAGGTAAAGCAAAAGCCCCGCACACAAGCAAAGCAAACCAAGGAATTCACTCACTACTTCCCATCGGCAGGCAGGTGTTCAGCCATCTCCAGGAAAGCAGGGCTCCATCACATGTAACGGTTACTTGGGATGTCAAACACCATCACTCTGAATGTCCCCCATTTCCTTCTTCTTCCCCCAGCTTTATATGCTCAGCATTATGTCACATGGTATGGAATATCCCTTTGGTCAGTTGGGGTCAGCTGCCCCAGCTGTGTCCCCTCCCAGCTTCTCATGCACCCCCAGCCTACTCGCTGGTGGGGTGGGGTAAGAAGCAGAAAAGGCCTGGACTCTGTAAGCACTGCTCAGCAGTAACAAAAGCATCTCTCTGTTCTCAACACTGTTTTCAGCACAAATCCAAAACATAGACTCGTACTAGCTACTATGAAGAAAATTAACTCTATCCCAGCCAAAACCAGCAAAGTGATAAATTAATATGTGCTCTGCATATTAAATACATTAGACTATTAAGGCTTACAATTTGGCTTGATGAGGGTTTGGTGGACAAGTGACAACATATGTCTGTCCATGGTTAGTGAAATACCCAATGTCATCTTTGTAAAGATGTGGATTTGGGAGTGAACTCTATAACAGACTCATAAAAAGACTAACCATTGAAATAGCTAAATGTAGCTATAAAACCTCTTAGCTATACTACCTTCATGTTTCAGAGCTCAGCAGTGTAGATTTCTGAACTCTAATAATAAACTATTATCTTTATTTGTTAGCGTTATTGGAGTGGTGGAAGTGCTGTTGGATCCATGTACTGAAATGGGTTGAGATGGAGAGAAATTGGCTTTTTTTCCTACTCGTTCCACATAGTGGTTACAGGATCTCCTGCTTCAAGCCCTGCCCCAGTGGAGGGAGAAGAGGAGGTTGTGAAACATGACTCTCTGGATACCTTCTAATCCTCCTTTGGTATCATAGATGTCAGTTCTGAAATTTTGTCAAAATTTACTCTAGAGGAAAAACAAGAGAAGTGGATCGGAATATTTTATTAGTTTGTGTCTCTGTAATAACTGATGGAATTTAGTAGAACAAAGAAAAAGCACCTCTCCTTCCTCTGTACCTCCCCTCTCCCCAGTGAAAAGCAGAGTTCTACCACAAACAATGCAAGTTCAAGAGCCTCTCAAAAAAAATCCTAAACATTGAGTGGAATATGTAAAGCAATTCTTCTGTTACCAAAGTTCTAATAATCACAACAAAAGGGGATTTTTTATGTCTGTCCTAACTTTTCCCACAGATGAGAATGTGAACAAGAATGATTATTACTATTCAGTTTCTTTGTTTATAAGTAATCAATAGAGATATGTGATTGTAACCAGTTTTTGTCTTTTGGGTTTACTTTGGAGGTCAAGACATTTTTATGACAGAAGAACAGAAGAAATACTACAATGCAATGAAAAAATTGGGTTCAAAGAAACCTCAAAAGCCTATACCTCGACCAGCAGTAAGAATAAAAATCTTTTCTGTTATTTTCACATTTATTTAAAAATAGGATTGTTTCAATTATGCCCAAGGCTGGATTAAGTTGTAAACTAAAAAAACAAGTGATATAAGAAAAGCCTTATTCATCTGAAATCCAATTTTTTTCTCTTTCCTAGTCTGAATATGGAGGACTCTTCCCTTTCCTTCCCCCCCGCCTCATTTTCTCTCTGCTGATTACAATGACATTTTATGTGGCATTTTTTCAAAACACTGGTTTGACTAGAACAATTAAATGTGGCAGTGTATTTGTCAAAGTATGTGAAAGCCTTAGGGCACAGGCTTTTTCAGTCATCGAGAAAGTCTGAAACTGCTGTATGGGAGCAAGTTACCATATCATTGCCTGAAAAAAAGTCCTTTTGCCCCTCACATTGCCATTGCACGTTCCATACAATGGTTTGCACTCCTGAGCAGAGCTACCCTAGCACTACAGAGCAGGCTTTGGCTGGGGCAGAGTGATTCCAGCTCCGCAGTTGGCTTGGAGTGTGGAACCTGCTCAGTGGACAGTGCAGCCTTCAGTAAATTCTCTATAGCTGAAAAATGGAAGATCCTGTTGTATAGGTTATTTCGGTGACATAAAGAACACTGAACTTGGGGCTTGAAAACTTTGTAAGTTTTCTGGCAAATGAAGTGCTATTAACTCTCAGCCTGCTCACATCTCCCCCACCCCCTCACTTAGTTTTTTTCCAATTTTGCCAAGCTAAGCATTCAGTTAATCATCTGTGTCACAAAAGGTTACAGTGAACTGGTTCAGGGTGGCAATGTTGCCCTTGCAACTTTAAAAAAAATGCACCAGGCGTATTTTGAAATCATCGCTGTAATGCTTATGAACACAGTAGTTGCATTTCAATTTAATTTGTGCTTAGATGTTCAAACTGGAAGATTCATACAAATGGAGGACTTCATGGAAGACATGAAATCCCCTCCATATTAGATTTAAGTAATTTGTAGCAATTTCAAACAAGAAATTTAACCCAATGCATATCGTAATGAATCTTATTTCCCCCCCCAGAACAAATTCCAAGGCATGGTCTTCGATTTTGTAACAAAACAAGCATTTGATATCAGTATCATGATACTTATCTGCCTTAACATGGTCACAATGATGGTAGAAACAGATGATCAGAGTGAAGACATGGAAAACATTTTATATTGGATTAACCTGGTGTTTATTGTACTTTTCACTGGAGAATGTGTCCTGAAATTGATTTCACTTCGCCATTACTACTTTACTATAGGCTGGAATATTTTTGATTTTGTGGTTGTCATTCTCTCCATAGTAGGTAAGAACAATTCATTTTTATGAAATGGCTAATTCTGTGGAAACTGAAACATTTTTGGCATGTAAAGTCTATTTATATTTTGGTTCAACATTGTCACTGGAAAGTCTGACCACAATTTTTCTTTCTTCTGAATTTATTTTACCCATGAAATAACTGAACAGTATGGTAAAATAATTTTTAGCAATAGGTTTCATATACTCTCACTTTTCTATTAGTTGAAATTAGATCTTTATTCTGTATTCAGTAGAAATTACTCAGCATAGAAACAAACCCATATATCAAAGGCAATTTTGATATAAACTAACAGTGGCAGTTGCAGGAAAAGAGTCCAGCAATCCAAAATCCACGACCAAAATCTGTGTGGGACTGTTGCTAGGCTAGCATGCAAGCACCCCAGACAGCAAGGTAAAACCCTCAGCTTACTTCACAGTTTTGTTTGATCCTGAGAAGTTTTATGCCTGAGCTAGAGTTGAGCAACCAGAGAAGCAGAGCTGAAGCAGATGTAGTAATAAATACATGGCTCCACTAATCTTTGCTTTATCTAGTGCAGAAAACCTGAAAGAACTTGAGTAAAGATTCTGTCATTTTAACTTCTCAGAACTCCTTAATATGCAAATTGATTTTGCCATTTTTGTATGGAAACAGGGTGTAGTTATTTTTCTGCTTTGAGGCACATAATATAATGCTCAATTATTCTACTCTTCAGCGAGTTCTAGGAAGGCTTTTTATTATCCGTATGTTTATGTTTGGAATTGTTGTGTCATTAATACTAAACTTGTCATCATGTTATTTCATGTGTGATTAAGAAGTTGCAGTTCTCTTCAAACATACATATTTTCTTCGAATACCATAACTTGTTTACATGGCATTTTAATACTACTATAAATATGATCTTTCTTCAGATTAACTGAGATTATTTTTGTTACAGTTAAACAGAAGGCTATTCTTCTGGTCTCAGCATTTGCTGGTATACATACACTAGTTATCAGTTTGTCCTAAAAAGGATTGACGTTGTGTATTTTTGTGTCTGTTTGCATACATAGTCATACAATTAATACTTAGAAATGTCACTGACACAGTTTTTCATTATCCTGCAAATTACTTCAGATTTTCTATTGGGATTTATGGGTTTCCAAAGCATACCAAACTGTAAAGGTTTTGTAAAAACAACTGAATGACTAATTTCTAAATTCTATTCAAATATCCTATTCTTCTTAAAGTTCTACAACATTTGTAGGATAAATCTTTAGGACTGTTTTTTAAAAGTAATAATATTCTTTACTAATTTAACTTGTTTTTCAACAGGTATGTTCTTAGCTGAGATGATTGAGAAATATTTTGTGTCCCCCACACTGTTCCGAGTCATCCGACTTGCCAGAATCGGTCGAATCCTGCGTCTCATTAAAGGCGCTAAGGGAATCCGCACTCTGCTTTTTGCTTTGATGATGTCTCTTCCTGCCTTGTTCAACATTGGTCTGCTGCTGTTCCTGGTCATGTTTATCTATGCGATATTTGGCATGTCCAACTTTGCCTATGTTAAGAGGGAAGTTGGGATCGATGACATGTTCAACTTTGAAACGTTTGGCAACAGCATGATCTGCTTATTTCAAATTACCACATCTGCTGGCTGGGATGGTTTGCTGGCCCCGATTCTTAACAGTGGGGAGCCAGACTGTGACCCCAACAAAGATCATCCGGGGAGCTCCGTGAAAGGCGACTGCGGCAACCCTTCCGTTGGGATTTTCTTCTTTGTCAGCTACATTATCATATCATTTCTGGTAGTGGTGAACATGTACATTGCTGTGATTTTGGAGAACTTCAGTGTTGCTACTGAAGAAAGCGCTGAACCCTTGAGTGAGGATGACTTTGAGATGTTCTATGAAGTCTGGGAGAAGTTTGATCCCGATGCAACGCAATTCATAGAGTTCAGTAAGCTATCAGATTTTGCAGCTTCATTAGATCCTCCTCTTCTTATAGCAAAACCAAACAAAGTCCAGCTTATTGCAATGGATCTGCCCATGGTAAGCGGTGACCGAATTCACTGCCTTGACATCTTGTTTGCTTTCACAAAGCGTGTTTTGGGGGAAAGTGGGGAGATGGACGCCCTCAGAATACAGATGGAAGATCGGTTTATGGCAGCCAATCCTTCTAAAGTCTCCTATGAACCAATTACAACCACATTAAAACGAAAACAGGAGGAAGTATCTGCTGTCATTATTCAGCGTGCTTTCAGACGTCATCTTTTAAGGCAAAAAGTCAAAAAAGTTTCATGTATATTTAATCAGGATAAAGGTAAAGATGAGGATGATCTGCCCATGAAAGAAGATATGATAATGGATAAACTAAATGAGAACTCCACTCCAGAAAAAACAGATATGACCCCTTCCACAACCTCCCCGCCATCCTATGATAGTGTAACAAAGCCAGACAAGGATAAATACGAAAAAGACAAATCAGAAAAAGAAGATAAAGGTAAAGACAGCAGGGAAAGTAAAAAGTAACACAGAATTCTGTTTGTGCTAAACTGTTTACAGCCTGACAAAGTATGTATTTGTGTCAACAGGACTCCTGTAGGAGGTACATGCCAAACTGACAGTTTTTACATATATAAATATATATATAATTATATATATATATAAAAAAGGTCAGTGCCTATAACAAGACAGTGACCCCTCGTCATCAAACTGCAACTCTGTAAAACAGGGTAACATCTTGACAGGAGGTTGTTGTTTTTATTACCAGCTGACACTGCTGAAGAGAAGATAAAATGGCCAATCAGACTGTAGGGACCAGTTAAAAAAAAAGGTGCGAACCTATGAATCTCTGTGTTTAACATGAAACACACAGTACAAAAATTGTATCCACTGTTTGCATTTCAACAGCCACATTTGCCATATTTTTACAAAAATCAGTGTTGGTGAACTTATCATTTTTTAATTCACAGGTTGTTTACTATTATATGTGACTATTTTTGTAAATGGGTTTTATGTTGGGGAAGGGGGTATGAGAACCAGGTGTTCTACTCTCGGATTCTCTATAATGTACAGAGAGAAGTGATTTGCATGAAGGCATGCTGCACTTGTAGTTCATGCATGGAAAAACATGACGTTGCACAAAGCAGCAGAGTCTGACTACTTCCATGTTTCAGGGTGGCTCTATATTTTGAGGTGCTTAATAACAGTATCCATCTAGTATCTCATCCAGACAAATCTTACTGTGCCTGTAAAGTCCCATAGAGTCTACAATAATAGAACAGATGTTTTATTTTTTCATAAGTCATTTAACTGTAGTTGAACGAACTCTGCATAAAAAATTTACTGAGGGATATAGAGTCCATTTTTAAGTATTCTTCTGTAGAAAACAGCTTACCTGAACTTGGGGAATTGAGTTTACCAAAAACCCACAAAACTTAAGGATTATGAAGTTGTTCTGCTTCACCCTGCAGTATCATTTAGCCATCTTCTGCTCTCAGCAAGGTTGACATTGTATGTGTTGATTAAAAAAAGTACCGTCTATGTAAATAGTTCTTTTATCCCGTGGTGCATGTTTGAGCAAACAAATAATGACCTGTGCACAATATTTATTGCATCAAATATGTACCACAATAAGTGTAGTTTGCAAGCTTTCAACAGCTAATATGAAGTATTCTGTACCATTATAGATAGTTTGGAAGCTATCACTGATGCATGTTTATCTTGCCTTTGCTGCTGTAATTTTACTCCTTCCACTGTTAAAAGTCTAATATGGGAAGCCATATCTCAGTGGTTAAGTGAAACAAATTGTTCAATCGGTCATCATTCTTTCATGACATCAAGCAATAGTTTGCAGCTATTTAAGAGCTTCTTGCTTTGCATTCTAAAATTTTAAGTGACTACTGTACGGTGTATAGTCAGACTGTACAGGATATGTTGCAAACTGCTTAATCTGTTGAAAAAATACATGGATAGAATTTTCTAAGAAAATATAAATATTGTAAAAAATACCATTTTATTTTATTTTTCAGCGTTTTGTACATAAAATAAGAAATGAGAATTATCTTCAGGTTGATGTCACTGTCACTTTTGTTACTTTCTATCCATAGCACTTTTTAATTCAAGAACTTCACAAAATAAGAAACAAAGGAAAGAATGGGGTAGCTTTAGGTTTCTGCTTTTTTATTAGTACTGTATTTTTGCACACATTTTAATGTGAAATAAGTTTCAAACTGAGTCCAAAATGCACTTGCTTCCAAATAGATATAACTTGTAATTGAAATGTGGTGGGGAAGATTTGTTTAAAATTCTAGCACTGCCTGCATCAGAAGTTTCAAGGTAGTCTTTTTATTCATGAAATCTTTACCAGTGTTTGTTTACATAGACTATTCTTATTCTTGTTGATTCATGCTGCACTAGAACTGTTCTAAATATAATATGGGATCCACAATGTTTTTTTTCCACAGGAATTAAATAGCAAACTTGTATAATTGATCACATCAGGATATTTTGTGTTTCTTACACAAGCAAAAATTCGATGTTGACTCCTCCTTTTACAAAAATATTGACTTGTGTGTCGGTGAACTGCATGCAGGAAAATGCTATTACCATAAAGAACAGTAAACCACATTACAGTTGAGCCAAAAGAATAAAGACTTCATTTTTTATTGTATTTAATTGTTCTGTCTTTGTTTTCATCACTAAAAACTATTGGCTATCAAGAGGTGCTATAAAAATAAAATATGAATATATAAAATGTTAGAAATAAGGAGTAGTGATTAAAACTCATGGTAAAAGATTGGCAAAAAGCAAAAGATTGAAGCCGTATGCTTTCAGAAAGATCTTTAATATGGTTTGCACTTAGACTCTTCAGGTTATTAATCCTATTTCAAATTACTCTATAGTAGGATAACGTTTATGTGTCCATGATGCTTAAACCCCTTTTTCATGTCAGGTATTCTGAGACAACTAGAAAAACAGATGTTAAAGAAACTAGCTATCGAGGCTGCAAACCAGTATGTGTAATTTCAGTGATATTTTACATTTGAAGTGAAGAATTAGCTTTGTGTTATAAGAAAAATTTTGTTTGCTACATAATTTGTAAAATATTTATAATTTATTATTTTGCTTTAAGACATGAGGTGTAGAAGTCAGCAGAAACTTTGCTGGAAGTTTTGGTAAAGTGTCAAATTTGTAGGCTTTTTTAAATCTTAGGGTACTGAATGCAATTATAATGTGAAAAATACTATAATTTTAAACTCGTGTGGTGAAATAACAGACAGTACTTTTCACTGTCAGGGAGTTGGCACACACGAGTGACGCATACATGCCCGTGGAAGGGCTGATACCAGAATGCAGAAGGTAGGTGTGGGGTGGCAGTGGAACTGAGAAGAATTTTGAATTTTGGGGGAAATACAAGTATTTGTTGTGTCAGTCTTGTCATGCAAATTACCTAATCTATCTCCACTTCACAGAATCCCTCGTGAGATCCTTGGAAGCATATTGGAAAAATGCCTGGTATCAAAGTATTTCTTTGTCCCCTAGCAGGGCTTCCTATACTTCGAGACACAAAGCAGTTTCCTGGAAAATTGAAAGACAAGAACTTGTCATTAGGCTTTTTTTTGACTATGACATATGACTATCTTCCCAACGCATTAAAGTGAGATTTCATTTACATTGTTGCAAAGTCATCTGTGACCCTGTAAAACATGCTAAAACTGGTTCTGGATAACATAGTGTTTGTGACACTGAAAGCAGTAGAGACAAATTTTTAGGTAGCAATCACATTTGATTGCTATTTCTAAAAAGAAGTTTTCTCTGTTGTAATGCCTTGAAGGTAGGATATACTGAACAAACTAAAAGCTGAGGAAAATGTGCACAAACTCTAATAATCATCACAGATGTGCAGACTTACATCACTGCAGTTATCAGGAGAGCCAGACATACCCAATCATGTATGTGATGTGTAAGTCTTGGCTTTGGGTGTGGACCCCAGACCAGGAGAAACACTTCCAAACGGAGCAGCAGGATGGTGCTTATTTTAAGAGTCTTCAACTACTAACGGTCTGTTATCGTTTACTCCAAAACCGAGCATTGCTATACTAATGTAGCAAGCTCCTAGGCCGCAGCGTTGCGATTTGATTCTTTACTTCTGCACATGAAAAAATAGTTGTCAGAGATACGAAGTCTTAAGATACGAAGTGATGAGAAAATCTGAAATGCTGGAATTTAAGGACCAAAGTTATGACTGGCTGGTTGGTTCTGTCAAGGGAAAAGTATTGAAGAAAATGCAGATACGTGTATTTGTATGAATTAGACCAGTCTGAAAATAATCAGTATGCTTCTTGCAGGGATTTATACTTAACAGAAGACTAGTACAATTTAAAAAAAAAAAAAAACAAACTCAAATCTGAAAAGCAGGTGTTGTTGCTTGGGTTCCCTTCCCCCCCTTTTTTCCCACGTATCTGTAGATTTACTAAAACCACCTGCTAACGCGTTGAAGACCAGCTATGCACAGGTTTCCTCAGCGGAGCAATCTCCTGCATTTTACCCGCTCGGTTGCAGAAGGACCCCGCTGCCCCCCCCGCCCTCTGCGGCAATCGGGGCCGGGCGGAGGCACGCGGAAACGGGGCTCCGAGCGGCCCCGCCGGCCCTGGCCTTGCGGCTGTTCACGACGCCGCAGCGGGCGCTCCGTGAGGCCGGGCCCCCTCGGCGACCCCCCGGCTCGGAGCGGGCCCCCCGGCGAGGCGAGCGGCACAGACCGGCCCCCGGCCGCCCGGCTCCTCCCCGCCGGGACGCAGCTCCCGCCGCCCCGCGGCACAGCGCCGCTGCCCGGCCGCGCCGCGCCGTGCGCCTCGGCCCCCGCCGCCCCGTCCTCCGCTCGGGCGGCGAGCGCGGCGCGGCGCGGTATGGAGCGGCGGCTGGCGGCTGTCTGCCGGGCGGGCAGGTAGCGAGCGCCCGCTCCGAGCCCGGCCGCCATCGGCTGCCTCGGGGCCCGTCCGCGTCTGCAGCCGCCGGGGACAGGTGAGGGGAGCGCGGGGAAGGGCGGCCCGGTGGCGGGCGGTGCGGGCGAGGCGCGCCGCCGGCAGGCCGGGGGCGGCTGATGGCCCGGGGGGGGCGGCACACGGCGAGCTCCGGGCGGCAGGCGGGGGCCGGGCGGCACGTCTGCGGGCGGCCCCGGCCCAGCGGCTGGCGAGGGCGGCCGCAGCCCGGCGGCAGGTGAGGGCGGCCCGGGCAGGCGCTGCGCGGCGGGCCCGGCCCGGCGGCTGGCGAGGGCGGCCGCAGCCCGGCGGCAGGTGAGGGCGGCCCGGGCAGGCGCTGCGCGGCGGGCCCGGCCCGGGAAGGTGGCGAGGGCGGCCCCAGGCCGGCGGCAGGTGAGGGCGGCGCGGCGGCGGCGGCGGCCTTGGGCAGCCGCGCGGTGTCACCCAGCCCCGGGGCTCGGGAAGCGCCGCGTGCGGGGCCCTCTGGCCGCGGGCGGCAGGGCGCCAGGCGGTCCGTTACTGCCGTTGTAACTGCCAGCGTAGCACCCAATAAGCTGGGCGGCGGCGGCAGGATTAGTTGGAATGCCGGGTTTTCGGGTGAGGGCCCGTAAGCGCGCTGGGGGTTTCTAACCGCAGGGCAGGCTCTGGCGCGAGGGTGCACCCGTTGTTAGCCCGGCAGCAGGGGGGTTCTCAGCGAGGACGAGAGCAAACTCCACTGGTACGTGGGCTCGTGAGCTGCCCAGAGAGAGCGGCTGCCTGCAGATGGGCTTTCTGTGTACCCTGTGCTGCTGCAAGGCTGTGCTGGCGCGGTGAGAGGAACTGTTCTGAATCTGCTGAGCGCAGCAAACTCTGCAGCGGCAGGTACCACCGGTTCGTTCTTTGCCTGAAACACCTTCTGGTCTAAGTAGGCAGGTAAGACAGACTGCTGGGCAGGGGCAGGGGCTGCCACAGACTGGTAGAGCTGAAAGAATAAGCACGTTGCTTCAGGGTGAAAGGCATGCTCAGTTTCCCATGTTCTTTCACTCGTACTGGTGAATTGTACCCACCTGATTTTGCAGCGTTCTAAGTGAGGATGTGTTTTACTGGGGGAAGATTTGACTAAGGTCCACCACAAATGATCGCACATCCCCATTTGTTGCCTTCGTTTCATCAGCGTGCAAATTGGAGAATGGATTTTTTTTTTTTTTTTTTACATAGTATGTGTGGAAAAAAAATAAAGCTCTAAGAAATTTGTGAATTTTGATCTCTTGACTCTGGGAAGTGGTAAAGACACAAGGGCAAAGATGCTGGAGCGGTGTGCCCTAGGGTGGCTGCAGGACGACTTCTGTGCTGCTGAGTCTTGTCAGAGGACGGCAAGTGATAGTAACTGTGATCTCTAAAATACCGCTTTTAAAAATTGACTGTAAGGAAAGGTCTGCCCTTTCTGCATGCCTGTTCTTATCTGTGATTTTTGTTTTAATATATTATTTTTGTGTTTATTGTATGAAGCACAGTTCAAGCTAGCCCAGCAACATACCTCCCTAGTTGAGGGCGAGTCACTAAAAATCTCATCTATTGTTTGTTTAAGATGGAGAATGCAATAAAGAGCTGGAAAACCAGAGAACTCGCAGAGACTGTTTCTATTCGTCTTTCTTTGTGACTAAGCATCCTTTATTTTAAAATGTTCTTAGATAGCTCTTTAGATCTATTTAGCTTTTATCATGAAATAAACAACTTTCTGCAGCGTGTGATGTAAGTTTGATTGAACCTAGAGAAATCTATTTGTCATTTGAGTTAAGTAGTCTCAGATTTCTGGAATATAAAGCACTTGAATGTAGGCTGGCTTCTGCACTCTGGGGGGACCCTTCCTTGCGTAATAGACTGAGAAGTGTTTGCAGCATGCGATGTTACCTTACTGTGAATTTACGGTTGCTGCATGTCATGTGCCTTACTGTTTAGATTTTGGAGTCCGTCAGGTCGTTCTAATGACAATTTAAAATTATTTCCTGCCTTTGTGATGGCATAGCAACGGTTGTGGGGTGGAAATAAGCAATAAACAACTGCAGGAGGTTGTAATTGTGGTGTTAGAACACACATCCACTCTTGTAAATTGTTGTACTTTGGAAACAAAGGGCCTTGTAGAGAGGCTACAGATGGGAATACAGCTTGGTTTGGTATTTGTCACACTGGTAGTACGGTAGTAGAAGTAGCAGCTTGCTTTCACCACAGACAGATGTTACAGCACTAACGTAATACATCGATCTATTTGTTCAAAGCGGAGAGGGGGGTGAATGGGGCTGAACTGTGGTTTTGGTTTCTTTTCTAAACAGCTAAATATAAAGATGGGAATCTTCTACAGGTGGTTGATGGTGACTAATTTAGAGAAACAGTGAGCCAGAGGAAAAGGAGAGTTGGATGTCCCTGGCAGCAAAGACATCTGCCAAAAGTTTGTACGAATCTGAGAAATGCCGAGCATCTGTCTTACCGAAATAATGACTCATCAAACAGATGCAGTGTTAAGTGAAGGACTGATATGTGCAGATAAAATTATCTAGAAGGTTAAATATTTTCATGTGTTTTTTACTACTTGTAGCATACCTTGTTGTATTATATCGGTTACTTTCTTACTCCGCAGCCCTTCTTCCTCACCAGTCACCTCTGAGGAAAAGACACTTATATTTTTGCTGATTCTAAAAACTTGTCAAATTACTAATGCCACGCTATTATTAATATAAAATTTTACCTTTAAAAGTATTGGACACTTAATTGTTTCACTTTATTGTAAATTGCTTGACTCCTTGACCCGATTTAAATACATCTGTAGTTTTTCAAGCCATAATGAAGATGTAGGTATCACCCCCCCCATCATCCTTTTTACTGTACAGCTTTGACAGGTTAAAAAAAAAAAAAAGCCCATTGCATTTTGCACATGAGTACACACTCCATTGGAAGTGCCTTCCATTACTCTGAATATCCTCAGTTACCTGATGATTTATCCAAGCATTTCACAAGACCTGTGCCGCTCTATGCCGGGGTATGCATGCTAGGTCAAAAAGGCGAGTGGGCATGGCTAACTTGTAGATAGTTGCCCTAATCTGCATTCCAGGGAGGGTGATGAAGTGAAGAGTTAATCAAAACTAATTGCTTTAAGTGGTACTACATCCTGAGTATGTGTAATGTGCTGTCTGATAAGCAACTGTTGTTAGAACAGATAAAAAAGTATGTATTTAAGAACAGATTAAAAAAGAATGTATTAACGGTTCTGCAGAGCCATCTGGAACCATGAACCAGACTGCACATAAGACTTGTATGTAGTTTCCAAGGTTTCTTTTTAAGGTAGTTTGTCATGATCAGATACTTAAGTCGTTATAATGATAAAAGAAAAATGTATTTTGTTAAAAGAAAAATGTATTTAAAAACATACATTGAGACTGCTTCGATGTGCAAAAGCAATTTTTGCAGATACTGTTCTGCAAAACTGTTTTCTCCAGGGTTCTTCCCAACTTCATTGTTGTGTTGCAAATCAGCACATGGCCTAGAGGTCACATCATTTTAACAACACTTCTGTGTAGTACTTTTCACCTGGTGTTCTTGAGGTGTTTTGTATCATATACATATTTGACAGGAAAATAAATCTAGCACCTCTGTAAGATTAATGGGGTGCTGAAAAGGGTATGTTTGATAGTATGAATTACATGTTATTACATGGACCCTTTGATCAGTGTGTTGGGTTTTTTTATTCACACTTCTGGGAACTGTTTGTGTTCAAGTGGGAATTGCATGACTCTAGGTTTGACACTGATTTTTTCACTTCACTTTGAAGTGCCAACAGCTTTCTCAAAAGGCATGATATTTTATTGTAGAGATCAAAGGTTACTTTTTGTTGCCTAGTGAGAACACAGATACAAAGGGCATATTGCATGTATAATTAACCTTGAAATATTGTTTTAAACAATTGCATTATTGCATAAGACAGACTGTATTAAGCAAGATTTATATTCTTTTCTGTGTGCTTCTCATCAAGTGGTTTTTTTTTCCTTTTGAAAGATCTGTTTATTGTCCTATGTGTAGATGGACTGAGCAATGTAAATCATTAGTGCACACTTTGTACCAAGTAGATCTGGAAAAGACATAATACAAGTTGGTATTCTTGCATTGTATACAGTACATCTTAAACACCAATTTGCTTACCTTATTTTGTATAAACAACAAAATATATATATATATGATCAGGTTTTAGGGAAAACTCAAAATATTTGTGGAAGGAGAGTTTAGAAGTAAGATTTGAGGAAGCATTTTGTTTTCAGTTTGAAAATACCCAAGTATTTTTCATATGAAAACCTGACTACTGGTAATATCCCAGCAGATGTGTTTCTGTTATAGCCTTGCTATGTCATGAGTGGCCTTTTTTTGCAGTTCCCATGGCAACGAGGATTTTTGATCTGCGAAGCAGAATACTGTATATGGTTTGAGGGGGTATAAATTTTCTTTATTACAAAAGAAATTTTGATCCATGAAAGCTGATCAGGCACCCTGCTGTCCCTCCCTCCCTTCCTCCCCTTAATAATCTGTGTTTTGCCCATAAGATTAGACGTAAATGTGAATTTCTGTTTGGCAAGAATACAGGTACCTGTTCTAATTTTTGACATAGTATAAGAGATGGAAAATTTTTAAAGGCTTACTGTAGTGATAGCATGGAAAACATGTCATCTTCCAGGTGGAGTCTTGACAAACAGGGGGCTGTTGTATATGCATATAAATTTGTATGTGTATGTATTTGTGAACATTGTATGTGTGTATAAAAAGTAATGATGGTTAAAGTGGCTCAGGATTTGCATGGGTTTCTGCTAATGTTTACTTTGGCTTGGACTTGATTCCAAGATGTATTCATAAAATACTGTTTAAATGGGCTTACATCTTTTAACTAAAGAGTCTCAAAATACTGTTCCTAAAATTCGTTAACCGTGGCAGTAATCTTGTATGGTTTTGTGTGTCTATCCCTCACCTTCTTGGATGAATACTTGGGTGGTATGGGATGTTTGGGATGTATCCTGAACCAAATAGTTATAGGAGAAGCCTTGATAGAGTAACTATGCTTAGGGCATGGGTCATTTTTTTCTAAATTAGATAGGTTTTTCTGTGTTGGGTGTTTTGGTGTTGGTTTGTTAGGTTTTTTTGGTTGTTGGTTTTTTTTTTTTTTTGAGCACTTGCTCCAAAAAAAGAAGCCAATTTAGATTTGTCAAGTTCCCTCCACATCCGTTTCTTTTCTATTTTTTTTTTTTTTTTGGTAACTGTTAAAAAAATGGGAATGATGTAGTTACTGAAGTAGCATAGGTAAACTAGGCAATTGCTGTTTGTTTTGTAAAAGCCTCTGACTAGTACAACTAAGAAAGAAATCTTCATGACATCTGAAAGGCAATTTAAAGCTGCGTTAAAAACAAATTTAGAAAGTACAGTCTGCTGGTCTTTGTGTGGTTTTGGCTGGGAGACCTCTGTCTCCCTCTGCCACTGTCACCACACGCACATGTAGGATTATTATGGAATCATGAAAACAAAAAAACACCGCACTGATCTCTGCAACTGAAGCTGCTCATCCAAAGACCTGTGGTTCTGTTGGAGAAGTATTGCACAGGAGAAGGGCAACCTAGTATTTAGGTAATAACTTAATCCCAACAGCTGTTTGTAAAAGATCTTTCACTACTGCTATCACCTGTCTGTCATAGTTGTGACAAAATAACTTACATATACATGAAAGAGAAATCAAGCTTCGCACCCATACCCGGGCATGAATACCCTGGATGCATTGTAGTGTGCGACAGTATCAGTTTTTTCAAGTGAGCTAGGAGTTCTGAAATGACTAATTTCCCACCCACCCCCCAATGGCCTTCTAGGAGATGGATTGAACATTGTAGGTGCATGTGGTTAAGACCTCTGTGTCACCCTTCTCACAACGAATAACTTTCAAGTCAGTTCAGCGCTTATGTTGAAAAAAGCTTATAGCCTGCAGTAGTGTATCATTCCGAATGCTGTATGTGATTCTGGAGCATCCTTGTGTTTGGGAATTCAAGAAAACTAAGGTATGAAAACTGGAATTTTGAACATGGGTCTGCAAAGATTTGCAGTGACTGATAGCATCTGGCAGTGTATTGTATACCACCTCCTCCCCCGCCTCCCAGCACAACCTCAATCCCTTTGTAAGAACTTGAAGATTTATTTTGATATTTGTTTTTCTGGCTTTGCTTGTAATACTAGGCAGTGCAGTTTTTCCACTGAGTAATTTGTCCAGTGCTCCCTGAGAATTCGAGAGAAAAGGTAGTTGCTAGCTTGGGCTTTATGCTTGAGAAACGTGTAAAGTTTAGGAGAAGGGATCCCTTACACACAATTAAAGCATAAAAAGAGCTGTGAGTTCCAATGTCAGATATCTTGCATTGTATATGGAGAGGATGTGGGGCTGGTGACTCTGCATGAAGCTGGATGAATAGGTCAAACAGCTAGCTTCTGCGTCTCTGTTGAGACGCATTAGGAGGAGTGACAATGCGATGACATAATCGCTGACCCCAGTTTCTTCTCAGCTATAAATCCTCTGGTTGCAGTCTCCACTGTTCCTCAGCATGTGCTGTTCATGTTTAAGGGCTTTTCAGATCATCTCCATCACCATCTGCTACATAATGGAAACAAAACAATTGTGCGGCGTGTGGAGCCAGCTGACTCCCCGAGTGGAAATGGAGGTTTACAAAATACATCTTGCCTTTAAGAACTTGTTTGTCTGGTTGGTCTCATTGGCATACGGTGTACTAGTCACTAGGCTGTCATTATAGATGAAAAATAAAACGAGGTAGTGACTCGTTTACAGGGACATAAATGTTTTTCGAGCAGGTCAGTACTGCATACTATATGTGTGTTCTCATGGTTGTGTACAAGAAATACTGCATGTCCTAATGTGTCTCTAATTAGAAAAAGGGAAACATAGTCCATATGTGAAACATCTTGTCAGCATGAATATATTGGTAACATTTGTCCTGCATGGGCAACAAGAAGATAAGCACCAGGATTTCTTAACTCCAAGTATTCACTAGGTGTCAGTGCATGATCGCACCCAACTGATGTTCTCGCTGAGACGTTCTTTGATGATCGTGGTACCTCCCTTATGGATAGGGATTTTAAAGAAAATTCCTACTTTTTGTCTCCAGAATGTAGTGTGGTTTAAATTTAAGAATGACTAATGATTAAAAGTAAGTAATTCAGTCTTGTTTTTAGGAGCAGTCTGATAAAAATGCTGATTTTAAAAAGACCCAACGTGTTTTGTGCTTAATAAAGGTAACTTAAAGACTTAGATTAGCCCCTGTGTTGATCATTATCTGGCTTTCTTGCCAATATCTGGTATATTACTGATCAAACTCTCCACATGATACTGCTGCTGATCCTGGGTGTGACTAAAATTCCTATTAAGATGAGGAAAAATTACAGTTTTTAGTGATACATTATCTGTAATAACCACGTTCACTTAATTATTTGCAAAACTATTGTTTTACTTAAGGAATGTGAAAGATCAAGTCTGTAAATGAGAGTCGAAGTGGAGGAAAACCCAATTAATATAGCTAAGAAAATCTTCTCTTGCCATATTGTGTCACTAGAATGAAATGTCAGGTTTATTAGAATATCTTGTATTACTTGCATCTCAATGTTAATTTTTTTTTATTACTATTTTTAAGTAGATTTAAATTCATAATAATTAGCCTAGTTTTAGTGATGGGTGATTAGGGAATGTACCTTTTCAATCTGTACAGAGTGATCGGCATTTATGTAGAATTTTAAATCGTTGCATAATTTTTTTTTTTCTGTCTTGTATGTGAAAGTATTTGGTGAGAACTGTACATTAGTAAGTTAAAATAGCAAAAATATTAATTTACTTGATAAATGCAAATATTTGAAATGGCTCTCCTACATCTTCCAGATCATACCGAACTTTTTCTGTTACATTTTAATCCATAGCACTTAGTGAATGGTAAAAACATTTACATGTTACCCTTCTGTACCTAATCTATTGACAAGTGAGGCCTTTTTTTACTATTCTTTGCTGGTACCCTAAGGGAGTGTTAATACTCGTGTTAATAGATAAGAGAGGTTAGTTTGGTTACAAATACACATTTTTTTCACTCATGCGTAACACTATATTGCTATATGTTCAGTATGTAGCAGAAATACTGATGTGATTGTTTGATGGCCAACCTTCAGTATTTTCCCTACTGTTGTAGCTGTATAAGAGGACCATCTTTGGTGCCATCTTTGTTTATTCATACCACTTAACAGATAGAAACTATCTGATATCAGGCAGAGGTGTACTTCTTCCACCCTGGTGTCCCTCCAGTTACATCATGCAATGACATTTGCATCATGGGACACAGCTACCTGCCTGGCCAGATTCTAAGACAAATTCTGATCAAGCTTGTATAAGAAGGTTTGTAAGAGAGATGTTAGGAAGACTGTAGAGATTAAAACAGACCATTGTCTAACATACACCTCTCCCTTACAGAGACATACTGAATATATACACATACAACAAGTTCTAAATCTAGGAGAGCTTGAGTGACTTCTTATTGTGTCTGACTGTCTCTGAACATAGAATGAAAGCCCATTCTCTAGCTTCAGTTGTTCATTAACTTCACCAGAGTTATTATCTATTCACAATGATGCAAAAGAGAGCAGATTTTATTGCTGTCCTAAAAATTGTTCCTAACTAAGGCTTAACAATTTATGTATAAGAAATGCTGATTTTGGTTTTTAATGATAACCTTGGGATTCTTCCAAGACCTCTCTTCAGAAGCTCATCTGTCTGAAAAGAGATCTGTCTGCCCAGTGACAAAATTTTTATCTTCCCTTGTTTGACATGTCTTGAGAAATTTGTGTAAAACTATTCCTGATGCTTGCTTTCTACTGTCCTGCTTTTGATTGCCATCTGTGACATTCTGTCAGTATGGTTCCTTTGAAGTTCATGATTCTGCTAAGCATTTTCTTGCAGGCCTACTGCTGCACTGAAGGTGACTAAAAGGCATTTGCAACCTTGGAAATCAGTTTGGTGGCTCTCTGCAGCTGCAACTTTTAAAGTAATACATACTGTGTTTTTAGCATAGAAAATAGAGCTTGTGTCTGCAAAATATGCAAGGAGAAATTCAGTCATCCACTTTACTGGAGTTTCCACCCTGCTGAAATGGACATTTTGCCAGAAGGACAAGATGTCATCCAAAGGGACCTGGACAAGCTGGAGAGGTGGGCCTGTGTGAACATCATGAGGTTCAGCAAGGCCAAGCGCAAGGTCCTGCACCCGGGACGGCGCAAATCCCAATATCAATACAGGCTGGGGGATGAAGGGATTGAGAGCAGCCCTGCGGAGAAGGACTTGGGGGTACTGGTAGGTGAAAAGCTGGACATGAGCCGGCAATGTGCGCTCGCAGCCCAGAAAGCCAACCGTATCCTGGGCCGCATCAAAAGAAGCGTGGCCAGCAGGTCGAGGGAGGTGATTCTGCCTCTCTGCTCTGCTCTGGTGAGACCCCACCTGGAGCACTGCGTCCAGCTCTGGGGCCCTCAGCACAAGAAGGACATGGACCTGCTGGAGCGGGTCCAGAGGAGGGCCACAAAAATGATTGGAGGGCTGGAGCACCTCTCCTATGAGGCCAGGCTGAGAGATTTGGGGTTGTTCAGCCTGGAGAAGAAAAGGCTGCGAGGAGACCTTATTGCGACCTGTCAGTACTTGAAGGGGGCCCATAGGAAGGATAGGGGTAATCATTTTAGCAAGGCCTGTTGTGACAGGACAAGGAATAATGGATTTAAACTAAAGAAGAACAGATTTAGACTGGATATAAGGAAGAAATTTTTTACAATGAGGGTGGTGAAGCACTGGAACAGGTTGCCCAGAGAGGTGGTGGAGGCCCCATCCCTGGCAACATTCAAGGTCAGGTTGGACGGGGCTCTGAGCAACCTGATCTGGTTAAAGCTGTCCCTGCTTACTGCAGGGGGGGTGGGCTAGATGGCCTCTAAAGGTCCCTTCCAACCCAAAGTGTTCTATGACATGCTAGCATAGTAGGGTGTCTGAAGTTGTGAGCTTCCTTAGAGTATAGGCAGCTGCATGCACTAAGAATCCAAAGCAGTGATCCCTCTTCTACAGGTGGACTCTTAAGGTAATAGGATTTTCTCTTTTACCAATGATACACATGTACTTGTTTGTTGTAGTTGAGAGTGCTTCCTAAGAAAGTGAGAGACCTGGCTACTGTTCTTTCCTCAGCCTGAAAGTATTCAAATCCACACCTTCACCTTCCAGCAACGCACTGTAATTGACAAGCTATAAAATAATTTGAGGAAGATAGTGCTAAGCAGGGATCTATCTTTTCTTTTGGGTGATACTGGACAAAAAGGGGCGTAACACTTTAACCTAATACTGGGTCATTCAGTTGTGCAGAGGGATATCTGGGCTTTCTTGTTCACAAGATTGTTTTGGAAATAGGGACTAGACTCTGGTTCCCTCCTGAATGTTCTCTTCTAGAACTCTTTTGCAAATCTATATGTGAAGACACAGGTGGATTGTTTGCAGAACACTGTTTTCTTTGGTGCGGCTGAAGTTCATGTCACTTGGGGAATGAGTACATTTTAATTTATCAGTAAAACTGTGCGTTGACATTTTGAAGTCCACCTTGGCTATGACAGAGCAAAAGGTAAATAATGACCTTTCTTGTTCAAAGGAGCATGACAAATCAGGCACCCAGTGAATTTCTGAAAAGACAACTGATCTTTCATATAATTTCTTTAGGGTTTTTTCCCTTTTTTTTTTTTTAAGAGCTCTACTGCTTACAAGCTTTATATCTGTTTACTTTTCATTCAATAGCTTAATATAATGCTGTACTCATCATCTGTTAAGATTAAAGACCTTTCATGTTGCATGTACAATGGTGAATTTTGCCTTAAAGAGCCAATTATGGTTTTAAAGAAAATACGTACTAGAAAAAACATACATGGAACAGGTGAAAGAATTCCTCCCAAGAAAGCAATAGTATTGAAAGGCCGGTAAGTACTGATTAGTTACACGTCCTTACAGACTGGACACGATTTCCTCAGATGCTCTCTTTCCGTGTCTGTTTTGGTGAGCTGTGCATCGGTAGCACTGGGGAAAAACAATGAGTATGATCAATAGCAACAGTGCATGGCCTTTCTTAAAAGTATGCATGGGGTAAAGGAGGAGCTTCTCCTTCAGAGACTTCTGGAATTAAATTTTGCACAAGTGTATTTAAAAATGTAGTACTTGTGTTGGTAGAAATGTAAAGCAATGTTACGGGTTTTTTTAATCAGAAATTAGTTTATGAAAAAAGACATGTTTTATGCTTATATAATGTACTTGAGGACCAAATTCACCATTTGGTCCCTTCTCTTTGATCACTGGTTGGCATATGTATGTGCAGAATATCCAAAATCTGAGACAGAAGAAGGGTGACTTCAGGATATTAGTGTAGCCTCGTCAGCTTTCTGGTAATGTATGTGGACTGACTGTGGGCAATCTCCCGATATTAACTGTGCATGAGTATAAGCCCGCTTTTAAGCGAACGTGACCAATATGCGAGGCTGAGGACAGAGTAGCTGTAGAGCCACGTGTGAAGCTGGGCTGGGTGGAGAGACCAGAAAGTTGTAGGGAAAAAACAAATTAAGAGGGCTAGGACACTGTGCATATGGTTGAAATCAGGATGGCAGCACACAGGGCAAAATTTATCAAATATAAACTAAATTGATCTTTGAAAAATGTGAGCTGTCCACAATACTAACTTGGGGGTCAGCATCAAATGTTTGGAGGAAATGTATTTTGTTGTTATCCCCTGTCTTAATGTTTTTCCACCTTTCCTGTCTGAATTAGATGTTTGTAACCAACTGCAGTATAGCTGCATATTTGGCTTTGCACACTTATGGTTTTGGACTTTTTATTATGTTGTAGTACTCTCTGCAATGAAGATTTCTGAAAGAGCTACTAAAGACTGTCAAAAAAGGAAAAAATTTATGATATCTTTTATTTAATAAACTTTCAAGAATGTTTGAATACACACATGCACATATGATCTTGCAAATCAAATTTCAAGCATTTTCTTTAAATGTAGGTTCAGTAATAACATCTGTGGGAGTCAATTGCCATGAGCATTCCATGTAAACCATGCTTGCTTTTGAATAGAAACTTTGATCCCATGACAGAAATATAGGTATTGAAGACTGATGTTGTAGTTCTTTCATCAATAAAATCCCTTCTTCATGGTCCTAAAAGAGGGGGGGAATATATCTTACACTTTCCATGTATGGTCTCTGGTATTTATTAAAGTAATTATTAACGAAAGAATTAAAATTTCCAGGCAGCCTGGAACACATGGAAGCTTTTCTTTTTCCCCGGCATCTTTATGCATAATTGCCAGCTAGGTCAGAACTGGGTTGACTCAAAATCAGCTTAAAGGTTTCATCAAGTCATTGCTTTAGTAGAGGAAGAAGGAATATAAATAAAAGAAGAAACCTGTCTAACCTGCAAAATAAGCAGAAAGAAAAAGAACCCTTATTAATCTTTCAGGTACTCAGCTGTGGTGACTAAGTGAGATCTCATAAGGCACCTGTCATAGCAATGAAAAGTGGTATTCCTCCCTGACCTAGCTGTCAGTCTGTGTCTGTGTTCCTTCCAAAAGGGGTCATACCTTAACTTCTTTTTTTTTTTCCTTACTGTGCTGTGCCAGCATTATGCTTCTTGCTGGAGCAGATATGGCTGAAAACCAAGATGATTTTTTTTTTTTTTTTTTTTTTTTTACAGCTAATAAAAACTGGGTTAGTAAACTTGTTCAAGTTTGCTTAATTTTGCCTTTCGGTCATGAAGTCTAGATTACGGTTCAAAAGAAACTTGTTTTTAAAGTGTAGGCTTGTGTACTGTTATTTATTTAGGTCTATTCCTGATTTTGGGAAGAGCTTACCTGACTTCATTGTTGGTATGTGAATAATTAGAATTGGAAATAATTTTCATGCTAGAAAGCTGCTTTATAAGGTAGTCACAGATGAATTAATGGAAATCCATGTATACCCTTGTGCAGAAGTTCTTTGCTTACCTTTTCTCTCTTTTGTGTCATATTATACCACTTTTGATTTCACTGAAGGCAGATGACTGTACTCTTGAGTTGATTGAAGGAATATAAATGGATGTTGGTAAGTGGGTGGGAGTCTGAGGAAGTTGAAATTTATGTAACTTGCATTTCTAAGAGGTGAAAATTAGTCTGCCTTGAATATGTTTCTCAATTTTGCCCTGAGATTTGTTCCCACATGGCATTATTTTTGGGTTTTTTTACACAAGCTATAATTTTTTTTTTTTTTTAAGAAAGGAGAATTTGTTTTGATTTTGCTTGGTTTTGTTTATCAAGGAGTAAAGAAAAACTTACCTGTTATAACAGAGGTGCTGCAGTACTGTTTCTCTTAAAACTAAGGAAGGAACTAATGCACTCTGCTTTCAGCCTTCAGCTGCACAACAAGCAGTGTAGTCTTCCCCCCCCTCCTCCCAATCTTAGAATAGTTTTTACAGCTCCTTCAGAGACAGCAGAGTCTTCTAGGCTCTATTAAAGAGTAAAAATGTATGAATGCTGTGGTAAAGTAATCCTATTCTTCTTTCCCGGAGCAGTTTCGATTTTCAAACTATAGGGTGATGTGTTTTTACTGTGCAGCGCCCATAATTATCTAGCTTCTTCTCCGATCCGAACAGTCATCCCTTCAGGCTTCATTAAATACAGTCAGTAGGGCATTGAAGCCAATATAGCTTGTTGTATGGCTTCTGCATTTTAATACTTTGCTATTTCTCACTGCGGAGTTTTGGTTTGTTTAGAGACTCATGGAAACTGTATCACACATGTCCTATTTGATAGCTTCTCACTATTTAAACCTCAGACTACTGGAATCCTCTGTGCCTTGAGAGATTTTTAAGGCTAGTAGGTGATGGCATCTGTCCACCATTTGTGAGAAAGAAGCCTCAAGTCTCCATTTGTTTGCAGTCGTAAATCATAAGTAATTTCCTTGCAATGGCAGCAGCTTCAAATTAAGGAAACCTTGGCCTGGATTTCATAATCAAACATCAGTGGGTTCCAGTTCTTTTGACCATGCAGGATTTTTCCAGGCAGCAGCCCTGAGTAAGTCATGCATTGTTCATTCGTCACTTTCTTCTTTTTTCTCTATCAGCGTTTACTCTGCTTGGGGACCATGCTGGCACACTTCTTAATGACACTGCATGCTGTGTTGCTGCATGGAATTGGCAGTGGCTGTAAAATTCAGATAGTCGTGTTGCTGCCTTACAAGCTTGGCCCCTCCCTCTTGAAGGGTCTTTCCACAGACATGTGGGATGCTGGCAAACAAGGTGTTACAATGTTTCTCCCCATTCCGTAGATCTGGTAGATCTAATGTGTGGAATGTGACAGAATGGTGAATAAGATCCTTATTTCTAGACTATGCGTGAGAAACTTGTTCTGACATCCTAGTAACAGTCTTTCACGAGATTGATTATGCTGTAGGAGATCTGACCTCTTTCAGCATTAATAGGTGAGGTGATAGCTCTCTGGTTCCTGGAGCCGAACAGTAGCCGCTGTTTTTCTTAGGCAAATGCCTGATCCTGCAGTCAGTAGCCTGGTGTTAAGAGTCTCAAATGCCTGCCTGTAGCTTTCTCTAAATACCAAGCTCCACCTATGCCTTCATTAAGCGGTATGTTGGAGCTGATCTCACGCTTGACAGAAGAGATCTACAGTAATTGGTTTCTAATGAAGGACTATGTGATCAACTGTCGCAAAGCTCCATAACCTGAGGATAGCTGCTGGGAGTCACACGCTGTATGAATGAATGCCTGTGTGGATCATCGAGTGGAGATCAAGAGAGATGTTACTTAACAGTAATCAGAGTTCTCTGAGCTATGTAAATCTACAAATACCTTTTGCCGCTGGCCATCATTTCCCTTTCCTTCTCCCCTATTTGCAACGATTTGCATTTCAGAAGAAACTAAAATGGTGCAGAAGGTGCTGCCCTGTATCCTAAACATGAGTGGGGTGGGAAATCAGCACATCCTATAGCAGATTGCAGAAAGAAAAGGTGGTCTAGTATTTAAGTGAATGTACATGTGAACTATAGGGAACTACAGTTACTGATGAGCTCTCATCCCCATCTCACTATATAGCCCCCACCCCCCCTTTTTTTTTTCCAAAATGTGAAATAAGGGCCACTAACAGAAAACTGGATACAGAACTTAACAAATCAAGGATTCTTTGATATTGAACACTATTGCAAACAGGTTTTAGTATTGATTTAGCTTTAAAGAATTTTAACTCGTCTATCTTTAAGTAAATCCTTCATGGTTCTAGGAAGGAAACTGGTATTTGCACTAAAGAAGCAAGTGTGGACCAGATATGGGATAGAATAAAGGCGAGAGACAGGAAAATAATCTGATAAAATAGAACAGCTGCAAATATTTTTTTATTAAAAGAAAAAAAAAAGTAAAAAAGCTTCAGGCCTACAGAGAAAGGTAACTGGACTACTTATAGAGCCTAGCAAGGCGGGGGAGTGGAACAATGAGCTCTGCTAAAGGAAGAGGCTGCAAGCAGGTATCATGGGAAGGATCATGTTTAGTTTTAGCAGTGTATGTTTTGAAATACAAGAGATTTGTTTGACATTCTGATTATTTACCAAGCTGTGCCAGTTCACCTTCAGGGTTGTTTAAAGTTTTAAGATAAACATGGGTTTTATTTGCTTTTTTTCTAGCATCCCTGAGTGTGGAAGTGTGTATGGTTTAATCATCATCATAAATAACTTGTACTATATGAGTGTCATTTTGCTTGTCTCCCATGGGCCTGTGCAGCACCTTTCAACTTTGTGTCCACCATAGCTTATCATTAACTCTGGAGGGGGAAGTAAAAATCTTGACTGGATGTTACAAAGAGCTGTGAGTTGCAAGTGAAACCTGAACCGGGATCTGTGAATGGTTTGTAATGAACCAAACCAAGTCAGGAGCTGCCTTCAGCCCTGATGGTGTAGATATGTAGGTTTAGTCAAAGGACACTGGCAGCCTTGCAGTTGCTGATTTCAACTTAATTACATTCTTCTAATTTACTCGGCCAGTACCGTTATATGGTAAGGTAGAGTGGATTACTGAGATGTAATTTATATATACTTTCTAATTTTTTTTCTGAAGCTTTTTTCAGGAAGGAGGTGATCCTGTAGCATATTATCCTTCCATAAAGGAATTGCCAAAAGAAGCTTCATTCTGGAAGCAAATATTTTAGTAGCAGTGGGCATAATCTGGGAAAGGAGAAGTGAAGAAAGTCATTGCAGGAATCTGCTTCCTGATGAAGCCTTCATTTTGTCCAGTGTAATAGCTCTGGAGAAAAAAATTAAAATGTATGTTGTAAGGGGTATGAAGTATAGAGAAGTTGGGGGGAAAAAAAAAAGCTGTAATAGTCAAATGAATATAAGCACACCCACTAATCACTTGAGTCACAGCAGGGACTAGGTACAAACCTGGATTCAAAAAGGACCCAATTTCCGTTTCTCCGTCTCTGTGTCTATGTGATTAATTAGTCCAATAATAACACTTTGGAGCTGGAAGGCATTGTTAAGACTTTGCAGGTGCTGGCTCTGGAAGGGAACGGTTGGGTTTAGGCACGGTGCCAGGGAGCGGCCAGGGCAGCAGGCAGCTTGGAAAGGGCAGGTGAGCCAGGAGCTGAGGGCGGCCCAGCAGTGCCAAGCGGGTCAGGCCTGGGCATGGCTGCCAGGCTCTCAGGAGCCCGGTGGTCTGGTCTGTAGTGAGGGGCAGGTCTGAGCTCCCCCCGAGGCAGGCAGGCAGGCCTGTGGCCAGCCTCAGGGTCGGGACCAAGGGGGTGCCCGGCCAGGTCCGGGCATGGCTGCCGCAGAGCGGTAGCATAGCGCGGGCAGGGGCCGAGGGCAAGCGGCTGAATTTAGAAGCAGCGTCCCGGCGAAGGGTGGGCAGGCCCACGGCGGAGCTGCTGCTCCTGGGCTCTTCCAAGGCCACCAGCTGCGCTGCAGGTGAGCTGGCCTCGTGCCCAGGCGGCTGAACGCCCCACCCCGCACAGGGGAATGTCCTCAGCACCCTGAGGTACTAGCAGAAGTGAATTGCATATATTTAAAATGCATTTGTCAAGTAAATGACTTAATTTTTGATGTGTGAAGTGGGGCAAGTTTCACGTGGGCTGTCTGAGTGTTACGTAGAATTCTGAAGCAACTGGTGAGTGCGGGTTACGGCGATTGCCCAGGCACCGCTGCTGGGGAGGCTGGCGAGTGCGGGTTACGGCGATTGCCCAGGCACCGCTGGCGAGTGCGGGTTACAGCGACTGCCCAGGCACCGCTGCTGGGGAGGCTGGCGAGCGCGGGTTACGGCGATTGCCCAGGCACACCACTGCTGGGGAGGCTGGCGAGTGCGGGTTACGGCGATTGCCCAGGCACCGCTGCTGGGGAGGCTGGCGAGTGCAGCGCTTGTAGAGTGCGGGGGCAACGTCAGCCTGCCAAATGATAACCATTTGTTGTAGCAAGGCTATTTCTGTTTTATTTTGGAAACACTGACTGTATCAGAGTTGCTTCACACTGCGACTATTCTAGAGGTGTTGGGTTTTTTGTTGTTAATAACCTCCTCTTTTCATAGTAGATTTTGCAAGGCATTCTGATTTTCTTGTTTGTACTGCCTATTTCTCTGTGATTAGTTAGTCTAATAGTGCTTCAGGGCTGGAACAGTGTTGCGCCTTGCATCTGTGTTTCAAAGATTTTTATTAAATCCAGTTATGAGTCTACAATTCTGTATGTCCGTGCGTCTCCCTCAGCAATCAGCCTGGTTGAGAGATGAAGCTCAACTCCAAATTTCTTTCTGCAGATTAAAAAAAAAAAGTTGAAGATGTCTTCCAGCCAGTCGCTTACAAGGGCAAAATGTCTGTTTAGATTTTCTTCAGTGTTCCCCACAGTTCCTTCCCAGTAAAGAAAATTGTATTGATTGTCTAGATTTGAAACCTAATAGTTATTTTAATTTTTTTAATTCTTGCAGGAATGGATTTCCATTTTTCTAGGCATCTAGGAAGAGGTTTTATGTTAAACTGAGGTAATTTGGTTAAAAAGACACCTACTTTACTTGTTAAGACAGAATCTGAATGTTATGCACAGGATCCACTGGCAGTTCGTTATGATAAGACTGACAGCTAATTTTTTCAGAAGCTAAAACAGCTATTACTTTATAGTGAAAGTATGCTAATTGGTATAGTCTTGCTGTGGTTAAAGATCAATAATTCAGTGAAGAGGATAGATCCTCTTATTTAAAGGAATTCACAGTTAATTTTAGTGGAACGCCATAGCTGAAGATTGAAATTTGTAAACACAGAGGTATTTGTCAGCTTTTGCTGTGTAACTTTTTCCTTTCAAGGGGAAATCCTGGAGTACAAATGCTTTGATGTGGCAGTAAACATTACCTTAGCTAAGACTGAAAACTCCCTTATTTTGATTTTAATTTTAATTAAACTGTCATAAAATAAATCTGATGCTGTTGTCTTTCGCTGAGCTAATACCTGATTTATATGGATATACAGAAAATAAAAATTCCCTATCTTGGAAAACACTTTTTCAACTAGATTTAAGAGGCTACAAATAGACTTAATGGTATATTTGAGGCACAAGAATTGAAAATTGTTCACACAGTCATTTTTTGCATTTGAATTCTTATTTAGGTAGAAAATTTTGTGTGGACAAAGTTCACGCAGCACACTGGATTTTTAAAATATTAAAATAAATGCATACGCACTGTGATTATACAGCTAGAGGTTTATATAGGTAGAACTTCAAGAAGTATCTAGTAATTATTCTCTTTCAGGTATCTTAAATACTGCCTCAAACAGAAAGCAACTGTGTTTAGTAGGAAATTACTGGCATCCGTCTCTGAACTATTCTAATTTGCACTGAGATTTCAGATTCTTGGTTTCTATAAAAGCACCACTGTTATTTTGATAATCACAAAATTTATTAAATACACAGCAGCACTCTTCACTGAAGGTCTGGATAGCTGAGTCAGTCTCAAAGAATATATGCAGGCAATAACTCTGTTCCTACAGCTGTTTGCTTGGTCTTTTCCTTACAAAAAGGAGCTAAACAGGAGAACTGCTATTCACTAGTGGAGCTGAAGGTTATTAATAGAGAGACTTTTTTTTTTCTTGTCTTTAAATTCTGTCATTACCTTCCAGTACAGAGCAAGTGCTGATTTGCAAGTAGCTCATTAAAGCTGGTTTTTAGATGTGCTTTTTTGTTTTGTTTTCTTGCTGTTTTCCCATTTTGTTAGCATGCAGATGGGGGTGGGGAGTAGGAAATACGGGAGAGAGCATGTTTCAGAGGATGCCAGGATGACTTCAGTTATTGGATGACTGCTGTCTGATGGATGGAAAAAGGAGGAGTAAACCTTCCAGTCTGCACTGACGGAGCTGAAATACAGAAACCCGATTTACAGGTAAGGGTGAAAAAAATTCCTGTTCTGAATAGCTATTCTTGATCCTTGCCACAACATTTCTTGGGTGTAAAAATGCATGTGCAAGCATCTTATGTTTGTTCCTCATTAATGACTTTGAAGCAGCTTTTCAGGTTGTTATTTCTACTGCCTAGGAGGTGTCTATGTGAGATCCATAGACAGTGAAATCATAGGCATGCCTGATACTGTCTGACAACTTTCTCATGTGACAGTATAGGCATTGTATCTCATTGATGCTGAAGTTGTTCAGTAAGCTGTAGAAAGAGAGGTCTTTTGTGTGATGGAAATACTCACTGTCGAAAATACAGTGTATGCTACCAGCAGGAAAATAGCGCTGGAAGATCTAAAAATGTTTTCTTTGAGTTTGGATAGGAAGAGGACTTACAAACGAACTGCTTCTAAAACTGCATGTATTTTATTTAGTGTTGAACATACAGTAATAATGGCTTCTCAGAGCAACTCTTAAAGGCTTTTTGTGGTTTTTTGCATTATTTTTAGGTTGGGAATGAACGTGGCTTATAATTCAGTCATAAAATTGTCTTTGTCATAAAGAAACAAACATGATGCTTATAATTAAATTATGTGAACAAGACAGATAAATCTTGTAGTACCTACAGTGGTTACATACCAGTTTTAATAAACTGTTGAAATAGCTTGTATGGAACCTGTTCTGCTGAGTTTATGTGTTATCAGCAGCTGTTAGTTCACAAGGCGCTGGAGATGGCGAGTAGCCATCTAACTATCCAACTTGCTCGGTACAGAAAATTGATTTGTTTATCAAGCCACGTTATTTGAGGATATAGGACTACAGGCGGAAGTCCTGGCCCCGCTGAAGGAATTGGAGATTTTAATACTGGCCTCACTGGGGCAAGGATTTCAACGTGTCAGTTCTCTATTGACTTATTTCTACATTATACGTGTAGCAAATAATTGTTATACTATGGGACCCTGTTTTGCTGGTTTGAAGCAGAAATCTTAATTACTTCACATTAGTGATGGAAATAGCACTACGGTAGGAAGTAATTTGCTTTAGATAACTATGTTTAGTGTATTTAATCTTTTGAGTATCTGCAGTAGCTCCTTTAAGATAATTAAGTAACCACTATATATTTCTAATGTGACCTTTTTTCCTGGAATTTCTTGAAGTTAATTCTAATGTGTTATTAAGAAATATCTAATCTATAAACAATTACAAGTATATACATTTTATGGAAGAGGTCCGTTTTTAAAAATAATGTAGAGCAGTTGCTAATTCTCATGACACTTGTCCATGTCTTTTGAATGCTGTATTCTAAATTAATACATTGATAGAACAACTGGGAATATTATTTTGTGAACAAATAGTTTTTAATTAGTAATTGTTCATCTTTATACTGAATTGAAAATATAATAATGGGATTATTTAATTCTCACAGTCCATTTATATAGCACTGAAATAAAGGAAAAGATTAGAAGCTTTCTGCTTGGTTTGAGAATATATAGTTATATATTTATAAAGCTAAAATACTGCAATTTAGTTCTAATAGATTTCGGAGATTAAAATCAGTAAATGCATGTATCCTTTTTTTGTTGTACTCATTGAGAGTGAATGCCCTTAGAGCAGACCCAAAATGATTAAAAAGTGATGTTATTAAAGAAAAACTGGACAAGGTCAATAAAACTCTTACTGAGTACTAAAGAGGATGGGAAGAAGCTTTGTCCTCTGTCCACTTGTTTATATACCTTACCAGCTGCAAGCATGTGGAGTGGTGTCCTTTTCTCCTAGCTGTTTCTTCAGAGAATGGAGCCTGATGTATTTGCTAAAAAAAAATAAAAAAATTAATAACTTACAGCAAATGTCAGTGATTCCTAAAATTATTCTAAAAGACTGATGAATTGTATCATTTTTTTGTGCTGGAATGTGAACACTGCTAAATAATACTGACTGAAAAATAGATGAGTTGCATCATAACATTTCTTGTTTGTAGGGAATGGATATCTATCTGAAAGCATAAGCACAACTGTTAAATTACAAGCTTAAATCTGTGTATTCCAATCACTTTTCCCCCCTCAAATGAGAAATCTGACTTGAAGCAGCTCCAGTAACAGAGAGGAGTTGATGAAAACAGAGATCTAGTTCCACATGTATTTAAATTATTCTGTCTCCTTGGAAACGCTGCTGCTGCAGATGGATTTGGCTTTTGGTGGCTAAAAATATCTACCGCTTAATAATGACAGCATGAAAGATCCTGAGTAAAACTACTGTGTTGTCACTAGTTTTAAAGTTCCCTAATGATTCAGGTATTCTACGTGAACTGCAGATTTGCATTTTCTGTCCAATATTCCCTATCAGCTGCTGCCAGTGCTCACCAGCTCGGTGGAAATGATAAGCTCATTAGCCTTGGTTGCAGACCCTGCTGAGGAGGGAGCATGTGAGTGGGAGGTAGGATAGCCGTAGAGTTTGAAAGCAGGTAGAAAGTTGGAAAAAAAGTTTGTGGTGGTGGTGCGGGTACATGCTGTGTGGTATTTGAGGATACAGGCTTACTCCCAGTGACATAAATGGTAGGAAGAGTATGCTTAAGCCCTGCCTTTGTAAGGTAACAATCTGTAAATAAAAGAAGGTCTTTTTCTTTTATTTATTGCAGAATCTTTACTGAATGCTTCCTTAGCAGTTGTAAGTGTAGATGACTTAAATATCAAACAAACCATTCTAAGTCAAATATTAAATTATCTTAAACAAAAGCCAAAACCTAAATTACTAAAGAACTTGTAAGCAAGAAATAACATTACATTACTTAGCATTACTAAGAAATTTCATCCTTTAAAGAATTAATTCTTTTCAATGAAGAAAGTATAGCCGCTGCTCTTTTATTCAGTTCTTTATTAGTTATGCCCTCCACATACCACAACTTCTTTTGTTGTTAGCTGGTATTCAGTATATATGAAAAATAACCACTTCTATTTTTTTTTTTTGATCTCTCTGTTTCCATTGGATGGCTTCCTGCTTGTGCCCAGAGAACAGAACAAATGACAAACATGTCCTCAGTGCTGCATATGTGCTAAATAGTGGGCTAAATATACCTCTTTTATTCTTTTACTTTGTTGGTATATATGTGATTTGTTGTAGCGTAGATCAAAATTGATGATAAATTTTCCATTATTGAATGAGGTATTTTTCCTGTTTTGCAGTGTCTCGAAGACAACATTTAAATATTACAAGGTACTGTTACACATATAAACAATTAATCCTCTGCAAATTAGTACTAAAATCCATTTTTAGCTGACAAGACAAATACCAAAGGTCATTTAAAGTAAAAGTTAAATACTTGGTTTTGATTAATTGAAATGACTAAGAGGAAAGGATCTGGTATCTTTCATTCTATAAGAGACTATTAAGATATTAATAAGGCAGATTATTAAATGGGTTATAGAAACTTTTCTGTGAGGACAATAAAATTTAATCATAGCAAGCCTTCTTATTGAGAATAATTTGGTTTGTATTAAGATTAACAAACCTGGGTTGCTTTAATTTAAAGACCTGTTTCCTATAGTACGTAATTTAAGATTCTGTGGAGAAGGTAAGTACATCTAAACATTGTTTGAGGAAGTAAAGGTGGGATAAGTTGCTGGAAGTAGCATCTGTGTATTTTAAGTGGTAGTCAAGTTGTGCCAATTTGACATGAATCCTTTGATTTCTGGATATAGAAGCAGAAGTTCTCATCTGCTGAAAATAGTAATGAGAAAGTTTGTTGCACATTGCCTGTCATTATGTCTAGGTTGTGGAAGACAGGGTTGATAACACAGAGAAAGTACTGCTTTTTTGGTTTGCTTTTTTTTTTTTATAACAAGTTACAGGCAGATGAGCTGAGGTTTCTGCCAGGCTAGGTTTTTCCAGCAATTTTCAGCATTATTTGTTCACGGCTGAAGAAAGAGTTCTGTGCTATACAGCGAGTATCAGACCATGTAGGTGAAGAGACACTGTCTTACACATTCGTCACTCTCCAAAAAAAAAAACCCCAAACTATCCATTTGTCTTGTTTCTAAACTCTAATCTCCTAAAATTAGACATTTTTAATCTTGCCACATATAAGTAGTACCATTCTTGTCAAAAATTATGGCAAGAGCAAGGTCTGAAGGATGTGGTCCTTCATTATCTAAAACTTGCATATACACTCCCCTGTCCCCCCTCAAACACATGCACATACCCCTCCATACATAAATGGTTAAGCTGGAAGAGTTTGCTCCTGTCTTTTTCAGATAAAAGAGGAAAACCTACTTCAGAGGTACTTTTGCAAGTATGTTCCAGTACACTTTTGTGTCACAAGTTCATATTGCACTTCTTAGAGTTCAGATGTTCTGGTTTTGGGGGTGTTGGGGTTTGTCGTCAGGGGTGGTTTTTGGGTTTGTTTTTTTTTTTTTTTTGGAACTCTGTTAAACACTGCGGATTTCAGAGGACAGCATGGCTAACCCTCTGTCAAGATGTAGGGATCATGGGGCAGAAGGGGAGAGCTGTTGAATTCATGCTCTCCCTGCTGGCTTTGATGGCAATGGTGAAGGAGCACCCAGGCTTTGTGTTAAATAGCATGCAACTGGGAGTGAAGTAGCATGTATCAGGGCTGTAGAGGTGTGAAGGCCCCTTTGGCATATACCAATCTTGACCGTGCTTTACTTTAGCAGGAGCATACTGAGATATACAAGATATCTTACCATGTTGTGCAGTTCCTCTGCAGGCAGTGCACAAGGTTGATGTTCATGAAAGAACAGTGTGGAAGATCAGTATGGAAATAGTATGAGGACAGGTCGCAGTGTGCCAATTAATATTACTGTGTGGGCTAATCTGGGCAAAATTTCTATTAAAACCTCCTTATTTCCAGTACTGTGTATGTTGATGGCATTTCCAGTCTCCACTACGGAGCTGGACCCTACTGCCATTCTTGTAGCTGGGAGCAGCATAATGCAAAGCAGTTGTGCCAAAAACATGCTGAAAACAGTACTGCTAGTCTCAGAACCTCACTCCAGTTGCTGGGGAGGGGCTAAGCAAGCCAAATGTTCTCTGTCTTTGTAAAAAGAAGTGCAATAAGGGTGTGGTGTTAGTATGCTGTCTCCCATATAGCAGATGGACCAGTTCTTCCCATCACCTGCATGCTCACCCTTCTCTAAAAGGCTGTGAATCTGTAGAAGTCAGTAGGACCGGTAGCAGTGTTTTTCTGTTTTCACATCTCCGTTTTATGAAGAGTTGTGACATCTCCTAGCTGGAGCTCTGCTGCAAGCAGTCCTGCAATACAGTCTACAATGTAGTAAGTCTTTTCTGGGAGCCCACATATAAACTTAGAAATTTCTTCTGAGATACAGATACTTCGGTAGTGGAGACCAAATACGTTACACTGTGGGTTTGTTTTTTTTTTTTCTTTTTTTTCTTCAAACAGAAGCAAGATAAAATCTTCCACAGAGATTTGGGGTGAAGAGATTTTTAATTGATGAAATTTCATCATTAAAGCTTAAAACCTAGAAGAGAAGTAGCCAATACCAGGTCTTTTACCTGAAGACTTTGGAAAGGACTTCATGACAGGCCCAGCTAAAAATGCTTTATATGACTTAGGTGGAGGTTAGGCATTATGAACCTGAGTTTGTGACCCAGCTTCAGCATGACTTTCTCTTGAATCTCCTGTTTGCCTCTAGGACTCAGTGTCGCTTATGCATCTTTCACTCTTGTAGAAGCAGTTCTTGCTGCAGCAAGCTTAGAAAATTGTTATAAATGAAACACGAGCTCAAACTAAACAGCTTGCGTGGACAAATCTCATCTTGACAGGAAAGCCCTCTTGCTGAATGCCTCTGAATCCCCTTCTACCAGGTTGTGCCTTAGTCACTGGAGACCTGAATGTTAAGCTCCTGAATGCCTGGTTGAATTATCATTGCCTCTTATCTCATTTTGCTCTCTGGGGAGCATGCTGAGAGAAGACTTGGGAGAACTAGCCTAGAATTTTCTTCTGTTGGCTGAATTATATGAGCATTTCAATTCTTAGTTATGTCAACAGTTAAATGAACTCAGGCATCTGAAGGCCATTTCACTGCTGCTGTGTGCAGGATTTTTTATATTTGGGTGATGGAGAGGGGGATATTTACATGCTTGGTGCATGTAGGACCTTATGAGATGCTTCTGGAGGACTAAGGGAGCCAGATGTACCACCATTGCATCTGTACTGCATGTAGAGACAGGAGGTTAGCATACACCAACATCCTTTCTGCATTCTAAATTCATTGCCAGTGGAGCTAGTTGGCATGTGTTAGAGTGTACAACAATATGTAGGCAGTCTAGAAGATTAGTGGATTAGTACTCAAGTGTGAAATCAGGAGTGCTGTAATGTGATGGTATAGAAACCCTGCAAAGAGCAGACTTGGCAGGATTTGGCTTGCAATGCCACAACAGATTCCCCAGGTTGAATTGTGCAGCCTTATCTTGCAGGATTTACTTAGTGCTATGGATTTAGCTAGACTGAAGCAAAAAGGCAGAGAAAGACTTTTCCTAGTTTATGTCTGTGTAACTTGACCACTGCTGCAAGCACAAATTTATGAGTATGATTATACTAATGGTATTCCCTGTACCTATACAGGGCAGTCTCTTAAGTGGAATTAGTTTGCTATGTGTTTTTAATTTTTACAGATCGTAGTTGTGAAACTATCGGAGCCTACCTCTGGCAACTGGCACTTGTGATTAGAGCTGCCAAATACAGCAAAACGTGTATTGCAAACATTAATTTGAATTCTGAACAGCTGTTTGATTCATGTTCATGTACCTCTGTTGTTCGCTGTTTGCAAGCATTCATGCAAATGGATTTTTGTATGCATTAATGCAGTCCTTTACATGAATAGTCATTTTCACAAGCAAATGATATTCTTTGTGTGACTGATGTTGTCACTGTAGATGCTTTTGGTTTTGACTCTTCCCACCCCTCCCCCCCCCCCCCACTTAAAACTGCCAGTTACACAAAGAGTAAAATAATTAAGTGCAATATGTGGAACCAAGCAAACACCTTGATTAGTTCACAACCATTTCTGCTGCTGACACTTATTTAGCAGGTAAGAAGAATGTCTTTAAAAAAATCAAGCTTTTGTTTGCAAGCTAAGAAAAAGACCTAAAATCAAAAAGAATATTAATCATAACAAATAATCCAAACATCTCTGCTTGTGAGCATCAATATTCATGATTTAACTGTGAAATTATTTGCCAAGTCTCCTTAGCATGTTATAGTACACACTGACTGGCCAGTAGGTGGGAGTTGTTTGTGATGAGTACTTTGCAGTAATGTTTTATGTGTAACATCTGTTTTCCGTGTCCTCCTGTTCAGTTTGCAGTCATTTGCATAGAAGTGTTTTTAGTTCGGAAGCAAATCTGTATTGCTACTACAGACTTTGTCTAAATTTTCCTGTACTTTCAGTTGATACATTTGAGACAAGGCAAAATACAGTGTCCTTGTTTGCCTGCCTTTTAATTTTTATTTTCAGATAAGAATTTTTATCCAGGTGGATTTTATCATGGTATGTGATCAGCTCTCAAGAAGGAATTAGTACAAAATAAAGTTTGATGAATGAATGAAAGAAGCAATTAATAGGATTTTTTTTTTCCCCCTAAATGCCAGTGTGTTCTTGGGACTCTTTCTCTTGTTTTTCCTGAGTAGTTTTTCCAGTAGTCAGTAACTGATTCCTACAGTGAGGCTTTGCTCTAAATAGTGAGGAGATATAACCTGAGGCAGGGTCCTGTTCTATTATTTCATATCTGTTTTGTTATGCTTACTGTGTAGGGTACATAGTTCATGTTTATGTCTTCACAGGTATGTTCCATACCTGTTCGATTTCCCATGTGATGTTGTTTGAGCTGTATACTATTGTGTTGTATTTTGCAGCAGTCATTTATTTGAAGATTTTGACCAGGATGAAAATGTCTTTGGATTTGTCTTTGTCACTGCACAAAGATTTTTGTCAATTCCCTATTTCCATGTTGCAGCTTGCTGTCTGTTTTATTAGTATCTCTTAGCACATTTCAAAGCAATCGCTGAAGTGCAAGTTAAGAGAAATACTTTTACCTCTCCCTATAGGGCCTATCCAGTGTGGTCCTGGCACTTCTGTTTTGTGGATTATTTTTGTTTTACTTTTTTCTGTCCATGGTTGACAGTGAAACACTGAGGATATGGCAACTTAAAGTTAGGTTTTGTAGAGCAAGTTTGGCAGTGTATGCTATGGAGAAGAAGCTTCTCCTGGGAGCACAGGTAATGCACTGTCACCCCTCTGCTCACTCAGTAATTCGAACACCGCTCTTTTGGAGCTTTTCACTGGGATTTGGAGATACCTGCTTTCTAAAGTACTGCTGCAATGAGATCGTTACCACGGTTTTCTAAAATTTCCATCCTTTTCAGGTGCAAGAGAAAATCAATCCAGCCAGGCTTTTACATTATTTTACTTTCTAAGTTCCAGGTAGTATTGTGACTGTTTTAAATACATCCCCCACATTTACATGGTATTTTTGTCTTCTAGTAATAACATGTTGCCTCTGAACTGTTTAAATGTATGGTGCCTGCCAATTATCTGGCATCGTAGCAAGGCAAAGCTGGTTGCCATGGAGCTTTGAGGACTTGCTTTGCCAGTCAGCATACCTGCAGCTAGAGAACTGGTTAAATGATCTCTTCGTGGCAGTAGTTTCTTCAGGGTGGAGGAAAACTAGGAAAGAGAGGAGGAAAAATTGATTGGGGGGGGGCTGTTTAAGAAAGATACATCCTTCTCCCAGCCCATATCCATCATACACTTCTGCTGTGGTAAGCTGCCATTTCCTTGAAGAATCCTTAACTGTGTCAGGCAATTGGAGTTTGACCTAGAGCTCATAACAATGTGTGTAGCTGATTTTTCCTTGCTTTAATACTGTTCCCTCTGTTTCAACTTTGTTTTGCTTTGCTGTGGATTAATGCCACATTAGCATGGTGAGGAGCATGGCAGAGAATGATGTATCACATTGCTGTGCAGGGATTTTTTTGTTGTGAAGGATATATCAACAAACAGGAAAGCTTCCAGTACCTGCTTGTTACTCAGTTGTGTGAATCGGCAGGATGCTGCTCCAAATCAATCTGAGCTGCTAGACAGCTATTTAATAATTATCCAGAAAGGTCTGTTTCTAATTGAACTTCTCAAGCCAACTTTCTCCCTTTTTCATCTAAACTGATGGTTTGATCTAGCAGTTCTCTAACTGTGGCTGGCCGTTGTTTTTCCAGAGTTTGCCTCTGAAAGCTGGACCTCCCTGTTGTCCTACTGTAAGTCCAAGAATATTGACTTGCCACTCTATGGGTTTGTTTTTCTTAGTTGTGTGATGTTGTTTGGTTCCTGTAGTCAGTTGTGGACTTTTGTGTACTGGATTCTATGCTGAAACACGCACATTTGCTCATTTTTCTTCAGAATATACATATTGCTGTAGTACTTCTCTGTGTTTGATATCATTCCCATCCTAAATGATGTACTGTCTTACATGCTAGAAGTGACTTTTGTGTTAGCAAAATTGTACCGCTGTGTAGTTAGTTATATTACCCTTATGAGCTCTGTTATCAGATTTGAGGTTTATTTATAGTTTTACTTTCCATTCATGTATTGAAAATTTGACTTGTGTCTTTCCTGCCTTGTCCCCTAAACCTGTAGAGTCTTCAGTTCAGATGAAGTTGGATTCAGATTTCTTTGTGACTGCAGTTGCTTCAGTTTGATTCCCCAAAATCTGAAATTACTGATTCAGCTGTAGCTATGGTCCAGGGAAAAAAGGGACAATTCAAGTCCCCTGTCCTGGTTCCCTGATTCTGGACTTAAGGATCCTTTAGAGATACCACAAACTTTGTGGCCTCGTTGCTGTTAGACGTTTGACTGTTCCTTATTCCTGTTGGTCTCTGTCTTCCGCTGGGATATATCACATGATCAACAGAGTGCAAAATAATGCTTTCATAAACAGTAGTGGGTTGTGTGTCACCGTGCTTATTATCTCCTAGTTCCCAGAGATGTGGATCTCAGTCAGGTACTGCAGGATGCCTATGTAAACAAGGTATGGGTTAAATGTGTCAGAACATGCCTCATGCTACTGTGCAGATGTGCCTCTTTCTGAAGAATATTGGCTTATGGAGCGGCAGCTGTTTATACAGATGTTATTCTAAAGGGATCTCCTGCTGGTACATAGTGTGTACAAACAGTTTTAGATACTCTTTAATCTATCTCTGTGATAGCCAAGCTCTTGAGTAATGACCTAGGTCTCACTTGTACGATAAACTCTTTGTCAGCCCATTTCTCACTCTCTTCACTGAGATGTTTGAGTCTCCTTTCCCCTGTGTAGTGTTTTCTGGGGAGACTCAATAGCAGAGAGACTAGAATCAACAGATCTCAGGCAAGTGGCAACACCTAAATTTTATCGCGACTACTTTGTCAAACAACCTTCTTGGTAGTATTCCCGGAAGAGATTCAGAACAAGAATTGGGCAGCAGTGATACTAATATATATAATGGATAGCTATGCCTTCATCATGTGTTGTGGTGATACTCAGGTTCTGCAGTATTCCCATACCTCCTGGCTTATCTTGATTGGCTAGCTGGGTGTGGAGCTAACCTGTATGCCACTTCCAAGGATCCTGGGAATCATTTGTTATGGTTCGTTACATAAATCTTAATGAAATGGCTTTGCTGCTACCAGGTTGTGACACTTGGTGCAAATGTAGGCTATGCTAAGTGCAAACAAATTTAAACCCCTTTGGGGTGAAAAATATTTGTTTCTGCTACTAGCTGTAAACAGTTCTGGCTGTTGAGACTCTCACTGTCTGCAGCGACTTTACTGATGTGCAAGATGCGTGTTAGTCATCTAGTTGCTGTGTAGTATATTTGCAGAAGACGATGTCTGACAAAAGGGCTTTTGTCTGGAAATCATCTCAGGCTATGAAATTAGTTCTTGCTCTCTGATGGTCTGCACACTAGTGATGGTTGCAGCTATTAGGTTTGCCTTGCGGTGCAGTTATGACTGAGGTTTTTTGGACCTGGAACTTCATGACCCCTGTAGCCACAATTTCAATGGGCTCAGATGTGGATTTGACCTAGGTCTCACTTGTACGATAAACTCTTTGTCAGCCCATTTCTCACTCTCTTCACTGAGATGTTTGAGTGTAAGCATTTTCTTTCTCACACTCCAGCTGCTGCTTTACCCTCTTCTGCAGTCAAGCTATAATCCTGTGGTTTTGATATTGCAGGCTGTTGCCATGGAAATAATGGTGATTTCACAATTTCAGTGCTGTAAGCACTGCAGGAGGCAATGGAAAAGGTGGTTGGCAAGAGATACAGCGAGGATGTGGGGGGCAGTTCAGAGGAGTTGTTTCTGAACCTGTTTTTTGGGGGGGTTCTGCCCCCTCTATTATTGTGGGTTTTCAGGGTGTGTTTAGTTCTTTTTTCTCTCTCTTTTTTGTAAATGTGATTTTATTAAAGGTTGATGCTTAACAATTTCATGTATTCTTACAGTTTTTGCAAAGGTTATTACAAAGTGATGCTAAATGCTCCTTTCCTTGTCCTCAGAATAAAAATGCAATGCTCTGCAGTTTATAGTAATTTATTTTTGGACAAAAGGGCAAAAGTTGAGATCTAAGCATGTTCTGTTTAAGTCACATCCTTAGCTTGAAGAAATTCCTTTCAGGGAAACAGTTTTTTCATAAATAGTAAAACAAGCTGGTAGTATCACGACAAGCATATGCATTTAAAGCTGTCTGTGTGACTGACAGTATTAAAACCTAATACATTTGTTACTTAATTTTTAGTGTGCTCTGCATACAAACAAGTTTGGTGCTGAAGATCATCTTATGCAGCATCTGTTCTTAGCATTATGTTGTGATTCCATGTCTATACTGAAATCTTTTCTCTAATTTAGACACATCCATAAGGGTAGAATGAAACTTAGTGGAGGAAATCAACTTTGTTATAAAACGAATTGAACTGGCAGCTTAACAAGCTGAAGGCAAGTGGCATTCAGAAGAATTGAGTTTTTTGATACTATACGCTGGAAAGCATCAGACAGCAACCTTTTTTCCCCAGCTATTTACAGCAATGTTCCACTGATCAGTGTAGTCAGAGAGTAGATATTATCTGTAACTTTTAAATTACAATCTTAGAATTAGTTTTCAGTATGATGTAATCAGTGTTGATGGTGACAGTAAACTTAAGATCTCTTCTTAATTAAAGATAGAGGAAAAAATTGTTTCAGCCTATCAGATGCATTAAAATGATCTAGAAATTGCTTTCAAAATATTTTGATCTTTTTCTGCTTGGTATTCCATAAATGGAGATAAGAAGATCAGCTGTTACATATGAAAGGGAAACAGTAAGGAATGTTCAACATGACTCTGGCCATGTTGGGCAGTGTTACTAGGAAGCCAAGTTCATAAGGATAGATTCAGTCCATTGATACTTGTGTGAATGGAAATAGTCTACGTGTGTGCCAGTACTCATATCTGAATTTCACAAAAGCTCTGCAAGAAACTTCTGCATAAATTAAAATGACAAAATGAGCCAGAACTGTTTGCAGGGCCTGGCCTGAAAAGATGCTAAGTTATCTCATGCTCTGAAATCTTAATTGAGAATGTGGGCATTTGATAGTACTGAGTATTACATAAATCAGACCTTTAAAATAAAAGAGAGAACATTTTCTTTCTGAACTATATTTATTAGTGAATGCTGATTTTTGCCATGTTATGTTTCTTGGTGCCAAGTAAGCTTAAGTGTTGTATAAGCGTGCATTTCTACTGAATTATATTGGATTAGATATACTTTATTCTTGGCCCAAATTTGCTGCATAACTGAAATATTTATAATTTTTTATGCATGAGGTTGGTTATAGAATTTTATCTGTGTTGGTAGAATACAGGTAGCACTTACCTTCTGTCTTAAGAAGAAAAGACTGCCTGTAAGAAAGTCAGCAAGATGATGAATATACTGATGGTAGGTATTTTTGACTCCTTCCTGGAAAAGTTGTTTAAAACCCTTGGTAAGGAGCCATTTAGCTACAGGTAGTAGTATCTGACTGATATATGAACACCTCCATGATAAATAAATTTGAAGACCTGGACAGCAGGCAGGTGTTTCAGTGCCTTATTGCCTCTGTTCCTGTTACAGGTGCATGTGACAGCATTGCAGTGATGAGTGGAATTTTAAAGAGGAAGTTTGAAGAAGTTGATGGCACCTCACCTTGTTCCTGTGTGTGGGAATCAGATGATGACATTTCTAGCAGTGAAAGTGCTGACAGTGGCAGTAATGTCCATCCATCCACTTCTAATCATTTTACTCGTAAGTACTAAAAAGTGGTGTGTAAGGCATGATACTCCTTTTTATCCAAGCTAAGAAAGGTTCATCTTACTTGGAAGAAATACAGTGTAGGCTATCTGCTTTAATTTTGAAGCATTTTTCTGTTTTATTACACTTAAATGTTGATACTGTGAGGAAGTATTTCTTTTTTTGAAAAAGAACTATTTCCTCTGGTAGTTGTTTTTTATGTAAAAATTAGTATGTCAGAGTGAGTTTCAGAGGAAACTCCACTTTTACACTATATTGTTAACATGTAGATAGTGCGAAATGTTTTAAGTGTATAGAAGAATATCTTCCATTTTGGGTGATGATTTAGGGGAAGCGGGAAAATCAGCAGTAACAAAGCTAGAAGGCCAGTGCTTCTGCTTGACCCTGTCTGTTCAGAGTTGAGAGTAGCCTGCACGGTCTGTGACAGGATAGCAGATCCCTCTGACCATTCATCCTGCCACCTAAGTCAATGCAACCACACAGCCCTCAGTCCTTTTCTTCCACACATTACAGGAGTAAACAGAGGAAGAAATGTGTAGTTCTCCCTGAGAAGATGTTAGATTCATATTTGATGTCTCCATGAGACACTTGAAGAACAGAAATCCTTTTCTTGTTCCAACCAGCTGAACATGAATAGTTAATTTACAGCATATTTTTTTTTTGACTTCTCAGGTTGAGGTTACCGGTTACTAAACTCACATAATTTGTGGAATGTACATAAAGCCTCCTATCTGCAGTAAGCCATGTGTGTAAATGAGTAACAGTAAGTGATCTGGACTCTATCTGACAACTCATGTAGCAGCTAGAAGGGTGTCTCCAGCTTTTGATTGTCTGTCTAATAAAGCTAGGCTAGAGCTATTTGTGAATTACAGCTGGCAGTAGGGTTAGTGTAGTTCCTTATCTGAAAAGGAAAAAAAGCTCTTCTGGGTAAAGGACAGTTCTGTACCACCTTCTCTTTGAGTGGACTCTTCAAAAGCACACTGAGGGCTTGGAGGGTAGTGGTGAAGGGGTTGTACTCTACCTCGAGGGGGCACCACAAGAGATGGTCCTGAAACCTGTCGTGCTTAACATCTTTATCAATCACCTGAAGGAGATGACAGAGTGACTTGCATCTAGTTTGCAGAGAACCACATTGAGGGAAATAGTTGATGACCTTAAGGGAAAAGGGGGACCCATTCAGAGGGACCTAGGCAGGCTGACAGAAGGTTTATAAAATTCGGCAAAGACAAATGCAGAGTTGTGTTCCTGGGAAGGAAGAGCCCCTTGCAGTGACACAGCCTGGGAGCTGACTGGCTGGGGAGCAGGTGTGCAGGAAAGGCACTGGGGGTCTTGGCAGGCAGGCAGCAAGGTGAAGGTGAGCCAGCAGTGAGCCCTGGCAGCCAAGAAGGGCAACAGCCTCCTGGGCTGCATGAACAGAAGCACGGCTAGCAGGGCGAGGGAAGTGACTATCCCCCTCAGCTCAGCACTCGTTAGACTGTACCTAGAATATTGTGTCCAGCTTTGCCCCCCCCTGCAGTGCAAGAAGGACACTGATAAAGTGGAGCAAATTCAGCAGAGGGTCACCAAGGTCATGAGGGGGCTGGAACATTCACCTTGTGAGGAGAGGCTGAGGGACCTGCCCGTGTTCAGCCTGGAGAAGGGAAGGCTGTGGGGGGACCTGGTAGAAACAGTGCAGTACCTATGAGGAGCCTACGCAGAATGTAGGCGGGCTCTTTCCAGTGGTCTGTGATGGGAGGGTGAGAGACAATGGATGTAGACTGAAATGAGAGATGTTCCAGCTGAATGTAAGGGGAACTTTTCACCGTGAGGACAGCCAGGCACCGGAAACGGTTGCCCAGAGAGGCTATGTAGTCTCTGTCCTTGCGGATTCTCAAGACCTGACTGGCTAAAGCTGTGAGCGGCCTGGTCCGGTATCTTAGCTAACCTTGCTTTGAGCAGGAGGTTGGGCTAGAGACCTGCTGAAGTCCTTTCCAACCTGAATTATTTTGTGGGTTTATGTCTTGTGTGCGTCAGAGATTGAGAGCTGAAATAGCACTGCTTGTTCTTGTTCCAGAACCGCGCTCACTGGTGAGCAGAGAGTGGTAGCGGCAAGCATGTGTCCAGAAGCGGTTTGTACAGTGCTGTGAAACCTTGACTAGGCTGCTTTTGGGCCTGTTCTGATAAGTCTGTAGGGAGCTGTGTTTTGCTTCATCAATTTACTAGCTCAAATCTCTGCTAGCTCTGGGATCCATTTGCTACTTTCCACTGCCAAATGTGTGTGTACATCCTGTGTTCTGGTTTGATACTTTCAGTTTTGCTGCCTCACCTCTGTGAGCGCAGATGGCAGCCAGTACTTGAGGGGTTTTGAAAAGCCCAGGTTTTCTGGAGGCTTCTTGCTGAATTTAGAGTGCTAGTGGGAAGAACAAAGACTGGGATGATTTGAGACACAGGTAGATGCGAGATGTCCCCTTCCCCTCCCCAACTCATTACCCTGCTTTGATTGTGTTTGAAGTTTTTGCTGTTGGCTCTTGAACTTGGACTCTCCAAATTCTGCGATGGGATTTTCAGCCTGGAATTTCTTTCACTTGGCAGTCTGCCAGTGCTTTTGTCTACTGAATAGGCTTCAGGGCATGATGCAGATACATTTATTTTTGCTTAGCTTTCATTTGTTTTCCATTTTTATGTGTGTTTTGGTTTGGGGTTTTTTGGGGTGTGCTTTCATTTTCATTGTTTTATTCTTCACAAAGCCACAACCTATTTGCTCATGTTTCTGTAGGCAATGGCAGTACTTTTTTTAATGCAGCTCAGTCTAGGTAAGTACTTTTGTAAGATTTTTGTGGAAAAAAAATCCTAAAACATCCCTGACTGCTGCAACAGCAGACTTTATAAATCACAAAGTAAATAAACCAGTTCAAGTGTTTTCGTAAAACAGAAACAAACAACAGAGATTGAATTTAAGGAGCTTGCCTCTCCATAGTTGAATCTTGTACAATTTAGCAATGTCAAAATAGAAGCCATATCTACTTTTTTTTTATACTGGTGTTTATATACAGTGGTGAAAAATAAGACTTATTGCCCAAGAAAATGTAACAGTTTGTGTAAATTAGCTGAGGAACTTCTGGCTATTTTCCTGTTTGTTACCTCAAAGAAAATTTGGCAATTCCTATATAACAATTTTCCCAATTTTACTAGCACCCATTGTTTTTTTTTTTTTTTTAAGTATACTTTTGTATTTTTCTGGGGAGAGTGGGTTTATTGGAGTGATTACTTCAACGGATTACTACTTGCTAAAGTTTTTTTCAGAGGATCTGGAGTTGCATATTTTGTATCAGAACTCATTTCTTTTCAATCAGATACTCATAGTAGTGGTTTTCAGATTCCTGTCCATTATTGTTGTTTTCTATTAGTTATCAGCTTCTGCAAAAACCAAATGACAAATTTATTAACAGTCTGAAATATCTAGATGTAAAATGAAAACCAATAAGAATATTTGCACATAAAGATTATTTGTGTGAGAAAGTTGCAGGATTGGGTTGTGTAATATTTGAATACGGGGCAAAACAAGAAAACATGCCTTGCTGTTGCAGACAACTATATCATCGCTAGCATATGTTACATGCTAACAGCAGGCTTTTAGAATATGTAAGATGTTTGCTCTAGCCTCATCTGAGATCAGTGTCAAATTCTTTCCTCCTCAGGCCACTTTATGCAGTAAGTGTTTATTCTGTACACATGTTCCCTGAAGTCTGGGCTCCTACTGTGTGCCCAAAGCCACTCTGCTGCTCAGAAAAACCTAAAAAGATTTGTAGAAATTCTTCTCACTCTTCTTTATCAATACATGTGCAGATTCACTGCTTCTCCAAGGGACTGCTGAGATACACAACAGCAATTGAAAAAATCCTCTGTTATGCCATGAGCTCCAGTAATCCCTGTCAGTACACAGTAATTCTTTGTGATAGTGGAATGTAATATTGTAACAGGGTTTTATAAGCTGCATGTAGATTAAGACTGTTGTTAATTATTAATACTCAACATTTTACATTAATCTTTATATTTCTTTTCCTGTGGTAGCATGTTTTATTAAAAAATAAAAGTTGGGCATATCCAAATCGGTTAAATTATTACAGTAACTTTATAGTGCTTTTCATTTCTCAATGCATCCATGGGAATGAATATGCCTCTTATAATGAAGAAAGATATAGATCTGTGTGCATGCGTACACATGTGTGCATCTATTTATAGCTTAAAAAGCATAACTATATATGTGTATATATATGTAATTTGAAAAAGCATATATATTTGTGTACATATATATGTACAAGTGCAGTGAATGTGGTAATGGCATACAGAAATGTTGAGTGATATTTTGAATGTAAAGCTTCTGCCAGAATGCCACAGAACTGAAGAGGAGAGTGAGAAGCTACAGGGCTTTATACATATTGTTGACTAGGGTCCCAGTCATGGTAACTGAAGAAATATATCTGTGTCTCTCTCCCTAAGGTTTAGGGATTTGTGTGAATCAGGCACTTCTTTTCTAGTAAGAAGTCTGCATGATATATGCAGGAAATAAATTAATTCATGCCATTCTTGTTAAGAAGAGGTGATTTGTGGTTGTTTCTTTGTTCCTTGAAGAAAATTTATTATTTCACTCCTGGATTGTTTGCTAATCATTTTACTGGAATCGGGATTTCACTTTGTTTTAAATCAGAACTTTTCTAAACTTATGGTTAGGGAAGTTGACAGGTGGATCTGTGCTGGCCCAAACTCTTATCTCGTGTGCACCTGGAAAGTTTCTCTAATTTATGTCAGTTAACCTCTGTGGATTGCTGAAGCATGTTACAGACCAATTATGCTCACCCCTGCCATTAAATATAATTCTTAAGCAAGGCAGGGGGTGGTGTCAGTGAAGTTGTTTAACAGGTCTGGAAACTGCTAGATACAATCACGATAAAACAGTTTTATATTTAAGATAATTCTAGGAAAGCACAGGGAACATGGGTACCTGTTTGCTCTCTATTCAAAATACGTGTACCTACTTATTTGAAAGAGTAAATCAAAGCTACAGAGTGAATGTCTTAAGGAAACTAGCTGAAAACAAAAAAAAGTTGCTTAAATTTCTCCATAAAACTCAATTCAGGGCTTCTGAGATTTTTTAAAGATCTGAATAATTCCACATTCACTTTGCTGTTTTTCATATTATTCATGGTTAAGCTACTCAGTTTGCTCACCCACAGTGAGGCCAGCGCAATGATATTCCTCTGTATTATGTTTATTTTCTTTTCAGCAGGATGGTCTCTGCTTAAAGGGCAAATGGTCGCAGTAAGCCAGTTCTGTCACTAAGTATGAAGTGTCAAGTGGTTCCAGTAAAAGGCAGGAAGAACTCTGGGGTGTGGGGTTGGTCTGTGATTTGGCTCTGGGAGATGGAGAGTGAAAGGCTCTTGTAGCCTTTGTTAGTCAAGAGTAGAGTTTTATTTTACTGAGCTTCACATTGTAGGCAACCTGAAATAATGTTTGGCATGGAGCTGGACCACCTTGGGTTGGGGCAGAGGCCTGCAGATTATAATTCTTTTTCTGAACAGCATATGTAAGAGACAGAAACCAATGGCAATACAGATTTTTTTTTTTTTTTAAGTGATTTGCCTCAGTTTAAAATGCCAAAAATGGGATCTTGGGAATGCCAAGAACACTGACCAAAAGTCCCTCCAGGGTATCTCAGACGTGTAATCAAAGAAACTCAGTCGTCTTAAGCGGAAGCCTGTACTGAATGCTCTCAGAAGAGTCTGTCTGCTGTTAATGTAGCCAATGCGTAAGGCAGAAGTAATAAATACTATTACTTTCCAGATTTCTGACTGGATTATTAAAAACAATAATCATACCTGTTGTTATAAGATCTTTGTTAGATTTGGGGAACCGCTTGACTCCCTTGTTAAATTCACTGAAGCATTTCCAGCATGAAAACCTGAGCCAGCAGACATTTTCCATTATCTTGTTGTTATGTCATGACTGACTTCAGTTTTTACAGTTTCTATGACAACCGTGATTTTTGATTGGTAAAGAATAAAGTGCTAAAAGATTTTTTTGGACTGTACAGTATTTTTCCATCAAAGGACTAGAGTGAAAACATCAAGATGCTTTTTGCTAATCAGTATTGTAATTGAATTGCTGCCTAAATGTGGATACCTGTTTGTGGCAGATTCTACATACACTAATTTTTCAAATAGAACAGATGAGAAAATAGCCGTATTACAGCTGCCAAATAACTTTCTGGAAAATTAATGATAATTTATACTTACAGTTTAAGACATTCTTATTTTCCAAATCATGTAGATATGTACATTCCCATGTTAACCCTTAAAGAAATGTACTTATCAAGACATGGCTCAAAGTAGCACACTGGGTTGTTTTCTGACATTCTTTGGCAATTTTTGCAAGTCATCAGGAAAATGGTACTTGGGAACTAATGGTGGAATTTCATCAGGTGGGAGTCAGGAGAAAAGAAAAAGAAAAGAGAGGAACAAGAATGTGACTTGCTGAATTATAAGAGAACAGAGTTGGGGTCAGAATGCACAGGTAAGCAATTAGTGGTTACTGGGGTAATAGAGGAGCTAATAAAGAGCTGATCAGGGTGGGAAGATGGCTTGTTGACTGTCACGTATGAAGGGAAAGAGAGAAGGAAGTTCCCTAAGAGAAGCTTGACAAGCATCAGGGTGTTTTTCAGTAAGAGCAAGAAAGCAGTGGTAACATATTTTACTTGGTAAATATGTCAGTTTGCAGAAAGGGCTACAGATTGGCTGGCTCATAACTGGGAAAAGAGGGAGGGCTAATGAAGAGAAAGAGAATGAGCCAGCTTATCAAGATCAAAGGAATTTAATGCTCCAGCAGTTTGCAAATTCTTAGTCAGTGAAAGTGACTCATCCTCTTTCACTACATTGATGTGTGTGGAACATATTTCAGAAATGCATTAGAAAATTACTGGGAAATGTTGATTGGGATTCTGTAGCACTTTGGATCTGTTCTGCATTTATTAGTTAAAGCACCTTGCATTAAGAATGTATGTATAAATCCTGGTCTGTATTCAGGAGTATGTACTGTCATTGGGTCTGGAACCATCTTTTGCAGGAAAATCTGGGATCCCTAGTTCAGAATGATGCTAACACAATGTGTGAACTTATATTTGCTGATCGGCTCTTGTCTGTGAGATTTGCTAAAGATTAAACATGATGGCTGGATTTTGTCCTTGATTTGTGGTGCAGAATAAAAATCAGATTCACAATTGGAGTAGTATACCAGATTGAGTCTTAGCCACTAGTTTTAGACCTTTTACAGCAGTTGATGTGTTTAGATGCCATCACAATATGCAAAATAATTTTAGTAACTTTATAGTCTAATTTATAGACATAGAACGTGAAGTTCTTTTCTCAGCTGTGATACGTGCATGCAATTTTAGAAACACAAAATCATGATAACCGTGGCTTTCTTGGTAAAGAGGAATGTACCTAAGCCCAAAGTATTTAAAATCCTTTCAGAAGTTTTTCTTTTCAGCTAACTTCTAGCTTGGATTTGAACTAGTCTTACCCAACATCCTTTTCTAGAGAAACCATAAGGTTGGGATATAGATGGGCTTTAACTTAGTGAAGGCTTGCTCCATGGTCTTTGGCAAATATTACCAGAATTTTAAAATGCACTTGTAAATGTAAAAACCTTAGATGTCTTCGGTACTAAAAGTAGCTGTCCTGCTCTTCAGACATGAAGAAACAACATAACAACATTTGGATACCAGTGAAAGCTGTGGGTGGCCTCATACCATTAAGCTAGCTTCTGTAGGTAAATCATTGATGAATCAAATCATAAAGGAGGGAAAAATGGATTTTTCTGTTAGCAGTTTGTAAGTTTAATAGCTTCATTTTTGTCTGAAAAATTTTCTTCATGCTTGCTTTCTCGAGACTGCTCTATCCGAACACTAGCTTTTATTCCTAGTGAGAGTTCCAGTGGCCCTTCAGCAGCTTTCTTTGAATTTGCTTTATGTGCTCTTACAAAGCAAATGAAGCTTCAGAAAAGCTATTACAATATCCTCTTTTCTTACCTAGTGCCATGTTTTTTCATACGTTTAGTACATATTCTGTGTTTTAGAATCATAGAATCATTTAGGTTGGAAAAGACCTTTAAGATCATCCAGTCCAACCATTAATCTAACATTACCAAGCCCACCACTAAACTAATTAAGGGTAGAGTAGCAACCCCATGCCTCCTGGCTTGGTGGCTGGATCATTTATAATGAAAGTAAAAACTAGGAATCATTAAGGTTGGAAAGGACCTCTAAGATCATCACTCCAATCATCAACCCAACACCTCTATACCCACTAAACCATGTCCCAAAGTGCCACGTCTACCTGTTTTTTGAATGCTTCCAGGGATGGTGACTCCACCACCTCTCTGGGCAGCCTATTCCAATGCTTGACTACCCTTTCTGTCAAGAAATTTTTCCTAATATCCAATCTAAACCTCCCCTGGCGCAGCTTGAGCCCATTTCCTCTCATCCTATCGCTAGCTACTTGGGAGAAGAGACCAACACCCCCCTCACTACAGCCTCCTTTCAGGCAGCTGTAGAGAGCGATAAGGTCTCCCCTCAGCCTCCTCTTCTCCAGGCTAAACACCACCAGTTCCCTCAGCCACTCCTCATAAGACCTGTGCTCCAGACCCTTCACCAGCCTTGTTGCCCTTCTCTGAACACGCTCCAGCACCTCAATGTCTTTCTTGTACTGAGGGCCCCAAAACCGGACACAGTATTCCAGGTGCGGCCTCACCAGTGCCGAGTCCAGGGGGACAATCACCTCCCTGCTCCTGCTGGCCACACTATTCCTGATACAAGCCAGGATGCTGTTGGCCGCCTTGGCCACCTGGGCACACTGCTGGCTCATGTTCAGCCGGCTGTTGACCAGCACCCCCAGGTTCTTTTTGGCCAGGCAGCTTTCCAGCCACTCTTCCCCAAGCCTGTAGCATTGCATGGGGTTATTGTGACTGAACAAAGACTGGTAGTAAAGATGTTTTGAAATTTAAAACCAAGTTAGAATTATTGCTGTTAACAAATTGTATTATCTTACTGTCCATTACTATAAACTTTGTAACTAGTTTCAGTATGTACCACCCTCAGTACATGAGCCACTGGGTAGTGTTTTCTCCTTGCTGAACACTGCTCTGCTTTTCTTTGCTCACACAAGCAACTGATCTAGCAGTAGGCAAGACTGACGGGAGTTAACACCAGGAGGACAGTGACATAAAGGTGCAGTTTCTACTGGCAGTGGATCCTCTTTTAGAGGTTCCTTCCATGCAGTGGCTTGTTCCTGCTCAAAAGTTTTTTCCCCTATCAGTTGATACAGCTTCCAAATCTGTTGTTCATGTGACTGTGCTGTAAGAGATCTTAAGTCTCTAGCAGTGAGCTGGGAACAGCCTTCTGTGTGGTTTGGGTTTTTTTGGTGTGTTGTTTTTTGGTTGGGTTGGTTGGTTTGCTTTTAATAGACTAGCAGCTGTGCTTGCAAAGCAGAATTAACAAGGATGAACTTAGCTTTATCCTTGGTGTTTCATGATGAAACTTTTTTTCTAATGCTTACAAGAAAGATACAACTGTATCTTCTTATCTGTGTTTTCAGTATTATCAGCCTTTGGTGATCAAGAGTTTTATATTCTGATTTTTATTATGTCATTTCTATTGTACTAGGGCTTTTTGGCCCTATTGGGCCTAGACTTGGACCTGCTTAAGATGAAGGCCTGTATCTGCATACAGAAAATACAGGCAGATTTCCTCAAATAATTTACAGTCTTGTAAGACAGCAAGCATATAGAGTAAATGCAGAACTGCAGGGAGGAATGGATCCATGGAAATTACTGACCTGTGAGCAAAAAATAAAGAACTTTGATTGAAACATTAGGGAAAAAGAAAAGTATTCTGCCTTCTGGAGGCTGTATTGACTTCTTGCTTTCTTCTTACTCTGTAGACAAGCTTCATCTCCCACATGTATTATAGTCTTGCTGTTTGCTGAGATGTCCTGGTGCTCATGCCAGTCCACTGGTATGTACCAAACATAAAGTATATTGAAGATCCTGATCCTTACAGGAATATAAGGAAACGGAGTATCAATCCCTGCCCCCAAAATACCGTAGTGATATTTTCAGCAGCTCCAGTTAGGAGAATATATACAAGCTATTATTTATAGAATCATAGAACGCTTTGGGTTGGAAGGGACCTTTAGAGGTCATCTAGCCCAACCCCCCTGCAGTGAGCAGGGACAGCTTTAACCAGATCAGGTTGCTCAGAGCCCCATCCAACCTGACCTTGAATGTTTCTAGGGATGGGGCCTCTACTACCGCTCTGGGCAACCTGTTCCAGTGCTTCACCACCCTCACTGTAAAAAAAACTTCTTCCTTATATCCAGTCTAAATCTGTTCTTCTTTAGTTTAAATCTATTATTCCTTGTCCTGTCACAACAGGCCTTGCTAAAATGATTGCCCCTATCCTTCCTATGGGCCCCCTTTAAGTACTGACAGGTCGCAATAAGGTCTCCTCGCAGCCTTCTCTTCTCCAGGCTGAACAACCCCAACTCTCTCAGCCTGGCCTCATAGGAGAGGTGCTCCAGCCCTCCGATCATTTTTGTGGCCCTCCTCTGGACCCGCTCCAACAGGTCCATGTCCTTCTTGTGCTGAGGGCCCCAGAGCTGGACGCAGTGCTCCAGGTGGGGTCTCATCGGAGCAGAGTAGAGGGGCAGAATCACCTCCCTTGACCTGCTGCCCATGCTTCTTTTGATGCAGCCCAGGATATGGTTGACCATCTGGGCCGCAAGCGCACATTGCCGGCTCACGTCCAGCTTTTCATCCACCAGTACGCCAAGTCCTTCTCCGCAGGGCTGCTCTCAATCCCTTCATCCCCCAGCCTGTATTGATATTGGGATTTGCGCCGTCCCGGGTGCAGGACCTTGCGCTTGGCCTTGTTGAACCTCGTGAAGTTCGCACAGGCCCACCTCTCCAGCTTGTCCAGGTCCCTTTGGATGACATCTCGTCCTTCTGGCGTGTCAACTGCACCACTCAGCTTGGTGTCGCCTGCAGACTTGCTGACGGTGCACTCAATCCCACTGTCTATAACTTCTTTGGAATTTGTCAATTCAGTGAAGTAAAAACGGTTACACAGATTATTTGATTTTTGCTAAAGGTCTGATGGAAACCAGACAGTTTTCTCAAGCTTTTTCTGTTCCATGACAGCTTGTCTGTTTGGCTCCCCAGCAGTCTTGCTGTGGTGTCTTGTGTTCATCTACCAGTGGTTCTGAGCTTGCAAGAGTTTAAAGCAAGTGAGGAGACATGATTCTTCATTGATGCTATTCAACACTATTGATCATCATTCTTCAGTTGACTAAATACGTAGCATTTTTGGTGTTTTGATTGTGTATGTGAATACTGGTGCTACCTTACCACAATGTATTTGTAGCACTAATAGCATTAACGTGTGTGGGTAGCATCCAGACCTCAAAGCTTGTATTTCAGAGTTTTCATAATACCTGTTTAAAAAAAAAAAAAAAAAAAGTAGCTGGTTTAGTCTGAACTCACATAATAGTGAAATGACTCTGTTCTAAAGGGGAAAACCAGTTCTCAGTTGTCAAGGACACTGACTTGTCCTGTTATTTCCCAGTTCACTATCAAAGCTAATTAGTCTTTGTAATGTGGAGTCTTCTGTATTTTAATGAATTTATCATCAACTATGTATGCCCCAGAGTAACAGTGGTGAGAAAGGGATTTTCACCATCAGACTAACTAAAGACTGTACCACTTCCTCCCAAGTGAGGCTTTAACTGTTATTATCTGTGGCTTCAGCCTTGTTACATGACTGCGTTTCACTATATGCCTGTGTGCAAAATAATAATATGCCAACCCATTAACTCCCACTTGCAATAAATGTACTGAATACACCATCGCAGAACTCGCTGTGTGCTTATCAAAGAGAGCTTAACATAATGGGAGTGCTTTCTGAACTTCTGTATTACTGAAGTTTGGTGGGTTGCTCTGTATAAATATCTTTCTTATTTGCAACTTCTTGTAAAGTCGATTTTCTCAATTTTGGACACGCCAGGCTTGAAATACAGACAAAGAGTAGATTTTTAGTACTGAAAATTAGTTTTTGTGCGTTTACAACTGGTTAGCAGAGTAGTTTATCCTCAAAAGGATACTAGGGGATACTTTTGAAAATATTAAAGCTGGAGTTATTTTCGGAAGGAAACTAATGGCAATTCCAAGCACTTCTTTAGCTCTTTCTTATTTTTAACTGAGGTATGGCTGCATTTGTACATCACCTGCTAGCAAAGAAAGCAGCCATAGGCACTGGTCAGCTGTAGAGCTATAGTGCAGCAGTGGTTACTATGGAAACAGTAGGTGACCTACATTTTACCAAAAAGTGATAAAGTTTCTGTGACTTTGTTTTCTTTTTTAAATGAAGCATGCCTATTGATTTCTAGTACTTTTTATAATCTTTTACACATTGTTTTGCTCAAGTAGTATTGCTAGTTTTGAATGATTAGTGTGTAATGGGCACAAAAATCTTGCAGTAGAGATACCATTTCATTGTTTACACTACAAAATTAGTAGAAATTGTTACCTTTGCTGTCATCTCTAACTGTATGTTCTTAGGAAGAAGGTAACACAATTTAATTAATGACAGTGTGCATTATAATAATGTATTATTTATATAGGTACAAGTGTATGGTCTATAATGGCTTGCAGTGGAAAGGCTCATTCTTGTGAATTTATCTATTTGACTAACATTACAAGTCAGTAGGCTACTGTATGAATAAAGTTACTCAAAGTATTGGACTTTGAGTAGGTATCAAAAATGATTCTGGCTTTAGTAAATTCAGCTTGTCGTTGCCTTTAAGGAAGTGAGAATTTTCTCAAAAAATGAGAATATACTGCAGACATTGTTAGAGAAAAGAGCAGCCAGAAGAGAGGACAACGTGTGATATTTGAAATAAAGCTTGAGTTGGCATTTTAAATATACATTTCTCACAATGAGATTAACACGGAAGGGTAAGTGTTGGGTTAGAGCATGTGCCTAATGACTTCATTAAATGTTGTGATTTGTCTAGAACTTTGGCTTGCAGATGAGCCAGGCCTGGATTTTCAGAAAATTTTGTTAAAAAGGGCTCTTGGAGAAAGGCTTTACATCTAATGTTCTTTTTTTTTTTTTTATTTATTTTATTTATTTTGATGGCTTTGGTATTTAGATAAAAACGCTGTTCTAGTTGGAATTGTTTATTGTACTTTGTAATGTGAAGGAACCTTTAATTTCACAGAAATTAAGGACAGAGAAAAGCTAAATATAGACTTGTTTGGGACCATATATATTTTCCCTCATTACTTTATGGACCACCTGCTAATTACTGAACCCTCTCTCATAGCCATCAGAGCCTATCCTGACATTTGGTGGGACTGTTAGAGGCTGAGGTGGGACTACGCAGATCCATAACTGCCTGTATTTGCAGTCCTTCCTCACTGTTCACATGTACAAGATCATATACATCCTGCAGCTGATAATGGAACCACATCCTGATTTCTCCTATATTTCCCATTTCTTTTCTCTGCCCACGCATCTTTTGTAGCTCTCTTTATTGCTCTGAAGTTTATACAGGCTGTTGTTTGATCTGTACTGCGTGGCATGCTGCGCTCCATCACTTCAGTCATGTGTTATTAGATTAGCTACCAACTCATTTGTTTGCATACCTCAAAAAAAAAAAACATTTTTTGTTTGTTACCTTTTCTGTTGCTCTAGAAAGCTTGAGTTGTATGCACTGTGTCCATCTGCCTACACTGTGATACATGCAAACAGCAGCAGTAGTATTGGCAAGAAACATTAATTACTTGTGTAAACCAGCCAGTACTAAATGCTTTGGGGAGTTGATCTAGTTTGCCTTTATGATGCCGACTTATCACCTAAACTTCCTGTATCATGATCAAAACTTTTGTTTTCCCAAATTATTTTGATCCTAAAAAATCTTAAGCATGCCTTAAATAGAGAATGGCGCAATAGTAAGCATTGCACCACTGATGCTTGAGATCATAGCAAAGACAGCATGTAGGAATTGTATGCCCAGAGAGTCATGGCCTGTGCTGAAGGAGGATATGAAAATCGCTAGAGGTCTAACTGGAGTCTGTACCAAAGCTGCTTTGTAATCACGTTGTTATGAACTAGCTGTGAGCACAAAATACCTTCCAGGCACATTTGAAGCGTCTCTCTGCTGCTTCTGGCCGTAAGCCTGTCTCTAGCTCTGCTCAATTTTCAGTGCCACGGAAGAAGGTGAAAAATGATCAGTCAAGTCATAGAAACCAGATTCTACATTCAGAAATGTTGAAATGAATATTCCTTTCTGATCCTCTGCAAGTTGAGTTGAAATCCTGAACCAAGATAAGATTTTCATGTTATTTTAAAGCAGGATCACAGGTGTTAAGGGCCGGCATGGGAAGTGACACAAACAGACATCTGTGATGGCAAAGCCAGAACTGTCGCTGCTTGTGCCATCAGTCCCTTCTCCCTTTGCCACAGCCACATCCACAAGTGTGCAGAATGGATCAAATGTTTTTTTTGAAAACCTATATCCAAAAGTGTCTTTTAGAAGGATATCAAACCTTGCTTTAAGGACTTCAACAGATGGCAAGTCTGTCACCTGCCTTGGTAAGCAGGATTAATGTTTAATTGTCCTTGCTGTTACTGAATATTGTTCTGTTCGAGTGAAAGACAGGGAGGTTTTCAGACTCCCTGTTGTGTCAGAGCAGGCATGCATACCAGAAACCAAATGTGCATACTGGCTATGTGCTCAAAGGTTGTATGATCATTTACACTAAAAAGTCAGGTTCTGCTCTTCTGAAATACAAAATATTTTATAAGTTAGTCAATAATTGTTTGCAATAATTAAATATTTTGGTAAAAAAAACTTCTGTGGCTTACTCATACATGTGACTCACATGCTGTTCTGATTTTTTTTTTCCCCCTAATATGGTAATTGGTTTCACTGCAAACAAACTGAATTTTCTGTTTATTCTGCGAGTGTGCATAAGGCATCGCTAATACTTTGATAGAAATTCTGAAGGTTTGTTGGTATCATTTTAACAGTAATGAGACTTGAATTTCATTTTTTTAAGGACAGATTAAGGAAATGTCTACAGACTGAAAACATGATTTCAGAGGTCTAAAAATCTCCTGAGAGAAACTGGCGTTCTTTGAGATCACAAGGTCAGTAGTACAGTAGCAGTTATTCACGTGCATATATCTATACAATTATGCAGGCCCAGTTTCAATTTTGTACCATTTGATGGTACAAAACCATGATGTTATATTTTACATCTCTGCAGAGTTTTTATTAGTAATTTTAGAACAACATTAGTAAAAATTTCAATTTCCATCTGCAACTTAAACATAAATGCTTAAAATTCATGCTAAAAGCCATTGGATTACTATACATCAGCAGCTTCCAATGTAATTAGATTTATACAGGAAAAGTGTTCCCAACTTGTTGCCTGTGTTTGTAAAGGAATTAATTATTGCATATTTGCATCTTTCTTCACTTGCTTGCAAAAGTACAAGCTGTTTAATATTTTGGAAAAGCAAACACAAGGCTATCTGAAGAGGTATTTTCCAAGCTTGTATTTTGATTTGTCACATCATGATGTGACTTACTTTTTCCAAAGACTGGAAGTAATGGTATGGTTTATTCAGCTACAAAGAGCTAGCCAACACATCTCAAGTAGTAAATATGTTCAGAGAACTGTGTGTAATCGGTATGATATTTTAATAGCATCACAAAGTAATTTAAAATGCTTGGTAAATAGTAAGAAAATGATGATAGCATCTTCTCTTGGATAATGTGTTCATAATTTGTTATAAGTTTTGCTTAAATACTGGAAAACATGTATAATTGTTATCTTTTAGGTGTTTGATATTAGAATGTTATTTTTAAATGGTACGTGTACTGGTGAAGGAAAAATCGGAATGCACAAGTGTAGTTAACTCTTATCCTGAAAGGTCTGTTTGGATTACAGGTTAATCATGATATGAATGCAAACATTAAACCTCTTTTTTCATGAATGACTGTGGGTCTAAATGTAGTAGTATGCTGCTTATGTACAGCATCATGTGGACATGTATAAATAGGGCAGTATTCCATGACCACAGATTTACTGATCTCCTTTTCCTGTTTACCTTGTTGAATGTTTTTATAGCCTGACTCAAATGAACTTTTTATATGATTTCTTTTTACCTTATCTGGATTATCCTTATCACACATTACTGAAGGCAGTTGGCAGTTGATTCTCTTTCAGTAGCTTAAGCCTTATATTATGTTGTGTCTGATGTGGATTATCTGATGAGTTTCTACAGTGAAGAGGAGGACACATGCAGCTTAATGAAGGCTCATTTGGCCCAGCTTTCCTCATCTTTAGTGCATAAATGAAGATGAATTAATTAGAATTTTCGCATAGTACTCATTTAAGAAAGAATAACACTTCTGATACTGAAATATTTTTCTTTTGCTATACGCAAGTGATGTGAAGTGTGTTCCTCTTACTTGTGGGCTTAGCATGCAGTAAGGTGGAACTAATGAAAAAAAAAAAAACCCCAGAAAACAGTACTGTTGACTTAAGAGGTGCTCCATTAAGTTAGATTGGTAAATGCTGCAGGAAAACTTTCCAAATGATCCTTGGTGTTACCGTTGTTCCACTGCTGGGCGCAATTAAAAATGCGATTTAGCAAAGTAATAGACCAATATTCCTTTAGAGGCTGTATCAGAGAGTGGGGTTGTAGGGAATTTTCAAGTACCAAGTAATTTACATTAAGGCAAACTGAATAGCTCACTGTTAATTTGTGCCCTTCTCCAGACAGATGGGAGATATATGTGAAATTTTGAGAAAATCTTCAGAAGCATTTACGTTTACGTGGCAGTATAACAACTTCAACTGTTTTTTAATTGTGGTATATAAATAAATCTTGCAACATAAGGCTTAATCATACAGTCATTATTGAAGGAAAACTCTTGAAAATGAGACTTAGTATCTACACGATAATGCTGTATGTGTAACTTTGTTTACTTTCTTTTCAGGGTTCTGGTGATCCCCCCTCCCCCCTCCCCGACTTCATTAACTGTTAATGGGTTTTAGAGATCAGAGGAGGCTTGGCCAGGACTCACTAGCAGTAACAAATCCCTGAAGAGGTTTGGCAATTAACAGATGTGCAAACATACAGAATCCTTTACACTGTTCCTCCAGAGCATAACACTGGCAATCACCAAAACTAATGCACTAAGTTCTGTTCTGTCAACAAACTGTAACATAATTTTTAATATAAATTAATTTTAATTCAAATCTTATAGATATTTATGTAAAAGGAAAAATGTATTAGAATTTCTTAGAAGTACACAATTTAGGAATCTAAGCCTCATTTTTAATAGAATGAAGGCTTGTCATTTAGTTGTGTACTTTTATGAAATTTCTGTAAAATAATGTTGTGTCACATTGTTCAATCTTTTCTTGTCAAGAGTAGTATTTTAGAGCTCAAAGGTATTGTAAAGGAACCAGTGTTTAACATAACCTCAGTTTGCTAGATAATACTTGCCCTGATCTTACTTATCATATTTTAGTATTTATTGTTTTGTTGAAAATGGAAATAAGAAGAAAGAAAAAAAAAATCCCGCAAAGCAACCTAGACCAAATTCAAACGGTGGAACTGTTTGTGAAATGCTGTTGCACATGATAGGTAGGCCCCATGCTACAATTTTACATGGAAAAATCTGTTGCAGACTCAGTGAGTTGAACTTTTGGAGTCACTTGCAAAAAACATTTACAAAGAAGAAAGATTGTTATCTGCTTTTGTACAGGTAATATCCACCAGAGCCTTTCACTCACTGCCAAATCTGTGGATAAAGAAAAGGACCTTAAGCAGCCATCGTAGAGGAGCCCCCAATTCTTGTAGCACTCTGGACTCCTCGTCCTCCTGCCTGCTAGTAACGTAAAGTGACTGGGTATAGGAGTTTGTATTCTAATTCATTGCCATGAATAAACATTTAGATAAGACAACAGCTTTCTTCCTCCTGTTTTTCCTAATTCTCACAATAATGCATATAAGAGGAGAGCATGTGATTCTTCACTCACCATGTGATTTGATAAGAATCTTAGACTTGTTTAAAAATTGCCTTTTTAATAAACAAAATGCTTCATTTATTTCAGTAAGCATGAAAACATGCCTCAGATTTCTGGAATTAATTTTGTGGATGCCTAAATGTTACTGAACTTGCAAAACTTGTTGATACAATTATACCTAAATTTCTGCGTCATCATCAGACACTAGAAGACAGTTACTGCCTACTACTAATTCCCAGTTATATCTGCTATTGTCATCCTGCAGTGTGAAGCCAAGCTTTTGTCATATTGTTCAGACTTGAGATCTGGAGGAAGGAGAAGAGCCCCGCCCCCTCCCTGCTTCTCCTTCTGGTACTTGGAATTAGTTTTCTGGACTACATAAGAGATCAGTTAAAAGAGGTTACCTTTTACAGGCTTTATTTAGTAAATAACCTAAGTAACCTATCTAATACATGAGATAATAGCATAAATAAATAATATGATAACAGAAGTTATCTTTTTTGGGGATTTTTTTTTCTCCTTGCCCTTTTGTGAAGGGGAATTTTGTTCTATGTGCTTTTTAAATGGCAGGTTAACTGCTGTAGCTAATTCACAGGAATAAGCAAATTCTGAAACAAGGACTAGCTGGGAAAATTAATAATTTAACCTCAGATAGGTGGGATGTGCACAGAATTACAATGAAAAGTTTTTACAAAGGCTTTTGTGTTAACCAGTTAAGTTTAAAGTAGCTTTAGAAGTGCTTATTCTGCAGTTGTTTCATGACAGACTACAGTCTGCCAGTTCAAGCGTCTTGTCGCTTCTGTGCCTTCTTCCTCAGGCAGTAACCTGTCTTTTCCGTGCTTTGTGGACACCCCCTCTATACCTCGCCTCTCATACAGTGTCACAGCAGCCTCCTCTTAATTTCTCTCTGTGGATCAGCCCTCATCAGAATTGTTAACAGTCATCAGCCTCAGAAGAGCAAGTGTATTAAGGTGTACGCTTTGATGCATCAAGCAAAGCCATTTTTCCATTTCTGGAGTGGTTTCCCCCCTCTCTGTGTGTTACTGGATTTGAATTTCTCTTTCAGTTACAGGACAGACAAATGACAGAAATTTCTGCATACCTGTAAGATGACAAATACAATTTTGATGAAAGAGGCTTTGTCTCTACCATACATAAGAGGGAGGAACAATTCTGCTTTTGATCCCTGCCCCTGCCATGTCCAAACACAAGGTTCCTGTCCACCATTTATCTCCACACCCCAATCTTTGGCTAACAACAAAGGGGGAAGAAAAAACGCACAAAAAACCAACCAACCAAACCCCCAAACAAAAACCACACCAAAACCCATCTACAACTCTTGAAATGACTCTGCATATACAAGGTCTGAATGATGATGGGGATGTACATACTCAAATCTGAATGCACTGTCTTAAATGGGGGAAGTGGGGAGACAGCATAAATCACTAATCTAATTGTGCTGGAACAGCTGCCCAGATACAGCAACGGTGAAATCTGGAGTAGAAACCTGATTAAGTTTTTTAACCACTGTGTCATCTAACTTAGCTCTGTGTGCTGTATCACAGTATCTGGATCCAGTGGCCACTTCAAGACATTTTTAGCTGGTGGAGATAAACCCCTGTGAGAGTTACTGCACACATGCAGTATATACATCCTCTTCAGTGGTACTGGCTGGTGCTAGTGTGTGTACTCACTTAGCACACGAGAGATGTGAGACATGCAGAGATTTACCAAAGGCTATAAAGTTCTGAAAGGGATGGTCCTTGCTATCACAAATGCAACAGTTTTCCCAGGATTCATAAAACTGCAGGACAACTCAACAGAGGATATTTCATGAACAAATCGCATAGTATTATTTTTAAAAAGGACATAATTTAATTTTATGTGATGGTGCCTGCATTTTAATGCATAGCATAATAAAGCCTGAACTCTTTGGCTGAGGTCAGCCTATCTACTAGTGTCTTCTTTTAGTAGTTAAGCATATGAAGAAAAGTTCTTCTCTTCCCTTAAACATTTTCCAGTGGTTCAGTACAAGAGTTTTTAATCAGAAATCACAATATATGGGAACTTGGAAGATTTGTGTAACTATAAATTCCCTCATAGCACTTTTCTCTCTAGAAGTTAGAAATACAGAATAAAAAGATTAAAAGGCTTGTGTCACGTGTTCCAACTCCAAGAACAACTGCTGCAAAATTTCTCTTAGTATTAGGGGCCAGTATTGTAAGTTGTGGGGCTGTGGTTTCCATTCTGAGAGTTTTGCTCAGATAAAGGTATTAGCTAAAAAAAAATTATTTACTGGAGATTTCAAAACCCAGTATTTAGAAAGCAAGATAAATTTATATGTTTTGTACTTATTATGTAAGCTATAAAAAAAAAAAAGCATGAGTTGTCCATTTCGGGACTGGGAACCAGTTTAAAAATCCTAAGTAATTCCACTGGAGAAGGTGTGTATTATATAAAGAATAAGCACTTTCATAGTATCTCTACCCTTTTGTCTGTGAAGATACTGATTTTGTTGATAATAGGATGTATTGTTTGATATGAGACACAGGGACTTCAGAGATGTGTATTCTAGGCTCTAGAGTTTCCTTCCTTTGGGAACATGAAGAATTCATTAAATAAATCTGGTCAGGAGAGATTAAAGCCCTCTTTTAGCAAGGTGCTTAAGTTATAGTCACGCTTATTGGGAATAACTGTGCTGGGACCATTGTTTTTTAATGTCTGTTCTCATTCAAATCGGGCCTTAAAAATCTAACTATCTAAAATTACAGCAGAATAAATGGTTAAGGATACTGATGAACAATTTCAAAAAAGTGTATTTTTCCCACTTAAAATATTTTACCAAACTATTTCTCCCTACCTCTGTTTCTTCATCATTATCCCTATTATTTTGATTGTTTGAAAAGCATTGTAGTTCAGTGGTCCAGTTTAGTACTTAAGTAAGTCCTAGACACATTCTTGTTATTTCTAATCCATCAAGAGTACCCAACAGCTCCTTTATTTTATTTATAGCAGTCTAATGAGGTCAGAAAGGTCAGAAGAAACTAGCAAGAAAGGTCAGAACGGCTTATGCATGGGTCCTTTTCTGTAGGCTGATATTCAGCATGCTGGGAATGGGTCAGGCTCTGCTGTTTGGATTGTGCAGCAAAATAATGACATGACCAATTTGACAAGTAGTCTTCATTATCCTTTCCCACAGAATGTATTTCCATGACTAGAGCAATTAGTAGGGATTATCTTTGAGAAGAGAAATAAATGGCTTTTAACTGCTTTGTGTGTACTAAAATAATGCTAGATGGTTTAAATTTTTTCTATCTGAAGAATATTTTTTTTTTGTAAATTCAAGTGAGAGGATATCACCCTGTATCAGAAGAAACAGTACTTTCCCATCTACTTACTGCTATTACTTAAAAATAGAATTGTAAAGTTTGTATCAGGCTTAAATTTTCAGACTTGCCACTATAATTTTCCTTTTTTTTACTTTGTTATTGACAACAGTGCAAAATAACTCCTGATTGATGCCTCCCCCCTCCCCCCAATAATTTTGACTTGTTCAGTGAGACAGATTGTCTCTCACTGGCGGTCTTCAAGGATACCTTTTAATTGCTAAGAGCACAATTGTGGGATAAGTAACAGTAAGATGACGTTTGGGGTATTTTTTTGGTTTTGTTTTGTTTTGTTTTTTTCCATATGGAGAAGCTAGGCATGGAATAGTTAAACTGCTTGAGGTCTCACAAAATTACTCACTAAAAATGGTTTTCAGGGTTTTAACTGTTTATGGAAACTGATTCCAGGTCTCTGCTGCCAGTCCGATGCTAGCAGTTAGATAGGTTCTCCATTTTACGATCCAGAGGAAAGTTTTGACTTATAATCATTAGTTAAAGTATTAATAACATCTGCATAGTGAAAATAACAGTTGTGTAGCAATTCATAAGTGCTTGGCAGTTTCTTTGTAGTATTTCTCTAATAAGAATGTGTGCTATTTGTTGCTAGTTTTTATTCCTACTGTTGAATTATACACAGTCAAGCTATGGCTTGAGAGTCCTCATTGGTTACCCACTGTCTGGTAAAAATTCCACTATGTTGTGTTTGACACTTAATGTATATGTGGGCCTCTGAATTTTTGGCTTTGTTTACTGAGGATTTGGCTTTGGCTGATGAGTGGGTGTTGGATAGAGGGTTCCAGTGCTCCTACCACTAGCAGAGTCACCTTGTTTGTACGCTTAGATTGACTAAAACGCTGGATGTGTGGACAGACAGGAATTTTCACTCCAGTTCTGGTTCAGGCTAGATTTGACTCAGCTGTCAGCCTGTCTAGTATTTTGGGTTTTGGCTTTCCCCACCCCCATCCATAGTAGTCACTGCTATATTTTCACCAGATTCTCTGATTTTGTGTAGCAAAGTGATACCTTTCATATCTTCCACTTTTTGCTCAGTGCACATTACACTTCATGAATTTTGCCTCCAAGTTAGCTAGAGGGTTTGGATGCAAGGGAATTGCTTTTTATTACTTTTTAATGGATAGAACTATGTTCCTAGCAAATGTTGGCAGTCAGTGTCACAGTATGGTATTTCTGGTATTCTCATTCATGTACTTTGTCATTCAGTTACTTCAGGACCCATGTGCCTTATTTTCTGCATATATCTATTAGATACGAGTGTATTTCCTAGATCTCAAAATAAATATTTTGGCCTCATCTTCCACAGCCCATCTTCAAGAGTTTACCATATTTCATCCTCTGAAATGCTGGCTTGCCTTTGGTTTTTTCCTGCTTGGTTCTTCTATTCCTCTAATTGCTGCTCAGTTTATTTTTGAGAAGGCACTTCGTTTTTTCCTTCCTCATCCTACAACTTTCTATACAGTTACATTTTTAGTGGCCTTTTTGTTTCCAGCTGTACTTTCTCTTGCTAATCCAGGATAAAAAAAAAGTTAATTTATGATGTCTATGTGAATAATAGATCTATCCCTCTGAGTTTTACTATAAGATCATTTTCTAGTGAGCAGTTTATCTCTCTTCCAAGATAGTTAACTGAACTCAGCTGTGAAGCAAAAAAATCTTATGCAAACTTTTTAGCATTTTCCATCTCAACTATCACTAAATCCTGGCCTTAACAAATGCTTTCTTACTGTGTTCTCATGTATATGTAATGCTGCTTCAAAGGTGATGTTACTTTCACCTGCTGATGCATCTCTTTGTATCCCCTTTAGCATCACAGTTTTTTGCTGTCATAAATGCATATTCTTTGCCTCTGCTTCTTGAAATACAGGCAAGTTCTTTTTGGTGTCAGCGTCCTGTCAGTGTTTATTAATATTGGTAACTTTTAAAATTTTCAACTCCCATGCTGTTTCTAATGTTTTGCAGCAGTTCCTGTAAATGTATTTCATTGTTTTTTAAACTGTTTTGTAAAACTTACCTTTATCATGATGCGTATAAAATTTTCAGTTGGCATGTAAAAATAACTGTTAGGAGATGACAAGTGATGTCTCTCTGTTTTCTCTGCAATCCTAGCTCTTTGAATCCACCTTTGTTTCCTGCTTGACATTTAAGATATTTAGCTTCTACGGCTATATATCAGAGAACCTTTTAAGGCTATATATCAGGCTATATATAGCTTTTAAGGCTGTTAATGCTGTCATTATTGTGGTATGAGAATCTAAGGATAACAACCAGGCAAGGTTTGTGGGGAAATCAGTGGTTTTTAATTAGATTAACTTCTACAGTTAGAAAAATAGACAGGCTTTTGTGTGTATGAGCCCTTTCTCATGTCTTCAAAGGGTTCAGTTTTCCTAGTCATCTTGGCTTGTCTACTTAAAGGTACTGCTTTTCTCTGCAAATTCTGCCTCCGTCGTTGCTTGACACACTGAATGTCACGACAAGGCTAGCAATTGTTGATTGCTGGGTTGTCACGAATGCAGGTTTGTGAATCCCGCTGATAATTTATTGTGAACGAGTGACTTTACACAGTTTGCTTTAGTAGCACTTTAGAATTTACTTGTAGCAAATCGCAGGACTTGATTGTAATATTTTAATAGCCCTCAGTCATCAGTGATTAACAAAGTGATTAGACAAAATTGATGAAAACAGTGACTTAGTTACAGATTCAAAGATGGCAAGGTTCACTCTATTACTACATGGAAGTGCATAAAAGAAAATTAAGTTACACCGAGTGGGAATGATTCACAAAGAGACTGTGTATGTAGGGGATAAGGAGGAGCCTCCTGTTGAGTCACGAGGTTCAGAATAGACCCCCTTGCTTTCTAAACTCCTTTTCAGAGAGGAGTCTAGGTGGGGCTAGGTCCAATCTTAGTCTCAGACTTGGTCAACGGTTTACAGGAATAAGGATAATGCAGCAGTATAGACTCACTTTGAAATTAAATCGTACATCTATGATCTACCGACTACTTAAACTGATTTACACATGCATACACACAAACATGAATACATGGGTCTGTTCCAGTATGGTTATGAATGTAATTTTTTTAAGAGTTGTTTGCAACTGCAGGAAAAGAATAAGATGATCAGCACAGAGTATGTACCAATTTGCTGTTTTAAGTATGTTACAAGCTAAATTTGGCAACTTTTCAGGAATTCTCACAGTACTGGTGTCGTGGCTTAGCCCCAACCAGCAACTCAGATAATGAGAAAACTGCAGGATACACAATGGACAGTTATGAACTCTTTGCCATTGTAAATGACACAAGTCTTTGGCATGTAAATGGGGCCACTCCTGTCTCTCAATCCAAGACATCCAGGGCAGTGAGAATGTTTTTTGCTCTGGAAAAGTAGAACAGTTGGCCCTGGCAAATCTTTATACTTCTTGAAATCTTAAATGGCTGAAGTCTGCATTTATGATGAGACTTATATAACTGCTACTGCCAGCAGACTTAGGGCAGAAGGAGAGCAGTTCCAGGCAGGCAGCTAGAGCAGTGGTAGGGTCACTGAAATCCACTCACCCCAGGAGATGGAATGAGACAGCCAAGGACCTTGACTGCCTGCTCTTCAGTCAAAACCAGTGAGTTCCTTGATGAGCTTGGAGCTGTTGATCTGGTAGAAGCCTGTTAACAGCAAATGATAGCTCATGCTGTCAGCTTGCACCTTTGCTGTAACCTGGAAGGTCAAAGCAGACACTTCGACTACACTCTCTAAATATCTGACAAGACTAGTATTATCTCCACTTAATACAGCAGAAATAAACAAGGTCCTCATGTTCCTAAAAGGAGAAATATTGTGACAGAGACAATATTATCGTCGGTGCTTAAAGATGCCGGGCCAAAAGGATAAATCTGGTTCAGAAACCACATTGAATGCAGGGATGCCAAAAATCACACTGAGGTAGTAATAACTTCTTTTCTGCAACATAGGAACCTGTCAGATGATGCAGCTTCCTATCAGGTGATATCAGTGGTCCCTACAGTCCAAGTTTTGTCTGTGCCATAAATTGGTGAGCCTTATTCAAAGTATTTGAATATAATCCTGGCTGGAAGTCTTATTTTTTTAATCTGTTCACCGGAAAAGATGTTGAATAATGATTAAACAAACAAACTTTTCTCCACTGAAAGTGCACCAGCATAACATAAGAGGCAGAAAGAACTGCAATCTTTAGGAACTGTAGTATTGACATACTCAAACCGTGGCTATTGTACTTCAGTCAGGGTGGTAACTATATCTACTTAATACTGTGAACAAAAATCTAACTAGAACATTAAGTCCTGCAGCTGGTAGGTATCAAGGAGTTTAATTAAAAAAAAAAACCATGAAGGTTTCTGAAATGCTGAAATCTTGAAGGACATTTGGGCTATAAAAAGGCTCTAATACAAGTCTTTAGTCCTGATGTCTTTTAGATAGAACTCTTGGATAAAACAATCACTTGATTGCCGCTTCTACAAAAGAACTTCCAGACTTGAGCATGTTGCAGAGGTGTTGATCCTTGCACAGTTTCCCGTCAAGTGACTACTGCAGTTACCATTTGTACTCTTGGACAGTTAGATGGAAAATACCGTGTGTCTTTGAACACCAGTTGAAAACTGTGTAATCAAATTGTAAATCAGCAGTCCATTTTGATTATTGAAGTAATGGATTTATACCAGTGCTTCCTAGTGGTTATTTAAATATTGCTAATCAGTCTTCTTCCTATATGAAAGAAATGGCAGTCAGTGTTCTTTAGAAAGCATATTTCTGAATTGGCATGGCTTACTCTCTGAAGCTTTAGAACATTAGAATGACATAGTGAAAAGTCTGCTATAAGAGTATAGCAGTTCAGGTTTTAAATTGATGAAAACCTTGTATACAACCTTGTATACATACTATAAAATTTATTTTGGATGCTAAAATATATGATGGGATTTTTTCATTTAATTTCTTTAACACTGCTTTTGGGGGGAAGTGAAATCATTACTGTGTCTTTAGGGTATAAGGAAGGGAATTTCCTGCAAAATACTTTTACTTTCTTAATGTAGTCTGCTGTCATGGAACAGCATGGGGGGAAAAAAGGTGTGGTGTTCTGTGATTAGAGAAGACTCAATGTAAGCAATAAAATTCTCAGGGCTGTGCTGACGTTATCAGTGATGCTAGTGCACAAACAAAGAAGTAAATAAAAATTATTTTCAAGCTCTGCTGGATACACATAAGGGAAAGAAATCAATGCCATCCAAATGGAGATGGTCAGAATTATTAAAGGTGAATCAGTTTCTAGGCTTTAAAGGTTATTTGAAACAGTGAAAATTTACCATACAACCTAGAATTCAGTGTCCTTTGAAGCTTTAAATGACAGGTCTAAGGTGGTATGTGGGATATACAAAGGTAGGAAGAAGTGTTGCAGTGGATTCGCTTCCTGTGGAATGAGATCCTAAACTGATGGTTAGCAATTCAAGGCAGAATTTAGGTATCTTCTTGTCTATAAGAATAAAAGTCTACTATTCTAAGTAGTGCATTGAAGATGTCTTGTGTTGTAGTTTATGAAGCATCCCACCTTACTAACTGCTATAAAATGTAAAAAACTGTTTACGTTGCTGCCTAGATCTGTCTGTGTGTCTATTATATTTTTACGTCTGCTTCTACTCAAAATATTTTTTTATGGTAGACAGGAACAAATTCAAAGATTATAGCAATGAAGTTTTTATCTTCCGCTGGAAGATGAATCTTAAGGGGCTTGTCTGCTCCACTATGGAAATCATGAAAGTGAGAAATGTAGCAATGTTGCTGGTTACAGTGGTGATTTAGAAAGTTCTATTGACAACAAGTCCAGTAAGGAAAGACGGTCTGCTTCCTCCTGATTGGATTTTACTCCTGTTTCAGCTGTGTTGACTCAGTAAACTTCTTTTTGGTTTACTGTGGTATAAGGGGGACTAGAAGTACCAAATAGTTGGAGAAAGAGCGAAAATACTAGCTGTCACGCTTGCTTCAAATGTCTCTTAATTTTCTTTATTTTTAAGCTTTTTGCTGGTCAACAGCCAAATGAAATTTGTAAGTTGGAAAATGGTACTATGAGGTGTGCTTAGTAACCAAGCAAGAGAAAAGGGATGGAGTAGGGAGTATGTCAGTTAACTCAGTACGAAAAAGCACCTTTGTTTCTTCTAACTGCACCAAGCATAGCTCTGTGTAGTTCTGAATTACTCCCCTGCATGGAACATGTTGCTGTGTCTGAGCTGTCATGGAAACTGGCTGGAGCAAAGCTAGATTATGAAGCACATACAAGACAGCACAGGCAATCTCTCTTCTTAAAGTATCTTCTAAGTCTTTGTTTCTTTTCCTTTTTTTAACAAGACAACAAGCAGTTTGCTCTTTAAAATAGAACTTCCTTTGTTTTATTGGAGAAACTCCATGCTCTGCTGGCATTTTGGACCTTGCATAAGGCCAATGATGGCTGTATCAAGCATTACAGCAACACAAAATTAATTGCTTTCATTATTCACATCATCTAATGCAACAGCAGTCAAGAGATTCTTTTGACACTTGCTATACACCTCTCAGTACATTAATTTGTGTGCCAAAATTAATATATTCTTTGGTTTTGGTAGTTAACCAGCAGTTTTGAGAAAGGTTGTGAAAGGAGAAAGAAACCTTGTATGTTTACTACAGAGGAGTATTTTTGTTTGCATACAGTAACTCTTCTAATGCGCAGTGGCATTTTCTGAAAGGAAGCGCACTTTCTTCTGAGATATCACCCTGGTGAGAAGGCTCGGTTTATCTTCGAAAAATGCAGGTATTGTAGGACGTAGCAAGAATTTATGATTAAAAACAAGGTTGTTTTCAAGACCTGTTGTGCTAAAAGTCATTAGGAAGTGGTATGGTGCTGTATACCTCATAGTATGGGTAAAGAGAATTCACTGTTGCTCTGTGGCTGCTTTGCACCACATGATTTAGGAAGTTGCTTCTGTTTAAGAGTCAGAAAGAAAGGAAACTATACATGGTGTCCTTCCAATTGACGTGACAGGGCAAATGTGCCAGAAGTAGGGTGAAGGGTGGCACTGGCAGCCTTAGCTTGACATGTGAGGGGTCACTGTATGAAGTTTGGAGATGAGATTTCTAATGTGCCAGAAATCAGAACAGCTTCTTGCAGGCCTGTCCTTCAGTTATAAGCTGCTTTCTCTGTCCATCTGTTGAGCTGAGAATGTCTTCTTCTTACATTTCAAATAGATTTTGTCTGTTTTCCTGCGTTTCACTGACTAGACTTTGATCTTAGAGGTCCTTTCCAACCTTAATGATTCTATTCTAGTTGTACTTTCATTAAAAAATAATCCCGCCACTAAGCCAGGAGACACGAAATTAATTATTAGTCTACCCTTAGTTGGTTTAGTGGTGGACTTGGTAGTTTTACGTTAATGGTTGGACTTGATCTTAAAGGTCTTTCCCAACCTAAACGATTCGATGATTCTTATTTCCAAATATGGTTGTACTTCTTGGTTGAAAATGTCATTTAAGAATGAGTAAGTTGTTCATATTTGTGTAATTCAGGAACCCAAAGTATGTTATTCTTTCTGGCAGGCTATTGACGTCCATCAAGTCCCAATATTTGGAACTGAGTAGTTAATGTGGCACTACTTGAAGATAGTTTAGCTGTGGCTGTAATGTATCCAGAGAAAGCAAGATATCTGGGGCCAGGGTGAGGAAATTGATTTGATTAAATTATGTATTTCTTTCCAGACCAAATATGGAATTTATACTTAAGATTATCCTACCCCAGTGTTACTGACAGTAACTTCAGATGGAGAGTTTTAATATTACACCATTTTCTCTCACAGATGTGCATTTTTAATTCTGTAGAGCTACTTCCATAATGGTAGAGCTCCATGGGAAGTTCGCAGCTATGCCTCATCCTGAGCTCAAATTGGAGGACTTTGCATGGGCAAGGTTTATAGATCTTACCAAAGGAGTGATCGCAAACCGTCTACTTCCAAACACGAAAGCCAATGCTGAGGCATTTGGAGTTGCTGCTGCTGCAGTTCATAAAACGCAAATCATGGCATGTGAGCCATGCTGTTTCTAAGAGCTGGGGTAGAGCATGTATGGTCCACTGACCATGTTTCATAAATCCTGGGCTTCAGATCTTTTTTGGCGCTAGACTGCAAAAGAGAGTTTCAGCAGTTTCTTTTTCTCAGCTGGTATGGAAGTTGTTGCATTTCTGGTGTACTTGGAGAAACAGGAGTTCTTGCATTTTATTGCAAGGTACAGGGTTCAGCCCTTTAGAATAACAAGGTATTGAGTGCAAGTTGCTCCTTTTTGTTCCATGAAATTGAATGGTGCTGTCCCAATAATTGTTTTGATTCATATCTGATTCATCCAACTGTGATACAGGCTACTGAACAGCAGATTAAGCTCAATACCTAACAAAATAATTTAGTTGTATAAGGTGGGAATGATTTGAAGTTCAAATCATAGGCTTAGTCTGTTTTGTGATATATGGCTGGTTTTGGGTGGTTGTGGGTTTTTTTTTTAATTCTGTGCAAGATCTGTATTTCAGTGCATATAATCTGTGTAAAAGTACTGAAGTTTAAATGCATATAGGGTAGAATAAACCAGGTTTTACGTAATTATTGCTTACTAATGATGGAGATGATTCAGAGTCCGAATTTCCTTAGCAGTGCCCTTTTGCTGTAGCTTTTGTGGAATGGGAAAGCATAAGAATGTACCTGTGATTTGCTTTTCCTACAAAGCAGATGTGGGATCTGACAGTTTACCCTTATTTACAATTTGTCAGCAGGTTCTTGATTCTGTTTTAATTTGGATTCACAAGCAACCTTTTATTAGAGAAGAGAGGGCCCTTGCTTACCTTGACTCCCATGGGAGACCTTGGGTGGAAGAGACTGCTAAGCTTTTGCATATCATTCTCCAACTTTTGTTTCAAGGAGAGGTGAATTTGGGTTCTCCTGAAGAAGTCCTGTCTGTTACAGGAGGGGTACCAGAAAGTATTGTCTCATTTGGAGCTCTTCCTACTGTGGAGTGACAAGGGAGGTCTGGGTTCTAGCTCCTGTGAAACTCTTGGGTGATCTTTAACTCCTTTCATGGTGGCAAAAAGGCACTTCCTCAATAGTATGTTTGGGCAGAAATTGAACAAAACGGCTCCAACAAAGACTTCCTTCTATTTAGTAAACATGTAAGAAGAGAGTATGGGATGGAATATAATTTAGCTACCTAAAAATGTCAGATTAGAATTAGGAAATCCCAAATTCCACTATGGAGGATTGAAGCTTCCCTCCTCCCTTCCCTCCCCTCCCAACCTTGAAGAACTGATTAACTGAGGCTGCCTTTCATACAGCGTGAAGACTGCTTGCTGCTATTGTCTCCTGCAGAAACAGCACTTTCCTGCTAACTGGTTTAACTGTATCATGTCCTTGTACATGTTTTCCTCTAACATCCTTTCAGGATTTGAGAAGTGCTCCATGTGTATATAATGACACGCAGAAAATATGACAATAGTACTCTCTTCCTGATCAGTTTTTGTTCTTTCCATCTGTCAAACATTTGGTTTTTCTTTTTTCCCCTAGTGCTACTGCAGCAAAAATGCCTGCCTTTTGTTTATGTCTTCCTACACTAGCATCGTGACATCATCGATGATATTGCCAGGGGAAAAAAATATGCATAGCTGTAGCTAAAACAGCTGTTCATTAGCAACCCATCTAGTCTGCTTTCATTTCTTCTCATTAATGTGTACGCGGCAGTGTTTCCTGCTTAAGAGGTGTAGAAGGTTCTCAGCCACGAACCATCTGCTCAGTCCGTATCTTTGGGTAGATAAAAATGGTGGCACTTTAAAATACACTCATTCTTGATAATGGAATTTTTTATTAAACAAAATGAATGTGAGAGTCTAGAAGATATTAATCACTGGATTTAGTTGTGGGTAATTCCGAATCCTTTACTCCCCATCTTTTATAATTCAGTACAATCATAGAGACCGCATATCAACTGTTAGAAAACCTTAGTAATACACGATGAGCAAGATGCCGAGAACAATAAAGAATCGGGGAGTTTTGTCATTGATTTGCATGACGACACAGTAAAGCACATGAATCTCTGTTCGTCACGCTTGTCCCTTCTTCCATGCAAATCAGTGGCAAGACTTCCATAGGACCAGAATAATGCCAACAATGAGCAACAAGCTGTCGTTTATTCTAACGAGGGAGATCTTAAATAGAATCGGTAGGCATTTCATTTGTGGAATGTTAATGAGAAAGCAGTTTCTTTTTGCTATCTTATATCTTCAAAATGCTATGAATTATTCCAGAGATAATTGACTATTTCATAGAATAGCTGCATCTTTGCAATGTTAATATTATGGTTAATTACATGTTCAGTACCAGTTTTCAGGGTGGAGAAGAGATGTTCATTTATCATCACTAGCTGTATGTTAAGAGTTTTAAATTAGAATATTCTGGGAAATCACTCTGCAGTAGGTGTTAGGCTATCTCCAAATATTCAAAAAATGGATCCCTGATACCGATAATGTATCGGTGAAAAAAATCATTAAATATTTATCTTTTTATGTAAATGCTTTTGTAATTTTGAATGTAGTTATTCACTTATGCCAGTATAAAATGCTTAGGTAAACTTTTAAGTTTTTAACCAATATGAAATGTTAATTAAATATAGAATTTTGTGTTTTAAAAAAAAAAATTCAGCAAAACCCAAACCAACCAACTGCCCCCCCCCCCCCAACCCCCCAAACCCTGAGTATCACCAGCTATTATCAAGAAGAGGTTAGACTTCATTGTACTATATAATTTGTCATTTGGATTTGAGACTAATCCCTGCTGAAATGGCCAATTCTTATTCACCTGAGTAGTCTCACTGAAACCAGCAAAACTAATTTTATGACCAAAGATTACAGGATAATGCCCTTGACTGATGAGACAAATTTAAATCAAGGGGCTGCTATTTAGGAACAATTTTTCATTCAGAAGCTCGTCCTCTATGTAAAGGATAAACACTGGCAGACTAAGTGTTGGCAAAATATTACCTCTTCAGAATATTAATTTCAGTGTGCGTTTTATGTGGAGCGATGCAGACAATGCATGGTTTTTGCCACTCCCCACAAGAAAAAATTACTTTTAACAACTCTCTTGAATTTCTACTTGAACCTGTGTTACAATGGGAGTGATAATAATAATAATGATAAAAAAAAAAATACTTGAGGGGATTTCCGTAATGACTGCTGTCCTAATAAGGTAAAGAAGCTTTAAAATTTGTTATTCCTTCCTCATAGTAGACCTCAGCTGATAAAAATATCCATAGCCGGTGAAATCAGTGGCATGCCTGGCTTTCTCAGACAAAACTCCCATGTGATCACCCAGGCAGCCTCAGTGAGCCTGACGCTGCTCAGCAAGCAGTAGGTAATGAGTCTTTGTGCAGAGCGAAGCTCTTGTGGCTGAACAATAAAGCATATGGTACCAGCAATAAAACACAGTGCTGGGAAATTTAAGAAGATTCTGCTGGAACTAGGAAGACAGTGAATATGTCAAACGTTATAAAATGATGATCAATCTGGTTTGGTTCCTAATTAATAAAAACAGTGCATGGATTGGAAAAACAACAATTTGAACAGGTCAGTTGTTTTATAGATTCTTCACACACTTCAGTATTTTAAATATAAGTGGGGTTTTTGCTATTTCCTTATTATTAGTTAAGCCAGGGTTTTTTGCATTTTGTAAGGTGGGATTGGAAGGGAGCACATCAATGTGATACCAAGCTAAATAAATTGTGTATGTTCTGTGATCAGATTCATTGTAAAAATGTTTTTACTATTATTCCTATGCAATTCGAACTTCAGTCGTGCATGAAAAACTGGATAGCAAGTAAAATTAAATTTATGCTAGATGGATCATTTACCAATATCATAAAATATTTAGTAACAACAATCTATTATTCTGCTATGTATTCGAGACTAATTCTTTCTCAGTAGGAAATTCGCAGTGTCTGTGTTTGCTTAAAAAGAATATAACATTGGAGCATCTCTAACAGTGCACTTGCATTTGGTTTTTTTCTTCCACATTTTTCTTGGATAATTTTGAAAGTGGTGTTTTGTGTTATTTTTAATGCAATTGTATACACACAGGAACGATACATTATAACCCTCTGCATTTATTTCACTCTAGTATTGATGCACAATATGTTGTTGTTTTTCAAGCAAGTATATATTTCTTATAGTAGTTCTTAGTTAATTATACATAATGTTTTGTTTTATTTAAAAACTGCCCCCAAAGAATGTAGTGGCCCGTGTTTGTCTTGCAGAGGATAGACATTTAATTTCTCCGTCGTATCACATCACATAGAAATTAACCGTGTAAAAGTTTTTATCCATAAATCTCTTTACGGTAGTGTTTTTCTTCCTTCTCCAGCACTTGGAAATCATGATCTAGATATGCTGGTAATGCCTCAAAGGAATAGTTGTGTTGGTTTTTGGAGAATATTTCGGCAGTAGGGAGGTTGAGCCCTTGAAAAGCGATTGAGGAAATAAACGGAAAATGAAATGTGGAGGACAGGATTCACGTGAACTTATGATTTCAACCGAGAAATGTTCTTCACAAATACCGCCTTGAATAGTTTAAGGACATTTATTTTGTTCCCGTGTAAATATGGGTAATAAATCTGAGTCGAGCCACAGGCACCGGGCAAATGTTTGGGTGAATTGGCCATAACTATTATGAATGCTAATGAGCGGGCGCTACGCACGGGTTGGATAGATGCGCTCGCCTTATATTCGTACAGTTTTACTATTGTGTCTGTGCGTGATGCTAATTCACGTGGGTGACTCGAAACAAGCTGTGCATAAATTAGAGCCATCGCTTCCCCCCCCCCCCCCCCCACCGAACTGCCTGCCCTCTTTAATTGAAAAAAGGGGAAAAAAGGAAAAGGCAGCCCGGGCTGGGGCTGCAGAGCCGGGGGGGTGGGGGGATGCGGGTCTCCTTGGAAACGGCCGCGGCGGGCCGGCTCTCGCGCCTTTTCGGGCAGGGGCGGCGGTGGAAGCGGGCGCTGCCGCCTGCACGGGTGGGGGCCCACGGCCCGGCCGCGCCGCGGGGGGAGGGGGGGGCGCGACGGCCCCTGCGGGCTCCCGTCCCGGCGGGCCGCGCCCGGCATGCCCTGCGGCGGGGGCGGGGCCATGTAAATGAGGGGGCGGGGCGGCGGGGATGGCGGGCGCGGCGGGGGCTGTTCCGCCGCCCGCGGCCGGCGCTGCCTGCAGGTACTGGGGGAGGTGGGGGGGGGCGCGGGGGGAGCGGAGTTTGTGCGGTGCCCCGGCGGGAACCCAGCTGCTGGGTTGTTCCTCGGCTGAAGGGGCGTGCGGCTGGGGGGCGGCGGGGTTCGGCCCTCGCTCGCTCTTCCCGGGCCCTCCGGGGGAGCGCTCGGAGCCGCGCCGCGCTGGAGGCTGCGCCGAGCGAGCGCTGCCCTTGCGCGCGTCCCTGCGCGGCGGCGCTTTGGCGGGGGCCGCTCAGCCCGCGCGCTTCTGCACTGGGAAATCTGGCGTGTCTGCAAGCGCAGAATCTTCCGCTTACAGATATTGCTAAAACGTAAGTGAAGGTGCTTTGCAGTCGCAGCATCAAACCATTTTTCCTGTGAAAAGTAATTCAGTAGAAAAAAACCAGCCGTAGCTTGGCATCTCTCTGAAAACAGGCTTGTTCGTGGTTTAGACAATAGGTCTGAGAGGATGCGGGAAAGTATTTGCTTCGTCGTACTTCTCACACGTAACTAGCAATTTGTTTAACGGAGAGCGCTGGCAAAATTGTAGTAGCGCCTGCAGTAGGTACCATCAGGTTGCATAAGATACACTGAACGTGTCATTCTACGCTAATCTAAAAGGAGAAAATAAACCAGCATCTAGTCATGCAATTATCATATAATTACCATATTTGTCTGAAATGAGTACAGTGGATTTTAAGGTTAGATTTATGAGGCAGTTAGGTGCTTGCACTAAGTATGTGCTTAGATAAAATTAACAGCGTGCACTAAAATAACAATAGGAGCATCCCTGTGGAACAGCATTCCCACTGTTGTAATGGAATCACAACTTTGAAATACACCTGCTTTTTCCATATATGCACACAGGAAACAAAAACCAAACATTTTTCCTGTGGATCAGGCACTTCATGTTCTAAAGCGCTTCCAGTGTAAAGTTAATTAAAGAACTTTAAAGAAAAAAGTCCAAAGAATTCCTGAAGCAAACAGGTGTTCTGTGTTGCTGCCAAGTTATAGTAATTCTGAAATACAGTTTTTCCCCCCATCTAAACTCCACTGAAACTATGGTTTATATAAACATTTTGTGCCGCAGTGGAATGCTGGATGTTGAGCTCCTTTAAGCATCAGAAATGGAACCAAATCTTTCTGCATGCATCAGACATTTTGGAGACAGAGACCTGATTCTCATCTCCCATATTACTGAATTTCAGTGTTAATTCTGCTAGTCTTAATTTACTTCTAGATCTGAGAAGCCTGAGTCTGGCATGTAACATTTTGGGTTGAGCATGCACAATGTTTATTGTGTATCTTAGATATTTGGTCTCATCTGTTTATTGGAAAGAGGAATTTACTTTGGTTGAAAAACGCATCGATTTGGACAGATGCAATAGCTGAAAATTAAGTTTAATATTAAATTGAAGACATATATGTCATGGTTTAGGGTACATAGCGCCAAATGTTTGGCAATTTATTCCAAAGCTTAAATATTTTTCCCAAAACAGCAACAGATGATTCTGCCATCTAAAACTCTGATTTGCTCTTAAAAGGTACATCTAGTAACTGAACCTTGAAGTTTAGGGGCTTTTTCCCCCTGAACAAGCAGGTGGAAGATCATGTTGAAGCAAGGCAGTGTAATCTGTTGTAAGATTGCTAAAGCTGTCTGAAAAATAAATTTGCATGTAGTCTGTCAGTATGCGTCTTTGTCCTTGCTCTGAACCAGTTACGATGCTGAGAAAAACTAGATTGTAAACATGCCATTCCCTCAGTAAAACATCACCAAACACCATCACGTCTTTCAAATGTCGATGCCATTTGAAGTCCTACCGGTGAGTTTTGATCACTGTTGCTTCATTGCTCTCTTGTAGGTTTTTTTGACCCTGAAAAAGGGATTGAATGTAGATGAAAGACAGATACGACTCATCTACAAATGCCCACAAGCCAAAAATGCTTACTAGGTTAAAACAGCTCTGGGATAAATAGCATGGCTTTAATTTCTCCACCTCTCCGCAAATATGGGTACAGGGTTCTCATGAAACCTGTGATAAATGGAAGTTGTAAATAATTGCTAACAAAAGAATTTCTAGAAAATTGTCAGCTTTTTCCTCTTTCACATTTACACATAATTCTCTCCAACTCCCCTTCCTCTAGTCTTAGCCCCCACCCTCCAAAAAAGTTTGCATTTCTAGGACCTCTGCTTCAGTTCTCCATCGCTTCATATCTTTTTTTCCACAATGAAATAGGGAAAATGGGAAAAAGAACATAAAGGTGTATCACCATAAAATCTCGGTGGGAAATCCGCTTAATATGTAAGTTGTCTAAAAGTGACATTAGGGATAAAAGGAAGAGGAGCTGCTTGAGTTTTTCAGGTTTTTGTGTGTTTAAATGCAAAATTATAAGCGAGGATACTTCTTAAAACTTAACATTGAAATGCATTGGACCACTTGCATTTAGGCTTTCTGATTAAAAGGTAGATGGCTTTTGGCTACTGCTTCAGAAATCATTTCATGAAGTATTTCAGTTCATGTCCTGATTCAGTTTGGGGATGGTTAGTATAAGGAATAGGGATTTGCATATTTATTTTATTGTCTAGTGTGAAGTAGGAAATAGGGGCTGCATGGTGTGGAGCCTGACCCTCATCAGTCTTCCTGAGGGATGTGGGCAGGAACGAGAACATCATTTACTGATTGTAGCTTCACCATCCGGCGTAATCCTTGGATTTTGATGTGGAAACGCAATCAAGCGATGCTGTTATGTATGGTAAGGCTGCAGAGTAAATAAGCCTCCGTGGTAATTGCGGCTTTTATTAGCGTGCTGCCCCTTTGAGGGTTGCGAGAGGAATTTGGGGTTGTGTTACATTTATTTATTTCGTACTGGTAAATCATTTCTCTGTGTGCCTATAAATAAGGCATGTTTTTCATCTGCGCTGCAAATCGGGGTAAGTTGGTCTGTGTTGAGCGCTCTGCTGCTGCAGCTGTTGTGGTGTCGGTACCTCGGCTAGCGGGTCCGAAGCTGGCCTGGGGACCTGTAGCACCCTGCAAAAAAAAGTGCTGTGAGGCATCTCCCTCCTGAGGAGCAGCTGCCTGCTGCTTCTGGGAGGATGAAATAGGCTGGCATTGCCGTGACTTCAGGAGGAGGTTGGGGTTTTTTTTTTGGATAGGGATCTGAATTTGATAATGAACTTCTCTGTGATTTAAAATCTGTTCTTTATTACAATTGAGCAAAGTCTCCTTTTAATGCGGCACGAATATGTTAAAAAAAGTAAGCTGGATTGCAGATGTTTTCAGTTGTACTTCCTAAGCGATAGTAATCTCTAGTAAATGCCATTTGTGTGGGCGTGCGAGGGTAAACAAAAAAAATGGTGAAAGCCCCAAAACGCATTTATTCATTGTTTTTGGCGTGCATAACGAATGATAGCGCTGCTTACTTCCACCATGAACTGTGACAGCTGAGCAGGCCATTCTCCAGCAAACATTTTTGCCTTCAAGTGTTTTATTGGGGCGTGGGGAGGGAAAGCCCATGGCACTGGGGGGAGTTGGAGCGCGTGCCGAGCAGCCATTGTTCCGTAGTACCAGCGTCTTTATTGAACCGTTCACTTTCAGAGTAGCTCAAGGTTTAACTTTGTCGCTGTCAATTAAGTCGCTCGGTTGTTTACCGCTACGCCCTCCTCGCCCTCTCTTATTTCTAAACAAACATCTTTTAACAATAAAATGGAAAAGTGCCGGTTGCAGAGTATTAACCTCATGTCAGCTCCTCTGGAAAAGGCAGAATAATCAGAGATTTGATAAAGCAAAATATCATATATCAAATAAAAAAAAATACCCCAGGTTGAAAGTGGAAGCCCCGTACCTTCACGGCAGTGCTTTTCAGGAGAGCATAGGGCAGATAATTAATTTTGTCTCGGCAGAGTCCTCTGGCTGAGATGTCGTTGAATGGTCATAAGGTGCTTACAAGTCAGGCAGTGCTGTGGGAATGGGCTAGCTGCTTAGCTTCTATTCATCACTGTCTCGGTGACAAGAGCGCCTTGGGAATTGGATGAGTACGTACTTGTTATTAGACCTGCAGCTCTTCTGTCAGCCTTCTGGAAGAGTTTTCAGCTTTGAATTATAAAGTGAACTGAAAGGGATTTTTAGACTTTTTTTTTTTTTATGATGCCAAGTCACTACAGCCATAAACTCCACATTTTCTTTAGTATTACAAAAAAGAGAAAAGAGTCAACGTTCAGTTTTAACACAATGAGGATATAATTTTAGGTCGGTCTTACTGTGGTCTGTAGCTTTACACATTCGTGTTGTGGTAACACCATATACTCTTCCTTCGCGCGCCTTCGTGTTGACTATACAAAGGTACACGCGCAGAGGTGGCTATGGACCTATGTGTAATTTTTGCGGGCCAAAAGTATGAAGTTACTATTGGAAAGATTGGCTGTAATTGAATATGCACTTTAAAAATCCTAGCTTTTGACGTTGTTAGTTATTGAAATTACTGAGGAGACTACTGCTTACAGAGAAATGTTTTAGTTTATTGATTACGCATGTTTTGTCTCTCTTCATAAAAATCAACCATCACATTCTGTGATGCTGTGGTCACTAAATTTGGGAATTTTAAATCTTAGTATAGCTGATCTTTTTGACTGTTTTCTTAAGGAAATTAGGCTTATGCACTTACGCTTTCTCTATGCCTATCATGTTGTCTGATATGTCTATCGTATTTTCCTTACTAGTTTTTTTTAACCCATTACCTCATTTCAGCTGAGCTTGAAAGAGAAGTAGTAGATCTTCTTCAAGTATTGTGCAAGTGGGTGGTGAGATGGAAAAGAGAGAGACTGTTAGTTCACACCGGTGAAAAAAAAATTGCTCTATGACTAAAGCCCTGATTATCAAAGTAACCACACAGAGGAATGCATTAAACACTGCAGTGCTGGGGAAGACCATCAGTGAACCAAACCCCCTACTGTGCCTCAGGTAATAACATCCAGAAGACACAAATCTATAAAGAATCAAGTTCCGTTCGTTTCTCAGATTTTTTTTTTTGTTTTTTTAAAACTTGAAATTAAATTCTTCCTGTATTTTCTGACTGATAACCGAGTAGCTTATTTTTACCTTTCCTGTTCTTAGAAGAGAAGGTGAATGGTCAACACTCTACATATGTGTCAGTGGCAGGAGGAATCTTATCAGTTGTTGCGTTGTATAAATTCACTGTTTCCTGCATTCAGTAATTTGTCGTGCATGTTACGGGGTTTTTTTTGGTACATTTTTCCCATCAGTGTTTATTTTTGAAATAATATTATTGCAAAAAATCCTCAGGGTTTTTTAAATAGACACAGTGGTTTTCTTGGTTGAATAGATACACCATGTATGGTGAAAAGTCAAAAAGCAACTAATGGAAACATATTAATTTTACGTCTTTTTAAGTGTCATTTTTTGTGGGCCTGAATGCCTACTTAGGACTGTCTTGGTGTGCATTAAACCTGCAGATTGTAACATTATGTGTTGGTTGTGCATTGTCCTTGATTTAGATAGAAAACTTGAATTATTATAGCCATAAAGCTATTTTTGAAGATAGTACTTTCAAAACATCCCAGCCTTCCAGTAGATATTAATAATTTATATCTTCCAGTACAAATAGTTTTATTGACTCTATTCTCCAGGGAGAAAGATGCACTTAAACATCTTTTTACTAATTTTGGCTTCACTTGAGGCCAAGCCTTGAATGAAGTCATAATTTTACTCTCATGCCATGGAGCTGTATTCATGTCATTGGTGGTAATTGAATGTTGGCTCCGGCTGGCCAAAATTGGTTTTGTTTATAGGGGCCTGTTTCATATGCTCTTCCTGAAATATTTCTGCTGAAGAAAATAACAGGCTTTCTGGTATTTTTGAGCTTCCGTTTAGTTTCTCCCATTTTCTTTCCACTTCCCAGTAGAAAAAAGCCACAGAGTAACCTCTTTTAAGAAGTGTTTTGGGCTACCAGAGATGCCAGCTCTCACCAAGTTGCTAGTAATAGCTGTGCCAAATATTTATTTGGTGTCCTAAAAATGCGCGCAGCCCTGTGAGGGTATTAGAGAATTGGGTTAATGATGTTCTGTGTAATTTTAACATTTATTACAAAGATAAAAACAAGATGTTATAGCAGATTTTTATGGTTTTGGTGTTTAAAAAAATAGAAAAAAAAAAAAGGAAAAAATAAAAAGCCCATCAACCCCAAATCTTTTTATTGGTTGCTTGTAACTTGTCAGATGCATACCGTAAGTTTTAAATGACTTGTTACTGAAGTTGGAAGAACGTGATCTGACCATTGCAGTATCAAGGGCTCCGCACCAGTTTCCGTGTTCTCCCTCACTGAACACCTGGAGGCTCCTGGAGCTCCCAGCTCTGTGTCAGTGCTTGCATAGGCATAGGAGAAGGTATTCCTGCAGCGGTGCCTTTTCTTGGGTGGATGTGACAAGGCAAAGGCATCAGGTTGGGCAAAATCCTCTGCCATGCTGGAATTTGAATGCTGAATTGAGGAAAGTTGAAACAGTCTCCATTAGGGAACGTGCTGAGCATGCCTATTGTATCACGCTGCAGCAATGCTAACACGCAAATGGCTGCTGGCTGTGCACAGGCAGTTCTTTAATATCTCAGGATTTGGTGCATAATAAGCTAAGACCATTTTTTCATGGTACCTATGCAATGAATTCTTATTAACAATATTTATTAAGTCGTATTGAACATCTACGTTAAACATGTATACATAATTAAATTTCACCAGTGTGTGACAAAAGAAAACCTGTTAGAGCAACAAAATGTGCAGAGCTAAGCAATAAATAATTGGCAGATAGCATAATTTTTGCGATCATATGACTCTTTACCGTGTATTTTTTTTTGATGTCCAAAGCAGTGTATATTTACACTTCAGAGATGCCTGTTGAAGCTAAGAATACATTTCACAAGGGTACTGCAAATGGTCCAACTGTATTAGGGCAGCATTCTGCTTCACAAATTAGTTCTGCTGAGAAGCTGGGTATATTCGTACAACTGGTCTGCTTCTGCTGATGGTGCTGCCTTGTTCAAAGTGAGCTGAGCTAATGCAAATCCTTAGCTATGTGTTCAGCTACATAGCGTAGATGAATACCTACTACATGATAACACTCAACTTCGAGGACACCCATATTTTTTCATACCTGCTTTATTTACATTCTCCTGTATAACTGTCCTCCAGTGATCATGAGAGTGCATGGCTTTGCTGTTTCATTTATATTTCTCTTAAACAGTGAAGGAAAGTTGAAACTCACTGGTTTTGGATCAGAGTCCAGCTTCTGTAGGAAAGGAGGGTTTTTAGTATCTTTTTACTTCAGTCTTCAATCCCTTCTCATCTTTTTTTCTCTCTCCAGTTTTACCTCTTCCATTGTGCTGTTATTCAGTCCTTATTGTCATTTGCAAAACCGGACTAATTTAGGCAATTTTGCCTGTGTTTAGGCACATCTTTGATATTTGAGAGATGTTTCTGCTAAAAATTTCAAGTCTTTTCCTTAAAGTTCTTGGGAGTGAGAGTGCTTTTCAACCACTGTAGTTGCAAGATTTTTTTCACATAGATAAAACAGTTTGTGTCTTTTCACTTTTTAAATATTTTTGCCAAGTTTAAACTTAAATGAGGGTACGTATGAAACTTGCAAAGGAGATGAGAAAAAATGGGCAAGAAGTGAGGAATAAGAGCAAGCTCTTCATGTTCCCCTTTCCAGAAGAACATACTGAGGTCAGAATAGCCAGCATAATTGATTCCTGCCAGAGGCAGTACGAATTTATATCTTTACCCTTGACTTGACTTTTAGCCTATATTTATTTAGCCATTTAAATTGTTGTAGCCATTTCTTTTGACCATCCCCTTGGCAGTCTCATTGTTGACACTTACACTTCGCTTCCTCCGCGTTTGAAGTCATAATGGCTGGAAATATTTTTGAAAGAAAGTGTGTAGGCTACAACTAAATACTGTGTCACTCTAATTCCAAGTGTTAACGCTTTCTCAGTTAAAGCAAGCATTGTGTAGTATAAGGTGTATTTCCTCATAGGGAAGTTCTGACTAAATACTTAAATTGTAATCTTGACCTTATGTTAGCTGCGATATGCAAACTTAATGTTTTAAAGATGTAATTAAGGGTGTTAAGGGAGCCAAGTTGATTGTAAGGTGGCCAGAAGATAAATTAGAGGAATCCAATTGCCTCGTACTGAAAGTGAGAGGGATCAATATTCAGGAAAAGAATTTTGAAAATTAACAGGCCAAGCTGTCATTCCCCCAGAGATCCTATATTTAATACCTCTGCTTTGTTTTTCAAACATTTCCTTTTAAAGTGTTTTAGAATTGATCAGAATCCCATTGTGTTTGAAGACAAGGCAAAATTACAGCGCCGGCAGATCTCGTTTACTGATGCAGAGGTCCAGTAACATACTGTAGGGAGAAGCGTGTGCTCCCCAGCAGTGTTGTGATGCTTGTAAAATACCCTGTCCTACTCTCCTTGAGCAGAAATACTTTTTTGGTTTTTTGTGTTTTTTTTTTTTTTAAATCTACTAAGGATAGGCTGTGGTCATTGAGGACCACAGGTCTTTTACTTCTGAGTAAAGTTTTAGGATGAGTCCCTAAATCACACTCCCTTAATGAAATAAGAAGCAAGGCAATTAGAGGTTAGATGCTTGAGAGTTAAATGTTTTAATCCTCAACATCCTCGTGGTTACCCTTCAGCATGGAGCCACAGCTCAGCTGTTTGCCGTCGAAGCTCCCTGTGCTCCACAGTCACAAGCCAAGCGCCCGCTCCTGAAGGCAGGCGCATAAACCTTCCCTTTCAAGAACAGAGCATAGGTCACTTTTCCTCTTAAAACATCTTTCTTGTAAAGTTCTGCTGCTGAGTGGGTTTCCTGTAATTTACACAGCAGTTTAATAGTTAAGGAACTCACCAGGACGCTGGGGAGCTGAATCCCCTGTTCAGTAATTGCCGCCTCTAAGCTATAGCTCAGCAGAGAGCACCCTAGCCCTTTGCTTAGGTGGAGGCTCTTTCACTGTATAGAACGTAATGCCAAGATATGAATCATGGTCCAAAGAGAGCGTGCACAGGAGGCATGCCAAGTGCTGTACTGTGTTAACCAGCCTTGGGGTACATAAGCAATCGCTTGTGGGTTTGGGCCTGGCCCAACCTTTCTGTCCCTTTTCCTTCTCAACTTGCTGGGCACTCATACTCCGTTTTCCTTTTGTTCTTAGACACCTTGCTTGGAAGAACACCAAGTTTCAGGCTCCCGGGGAGACCTGGACATGAAGTTATTCAGGCATCTTAATGTGCAGAAGCAGCCTTTATGCTAGGGGAACTTCGAAGTGAGAAAGTGAGACCCTGAAAAAGCTCGGATGTCTTTGAAGAAGACAGTTTGGTGACAGATGGGCAGAGCCTTCTAGGAAAGGGCGTTTCATTTGAGGACCGGTCAAAGACAAGGGCATTGGAGTCCCGTAAAAGTTACTGGTTTCTCAACTGAAAGCAGCTGTTTCTCAGTCAGCAGACAGTAATAAACCATTTGCATGCCCCTGTGCCCTTGCGGGGGGCAGACGGAGCAGGCGCAGCTGCGACTGGTGGTGGCCGTACTGTGTTGCGTGGCAGCGCGTACTTGTCGAGGTTGCACATCACACCCCCTGCTTTTGTTTTCTGGCCCTAGGGAATCTGGCAGCGGTTCCCAGAGCAGACTCAAGATGGCTGTATCAGGGACCAGTGCTCCCTGCATCTTACTCTCCAGAGTTGGATCCCTTCTGATGGGAATCCATGTCTTGTTCTGGGAATCATTAACTCGGAATTGGGAAGAATCTGTTTGAATAGTAATTGGGTGCGCAAGTGTTTTTAGACCTGCACAGCTTTTTGTTCACTTTCTCTTCCTTGTTCTGGCTGGTGAACACTTTAGTTACTAGATTAGAAGTGGAACAGTGTCAGCAAGAGGCTGTGCTGCTTTGGGGACTTCCCCAGAGGCAGGCTGTTAAGGGCTGCACAGCTGTGAGATTGAGAGCGCAGGCAGTAACACGCCGGCTGCTTTCCGGAAACTGCAGCAGTCGGACAGACTCCTCAGCTTTGGGATGAGTAACTCGATGCTGCAATTCCATTTGCGTCTCCCATCGCCATTCCTTCCCTGCACATTCCCCCCAAGTAAAAAGGCATTTCCTAAAATTCCGTACAGGATCAGCAGGTGCACAGCAACCTCCCTTGTAATATAATCGCTATTGGTGATTGAAACGGAAATATCGCTATAAAATAGCAAGAAGACCTCAGTGACATCTCTTCAGCTATTTCCACTTTGTGGGGAGTTCCTGTATGTGTGGAGTTCTATCTAGTACAGTGTGCTGCTAGACACTGGCGTGCTTCTGCTGCTGTTAACTGTCCAAAATATCGTAAAGACTGAAACTGCTGTGATTTTGAAGGGTCTGTGGCTATAGTTTTGGGAGATGTGTTTTGTTGTGGGTTTTTCCCCCCAATATTGCTCTCTACAACTACCTGAAGGGAGGTTGTAGTGAGGTGGGTGTTGGTCTCTTTTCCCATGTAGTTAGCGATAGGATGAGAGGAAATGGGCTTAAGCTGTGCCAGGGGAGGTTTAGGTTGGAAGTTAGGAAAAATTTCTTTACGGAAAGGGTGGTCAAGAATTGGAACAGGCTGCCCAGAGAGGTGGCGGAGTCACCATCCCTGGAAGTGTTCAAAAAACGGGTAGACGTGGCACTTTGGGACATGGTTTAGTCTAGTCTACCCTTGATTGGTTTAGAGTAGACTTGGTGGTGTAGGTTAATGGTTGGACTGGATGATCTTAAAGGTCTTTTCCAACCTAAACGATTCTATGATTCTATAAACTAATATGAAACTTGTTGCCTCAGGAGAGCAAGTCAAATGAATTTGTAAGAGGCTGTGCACTGTCGTATAGCTACATTTCAGCCTTATGCTTAGGGGAAATTGACTGCAAGGATGAGGAAGCAGAGCCGTGTATCTGCAGCGGTTGTAGCTGGATTTCCTATCCCATTGCTTTCCGCTGAAGCGTTAAATACTGACTGCTGCTGGAGACAGGATATTAAACTTGGTGCAATCATGTATGTGCTGCTTGGAGCTTTTGCTTCCTAAGAGGTGAATGAACTCCCTTATTATAAAGCTTCTGTTCTAGTCCTTGTAAGTAAATAATAGCATAAAAATGTTGTATAATGTATCCGTAATTTCTAGTTTTGACTTACAAAGGCAAGTTTAAACCTGCCTGTAACTCCTGGTGTGTTTAGGAGCTGGCAGACAATGTAAAATGCTTTGTCAGCAAAGCAAAACAAGTAATTAGAACTAGCTTTCTGTTGCACTGGGATGAAATCATGATATTCTTGCCACTTCAGTCCCAGGATTTCCTACAGACAGACTGCAATGTTTGCTGAATTATGATTTTGAATTAGTCCTACAGACCTGTAACCTGGTGAGCCCATCAATTCTTAATTTTTTTTTTTAGCTCTCAGCTTCATATACCCACCCTTATCCTTTTCTAGCTTCGTATCAGGCCAAAAGTTGGTTGCAAACCTCTTCACACTGTTGCTTTGTTTTTTCCAGGAAGGAAACTGGTGCTGGGCATTGAAGGGAGCTATTAGGATGCATAGGAGACATTGAAACTGCTTGGTACTAGACCAAGTGTGAGCAAAGATACCAGAGGATCTACTGAAGTGCTGTGCTTACAGGGTCAGAATGTAGCAGCTATCACTGAGACTACCTCTATATTAATTAAAAAGATAAAAAGATGCAGGCTAAGGACAGCGTTCTCTGGCTTTTGCTGCCAAGTGGCAGGGTACGGTTCTTGTCCACAGTGGCAAAACTGTCAGCCTTCTGCCAAAACCCAGGTGCCCTCATCCAGCCTGCCTGCTGGGAATGGTTCTGGCAGCTGCTTCATCCTGCGTTATCCGGGAGAGTGCGAGGTGGCCTGGGCCAAAACTCTGAAATGTGCTAATTGTTAAGCAGTGTCGCCTGTCCTGGAATCTCTGCCTTAACCTTGTCTGTCTTACTAGTAGCCATTTAACCCAGCATATGTTAGCTTCCTGACAGATTTAATTTTTTTTAAACATACGACCGTAGAAATGTTGGTTGGAAAGGGGCTCTGGAGGTTCTCTAGCCCAGGTTCCTGGATACAGCAGAATGCAGCTGGCTCGCCATTAACGAGTCCTGAAGGTAGCTGCAGGGATTTTAAAAGTTCTGTTTCAGTGAGGAATGCAATTTGTTTTTTCTTGCTTTCAGTGGGATTTGGCAGAACCCTGTGGTAAGTCCGTAGCGCTAGGTTGTGTATCCTCGAGTTTAGCATCTCATCAATCCTAGACAAACTCTTTGCCTGGGTGAGTATCAGCACTGCTTGCCTCTGCAGTGCTGCGGGCGGCACGGTGGCAGCTGCGTGTCCTCTGAGCAAGCTCCAGCTGTCCTTCATCTCTCCTCAGTTAGTTAAGGGTACACTTCCTCCTTAATTATGTGCAGTTCATGTTATATTTCTACCTCTGCTGCTAAATTTCTGCTTGAATACTTCGCTTTATAATCTTCTACTCAACCTCAGGAGTATATTAGGCATCTCATGTCTTCATGTGGGAAGGAGAGAGTTTGGGAGGCAACTGATGTCTCTGACTGGAGTGGGGAATTTCTGAATTCCAGGCATTTATTAGAGCACTAAATTGGTATATGGTCTTTGTGACTTTGTTGTCTTTTATCTGTCCGTAATACTGGAATTATCAGATGGATTTCTTACAGGGGTGATGTGAACACTGATTAGATCACATATATTTGGCAATGGGAACTGTACTGTTCAGAATGATTTCTTCTTATTTAATTTCATCCCTGATTGTGAACATTTCTTCCTCCCGTGGCAGCCAAGGGAAGGACCAAGTGAGGGTGTTTGAAAAGAAACTCCCATTTTTTCCTTGTTTGAAATTTCACATCATCACCTAGAAATCAGGGATGCTAATGGGAAAAATACTCCCTGAAAGCAATCTGTTACACATTATTCTAGCAAAATAACCATCTCCATACATGTCAAGTTAGAGTATGGCTTTTGATGGGGTTTTTTTCCCTTCCTGTGGCTTCACTGTCTCCTAGTTAATTATATCTAATTTCATACTAAATGGTTATTCAAGACCAGAAGTGGCAACTTATTGGTACTTCTAAGTAAAAATGACTTTGGAGATTACGATTGCATATTCTGCAGCTGGATGTTTCAGTGCCTCACTGCCTCATTGCCTCTGTTCCTGTTACAGGTGCATGTGACAGCATTGCAGCGATGAGTGGAATTTTAAAGAGGAAGTTTGAAGAAGTTGATGGCTCCTCACCTTGTTCCTCTGTGCGGGAATCGGATGATGACATTTCTAGCAGTGAAAGTGCTGACAGTGGTGATAGTGTCAATCCATCCACTTCTAATCATTTTACCCGTAAGTACTAAAGTTGTTTATGTAAAGAATTCTTCCTGTTCCTCAAAATAACATAAATTTTATGGTTAGATAAACATGATGATTTTAAAGTGAACAGATGATAAAATGGACTCTCTGTGGTGTTCAGTTTGTGCCTTGCTCCAAATGACTTAGCAAACTTGCACCCTCTTGCCTTCTTGTTAGCTACATAAAACCATTTGTCATTATAAAAGTTTGAAGTCACTTGGAAGCCCCTACCTGTTTGCTATTTGAATTATGTAGGTGTTTGTAGTTAACATTGGGAGTTGTGCTTAAGGTATTTCAAGCGGGTACTGTAGAGAAGGTGCTTTAGGTAAGTTTATTTTCCTTAGATAAGGGTAAGGGCAGCTGTCAGCTCTCTGCACTATTGTATTGGTGAGAGTTCTCCAAAGAAAATAATAAGCTCTCTTTTATTTGGAATTGAGGAACATTGTGTATGGGACGCATTATTGCAATAGTTTCTATTCTTCGTGTAGGGGAGGGTATCTCTGTACTAGACAATGGTTTTGTGTACAGATAAGAATTTGATTTTATTTTAGCAAAGCTATGTGTGCAGCATATGTATCTAGGAAGAATGAATTTACGGTTTGTATTTATAGTTTATGATATTTGTTTTAGGTGGTTATACTGTTTTAATAGTGAACTGCATGTTTTAAAAAGCAGGGCTTTGCCTCCTTCAGCTCCATTGTGTATAGATCTCCCCAGTGGAGTTAGTGGCTATAAAGCTGTTTTCTGAAGACTGTGAGCCGAGGAGTAGATGAGGCTCCTCATCGCTGCCCATACGCATTGTGATCCCAATAACTATGTGGTTTAGATTGCACCTAGAAATCATGTTTGTAGCATATGATATGAATGTTCTTACAACTAATGCGTCTACCAAATGCTGCTGTGCAGTTTGAGCTAGGGTTTGGATGTGAGTGCCTGAATCCTCTTTGCTCTGGTATGGAACACTCCCGTGCAAAGGGTTACGCAGGCACAACTTTTCAGATGTGTTTATGTGTAACAATCTTGATGCGGTATATTATAGTTCAGATGCATTACTAGTAGGGGACATATTTTATTGAAGTGCCACAAAGGAGTAAGTGACCCAGTAAATCTCTTTGGTAGTATTAAGAAATAGCTTGGTGACAATATTATCTGCATGCTGATCTTTTAACTTTTGCATCTGTTTATGGACTTAGATAATTATTCATCATAGATTGGAAACAGGCCTTTTACATCAAACAGTCATTGCCACCCACATAGAAGACAGCAATTTTATTGTGAATATACAGATAATACAAAGAAAGCTCATAATTCAGGAGAGAAACTTGGAAATTGTAATACATGCATGTAACAATAAGCTTTGATTGTAGTTGCCACAATAAATAATTTAGGTTTTGAATAAAATCTATAAGGGAAACTATAGCATTTCAATGTTATGATTAACGATCCATATAACTGAGATCTTTGTGGCCAGAGTAACAAATATCTATCTGTGCGCGCATTCACAAACAATGCACATATAGAAATTGTACATACTGCATTTTTTTAAATACATATATATATCAGTTGGTGATACGGAAATAGAAAGAATAAATTGTTTGCATGTGCATTGATACTACTTTTTAAAAAGTATTGTCTTTAATATAGATGCAGCAGCCTAAATTCCAAGAAATCAGTACAGAATAATCCCAGTATTAGGCTGGTTTGGGAAGAAAAGAATTGAACAGGTGGCCTTGGTGCTGCATTTGAATAGGCAAATCTCAAGGTCCTCAAGGAAAAGACTTTTGGAGACTAGTTTCTATGCCACTGGAACATGGCATCTTTCAGTGTCTAACATTCTATTTTGCTTTTACTGTAATGCAGTGTACTTGCAGGAGCTTGATAAAGGTGGTAATTTTTTATTGGTAAGAAAATGGAGGATGTTGATGCCTAGATGAAGTACAGAATGGAAAGGTGGTTTTATCCCTACCTCATTACTTGCATCTTGCATCCAGACTCTCTTCCGGTGTGCATCAGTATTTTGTAACTTTATCCAGGACACTCCATGTTGCATCTGATGGAGAAGTCAGATTTTGTTAATTTATTGTTAAAAATGCTGCAAGTGAGATTTTGCACCTTCTTCTTCTTTCTTAATATTAAAGCATATCAGTTACATGTTTACACAACCAACATCTACGAATTGAGTAGTGTTAGAAAAATCACTTAGCTAGCCTTAGGCACATCTGCTATATGTAAGAACAACTCTGCACTAAAAAGGTGAGTCTTAGTGATGATGTATGACAGTAGAAGTTAGTATGTGTTTGCAATAAAAAATAATCATGTTTATATTTAAAATAAATGCAAGGGAGTAAAGATACTTGACAAATGCTGAAAGATGAGTTAACTTTGTAACTGACTACGTCTAGAAAAAAACAGATGTTTATTGAGATTGGATTTTTATTTTGTTTTATTCGTCTCACATTTTCTTGAGTCTTCATGTGCTTTGATTCTGGAAAGAATGTTTTAATTGAACAATTGGTGACATTTTTATACACATAGGATTTGTTTTCATTTTGGTTTGTATCAGTTGGTTGACATCAGTTGTGTGTATGATGTTGGATGCTCTTCATGGCAGGAGCACTTTTCTTTGTAGGTACTTAGATTTTTCTTTTTTTTTAACTTCTAGATTTTTTTAAGCAGTATTATTTGGAAAAGCATATTTTGAGTTCTAGGCAGCGATGAAAAATGAACTGGTCCTACTGAGGTACTTGGCCCTGTCTTGTCAAAGCAGAATATGTGGAAATTGTCAATGTTCGTATCTCGTCAGTACAGGTGTCTTACAGAGCTACTAAGTGATGCTCACTTGAAAACTATGTGCAGATGTGTTGTACAATAACGAAACTGTTAACAGTGTACATTGAAAGGTGTTTTGTTCATTCTTTAAACACATTCACCTCCCAAAATAAAAGATAAGAGCTTTCCTATGTTGAATATATGAATCTGTACTTTTAAGGGCATATGGAAAGGAAGAGTTCTGTGAGACGTTTTCAGTAAACAGACCGAAAAGAGCCAGTGCAGAAGAAAGGCTGGACAGAGTCCTTGCCTCCGTTATGTGCCCGAGTACCTCCTTGATGGAGGTTATCTTTCTAAGCCATTTCCTGACACTTTGTACCATTTGCTTTTCTCTTTTCTGAGACATTGTCAGATCCTGTGTTACTGTCTTCCGGTCCATTTTCATATAAGTAAATCTGAAGTTCAGTACAAACTCTTTTACTGACTGGAAGTGTGTGGGTTGTGGGCGACCTGTAGTCAACACTGAGATCTGTATGTCAATTCTTTAACTGAGCTTTTAAAAAAAGCCTAACGTGGCCCTCTAAGTCTTATTTTTCCTTTCTAATTGACCTGACAGATAATTTTTTAATCAGTTGTAGTTACAACTCTTTCAGTGCTTCAGCAAGCAGGCAGTTTGTGTATAAATCTTATCTAGAATAGCTGATGCATCTCAGTATTTACACAACCCTTGAAACAGTATGTGTTGGGTCACATAAACAAGAACCTTTCAGCTATCCTGCTCCATTAGCCTCAAGGTCAGTTTAACCTGGCAGCTAAATGAGGCACACAGCTGCTGTGGATCATTCAGGTGGGGCAGAACCACCAGAAGATAGCTTTGATCTCACCAATTAACCCTGTAGTGTGATGGCAGAAGATACATGACTGAGATGTCCCTAAGTGCTATCCATTGTGAGTGCTGCCCAGGGATAAGTACAGAGTTTCTTTAACAATATATCTGTTCAAATAAATCAAGACAGCAACAACAACAAAAAAAATATTTTTCTGAGTCAGGAAATGAAATTACAGTCCATAAAGCATAGACAACTGTTACCAGGTTCCTAAACAAAAACCAAAATGTAGCGTTTTCTTGGTCAGGTATGTGTGTACCTACTTCTGCATATTTTTAAATCTCTTATCAAATGGTGATGGAATGCCTTCATTACCACCGGCAGATATAATCCCTACCATCTTTTTTACTTACTTTTCTCAGTCGGTTGAGGTCATTTCAGTTTGATTCAGCGGCCATTAGTCACACCGCAGATTTACCTTAATGGATGCCAAAGCATATTACTAACCAGTCCAGGTACCTGTCCCATTTCATGGCCTCTCCTCCATATCAGAAAGAGGGGGGTTCATCTTCAAGTAGCAGTCCAAGCATGCATGTACAGTATATTAGTCAGGACCAAGAGTTTTTCCCTTTTTCCTTAGAGGTATGTGGAATACAGCGCAGGAGCACACCCGATGCCATTTCAGCTCCTTTAAATTGCCCTGTTGAGCTAGGGCACCCCGCTGCTGTTTTTCGTCAGCTCCACAGCACGTTGTCTTTGGAATTGCCATTCAGGATGCCAGTACAATGCCCTGACAGTTCCTGTGACTCTGTGTGCTGGGTTCCAAGCTCCCACTCAGGTGTGGGGGATTCTTCCTGCCTTGTGGAGGTACCTGCCCCTAAATGCTTGATCTGTTTTCCTGATAAAGAAAAACAATCCAAATTTAAGTTGCAGAATAGCATGCAATTGAAAGACGTGAGAAGACCTTATCAAGCCCTGTCTTTTGCACTTCGGTGCTGGTAAAAACTCCTCATACCACATTAATCACAGGCGCATCTCTCTTAAGAGAGATACTTTGAAGAGCAGCAGCTTTCCACTGCCATTTCAACTTTAGTCTAGTGTAGCTGAAACTTTCAGAGTAATGCCCTTATTGCAGAGGCTTCTCTTCTTCACCTGCAGAGGCACGTGAAATCTCCAGCACCAGCTCATCTGACAAGGTGACCAGCAGGAGGTAGAACCATCGCACAGTCTAGTTGATATCCTCCATCAATTATCTGTATCTTGCCAGTAGCATTATCACTGTCATTAGCAAGGTTATCCTGCAGCCAGCTGTAATCATAGGTCCTGTCATTCTGCTAATTAGGGTACGGTCTTTAAGAGTATTGGATGCCTTAGGGTCGTTGTGAGCGTGGCTGGTCCGTAAGGGTTCTGAGAAAACCCTTCGGTCTTTAAATGCTCACACCATCTTTTGATTTTACCATTAAAGATAACGAGGAATTTGAAAATACAGATACATCCCCATTGCGCTTCTTTCCATATGCCCTTAAAAGTACTCTTCTGAATATTCTAGAGTCGCTAACATATTGAGATTGCCTCATCTACGTGGCATGCAGAACTTGGAAGAAGGTATCAAACCTTTTGAAAACCTTAGGAAGGTCTAGCTTCTCTTGAATTATCTTTATGTGAAGGATGAAGGTTTTTTTGGTGTGAGGTCAATAGCACAAGGCATTACCTGAGCTTTGAGCTTAAGCTGTGTGTTTAATTGCTGGTTAACGATAGAAATCTAAATGAGTTAAAGTTGTGATGCTGGCTTATTATGAGAAACCACTTAGAAGGTGTAGCTAAAAGCAGGCATTCTTTTTTCATGGCATCTTGCAATTATTTATTTTGCCTGCAACCGGGCTTGGAATTTCCTTATTAATGAGGAACACGTTCTGTCATTATTTGTTGACTCACGTTATGAAATGCAAGCAGGTTGAGAGAGTCTTGGTTTTGATTTAAAATAAGTCAGTTCATCTGGGCAGTAAAAACCAAGAAATGCAAAGAAATTCAGTGAAATGTATTGCAGTGTCTTTGCTCAAATACTCATACAGAATGACAGGGCAGGGTATGCCATGACAGGATCTTGCCTGCTGTCTTTCATCTGGAGTCATGACTTGTAGAGGGAGTTTTTTAAAAATGTAAAGAGGGGTTAGAAGGCAGGCTCCCGCTGTGTTTTAGAAGGATTTGTGCAACTAATTCTATTTCTGTGTTTTTGAAAAATTTTCTCCTATAAATTAGTGTGTTTCATATACTGTACAGAGGGACAGTTTTTGCCTTACATGATGTTTTTGTTGCCTTAGATAACATGTAAACAATTTTTTTTTTGTTGAAGATGTTCATGACAGATGCACAAAGTATGTTCGCAAGTGCAAAGTCACAGACAGCTAAATGGGTAGTTGTATTTGTCTCAAATGGCTGTTCACAGAAGTCACCCGTAAGATGGGACAAAGGATTGCCTGTAGTTTTTTAGGAGAGTTCAGCAAATACAATTGCTATGCATGCGTGTTCCTCCAAGGATCTGTGGTGGTGGCTTTCCTCCTCACACTGTTCAAAGCTGGGGCCAAGGTCGGAAATAATCGTCTACAAAACAGCAGCCAGCATTTAGTGTAAATGGTGAGGCAGAGAGCAGTTAACCGTCTCCCCTTGTCCCCACAGGCTGATTATATTTGCAGAATGGAGAAACTGGATTGGTATGATGAATGTCACAGAAAAGCGTTCTGGAGATGGACAGTGCTGAGGAAATAAACGTAAAGCTTTCACTGAAATTTTAGCAGTAAAATTCCAGCTTTTAGCATGCATCCCAAGAATTTAACATTTCTCTGAGATTTTAGACAAAACTCTTGACAGTGAGGTAAAATGTTTAACTAAAATACAAATGAAAAACCTCTCCTATTCGTGTCAGACTTGTCTGTGAGCTAGTATTTTCCAAAAACCTTTTCAACCGTGATATAAATAAATGTAGCATTAGGCAAGCATTCCCATCGAGCCCCTCCTGTGAGGTGAATTTAGCTTTGGCTTTACCCGAGAGGAAGGTACCAGAAGGATGGAGCAGTGCAGTGCTGCTAGGGTAGGTGTTGCTGGTCTACAGCATTGTCCCTGTCCCGTCTGATTTCCACTACTCAGTTTACGCCTTTCTGAGTATGCAGTTCCTTTCAAGACTAAACCAGGTTCAAATTTAATTTCAGAAAATGCCTCCCTGCCCTCCATCCCACATGTTTCTTTGCGAGGGTGTATTGTATGTCACAGGGTTTCTTCTTAATGTGGATTTCCAGCATGTAGGAAAAGTGTTTCATCATTAAGGGTTTAAAATTTGTAAATGTAGTGTCTGTAGACTCTTAGAAAAATACCTTTTGGGAGGCAGTGGGATGAAAGGAGAGGTAGGAGACAGGTAGAAGCAATTTCTGGAATATGACCTTTTCCCAAGTTTTTGTTTCCTATGAAGATTGCAAAGCAAGCTGGCTTTTTTATGCTCTGACCTGGATTACCATGATGGATTAGGCTTTGCTGTTCTGTGGTGTTAGACTTGATGAAATGCTGCGTGGGAACGTCATGGAGCAGGTGGAGAATGGTTTTAATCCTTCTTGCCATAGTGGTTTATATGGCACTAACAGTATGTAAAAAGCAGACAATTGGGTAGTAGAATGTAAGAAAAACAGCATTTCCTCCGGTCTGAGATAGAGCTTTAATCCAAAAGGCTGCTTCATACACGTTTTTTCCAGCCTTTTGAAATTTTCATGTGCCTAAGGTATTTCTGCACTGGTGACAATGAATTGCTTTGCCCTCATTGATGTGAGAGTGTTAGTAATCTGCCGGGTAGCCATATGGTTCACATTTATTTTAATGTGTCTTTGACATCAGGAGAATAGCTGAGACAGCAGAAGCGAGTGCTTATGTCTTGGAGTTCAGCCAGAAGTGAGATTATTTATGTTTCATAATCAAAGAACTACCAGTTTTCTCGGTAAAAAAATGTTTGAAAAACATGATGGGCTTAAGATGTCATTCCTATCAGGATTTTGTAAAACTAGGAAGCAGGCTTTGCATTTCATAGAGAAATAGAGCTGCAGCGGGATCTCTCCTCATGCAGGGGGGGACTGGATTCTGTTGTGGCCACTGAACACACAGAAGGAAAAGCTCTTTCGGTGATTTCACACTGCTGTAGCTCCACTGCCCAGAGAGCACAATGAGGATGTTCAAAGGTGAACGAAAAGTGCAGATCTATAATGCATTATATGTATGTGAGAGCAGTTCAGGAAAAGTTTGTTTCCGCCTGCCATCACATTATTCCTGTTGCTTGCCTATTTCATCACTTATAATTTATGCATATACAGATGAGACTTGGATGTTTCTCGTGAGGATACACTGGACTGCTGGTGTAAATATTGATTTTCCCCTTTGGAAAATTACTTTTCTTGGGATTTGGGAGTTGGATGGGCCTATGATGACATCTGCTACCAAGATACAAGAAATATATTATGAATAAATACGATAAAACCTGAATTTTTCAAACGTGGAAAGATTTGGGGGGGTTGCGTCTTTCATTTTTCACGTATTTCACAGATAGATAAATAATAGTTATTCTCAGGGGAGAGAGCAGAAAACACAGCATGAGGTGGAGCGGGAAGGGGCACCAGAAGCAGCTGCAGAACGTTGTACCAGCTGTGGGAGGCGGCAGCGGCTGGGGCTGTTGGGTGCAGGTGGCACCTGCCAGTGTCTTCCCTGGACGCCTCTCTGGGCTGGGGACTTCCTAGCTCGGCTGCTTCCCGAGGGTGGGAAGGGCTGGCAGGCTCACCCCCGCGAGCAGAGGCCAGTAGGCATCTCCTCTGCTTCTTCTAGCTTTCCACTCCGCTTTGAAAATACCCTGCTGTGGGGTAGGGAGAGGAAGGAAGGGTGCACAATTTCAGAAGTTACAGAGCTGCTGAACAACCTGTGGAAAATGAGCTAGTAATAAAATCCTTCAGTCTCCCAATAATACATAAAATGAAAAATAAATTTTATTTGCAGTACAGAAGGTAAGTGCAAAAAATCTTATAATTATGAGCCTGTTGGTAGGAATAAAGTGGTGGCAACCATTATTTGAAACTAACTGAGCAGCAGAACTTGGTGGTTTCTTCCATGTAACTACAACACTGAGGAGACAGCTTCTAACCATAGTATTCTAGTTACATTAAAATGTATTATGAAAATCTTGACACTGATTTGTTACAAATCTGTATATTGCTACATCTTTCTTCACCCTTGTCTATTCACACATTCCTCTAGACATATATTTAAACTTTCCTGCCATATAAATTGCTTATTTCTGTTTTATTAACTGTTGATGAACAAAGGCCCTTCTTTATTCTCTAACCTCACATGGCTCTCATTTTTCTTACCTTCTTCATTGAGGAGTCTTTTTCCAAACCCAGAAAGTATTTCCTCACTTGCTATGTTTGTTTGGTGACAGAATTCCAGCACAGGTCAATGCTTCATACAACGTACTTTAGCCAGGATGAATCTGACGGGGAAGGTTTATTGTCAAACTGCTATTCATAGTATTTGCCCTTCTCCCATTAATCATCATTGTGACGGAGATTTATGTGACACAGCAGCCTAAGTGAGAAAGAACAGCAGCCATGGAAGCTATTTTACAGAACAGTTTTATTTTTTAAGGCTGTTGTTATTTTCATGATAGCTGTATTTTTTTTTTACATTGATACATTCTTCAGTTTTGACTTTAAAGTTTTATTTTTAGAGTATCTTTGAAAAATGCATTAGTGGGGCCTGCCTCCTGTTTCATGCAGACATATGGGATGCACTGTGTCTGGAAAAATCCATTTAATGCACTTGATCAAGTACCTATAAGCTTAAAAAAAAAAAAGAAATCTAAGGAACGCTTAGTCTTTCTGGAAAAGGATCCATAAACCATCTTGTATGCCATTACTGTTAGCCACTGGGAAATAGAAGTTGTACTTTTGATAAATAAAATGTTACCATTTTAAATTGCAACCATTTTAATAAAAATTATAGTAACAAAAGTTATGACTTAGTCCCCTGATGTAGGAGATGGTCCTCAGCTATGTGTGTAATTTACCACCTGTGGGAACAACCATAATGATGTTTGTGTATTTATTCTGGTTTTAGTCTTTTGACAGTTGATCTCCCTGTGTCTGGTAAACCACACGTTGGGTATGACAGGCTTACCAAGTCAAGTACTAATCTGTGTAATTTGGAGAGGTGGTGGTGTGGGGAGGTGGTAATGTGTAGAAAAAGGTCGTCTGGAATTAGACAAAGCTTGTTTCATGTCACTGTGCAGCCTTATGAATAAACCAGTGAAATCTCAATTTCTTGAATGACTGCTGAACAATTATCTCTATTCTGTACTATGGTTGATGACTGAAAAAGGACCTTACTGAAAACTGAAGCGCTCTAATAAAAAAAAACTTGCTGTCTAGTGTTTAGACATCCCACTATTCTGCAGGTCTCTGGCTCGCCACACAGGTGTTCTTAAATTTTGGAAACCTTAGACATTCCTTGTATGTTCAATAGCCAGAGAAGTGCATAAACCAGGCATAAAGAGAAATGGCAGAAATGTCATATGTAGTCATGAAATAAATTAGAACTGCTGTGGATAAAGAGAATTGTTATGAGGGAGGTTAATAACCGAGAAAAAGATGAATAAACACATCCTACTGTGTATGTGTGCAGGCATGTCGTGAACGAAGATAGCAAAAGCAACAAAGAGCAGGTTGCGTTTCCAGGATGTGTTAACCATGTTTGGGTTAAACAATTGTTTGCTATTAAAAGTTTTCCTTTAATTCTTTTGGCCTCACCTTTAGGAATTTTGTTCGCAGACAGTTGCCAGTTTTGCCGTACATGTGGTGCGGTGGCTGTTAGCTCGGGTCCAGTGCTGCACGGGTGGGGCTGTGCTGTGCCGGATACAGCCCCGAATCTGCAGCAGCTGCTTCTGCATGGCGAGGAGCTTATACATCTGCAGGACCTGGCTTGACTCCCTGAGGAGGCAGGCCAGTTGCAAGCAGGTTATTAACTTGGGCTCTGCTCTGCTAAACCCAGAAACTGGGCCACTCAAATGTCAAATGCTAAAAATCAAAATTTCAGCGGTTGATATTAGTTCAGATGAGGAATTTTGACAGTGCTGTTTGAAGATAGCTATGTCTGAAGACCTTGTTCAGTTATAGTGACCTTTCCTGAGAGAGAGTTCTGTAGCGGTAATTCTGTTCCTAACAGTGTCATCTTTCCCTCTGATAACAGATATATTTTATGCATTACAGTACTTATGTATCTGTCAGAAATATTTAATTCCATATAATCTTGAAACATGGAACTAAAAAGTATATTAATTGTCTAAATACATGAGAATGGAGTATTTTTTTCCTTCCATGGAATATATCAGACTTGTAGTATATAAATGTGTTAAAGATCACGTGTGATCCATAGGACAGTTTTAGGTGGTGATGAATATTCCTAGTCCTTCTGGCATCCTTGCTCATCATGAACTGCTAGACCCGAGATGGTGGCGTTTGTTTTCAAAAACCACCTTCTAGTTCCTGTTGACAGCGTGCGTCCAGCAGCTGCTAGAAGAACACATCTCTGCCTAGCAGACTCTGCCTGGAGTCGGTATCGCCCTTCTTGCGCAGAACAGATGATGGGGGCATCCGCTGATACCACTTGTTGCACAGGCAGATGGCATGTAAATACTTTTTTGAGACTGGCCGAGCAGGGAAGCCGTTACTAGATCTCTTCTGGAAAAGTGTGGCATTTACACTCTCTTTGGATAAATGTTTAGGTTACAAGCTTTTGCTTCCCTGCAAACCCTTTGAAACTGCCTCCAAAGAGGCACGCGAGCCTTGCACAATCTGTGTCCCTCATTCTGAAAGGAGCCTGCTAATTGATTAATGTCAGTAAACTTTGGGCATATGTTCGTGCTTTCCAATATATCAGAAAATACGTATTTTGTATATCCTTCTGTTCTGTCTGCTCTGTCTCGAGTTAAGCAGTGTCCTTAGCAGTAATTACAACTGATTTGAATGTACTATGTGTACACAAAATAACATATGCCTCTGACTCTTGATAAGATGATCTGAGAATCTGACTTCTGGTTGGCTTCAAGCAAAAGGACTGAATGAGTTATAGAGCACTTTGTCCCTGAGGTTGGAAAATGTTCAACATTTCCATTCAATATCTAATAATAATTTTTAGTAAAGCAAGAACATGGTGCCTTTGCGGTGCCGACTGTGATTCCTTTCGTGTCCTTAGTTACTGAGGTGGTTGCAGTTCTCCAGTCCCCTCACTGACATCTCTAATCTATGCTTTTGGGTAATCAAATAAAATCCTGTAATCTTTTGCAGTTCCTGCCTGATCTGTTCTTGTAAACAACATTCTCATACATATGAATATATTCTGACTACTTCCTAGCAGTACCATAGAAGAGATGACTAGAGAGTTACTCACAGAGCCTTAGCTCTTCCCTTTAATGAGCTCTTGGGTGAGACAGAAGCAAACCCAAAAGATAGGATGTGTTTCAGAAAAAAAAAAAAAAACAGGTATAATCTGAGGGCTCTGAATGTTTACATGCTTGTTTGCTTATACAGATCATCATATAATTTGTCTGACTTGGACCTATAAGGTTAATAAAACCATAACTTTAATGACATTTACTACAAATGCATGTCAACTCTCACGCGGTCTTCAATGCAGTTGTATAGTGCTGGATTGATAGTGCTGGTGGTGTTGCAGTTACAGTATGCCAGCATTTTCGTGAAGTTCAGCTTAATTCGACTTTAACACGGTTTTTGTCAGTGATACATTAAAAAAACCCAAACAAACAGCTTTGGTGGTGTGGCATTGATAATTTCATTACTAAAAGTGGTAAGAACTGTAAAAAAGTTGAAGAGATGCATTAATGGGTTCTTTAAAGACAGCTCATGACAACTACAGTCTTACAGAGAGACTGCTGACCAAAGTTTTGGGCATAAACGTGTGGCAATGTATGAAATTCATGTTGTAAATTTGGCAGCACACACATGGGCACCCCCAGCCGTCCCCCAAAATCCACATAGTGGAAAAGCTTATTCAGGTAATCTAGTTTTTATCATAGATGACATTCTTTTTTTTCAGCTGGAAGTAATTAGACTGCAGAGTCTTCTGCCTAGCTTCATTTAACTATTAATATTAGTGTGTAACGTGTGAATAAAACTTAAGGTTGATTTCTTTTATGTATAGAAAGTAGTATGAAAGTAGTATCTCTTCCATAAAGAGATTGACAGACTTAAAAAAACGGAAGCACTTTTATTGCAGCATTTGGTATTCCTGCCAGTAAGCAGCCATGTCAGGAGTTCCATAGCTAAGATCTAAAACAAATTACTATAAATGTAGACTTTATGTGGTAGATACTGGGGATTACAGATGAAGATTCGAAGGCATTCACTAGCTTGTGCAATTTACAGACACAATTACCTTTTATTTCCTCATGAAGCATATATATATTTTTTTTAAGATTAACCTTCTATCTTTTCTTTCCTTTAATATTTTACTGTAGTTTTATCTCTCATTGCATTTGTGGCTGTTTCTTTCACTTGGTAAAAAAGCTGCTTACCCTTCAGTAGCTGTCAATATTTCTTCCAAAATAGAGGCAAGATCCAGTTGAGATCCAAATAACATCAATACTGTTTTATCACAAATTGGATACATCCCAGAGTGGTTTAGACACCTCCTTCAGCAGAAGCAGGATTTTTTAATATGCACTTTCTTGTGTGTAAGAGCATATAGGCAGTGCAGGTTCCGACTCAGTATTTGCTTTCATGCTAAATTGAAAGAGAATGTTACAATATCAAAATTACCCCATCTTCTAAACTCTAAAAACTTGGTTTTATTAAAGATAGTTTTGTTTTGAAACTGTGGTATATACGAAAAAGAACAGTACATTAAAACATTATTTAATATAATGCAAAATTGACACACCTCTATCAACTAGTCTCTTTTAACGAAGTAACGCTCTTCCTCAACTAAAAGCTTCCTATAAATATTTTTGACAGGCTCTGTTGATGTGAGATTTGCTTAAACTTGGATGTAAGTTTAAACATGCCTAATGTAACAGAACTTGTCTTTTGATTCCTCTGTGTACATCCTACACCTTTTTTGGAACATCCTTCACTGAAGGCATGCAAGTGAATATAAGACCTGAGCTTATTTATCTGTTTTATATTTATAATCTAACATACCTGCAGCATGTCTGGAGAAGTGCCTGTTATTTATATAATAAACCATACTTTTAGCTGCTTATCAGTATTTAGGAAAAAAAATACTATTACAGTATTTTACTGAGCCCCAAACAGTTTTATCATTATGTCAGTAGGGCATACTGTCTGTAATTTGGTTACAGGACCATATTTTCTAATACACTTGTTTTTCATATAGTTAGGTAGAGTATGCTATTTTCTTGACTGAATTACTCCATGTACAAGTTTGGGGTTTTTACATTTGAGGTGATTAATGTTTCACTACATAATAATATTAGAGAATGAACTGTATTGTAACTGTGACAATAAGCCAGACCTGTTATGAAACAAAGGCTTAAGGCCAAGTGCTTCCAATCTCTAGAGACAGTGCAGTTTCGGATTAGCAGTGTACATCATGTTGCTCTTACTGCTTTTATAGAATGGTTCCAAGTCTTTCGAGAGTGGTCAGGCACCTTTTAAATCATTTTACTGTCTGAATTCTGGCAGTTAGGTCTCTTTTTCGCACCTGCCCAATTGTTGCCTGTAAACTGCAAAGCAATGACTGATTATCTCCGTTCTCAACATCCTATTGCCATTTTGCAATAAATCAACTAAATCAGGCTGTTCATCTTAAAAATCAAGGAGTGTCTCTTACCTTTCTCTAGCAATTGTGTGTCTTTTTTTTTTCCTCTAAAGGCTCACCACTGTTACCAGTGAGAAACAATAGATCAGTATTGTTGCAAGGAGTTATTAAATGTCTGTAGAAAAAAGAACAATATGTAAGAGTTAAAATTTGGCATTTGTTTTTAAACAAATCCATTTCATATGATACCGTATATGTGTATAAGAAAAACTGAGCACAAGTGTGAGGGGAATCAGAAAAGAATGAGAAAAGACTAGATTTAATTTTTTGTCAAAATTCTACACATTAGAGTATATATATGTATACACACACGCACGCACGTGCGTGCGCATTCAGTGGATGGCAGCAGAAAGAAGGATGAAGGTAAAGAAAAAGGAAGCGGTTCTGATTGTTAATCAGCATTATTCCTGTATTATTCTGTGGTGGTGGTGGTGATGATACACATTTCTGAGACAGCCTGAAACACTAAACATATTACCTTTATAGTTGTTACAACACTAATTTCTCACATTTTCATTTGTAAGAGATAGGAATCTTTTCTGCCAATGTGATCCGATGCTTTAAAGATGTAGTTACAGATGTCTACAGCTAAGCCTTGCGATAGAACAGTAACAGTGTGTACAGACCTGTGAGAGACATGGGTCTGCTGTTCTCACTGCTGTCATACGCAGCGTTGTTCTGTTCACAGGGTTTTGAAGAGGAGCAAGTCAGAGGATCACTGGCTTTGAGGTGACACTGTGCAAGAAGTTCCTTTTGCTGGGATTTATTTGCTTCCTTGGTAAAAGGATAAAATATAATGCGATGGGAAAACACAACTGTCCTGGCCAAGAATTTCACTTCTAAAGTACACAATAGTGTTCACGATTGTAGCAGTTTGTAATGGCTTCTAGGTTTGCATATACAGTAAATATTTCTAATGTTATCTACTCATTTAGACTGCACACCTCTGAACTTTAGTGTGTACGTAGGTATTGTTAAGGTAAATGGAACTACACAAGTGACGAATTTGCTGCACGTTATCATTCATATTGTAATGTGCATCTGTTCTAGCTTCTTCAATCCTGAAGAGAGAGAAGCGGAAGAGAACAAAAAATGTCCATTTTAACTGTGTTACGGTGTATTACTTCACGAGAAGGCAAGGCTTCACCAGTGTTCCCAGCCAAGGGGGAAGCACCCTGGGAATGTCTACTCGCCACAACAGTGTGCGCCAGTACACACTCGGAGAGTTTGCGATGGAACAGGAGAGGCTTCACCGAGAGATGTTAAGAGAGCATCTAAGGGAGGAAAAACTCAATTCTCTAAAATTAAAGGTAAAAATTATTCAAGACACTGATCCCTGCCTTATTTATTTAAATAAGCAGTGTCAGAGCTATACATGCCCAACATGTGTGTTTTAAACAAAACCATTTCCTTTGTATCATTCCGTTTTCAATTCAGAGTGGCATTTTTCTTTTCTTTTTTTGTTTTATTTTACTGAAGACATATTTTTGTTCAGTATTACCAAGTGCTGCTGTAGCTTTTATTGATGCGTACCTCAAAGTGCTTTGCAGGGAGGTGGTTGTTTACTCTCTGTTTTCTACAGAGAGGAAAACAAAGGCAGAGGGTGGTGGAAGGTAGCCTTGAACAGGGTGTCCAGCAGAAGTCTGGAAGTGCCCGGAAGAGAATGAGCCTTCTGAGCCCTTGCACAATGCCCTATTAGACAAGGGAATGGTGACATCCTAAGTACAGAAAGCGAAATAGCTTATTTTCATGGCCAACTTGAGCAAATTTGGCAAAAAGTAAGAAACAGTAATACTAAATATGTTTTCTTTTTTCAGGGTACCAATTTCTACGATCGTGTGTCTTTAATATTATACCAAAGGATGTCTGTGTTAAGGAAGAAATGTGTCAGACAAATTAACTGGCTGTATCAGCATAGCTATTGAGAACAGATCCTGGCTACAGTTTTGAAGATGTCTTTTTAAAAACAGCATAGGAGAGGAAAGAAACGGTACTTGAGTAGAGGAGAATAGAGATGGGGATTGTGTTCTTGGAAGTGTCCCTTCTGCCTCTTTAAAACTGGTGGCAAAACTTCTGGTTTTATTATGTTTTTGTAGCGGATCAAACGCTTCCTGTAAAATGGCTTGTGTTATATGTATTTTGGGCTCTTTTTCAGATGAATCCTGTAATTAAAAGTGAACAGTACTTAAGAATTGTAACCAAACTGCTGTGCTCCCTAGCCCCTTCTTTCATGATATTCTATCTCTGTTTCAGATACTACTACAGTTAGTTGCCCAGAGCAAACTGGCACCCTCCAAGTTTTAAGAAATGCCTTTCAGCATTTTTCCCATAGAATGAACTATGTTCATGAGTTCTATGTCTGAATTCCTGAAGAAGTGTATATGACCTTTATTACTGTAATTCCTTTTTTCAGTCTCCTAATTGTTTTTTATTGGAATAGCTAAATAGATTCTTAAACAGTCATAAAATTTGAACTGTTGTAATGAAAACAAACATAAAACCGTGCAGGACAAAGGCAAATTTAAGATGGCTATTTAGACAGGTTTGAAACCAAAGGCTAGAGTGTTAGTGACTTACCACTAGGCAGAGATTATATCTCTAAACATCTCACATCACAGGATCTTCAGAGCATCAAGTGTGAATTGAGCTGTGTCAGTGTAACCAATCAGTGCAACCAATGTGTAAATCCCTTGGCTTGACTTCCAGGAATCGGCTTAAAGAGAGGAATCCCCAGTGGAGTGAGTAAAGAATAGTAAGGCATGCAAATGTTTCACGTTTCCTTTTCTTTTTATAGCTAGGAAGTACATCAAGAAAAATCACAGGTCCTATTTACCGCTAAAGATTGTATGAGGCCTTTTAGCTTTCATCTGTATGGAGTAGAGATTGGCTTGAGTAATTCTCTTGACTGGGATGGATCTCCTTTCTTCATTAACTTACTTAACTCCAGCCCACTCTTTTTTTGGGACGTAGACTCTACTTTCTGCTCCTCTTCCAAATACAACGTGTTCTTCCATCTCCCCAGTCGCTTGTTTGAGTGGATGGTAATCTTTACTGTGACTGTTAAGTTCCTGCAAAATCTCTTCATAAGTATTCAGTGAATAACAAAAGCCCGATTTGCATTCCTCCCTCTGTCCTAATTTTAATTGTTTCCTTTTACCAAATAGAGAAGTCCTTTCCCCCTGCACTTAATTTAGCAGTGGTGGGAGTCTTTCTTCACTGATCCTCAGCAGTTGATGTGGAAATAATTTACTAGCATGTTTTGAGACTGGTAAGCTGACTCCAGAGTTTCCATTCAGATACTAAGAAACTGTGGTTAGGTCTTCAGAATCCTGCGAGTGGCTTAAAAATTGTAGCATCTTACTAGTGTTAAATCTTTTGCTAGAGTAAAGTAATTCACTCTAGACCATATATAAAAACATAGGGAGCAGAAAACTTCCTTTTTGAACTAGATCATTAAACTCTAAGCTGAGTTGCATCTCTGATTATACACTTGGGATAAAAAATAAAAGAAAACCCCACTTTCCCTCCCAAAAGCAAATCCAGGACTCACTGAATTATAGTGAAGAATCACAGTAAAGCACTGAGCATGTTTTATTTGCTTAAGGCAACTGGGCCTTGCTGATTTCCCATTACAGGGATGGGAGAGCTGCTGGGTCATTCACATGGTTTCTAAATGAACACAAAAAGGAGACGCTGTAGAGTTCTAAGGCAACAATAACAGGGATTATGATCTTTAACGAACATGTACTAATCAGGATTTTCATCTAAATTACTGTACATCTGCACAGAAAAACGAAGAAAATGAGAAAATGAAGTAGGGCAAAGTTTGCTCAAAAAGGTTTTTCTGTTTGAAAACCATTATGCAAACATTTTCAGTGTGGTTTTTAATTTCGGTTTCCCTGTTTTAATTTTTTGCATTGGATTAAAATATGGAAGTCTGTAGGTAGCAAGCGTTCTGTCTTGTACAGTTTGTTAAAAAAAATACAAACACAGGAATATGTTGGAATTGAGTCTCCATAATATTAGATACTGTTTATTATTTTACTTGCTAGCTGTTTATTATTTTACTTGCTAAAAGCAAAGAGCCAAATAAGAAACTTCTCTTAATTAAAAGCAGATAAAGATTTTACAATCATCTTCAAGTCACTTTAGCCATTTAGCACCAGCAGTTTGGTGTAAACACTGCTGACAGTGGCATAAACACTTCTTAGCAGCAGAGTGTGAAAATTCTAATGGCAATCTGGACATAAAAGCCATCTTGTCAAGATGAAAGGCACAAGGTAGGCTTTACTTTAATATGTTGTCATTTGAGAAAACATTATGAGTAAGCACAATAAATTAGATGGAAGAGTCCTTATTGCTTACTCATAACGTCTCCTCAAATTAAGATCTATTAAAATGATTAGCATGACCCTAGTGATGTTAAGGCTTCTGGGTCTATGGACACAGTTGGTTTCCTGTGTGGGGAAATTGTAAGGAATAATTTCCAGCTAGGGCAGGCAAAGGTGTCTAACCTAAATTTTTCATGTTTTGGAGAGTTGAAGTGAATTTCACCCAAAGGCGTCACATATTCATTGGCCCTTGCCTTTTTTCTGTTGTTATGACATTAACCTTTAGCTTTATGAGAGAAATTTTACTCATCTACATATCAAGTTTAATTCAGATGAGCAATATTATGACAATCAAGAGAACTTAATGTTCCCCTGAAGTTCTGTATTGGAAAATGTGTTTGATGGTTCTTGATAATCTTTCTCCCTCTGTAGTTACCCAATTACTTGTTTGAGAAATGTTCAAATCTTTCATTTTATTAGTTCCTTTGTGCTTTGTGTGACAAAATTGAGAAGAAAAAAAAAAATCAGAGGAGACAACAAGGAAGTCATCCAGCAAAGGAGTCAGGAGCTAAGGTGCTTTGAAATGGCGAACTGCTGTCTAATCCCACTTGATGCCCAGGCATTTGAATTCACAGGCTGCTGGATGCATCCAGCACGTGACTGGAATCCATTCCTGAATGCTCTGCGCTGTGTAGCAAGGCAGTTCAGATTTGCAGGAGAAGCAGGAGAAATACATGACAGGTCCGGTATGGTACTATAGGTGCCTTTGTAAGCTGAGCAGTTACAGCATTCACCTCATGGGTAAGAGCCCTGAAACTTAATTTTTATTAAATAGTAATTGAGTAAATTACTAAAATGATTACAGAAGCAAGGATTAGAATTCTTCCCCTTCCCCAGTTTCAAACTTAAATTCTGATAGGCAATGAAATAACAGTGATCTGCTTAAGGAGTGGTTTGACCCTTGTGTATTTAAAACTAGAGAAATCAGAATTCTTAGGTATGTCATTCTCCTATTATATAAAAAAAAAAAAAAAAAAAGCAAAGAACCATAAATACACTGTACTTAGTTGTACCTAGCTAACAAAAAGTGAAAAATTTTAAAAAAAAAATGAAGGATGCCGTTCTGGATTTGAATATTCAGGCTGAGTTGCTTGTACAGCGGAGTGTTCCCTCCCACTAGCTTCAGACAGCTAATTCGAGATGTATTTAATTACTCTGTGGATTTACCTGTCTCTCACTGTAGATTATACAGAAAAAAGATGACTTCTAATGTTGTCTTTCCTACCTTACTGAACCTACATTGAAATACCTGGTGTAAATAATCTCTCCATTGCCCCAGGGCCAGGCAGAACTGATTAAGGAGCTATTACCCCCTTTTCCTAGCCACCGTACAGTGAGTGAGTAATAGAAAATAGAGTAAGAAAACAATCTGAAGGAAGTTTGAGAGGACATTTTGAAAATGCCTGTGTTTAAGATGAAGAAAGAGTTGGAAGTGTATGCACATAAAGGGATTTGAATGTTACAGGGATAACAGACATGGTAAGTAAACTGAAACGTGAAATAAAATGAAGGCACTAAACTTTGAAGGCTGCAGTTATGGAGAAAGATTGAGAATACACTGAAAAGAGAAGGAAACAATAATGCCTCTAACGCGGAGTTGTGGAAGTGGCAGAACGCCTCTGCATGAACTGAATACGCTGCTGAATTGCTAAGAAAGGATGATCACTGATCCCAGGGGAATTTTTCTTTGTGCAGTTGCAATGTCCACACGTACACAGGACTACCAGTCATGACACTGAGACTCTTCTTCAAAGGGAAGAGTATTGCTTTTAACCTGACTCTACAAGTCAGGAATAATCAAGGTTTTTTCTGTGATTGTCTTACACAGTTGTTACAAGCACAAAACTGCAATTCCAGAAAAGAGGAAGCAGTCAGTAGTTCACTGTCAAGTAATTCAGTAGTGCCATAAATGACAGTTACAGTCCAAAAGATTGTGGAAAGGACAAACTGTTAATATAAATGGGAAAATGAAACAGTTGGCAATATAATAAAAGCGGAAATAGTGGAATGAGTAAGATTCAGGACTGCTGTCTTACACATAAGAAGCGTAGCTAGATAGAGATGACAGGATTTAGTAGCAGAAAAAAGGGGAGTTAGCTTTACAGTGATAATTGTTAAATGTCTAAACATTGACATGAACAAGGAACAGGCAACGGTAGTTATACGATTTCAGTATTTTATCTGTATGTAAAGCTGGTGCCTAAAAATTTATTTGGGATAACAGGCCAAGCTGAAATTTTCTGCAATAAGGCAAAACAGAGAAAGAATTTGAATGGCTATTTTTCTATAGGTAAGAAGCATTCAAATTACATTCACTGGGGGCCATGTTTCTGAGGTCATGGTGATGCCCATGATGAAACTGTTAATGCAAATGACACTTGAGACTTCACCGGCGTATAATTATCACGTAGTTGCATCATGTTTTATTTACAAAAGTATGAGACAGGTGCTTGGCTAGTGTAAATTGGCAGCCTCATTAATTGAGAACATTACATAGAGCGGGATGAACACTGGGAATCTTGCTTTTTTGTTTTTCCATTGTAAGCAAAATTATTTCATAGAACAATAATACAAGAAAAGAGATTTATTATTTGACTAAATAGCAAACGTAAAGCAAGTGCAGTTATGTAGTACGATGCTCTGAGTAACTTGGGATTGAGAAAATACGTTTTTTGTAGTGAGTGTCATCATCTCTGAACTTTTTTTTACTATTTGATATTCTTTTGATTCTCAAGCAGTTTTCTCTGTACAAGAACTTTTATAAACCCTTTAGTTGTGTTATCTGGTGGATATAACCAGTGAGCTCTATCATGGATGGAAAAAATTAACCTTCCTTCAGTGCAGAAATTTTTTTTTCTTTTCTCCTTGAATATATACACCCCTTTCTATATGAGATGAGTTACAGGAGTGTGGTACAGAAGTGTGCTATGTTATGAAAGTGGCCCTGGATGTTTGTGCTTGATGCTCATGGCCATTTAATTTTGAAAGAATTTTTGAAAGGTTTGAGAGCTAGGCGACACGTAGGTAATAATATAGTGCTAGGATACCTGTATCTATAGAGGCTCAAAAATTCATATCCCTAGGAGAGGAGCATGAATCCTCTAAAGCCTTTCTCAAGATCTTCCACAAGAGGTTAACAGTTTATTTCCTTTTTCCCTAAGTTCATTCATTCATTAACTACCTAAGAATAATCTGGACTGGTTAGTGAAGTACTAAAATGGGTGACAACACGAAGCTAAACGGGTTATTTTCAGGACCACAGCGGACTAGAAGGAACTTCAGAAGAGCTGTATGCATCAGCGCTATGAAATACATTGCAAATAAACATGAAGTAATGTAGGTAGAAAGGGGCAAAAATTAAGTGACCTCCAGGCCTAAAGTTGTCAACTCAAGGAGCAAATATAGGCATCTGCCCAGATGATTAAGTGGAAATACTGCTTTGTGACCTCAGCTGTACAAACATCAAACTTGTCAGGCTAAAGAGGAAGAGCATAGTGAATAGGACATAAAATACACCATTTTACAGATCTGTGATGCATTGTTATCTGAAACAGTGTTGGCGGTATAATTACTATCTCAAAAGGGATATTGAACACTTTCAAAGAGCCCAGGGACAGGAACTAGAATCAATTAAGCGCTCAGAAAGTATTTTATGAAACAATATAGAAAAGACTAGAATTTTAGAAAGGCGTGAGATCTGGCAGACAATGACAAATGGTAAAGGACATAAAGAACATATAAGAAATTAGGAATTTAGAAAAAAATACATAAGCTTCATGACAAACGTGAAACTAAAAATGTGTATTTAATTCAAATGTTAAATGTGAAAGAACTGCCTTTTCACCCCATCTGAAATCATATTCTGGAACTTCCAGGCAGTCGTGCAGCATTTTTACATACAGCTTTCCACATTCATAATGCATTACACATATTTACATCTATGACGTATATATGTGTGTGTGAGTATAGTTTAAGGACTTTGTTAATTGTTCTATGCAACAGATGACAAAGAACGGTACAGTGGAATCTGAAGAAGCTAATACGCTGACGCTGGATGACATTTCTGATGATGATATTGATCTGGACAACACCGAAGTAGATGAGTACTTCTTTCTACAACCCCTGCCGACAAAAAAGCGAAGGGCATTGCTGCGAGCTTCTGGAGTGAAGAAGATTGATGTGGAAGAAAAACACGAGCTGCGGGCCATCCGCCTGTCCAGAGAGGACTGTGGCTGCGACTGCCGTGTGTTCTGTGATCCAGAAACTTGCACTTGCAGTCTTGCAGGCATAAAATGTCAGGTAAGCGTCTATATTATTGTCGTTAAATAACTATCAAGGGGAGGGGGTGTGTGCGCGCACACGTGTGTACGTTTTGTTGTGGAAGTTATAACTACTGGAAATTAATTAAGTTAATTATTAAATGATAACACTTGTGGATCTCAAACCATTTTTTAAGGCCCAGGTGTAAGAGTATATAGTGTGCAATACAATCTCCTTAAACATCTTTATTTTGTGCTTGGTTTAGGCACATACGTTGTTTAGGGGTTTGGGTTTTGTGGGGTTTTTTTGTTCTTTCTTACACAAATATTCTGCTCCTCGTATTCCTCTTTGGCCTTTATCTAAATGTGCAGATGCAGACAACAGAAGAATCGGTAGCCTGCAGATTTCAGAAGGGATATTACCTTTCATTTTAGAGACAATTCGCATACTGTCCAAATGTGAATTATAGTCCAAACTCAGTGAGAAACAAGAAATGAAACTCTGTGGTACCGTCCTTTATTTAACATGCATGATACTTAAAATGCATGCATGACAAATTTGCATGTAGGCAATAAAAAAATACATCTGCTAATAATATAGCAGGTAGGTTTTCCTCTGCAGATTGAAAAGGTATTTCATATTGTACATTTACATAGTGTCCTGGGCACAGCTGTAACTGTCCCAAAATGTTCCCTAAAAGATGTTTCCACTAATTCTCCTGAGTCGCTGTTATGCAGCTGAGTTGATTTCTTCCTGAATGCATTTTTCATCATTTCTTAAATTCAAGCTAAACTTTCTCTGCTATTCTAAATTATATATTCCCTTTGCTGTTGCTGTTTTCATCTTCACATGCGGGGAAGATGTACTAGATTGTGTTACATGGTTCTCCTCTGCATCATATTTGATGTTGAAGTATTGTAGTGTAGATGAAAATCATAGACCTTAAGGTATCTAATTGAACTGTCTGACTTGTGGACTCAGTCACATTTTTAGAAATTTAAGATGGCTATTATTAGACATGTAAGTTCTGCCCACAGTCTGTTGAGCTTGCTTACAATATTGCATCTACAGTTGACTGGAATATCTTTTAAAATGTACTTGAGTTTTTATTCCTACTTTCTATGGTCAGGTGTCCCCACTGGCAACTTCATAAAGGTTTTTATATGTAATTCATTTTGTTTCAATAGGTTTCTAGTTTCCATGATTTTTAGCAAATATTAAGACTCTTTCTGGTAATGCTTTTGCCTGGATTTGAGTACAACATGATGTAAAGCTGTAGCAGATCCATGAATAGAAAAAAACCTATTTTTTTGTTCCACTGTGCAACGCTTTCACCCATGGAACGGAAACTTATTTTTCCTACTCTGCAACACTGTTGTGTGTATGGGTCCCTTACTGTTCCTGTCAGTAGTGCTAAATTCCAGGGCTAACCCTCTGAATTATTGTTAGCTTTGACTATTCTTACAGGTACTTCTCAAGGTGAATCCCACTTCACTATTGTATTTCTCTAGGCTGTCTAGGTTCTGTCTTATCACCAGGCTTATGCTACGTATTGTTAATCTGTATTCTTTTTTTTAAAAGGTGGATCGTATGTCTTTTCCATGCGGTTGCACTAAAGAAGGGTGTAGCAATACAGCAGGTAGAATTGAATTTAATCCTATCCGTGTACGGACTCACTTTTTGCACACAATAATGAAACTTGAATTGGAGAAAAATAGAGAGCAGCAAGTTCCGGCACTAAATGGCTGCCACAGTGAGATAAGTGCACACGCTAGTTCTATGAGTCCAGGACCCCATCCGGTTGAATATTCAATTGCAGAAAATTTTGAGATTGAAACCGAACCCCCGGCTGCGGTTATGCATTCTCAGTCAGCCGAGGACTTGGACTGCCCAGGGGAAGAGGAGGAAGAGGAAGATGGGAGTAGCTTTTGTAGTGGAGTTACAGATTCTAGCACACAGAGTTTAGCCCCTAGTGAATCAGATGATGATGAAGAGGAAGAGGAAGATGAGGAGGAAGATGAGGAGGAAGAAAAAGCAGATGATTTTGTAGAAGGCATGGGCTCCCATGCTGATATGGTGCCTCTTCCTTCTGTCCTTTGCTACTCTGATGGAACTGCTGTGCATGAAAACCACTCTAAAAATGCCTCATACTATACTAACTCTTCAAATCTGTATTACCAAATAGAGAACCATGTTGCTGGCACGGCTAACCAGATCGGTGAGACTTACTCAGAAAGGGATGCTGTCAAGAACGGTAGTCTTTCTCTGGTGCCTTACAACATGACTTCAGAACAGTTTGTTGACTACACACGGCAATCAGAGGAAACTTTTAGCAGCCCTCATTACCCTTCTGCAAACCCCTCAGTGATTGTTTGCTGCTCATCTTCTGAAGGTGATAGCAGTGCTCCATGTAACAGTTTATACACTGAGCATAGGCCAAGTCACCCTCAAGTGGAATTTCACTCATACTTGAAAGGTCCTTCTCAAGATGGCTTTGTTTCAGCTTTGAATGGCGACAGTCGTGTACAAGAGCACCCTGCTGAGAATTCACTAAACCTCCCAGAAAAGAGCAGACTGCACGAAGAGTGCATCAAATCACCAGTGGTAGAAACGGTACCTGTTTAATATTAAAATTATTTTAGGACTGACTTCCTGTATTAAAATGCACTCACACTGGATTTCCTAGAATCTTACTTTTTTAAGAGGTAGACGACACTTGGACTATAGTCAATGTTCCAGACACATTTTGTTTTCTCAAGCTACACTGGCAGTGGTATTGCACAAAACCAGTTCTTGTAAAGATTTAAATAAAAATAATCAAACTGTCTTTTGATAAAAATAAAACGTGTAAGTAAAATACACACCCAACATATTTCAAAGTAGCCTACCTATCAAAGTATGTGAAACCTGCCAAGCTATCTGAATCAAAGGTTCGTTTTTGATTGTCGGGCCTGTGCAAGATTGTTAAAAATGATACTTTGAAATAATCATGTTTAGAGTCCTAATTTTCAACATATCTGAAAAGATGGTAAGTTTAATGTGAAAGTAACTACTGTACAAAAAAGTTTTAATTGTTCTGTACTGTATGTATTTTATTTATGGTAGTTTAGTACTCATGTTTCGATAAACATGAACAGCATGTTCATTTGAGCAGAAGATCCATAGCTAGTTACAAAGAGCATGTCCACTTTTCATCTGGAGTACCATGTATTCTTTTTTTTAAAAAAAAAAAAAAAAAAACCAATACATTTCTGGTAAATTATCTTGAAATGCATTTTTAGAGTGTACTATTTTCTCTTTTACTGTTCTTGACAAACAGGAGAGTCAGAAAGGGGGTGTTTACATCTTCTAGAAAGGTGAAAGGTAGACAATCCTCCATTAAAATTAAAATCAGTGGCATTCCAGAACTAGTACCCCCTCCCCAAAGAAAAATGATCTTGTATATAATGGCAAAACAGTAGCTTAAGCTTGCACAGCACCTTTTAGCCCAACAAACATTCAGATACTTATGCACTTTAGTGCCATTTTGCAGTACTGTATTAACTGCGGGAACTGTGAACTATTTTGGAGAAATGCCATAGCTCCAGACTCTCGAGGTGTATGTAAGATCTTAAAATTCATTGTTACAAAACCTGTACGTTTTTCCCAAGCCAGGTTATAAATATGTCAGTAGGTAATTTATAAAAGCCGAGTCTTCCTGATCCAAGTTTAAAGGAAGCATGGAAAAAAAAAGTGGAAGTGTCTAGATTTCCTAAACGTTTACCAGTTGTTATGAAATAAGAGACTGGCTTTGGTGGACTTCTGATTGTATCTCAAATTTACAGAGTTATTTGGTCTAATTAGGAACCAGTAGACTCAGTGAGGAAACATAGCTTCAGAAATTTTATATCTGCTGAAGTTTGCAAGCAAAATAGCACATGCATCATATGGATATCTGTTACCTTGTACTCCATTTGTTTTTAAATGAAATGGGAATTAAAATACCTGCTGTATCTCAGCCTTTAATTTATTAACCAACCTTGCTTTCTTCTAGAAAAGGAGGTGTAGGAACCTGCTTTTCTCTACAGTGATAATTCTGCACTGCCTTATTTTGGTTTCAAAATCTGTTTTAACATTTTTGTTCTTATAATACTGAAATTTTATTTATTATATATCAAATGGGTTGAAGTGTAGACCTGTCTTGTTTGTCAAAATAAGGATCAGCATCTTGGTTTTTATCTGTGTCAGATCTTGACGGTTAACAGTATGCATGTAAACACAGTGTAAATTTTAGCTCTGTAACAGTGACTCTTCTGGTTAGAAACTCTTTAAAACATCATGTATAGTACTCCAGTAGAAAAACTGCCAGATTTAAAATATGCTTTTTAAAAAACATAAGCCGACTTAATTGTTTTTATATGAAATCTGGGCAAAGTGATTTCTCATTTTTAAGCTAAATCAGCAAAATATTTTTACTCCATGTAGCAGCTGGAAAGGTTTTTTATTTACTTATTTCCACAAGAAGTCCTATGTGTTTTATATGGACTGCATTGAAAAGTCCTAGTTCGTTAGAGACTGGATTCCACACTTGCAACATATTCCATCTCCTGGGAGAGTGCAGTCACGTTGGTTATCTGGCTCAGCAGTTCCGTAGCCTTTGTTCCTCTTAGTCACAGAACGCTCTAGTCTCTTTCTCTAAAGGCTGAGTAGCCAGGTAAGCGCATGTATTCTTCAATTCCATATAGCAAACACCCATCTTTATTTCTAAAGAGAAACATGTTAGTTCATAAAAAAAGTTCTGCAGCTAAGAATAATATTATTCTGTTCAAGATATTTAAGGGCAAATGTAACAAGTCTCTGTGTATATAGGCATCTTGCATTAACAGCAGGCTTAAATCTGGCAATCTCACTCAACACCAGCACCAAAAGCACAAATCCCTTCTACTTGAGCTGGGACAGCAGCTGTGAATCAGAAGCAGCTTTTTAACCTCAGAGTGTGTTGGCTACTGGAGGATCATGCACACTTTGCCAGGGTATTTCTCTCAGGGGAAAGTTAAATGAAATATTTTGTTTCATTATTCACCCCCTTACTGAGCAATAAGAAGTTATTTTCTTGGCCCCTGTGCTTTCACATGAAAAATACATTTAATAATTTTAGCAAGCACAGTAGGTGATTAACTTTATAAAATACATCTCAGCTAGCTTTAAAATACTGAGATAGTGGTTATTTAATATTTCCATTGGCACAGGCCTCCTTAATATTAGCATCTGTATAAACTTCTGGGACATAAGGGGTGAATACAGCTAAATTCTCTAAAGCTTGCAGCATAGGATAACAAGCAGTAGCTTGTAATAGACAGGGTAGAAAAGGCAGTGACTATATAAAGAACTTGGCACTACTCTATTTTCCCTTGCTTAAAGTAGCTAATTCCTGGGAGTCACAAAGTAAAATGTGCAAAATAAAGATCTATGCTGAAAAAATATTCTTACCTACCTGGTGATGATGTAGATAGTAATACCTTTCTTTTGATCCAATCTGATATTTTGTGATTGAGATTTGATCTCAGCACAGAAAGCAAACAACTCTTGTTTAGTTTTTGCAACAAATTACAAAGTCAAGTCCATTTATAATTCTTGGAGATTTCCTGGTAGCTATACTAGTAATATCAACAAGCCTTCTAACAGAGATAAACTCATACTGAGGGGGAAAAAAAAAAAAAAAAGGAGAAACCTCTTTTTTCAGTATAGGCTAAACCTGTTCCCCAAACAATTCCACACCAGCAAATAAGAAAGCTAACACCTTTTCTAGCATGTATAAGTTGACTAGAGTGGGGAAAAAAAAAAAAAGAATAGTCACAGCCCTGACCAAAACAGGTAGGCTAATTTAACTGTGAAATCTAGAGTAGGCTGTAGAAGTCAGGTGAGAGTCAAGATTCCCAGCCCTTGATTAGACTTTCGTGTTTTGTTTAGAAGAAAAAAGTACTCTTCATATAAGGAAAAATAAACTTAAATCATGGGATGGAAAATGTTTTAATGTTATTTTTCTGGGCTAGTATATAATAATATATGATGTGTCCCATTTCCCAGTTGGTTAATACTCATTTTGATAACCAGTCCTTTCATTTTGGGTAAGCTATTTCTGTGTGATAAAGGTATTATGTCACTAAATGATAAACAGCAATATTTGCATCTGTATTGACACAGTATATTATTTGTGGAAATGTTTACTTTACTGATAGTTGTATCAGCTTTATTTCCCAAGATACCTGGCTACTGATAATCACTCCTAAGAAGCCGGGTAATAAATTGGTAGATAGGTTATGATTATACTATGTGGTTAAGAAAATTGAGTCATAAAAGCATTTCCCTCTGTTCAAATAAAATAGAATTTTCACACAGATCACTGGAACAGCACCTAAAACTGGATGCCTTTTTGCCTATAATGTGAACTTTGCCTCTCTTGTAAAAAAAATGCATTGTTGAAGTTTATATATAAAGCTTTAACTGACGTTAGACATAAAATTAACTTTTCTGGCAAAACTGCTGTAATTGCAGTAGGTTCCTAAGCGCTGTAACTCATGGCCGCTGGAACATTCTTTAAAAAATTAAAAGCACAGTACTGACCACAGTAAAAGTTTCTAATATTTCTTTCATTTTAAAAAAAAAAAAATTCTTTGATGAGCTGTAGGCCCTTTAGATCAGAAAGTTCTGGATTTGTAGTTTTACTATTTTTAATTTACGTAAGTTCCTGCTAGTGAATCATATTTTGAGTTGACATTTATTTTAAGGCATTGATTACACTGTCATAGTAACCATCACTTGCTATAAATATGGTTCAGCCTGCTCACCTGTCTGTTAACTGAGTCAGTTAACAGTGTGATCCTGCCTTTTGTCCAAGTTCTGCAGAAATTGCATGTGGTATTCATGGTGGTGTTACTCACTGGATTGCTAACTGATCCAGATCCAGTTTCTAATCTTGACTGGGTATTGTATTTCAGTAAACATGCTAACAAACTGATCATGTAGCATTCCCTGCCTCACAGTCGGGAGGATGTAGTCATGAAACACAGCTAGTTTGCTAAGATTGTATACATACACTTGTATGCAAAACAGAACGTGTATTATGTTTTTTAATATTTCAGATGTTCCTGACTCTTTGATAGAAATGTGATATACTGGATAGAAAGTATTGGGCTCAGACAGAGGAGACCTGGGTTCTGTTGGCTTTGCCTTTGTCCTGCTGTGTCACTTCCATTCTCTATGCTCTGGTTTGTAAGGTACTTGGAGATATTGTGGTACAAAAATAATCCTATAGAACAGGCAGAATACCGTTTGTTTTATCTTTTTTTGGCATCATAACTAAACATACTGCAAACTAAGTCACGTTCCCAATAAAGCCCAATCCAGCTCAGAAGTGAATAGAAATTTTATCACTAATGTGAAACACAGCAAAAGCAAGCTCTCCTTTCCCTGGACCGGGTTAATGAGCAGAGTTTAATGATAAATTTCACAGTGAAAATTAGAATAAAAGCTGTGTTGAATATACATTTACATGTTGAGTGCTTAACATTTGAGCAGCAAGATTGTAGTTTGCCTGCAACACCATACTTGGCAGCAACAGGCAGTCTTACTCCCCTGCATGTTTTCTTTTGCCAGCTGAATTCTCTCAGTTGAAACTCCTTGTCTAGGCTGCTGCTGTAGCGAAGCAGGTGCCCGTACTCTAAGCTAAAGCAAGAGACCTCCATGATACTGTTTTGAAAGGCATTTGGTAAACAAGAAGCTCCTGTGTTACAGCTGATGAGTTGTATATGTTCATTGTGTCAGTTTAATTTCCTGAAGCAGTCAGGAACAGGGACAGAACAGGATGATACGGGACATCCTTAAGTGTTGAGGGGTGTTATGCTTTCCCACTGAGGCTAAAGAGTAATTCTATCATCTACTTTATTATGCTTGCAGAACATTTGATGTAAAATACTTAGAAAAACTAGAATTAACTCAGAGAATATATTCTATAGAATTTATTTCTAAAATATTAAATCTGATTACTATTTTTTTAAAATGGTAGAAAGCTACTGTTATTTTAAAAACAGAGTCTAGTTCATTAACATGTTCCTTGGTATGAGAAATCGCAACATTTGCCTTTTCAATGTTTCAAAACTTTTTAAAAATATTCCTTAATTTTGCTGTTCTCTGTAATCGCTGTCCATGTGCAAATTATTAATTGTCCATTTTCTCCAAGAAGTGTGAAATCCAAAGCATGAACATTGTGAACAAGTGTGATTTAGTTGTAAAGATGTCTGAGTGAACACATGCTTGAGTTCTTCATAAGTGCTTCCTGCTCACTGTCTCTTCCCACTCCTAAATCAGAGGCAGCTTTTAATTTTGTTGCTAATAAATGTGCCAGAGTATTGTTTTCACTTAAGGAGGAAAGTTATAACATCCTTGAGAACTTTCTGCTACCCTAATGGCTGATACCAAGAATTTTACTTTTTATAAGAACATCCAATTCATGAAACATCTGTTTTGCAGCCTTAGTCTTTCCTTTTTAGTTCCTTCCTCCCTTCATCTTAGTTTCTGGGAAAGGTCTGTTGTACAGTAAGGCTTTTCATTAAAATCGAGCACGAGGGCAATTCTAGTGTCCTCTGTACTGTCTAGCCTTTATTTTGCTAGAAGAGTTAATTTTATTTTTCAGTTAACATTAGTGTGTAGGTAGGTTGGAACTGTGGTGAAAAGTAGTCCCCCATTGGCTCTGAGAGTCAGGAGGGAGCAATCCCAGTGGGTGTCCATAGACTCTCCCTTTCCATACACACAAACAAACAGGAAGGAAGCCTACCCCACAGGCTGCAGAGATGTGGTAGGGGATCCTTGTCTCCTGAGGCATGCAGATGCAGGGGAAGAGTGTCATTCTTGATACAGCACAATCCAGTACAGGATGAAAATCCAAGGTTAGGGAAAGCAGAAAAACATCACCTAGGGGAACAAAAAGTTTCCTTCAAAGTACTGTTACTGGTTTTTTTTTTTTTCTTTTTCCTAATACAAGTAATAAATGTAAAACACCCTCTTATAGAAGTGAATTAGATCTTAAAAAGGAAAAGTTAAAATGTGTATTGCTCTGCTGCTATGTAGGCTTTACGGTTAGCAGGATACTACACAAAAGGTCCCACTGACTGGAGAACCGTTTTCATGATGCTCTGGATTGCTGCTTCTCAATTGAGAAGATGACAGACCTTCATCCAAGGCTGGGGGCAGGGGGGCAAGGAAGAAAAAAAAAGGTGGCAAACTTCATTTACTTACTCAATTATCTTAATCTGGATCTTAGCAATGACACTTTTGTTTTACTTAGGTATTTTATGAATGAATGTCAAACAGAACCAAGTCAAAAGAAGTTTGCCTCACCTGTATGTTCTTCTCTAACTGTGCACTTTTCCAACAAGCCATGAAGACTGGATTAGCTTTTCTCGATGGACAGGAAAAGGTGGAAGATACAAGTGAACACCACTGTTCTAACACAAGGATCAAGATAATCCTTTGTTTTGAGTCATGGGTGGATACACCCTGGAGTGAGGGGAGGATAGAAAGGGAAGTTTAGAGGAAAAGAAGGATGAAGGCAAGAGGTAGACTGATGAGGACAAGTTTTTCTTCTAAAGGGCAAAAGAAAACACACATGAAAAAAAAGGAAGGAAAAAAGGAAATTAAGATATCCCCAGAGCAAGGATGGAAAAGTATATGCATGTTCACAACAAGCTTGGACATGTTAGATAATAATATAAATTCTGTTATGTAATATATTTTAAAACAAATGTGAACCCAGTGCAAGCCGGAAATGTCGTTTTTCCATACCAGTTGTATACAGGTGGACGTTAAATAAAAGACTTATCCAAAAGCATGGGGTAAAAACTACAAAGCAAAGCAACACCCTAGAAGCATTGCTACCATGTCTTTTCTATGCCTATGTCAACTGCAAAGTCATGTTCAATATCATTTTAGTCAACTCTGTTCTAATATAACCTCTTTCTCAGATAACGAGACACTAAAAGCAAAGAACAAATAGGTGTCTTTTTGTCAGCATTTTAGCTTCGGATTTTCAAATGAGACTTAGTACATTATGGCAGTTAATTTTTTTTCTTAAACTTTTTAAAGCTGTTCTTAAGCATAAAATATTGGATTGGATTACAGGTGAAGGTCAGCCTTGCTGGGGTACTGGGGGATCACTGTAAAGTGAGTCTCTGATACACAGATTGAGCACGAGTTTTCAGCTTCTTGAAAAGATTGCATCCTTGTGTGCATTGGCAGCTGGTTCTCTTAAAAACAGAAGCAAGCATGCTCTGTTTTTTTTTTCAAACCATTTCACACAAATGCCACCACTTCAGTTCTCACATAACAATGCCCATGTAAACAATGCTTAACAACTGGGCCCTTCTTTTAATTGACTGACTGTAGGCACTTCTATGGAAATATGTCTGAAGTGTAGTTTGTGAAACATGTTAAAAAAGTGTTTGATGTAAAATAAGCGCTAGACATTTAACAGTGCAAAAATAGTCAAAAATCTGTAGATTACAAATCCATTCTTAAGAGCCTCAGCCTGTAATATTGTCTTAGTAAAGTTGATCTTTTAAGTTAAATTGCATTCTGGTGTAATAACCTTTTACAAATAAAATTACTAATACAAATGTACTGGTTAATACCTGTTCACATAAAACATGGAAATTGGTTAGTTTCATTTGTTTCCACCTACAGCTAATAGCAATTTTGTAAAAATCACAAACAGAAACAACACTTAACTTACTAAATTTTTTTATGTTTAAAGTGTTTTCATTGTTTTGACAAATACAAACTACAGAACGTTTACACTGTCTAGTTCAGCCCTGTCTTTTAGGAGATTCATCCCTCTGTGTATATATGTATTTCCCCATAAGAATATAAAATTGCTTTCAAAATTTTTGTTGGCAAGTGCTAAATAATACACCACAGCATGGATTCAAAATCACTTAAGTTGATGGTCTTTCAGACATGTAAGCCATTCAACTGGGACTAGTAAAATTGTGGTGTAATTGCAGCCATTTGTTTAAAATTTGTACATTACTTCTAACTTTACTAATTATTGAAAAAAAAAATTGTGTTAAGTACTTAACATTTTCCATTACAGATCATCTTGCATACTAAAATTACGGAGATCTCAACAGTAAAGCAACATATTTAATTAATTGGACTGCTGCTTTTAAACTGTTTGAAGAAGCGAAGGGAAAGAAAGTTCATCTTAAAAAAAAAATCTGTGAATGGAAATAATTTTAAACTTCATGAACTACATATTTCCTTAATTTCCTTTCTTTTTTTTAAACAAGTTGTAACATCAAAGATGCCAAAGGGTAATATAAGCTACAATAATAATCAACAGAACTTAACCTAGACCTTATGTTGTAATAATTTATTCAAATTAACTGTATTCTTCTGTATTTATATTTTCAGTATTTATTATGAATGATATGGAATTTGATGTATTTATTGTGGCTTATTACTGCAGTGTATATATTACAAAAATGAGCATTTTTAAGTCTTAACATTAGGTTTTTTGTTAATTAGTGGCACTTGTATCGGCTGTATTTTTATTATATATTGTACAATATATATTGTCCATTTGTTTGCAATGAAGTAAAACAGGTTTCTACGTTACATCATGGCTGCCAGTGCATTGTGCATCTTATTTCTACTATGCAGTCACTAGCCATTCCTCTCTCATCTAACAGCACCAGAATTAGTACTGTACCTCCTCCCCCAGACCTGCAGAGCCTCTAAAGATGCTCTGTGAAATCTCAAGCATTTCTCCCATTCCTCATAGTCTGACAGTGTAAGGAGAAACAGTTTCAGTTTGGTGGGGTTTTTTTGTTTGGTGGTTGGTGGTTTTTTTTTTTTTTTTAGTCAGCATATAAATATTTGAGAAATGAACAGAAATGCCCTAGTACGTGTATTTGTTTGCCCTTCAATGATACTACTGCCTGCACTTTTCTTTGGCCAATGGAATAAACTACATGATTCATCTGCAGCTATCATGGTGAATTTACTAATTCTGGTTATAAGTTAATGAAAGAATCGTTTTCAACAGCTGTTGGAAAAGAATTTTGCAACAGCTCTCTCTGGTGGACAATTTGCAGTAATTTTATACAACAAATCATTTCAATGGCTACAATGGCATAAAAAGCATACTGTTAAATTTCAGGACAACTGCTTAATTATTCTGAAAACTGCTGATCAACATTGCTTCATTATGAAAATAACAATCACAGGTCTCTGCCATCTTTTTATTCTATTTATTAAAATTGAGCTGTACCTTTGTAAAAGATAAGTTGTCCTTAAGTGTGCATTAATGACAAATTACATATGACTAAACTATCTGTATTTACAAAAACTGCTAAAGAGCAGATGTCATTCTCTAGATTATAAAAAGTTCTCACAGGATTTAAGGTAGCATTTGTTTTTAATTTGTTAGGAGTTACACAGAATGGAATAGATGAACATCTGCTATCAGACTGCTTTTTGCATTGCCATGAACTATGATTAACTGTGCTGCTCCAGGGCTTGCTAAGCCATACTGACACAAAAAATTTTGTAAAACAACTTTCAACACTAGCGTTCTAATTCAAGCCATCAGGGTGCCAGTTCAGAAGTAAGAAAACTAACACTAAGGTTCAGTTTTAAGTTGATCTATTACTAGCTAGATCACTCTTGAGGGTGATGAAACAAAATCTCCAGGTATGGTGAGCTGGCAAAGTCCCACTGCACCTAGCGGTGTCATGACCAGGTAGAGCCATGAAGAACCAGTGTGGCCTCTTGTTCATGGGTGGGAGCTGCCCAGAGCCACAGGCCCTGAAGTCCCAGAACATTTAGGACCTGCTTTGTCCTCCTGAGAGCACGGCTGAGCTGTCCTTGGCTGAAATCAAGCCTTCTACAGCATTTGTGATTACTTTCCTGGATGCATAAGAGGGCATGGCTAGATGGAGGTTAATACTGATGCTAGCTTTTCTGGCAACCTTCAGTAGTTTACATAGCCATCTGACTCATTGATGTACATGTAAAAATATTTCTTTTTATCCCCTCCATGGGGGAAGAGCATAATACCATTGCTTTAAATTAAAAAAAAAGAGGCAGTAACAGAGCCAGAGAGGCCCCTGCAACAAACTCTGATTTTTCAGCATGCCACTTATGTGAATGTTAACAACAGCCAAAAGAGCTATAGATAATGTGAGGCCTTTTAAGATGTTGGTTTTTAGACATGTAATCCAGCATTTAAAAAAAACCCAAACCACATCCTTCCATTTGACTTACTAGCTTAAAGGAGAGTAAAGGTTTATGATTTACATGTTTCAGTGTGTACTAGGACCATGATGTCTGCAGGACAAATGATTTGCTGAAGGAAGCAAGCTAAATATTTTCAATAGACATTTCAGCAGAAATTTCCTGCTAACGAGAGAGAAAGGAGTTCTGGAAGGATGGTGACATGATACAAAGTGGAGTGTAGCCCAAGGGAAAATTCAGCTGATTTTAAGCTGGGTAAGGTATGGTGGTAGAGCACCCTGCACTATTTTCACTATAAATGAATTATTTCTCTTATTATGTCATTACTAAAGAGTGTGTTGGATTATGCAACAAATAGTTCTTGGTTTCCGATATTGAAACGGGATTTAGCTTACACAAGCTTTTGTTTGTATGGCTTAGCTTTATATGCACACCACAAAATGCACTATGTAGGCAGACTCCAGAAACTATTTTTATTTCTACATTTGTGTTTAACTGGCTTGAGTGCTACAAGCTGTGGATAATGCCAAACCAGCCTTTGTGGAAGAGATCTTCCACTTGTATGGGAAATCACCACACAAAAAGCATTTTTAGTTCTATGTCTTCTAGCATTTCCCCTGGGCTTTTGACTCCAGTCCTAAGCAAGCATTTGAAATGCACATTGGAGCCTCACACTACCTCTTTGGCCACTCCTCTGCCTCTTCCTTCCCTTTCACATCAAAGGCACAGGTGCCCCTCATCTTGCTTGGCCTTTGCATTGCTCCGTTTTTCCCCAAACCCTATCTTTCTTGCTCCAAGTTGCTGCCAACAATTAGGGCTGCTTCTGCTTTAGCTCATGGCAGAGCTAAAGCAGAAGCCCAGCTTTTAGGCAGGCCCAGCCAACCCACAGAAACCAATTTTTCTTCTAAAGCCAGCAAAAACATTGCAAGTCTATGCTTTAACCACAGGCCTTGAATAAGTCAATAGGTGGCCTTCAGATCTTAATTTCCAGTTATCTAGACAGGGAGGTAGTAGCCATGATTTGCCCTGAGCTCGCTAGCTTTCTCTTTCCCTTACTCCTTTTTCCTCTCTTCTTACACATTCCAGTCCCTTTTGAAAATATACACAAGAGCTCTTGGATTAACAGTCAGGCAAGCATATTCAGCAAGTGTTTCCTGGTCCTAGAGTAGCACAGTTCAACATTTTAGGTAAGCGTGCTGTATCATTGTGAACTGCTGTCCCCTGTTAAATTACAAATCTTATTATCTCATAGAAATAATTTCATTTCAAAGCAAAGGTTAATACTAAAGCAAAGATTTTTATTTAGATGCAAGGTAATCTATGTGGGCAAATGTTATTTTACTGAACAGCCTTTAGAAGCAATTACACCAACAAGTAGTGACAAAAGCATACGTAATTGTCTTCCTCAGCAACAGACCCAGTAGCTAGCAGCTGGTCAACTGAGCAGTTACCAGTCACAAGGCACGTGATGATTTCTCTGCAGACATACCCAGTGTCAACCACTTACCTTTTTCTGACAGCACTGCATGTTTGAAGTATAGAAGGTTTAGCCAAATGGAGAAGAAAGCATCCGGACTTCTCAGACCTAGATAATCTAGGAGGCACTGAGGCACTCCAAAAGAATCACTAATTCAGTGAACTTTCATGAAAGTCATCATTAAGCAACATTTTATGATTCTAACCTTGGAGCTCTTCTTTGAAGTGCCCACATGTATTTCCTGTGTGAATGCCATTTCTGATAAAATTCTTCCCGCCACAGATTCCAGATTCCTTGCTATTTCACTTTTGCATATTTTCCTCAAACTCTTGCTGCCCTTCACTTGCACTGCTGTCTCACACGCACTCCTAGAGGAACCTGTCCCCTACTTTCCTTGCTTTCCTCCCACATCTCTTCTTTCTCCCTAGCATTTCTCATAGTCACTTTTCTAAGTCCACTCAGTCCTTGACTTAACCACCCAGCTTTCTGCCTTTGTCACAACTTTTCAACGTTATGTTCCTGTTCTTCAGGCTCCATCATTTTTTTCTTCCATCATACGGGCAGAAGGCCCCTTTTTCTTGAGATCTGAATGTGCCATAAAATTTTTTTCTCTTCCTTATACACAGTTTAACACCTGCTAGGTGTAACCTACCTTTCTTCTGCAGCTGTCCTCACCAGCCAATTACACACAGCATAGACTTTTTATATTCCATCATGCAAGTTACTATGTTATTTTCACTTTAGTCATTTACTAGTTTGAAATGTTTCTCCATCTCCTACACATTCCCCAGGACTTACAGTTAGTTGCAGTGGTTTCAGGCCTCAGTCATACTGACTGAACCTGGATGGAAATTTGAGCACATATAGCTGTAACACTGCTCAGTTTCACAAACCACAAATTCACCGAAGCAGATAATTCTTTCTGCAACTGCCAAGACATTACCAACCATACTATTGGTTGATACTGGACTATTACACATTGGGCTGTATGTCTTTTATACTGCATTTCATGCTGCTAGAGACTTCCACCTTTCTGCTTATTTTGAGCCAAAAAAAAGAGCTAAGAAAAGAAGGAAAACAAAATTAGTGATAACAGAAGACTGGGGAGGAGAGCCCCTCCAAGAGCCACTTTAGGACCTGAGTTTTTTTCCCCTTAACTTCTGTCCTCCCCCTAAGTCTCTTTCCTGGACAAACTCTGTTCTCTTTGCAGTTATCCTTTCAGTCACCCAACCCTTCATACTACTGCAAGCATTCCATTCTTATACCAGACATTACGATATATAATTCTCCTTCATGAACCCAAGCATCAGATATTCCTTCCTGGAAGTTCAACACCGACTAACTTTATCCACAATATTTAAGACACTACTGGCAAGACAGGACTCACCTTTGGCTATCTTTAGAGTCTAGTAATATTAGGTACAAAATTATAACTTAGTACATAAAGTATTCCATTCTGTAGGCTTGAAAAAAATACAATAATCACAACTGGTTAAGAAGCTGTGAAAATGTTTAGCCTTATCTCGACACGATAGCTAGAGCTGGTCAAGAACGATGAGAGAGAAAGAATAATGATTTGTTAAAACAAAAGCATTTTTACAGAAATTGTACTGGCTTCAGAGAACATTCAGTGAAACATCGGTAGAAAGAAACAGTGTTTCTTGCTAATTCACCATATATGTTTTAGAGAGCCAAGGTTTTTAAAATCTGCAGAGCAATCCCATTAACTATGCTAACTAGGGACAGAGGTCCTGGTAGCTTTCACCACTTCAGTGGGTGGTCTTAAAGGATCCAGACCCCCTACAAATGCAAAAATCAGCTCAAGGAATCCTGGGGAACCAGAGAGAGAGCAGATGCCTGATTGACTCCAGTTAAGAAAAAAAAAACTGTTTCAAAAATAAAACCAGCATTTCCAGCAGAAATTTTATGAAAGACATTCAGAAAAGCAACGTCATGAGAAAGTACATTCTAACAAGCCAAAAAAAACCTCAGTGTCACATATGTATTAACCTGTGGCTGTTGAGTCCCCCAAATCCTGTCTGGCTTTCTTACCTTCCATAGGCTCCTATTTTTTGCCAAAAAAAATGCACGTAAGCCTTTGAAATTATGCTACTGCATATGTCCAGTGGCACCAACATTCTGGCTGACTTCCTAAACAGAGTTAAGGAGAAAACAGGTATTGAGAATCTAAAAATCAGGTTATCTTTGCATTTCAACTGACATACGCCAGCATGAAAACCTTCCTGGTTATAGTATTGGCTTTCTTTTGCCCCAAAATAGGTGGTTTATTAAGACTGCTCATGGTAAAGAGAAGGCAGCAGAGACAGTGATGTCCACTTAAAAGTTGGGAGGTTAAAGGGACTGTCAGGACAGAGGAAAAAAAAAAAACCATAGTGGCATAGTCACATTCAAAAGAGAAACTACTTGATTCTCATCCCTCTCTACATACTTTGGAGCAGTCTAACAGTAACGACATAACTACTAGCAGCAATTCATATTGCTGCTTTTGAGTTGTGCTGAGTCAACATATTCAGCTGTTTAATGAAGGGAGACAGTTCTCCAGTCACCCTGTTACTTTGATCTAATAACTAGTTCTACCTGAAAGACTGAGAGGATCCTCTAAAAACCCACCAAATCAGAATGAATTTAGTATTCCCCAAGATGATGCCTAACCTGCCTCAATCAGGTAGGCCACATCATAGTGCTTCAGCCATCAGTTGATATCTTCCACAATGAGTCACTTTTATCTTAGGACAAGCCAGTCCAACTGAACTGAGAATAAAATTTCACATACAATAGCTGGGAACATAATATTTCAGGGTAGCAGGGGTTTTTTGAGGACATTATCCCTAGGAAATTCTCTACTCTTAGCAAAAAGCTTTCCTCATGCTTTGTGTACTCTAGCACAATGCAGCACGAGATATACACCAGGAAGAAAGCACAGGAATTTTAAAAAAATAAACCCTAATAACTAGCCATTTTAATGACCATCATTTAATATAATGAAGTATTATATAATAATAATTATTAAATGAAGTGTGTGAAGAGCAGATCAGATATGTATCTAAAAAGGGAAACCAGGATATAAAGCTTTAGTAATAAAGTGACAGAAGTTCATGTGTTACATCAGCCATAGAATCATAGAACGCTTTGGGTTGGAAGGGACCTTTAGAGGTCATCTAGCCCACCCCCGCTGCAGTGAGCAGGGACAGCTTTAACCAGACCAGGTTGCTCAGAGCCCCGTTCAACCTGACCTTGAATGTTGCCAGGGATGGGGCCTCCACTACCTCTCTGGGCAACCTGTTCCAGTGCTTGACCACCCTCATTGTAAAAATTTCTTCCTTATGTCTAGTCTAAATCTATTCTTCTTTAGTTTAAATCCATTACTCCTTGTCCTGTCACAACAGGCTTTGCTAAAAAGATTGTCCCCATCCTTCCTATATATTGACTCCAGCCCTCCAATCATTTTTGTGGCCCTCCTCTGGACCCGCTCCAGCAGGTCCATGTCCTTCTTGTGCTGGGGGCCCCAGAGCTGGACGCAGTGCTCCAGGTGAGGTCTCACCAGAGCAGAGCATAGGGGCAGAATCACCTCCCTCGACCTGCTGGCCACGCTTCTTTTGATGCAGCCCAGGATTCGGTTGGCCTTCTGGGCTGCAAGTGCACATTGCCGGCTCATGTCCAGCTTTTCACCTACCAGTACCGCCAAGTCCTTCTCTGCAGAGCTGCTCTCAATCCCTTCATCCCCCAGCCTGTATTGATACCAGGGGTTGCCCCGTCCCAGGTGCAGGACCTTGCACTTGGCCTTGTTGAACCTCATGTGAACATGCTGTTCACACAGACCCACCTCTCCAGCTTGTCCAGGTCTCTTTGGATGACATCTCATCCTTCTAGGCATCTTCTAGTTCAGTTGCAGACAGAAACAATACCAAATGAGAATAAAGGTATTTCATATTTAAAAAAAAAAAGAAAAAAAAGAAAAAAATCACAAAAATCAGTTTTAATTCCAGTTGACGCCCCTTCAGAATTGTTTTTGGTATTGCCCTGAGCTGTAACCCAGAGAGAAGAAAAATAATGATTTGACATGCAAGCCATAGGTTAAAATGAGAAAAGAGGAAACTAAATTAGAAACAGAACACCGCCCCTCCCCCCCCAATTAAAATATCAAGTGAACAAGGGTACTATTTGAAATGTCTATCTTTGAGATTAATTTTTTGTAGGGTTGCTGGCTTTAGTAGTAAATGCCACTTTAGCAACATAAACATTATTCATTACACAATTCATATTCCTTACCCACAAGCTTTTTTATTCTTGAAACTCCTCTATCCTGTACTACAGATCCAGTACCTGTCAGAAAACACATTTCCATTTTTTATTTTGCATGAAGTGCTGAATTGTCATCTCCTAGCTTTTCAGTGTGTCAATGTAATGTTGATCTGATTCTAAACAACTTTAAAATGCCATTTCCCATCATAAAACCAATCAACCAGAATCTGCATCATGTAAAACTATTTCATGAGGAAGAGGGTTGGGCAGAAATATGACATTCACTTTTTAGGGGATTTTACTTTTGTTTGCTGAGAGTGGGAACACCAGTGTGTAATTTTAGTCTCTGTGTGGAATGCTGTACAGTTTTAAATCATAATATGCCTTCCTCCCAAAAATGAAGGGCACCCAGATGGTAATCTTTTATTAATTTCTCCCTCAGACTGGGGAGAAACTGAACAAGACATGCTAAAGTTATTATTGCTACCCCTTATAAAATATAAATTCAAGCTGACATTTACATTATAAAGGACAGAATCAGAAATTGTAGATTTAACTTTAAAAATATACTTTTCAAAAACTTTTAAGAGGGCAACCTAAATTGAAGGGCTAATGTTTATAACACAGCAAAGCTTTTTAATAAAAATCCATGATTTTTTTTTTAACATCATAATATTAAACTACTACATGAAATATTATCGTGCTATTGACACAAGTGCAGTTTTGGACAGTACATTTTAGCATTGAAATCCCTACTTGGAAGAATTCAGGAGGTACATTAAAAATACAGAAAAGATAAGATTACATGTCCCTCCCATGGAATATTTGATAGAAAGTACAACCCTAAAGGAGATTCGTGCACAACAATTTCAAAGGACTGCTGACAGTTCTGATAACTCAGCCACTGAAATCAAGCCCCCTACATCTCAATCTAGTATTATAATCTTGATCAGATGCATAAGATTATATAAGGCTCATTCCCAAAATGTGGGAGATTATTCTTTAAAAGGAAGTAGTGTCCACAAGTTCTTCAGTTTCATGTATTTCTCAGAGGAATTCGACATATTTAAAGAAATGTAGGCAACAAAACATAAAGTACAGAAAAGTTAGTATTGCATTGTAGAATATACCATAATTACTCAAGAGAATCATGCTGGAGGAATAAGTTAAGCCAAGGAGAACACCTGCTTCTGCCCTCTAAAAAAAAACCTGTCAAGTAGTTTACTTTTCAGAAAAATTGAAGGCTGATGCTAGAAAAGCACCGAGAAGATGCACAGTAACTAATACTTGAACGGCTTGCAATTTTTCTTACTGCTGCTTTGTTATTATTTTGAAAAAGGAATCATTAAAAAAAGTAATTATTTTTTTTTTTAAATATTTTCTAAACCTCAAATCATATTTACAGATGTCCTACTGCTCTTCTAAAATTGTATGATCTCTATCTATATACACACACACATATTTATGCATATTTGGAAGTGCGATACTCAATGTAGACACAGAAGTTAATTTCAGATCTTTGAACAGAACAGAACAGAACAGAACAAAGTCACTTGATGTCTTCCTCTGTTTATAGATCTGCTTCCCTCTTTTCTGGCAGGTAGTAGGGAGTCCAAGTAAGACTGAATTGCTGTTGTATTAGGTACTGCAAAAATACAGACTAAAATGAAGAGATAGTAAATGTATAAAAAAAGATTAGGAGTGTTTGCAATAGTAGCGATGGTTAAAAAGCCTACATTTGAGTGTCTTACGAATTTTGGACTATTGACCTATGTTTAGGCCAGAAAAGAAGTCTCAAAAAATGAAAGGAAAATATTAAAGATTATTTTAAATCACAAAATACATTTTCCCCTTCCACAGCTAGAACTGAACACAAAATATAACAACTAGGTGACCTGCTATAACTAATCTTCATAGAAAAGATTGAAAAGTACATATATTCCTATAACTGCTATAATATGGTCTTAGATTACCAACTAGAAAAACAAAAAAGACAGAGTGGACCTCCTCTAGCACTGAACTCCTGCTCATTAAGAGATTCCTACCTCCAAGTGTAACAGAACCCTTGTTTCCTTGCAATTCAAGTTCTATGCAAGTTTTGAATGTTACCTCTAAAAAGAAAAAATGGTAATGAGTAGATAAATGATGTTTCCTATATGCATATTCCAATCTGACAAGTTTGTAAGAGAAACAGGTTGCATGAAGAAATTACCCTTTAGTGGCATTAAAGATAATATAATGCATTTGCTGTATAACACGAACTGGGAACTAAAAGAACTCAAGTCCTTTTAAACAGTTATGCTAAATACCTTTTCTTCCAGAACAGGTTCCTTGAACACTCACTTTCCTTTTCATACCTGGGGGTCAACACAGCACAGCTGCTATCTGTGTAATCTCCCATTCTCTATTCATGTTTGTTGAACAATTTTGTCATTGACCTGCATCCTATTTTTCCTCAACAACTCCAGTCTGTCAAGAGCATTTGTTGCCCTTCCAATGTTAGTTTGGTCTGCAAAAGTAATAAGAATACTTTGTATTCCGTTACTGAATTATGGAAATATTTATCAGAGGGCACAGGCAGATAGATCTCGGTGTAATGCCATTCGATACAGCCTTCCAGTTTTGCAGTGGCATTAATAACCCTTCCCAGTACAGTCTTTTCAACAATTTATGTCCACGCTATGGCAAGTTATTTTAAGTCATACAGGTTTAACTTCATAGAATATTCTCACATGTGTCATCAAAAGCCTTACAGAAGCCAAGACATGACTACAGGCATGATTACCAAGCCAGAAAAAGAAATTAGCTTAAGTTAATGCTTCTGACAAATTTTTGCTGGTCTTGCTTATTCACTTGTTGTCTTTTAGATAACTTAGAACTACTAAAAGGATTTCTTGCTTTTCTTCAGAAGCTGAACTCATTAATCAGATACTGTTAAATTAACCAAAGATAGGCTCCCTCCCCCCATTAGAAATAAAAAACCCCACATCATCATCCATCCACCAGTCTATAGATAAATGAGCATTTATCTATAATGATATTATTTATTTACCAGGACAAAAGGAAAAATTTAATACAAGTGTATTTTGTCCTATTCAACCTTTAATACCCACCCCTTCAAATTTATTCTCAGCTCTGTATTTGATTTTGCAGCCAAATATTTTTGTCTTCCCTTTAAAAATTTGAATTTTCTTTCCTTTTGGCAGCCACGACTTTTTCCTTCTTACGAGTACAGTACTTAAAGGAAATACTAAGCATTTCCTAAAATACTAAGTGTTACTAGCTGCCTCTAACTAGGCCTGATCGTATTGTTCAACTTTCCACTGTTACGTGCACCTTGCTGGAGATTCAGATCATTAAAGAGTTCATTATTAAGCTGTTTGCTACTACACCTCCTGGTTTCTTCCATTTGAATAGATACTACAAATGTTCAACACAATTCTTTTGACAAGCTGCAAAATCTAAGCACATCTTTACCTTTTGAGGTTTCCCATCCCTTCTTAATAACAACACTGGCACTTGCAGACAAGTGTCTTTTCCTTGTCTTTATTCTGCTGCTTCCTTCCCTTCCTAGAAGTTTATTATTTTAATTTCATAGCCATTTTCCTCCCATATCATAACACATGCAAATATAAGGTTATTTTTAAATGTCCATAATTTGCATAAACCAATTAGGTTTTCTCCAAATCAGAAAATTTTATTATGAAATAGAGTTTACCTTATTAAAGTGCAATTTTATGTGACCTTAGATGCTTTAAGGGTGGGATGGTCATTAATCTCACACTCGTACCCTGAAGTAGACATTTTCAAGTAAGCCTACATCTGTTCCTAAAGAGGACATTTCTTGTGCAGAAGAGCTACCTTCATTAAAGAAGGCCTGAAATAATCACAGTCAGAAAATGGGCATGATTGGTGATTGCAATGGAAGACTAACTGGAGGGTGTTTAACAACTGTGCGGCCAGTAAAACAACCAAAGAAAAAGCTGACTGTATCCTGGGCTGCATCAAAAGAAGCGTGGCCAGCAGGTCGAGGGAGGTGATTCTGCCTCTCTACTCTGTTCTGGTGAGACCTCACCTGGAGCACTGCATCCAGCTCTGGAGCCCTCAGCACAAGAAGGACACGGACCTGTTGGGTCCAGAGGAGGGCCACAAAATGATCAGAGGGATGGAACACCTCCTGTATAAGGACAGGCTGAGAGAGTTGGGGTTGTTCAGCTGGGAGAAGAGAAGGCTCTGGGGGGAGCTTATTGCGGGCTTTCAATACTTAAAGGGGGCTTCTAAGAAAGATGGGGACAGACTTTATCGTAGGGCCTGTTGTGATAGGACAAGGGGTAGTGGTTTTAAACTAAAAAGAGGGTAGATTCAGACTAGACATAAGGAAGAAATTTTTTACAGTGAGGGTGGTGAAACACTGGAACAGGTTGCCCAGAGAGGTGGTAGATGCCCCATCCCTGGCAACATTCAAGGTCAGGTTGGATGGAGCTCTGAACAACCTGATCTAGTTGAAGATGTCCCTGCTCATTGCAGGGCGAGGCTGGACTAGATGACCTTTAAAGGTCCCTTCCAACCCAAACAATTCTATGATTCTATGATATGTATGTTTAAATACTTAATCAAAGGAAGGCTATTTATGAAGTCATAGCTCTACATGATCTACTGAAGTATACTTGTGGATACTTACAAGAATACAATTATTTCATTAAAAGAGCTAGCAGAATAGTTAGGAAGGCCAGGGTCTCACCTGGACTGATAAAACCGAGGTCAGTCCTTTGTAAAAGGGGAAACAAGAACATGGAGAAGGAAAAAAAAAAAAAAAAAAAAAAATCAACATGCAAGTGTTTGCACAAGAAATCATGTACAGATAACATTAGAAACCTGTTAGGTAAAAATTGCATAAATCACCGAAAGGTAGAAAAAAAAGTGGGTTTAGTAGATAGCACGTAAATTAAAAGCAATAATGTACAAAATGCTGAAAAAAAATGTGTTAATGTTAAGCAGCTCAGAAATCTATTACAATATAACCTTGTCGTTGAAATTTAAAGTTCACGAAATATAAAAAACCTATACAAAAAGTTTTGGCTAAATAAAAGGAGATTAGTATCAGAATAAGCAGATCTTCCATTAAAATAATCACACACATATTTCAGTAAGAATTATTTTTTTCTTCTACAAAAGAAGAACTGAGTTGCTAAAAGCTGAGCACAGTATGGTAGCCCATTTGGCTTTAACCTGAAGATCAAATATTTAATTTTTCAAGTGAGGGAACTTAAAAAACACTGAGAAAGGTTCACTGAGTAAAGTATTAAAAAAAATAAATGAAGCCAACCAATTGAGCATAAAAATATACATATAAAGCATATAAAGCATCTTGGTTTTTAGACAGTATACAATAATTTCTTGAAACTCTACAGAGAAAACTAATCTTCTTCATAAGTACTTACAATACATGGAAAAACAATATACATATGGTCCCAAAGGTGAGAGAGGACTACAGGATCCATGAATCAGTGGTCAGCATATTAAGTCTTATCATAGAAATATTGTAAACATTTTTCTGAATTGAGACTTCAATCATCTTTGGTATAACAGACTCCTAGGGAATCTCTGATGACACATTTTATATCCAACTTGAATAGGAGGGGAAAAAAACTGTGTAAACATTTTGCATTTAAAGTATGCATCACTTAAAAATGCAGTATACATATATGATCACAGTCTAGAATGGATCTTTTCTTTTAATAAAATGCTCCTGGCCTATAAATATCAAATCTTAATTGTTCTGGCCAAAGATCCACTTCTGGAAGGGGTCTGATGGGTTACAGGATGCCAAACTCGGATGTTCTCCATTTCCTGTAAGGCACATATGTAGTGCTGCATTGTACAGAGTTTGATCCTAAAGTGGGTAAAAAAGGAGGGAAAGAAAGAAAGTGAACAAATAAGGAGCATGCTACTTCCCCCACTCTTTTTTTTTTCCCCAAGTCCATTGTTGTTAAAAAGACTAAGGCCATACAGGTAGTGCAGAGGAAGGGCTAGCAAACAAATATGAGTAGTATACAAGTGCCAAATTATTTTGTTAGGAAATTTTTAAAAAATATTTTAAAAGATACAAAACATTTAGATTGACTTCCAGGTGGATGCCCAGACATACACACTAAGGGGTATCAACTGTTTTTGTGAGTGAAATCATCAAGTTTTGATCTGGTAATCGAAAAGCTGAAATTATCTACATTTTCCTTCCAGAAATAAACTTACTCCTTTTTGGCTGCAGAGTTTTGTTTCGTTGGGGTTTTCCCATTTATTGGAAATCAAAAATTAACTCATACAAAGGATCACTGATAAGATGCTGATTCACTGCACAGTCTAAATACCTTTTGATGCAGCCACTGCTCTTCTCCAATGGCAATGGTTTTCTGGCCTTTGTAGTTACATTCACGAAGCTGCACAGGTCCTTTAGAAGCATGCAGACAAAGCTCCTTCTGAATGTTATGTCGAATTTCATGGTGTGCAGAATATTCAAAGTACTATTTAAATAATTTTTTAAAATTTCAGTAAATTAATACAAACAAGAGTATTAAACTAAATTAACCCTTCTTTTGTTATTCAACAATTTGAGACTACAGAATAATTTTTCTGATTTTTAGCATACACACTTTGAAAATGTTTACAAAACTAAAAGCATTTTTTAATACTAATGCAATGGAATATATTTAGAAGTACTTAAATGTATAAATTGCAAATGACACTTGGTGCATATGGACTGTGATGCAAGATCTCATTGCTTGCTCCCCCAGGAATCATAAATAATTTGGAGACAAACTGAAGAGTAGAGACAGTTGCATGGATAACTTAAATTTTGGCATTTATTAACTTCAAAAATTTTTATTCAATTTTTGTTGCTGGATTTTTTCTCAGATCAACCAAACCCAAAAATTTGTTACACTGAACAATACTGATTGCCGTATGTCAGCTTTTGCTGCTTGATCTAAACAATAAATGCTAATAATATGATGCTGTTATGTTCTCTTGTGAGCTAGCCAGTAGACAAGTAATATAAGCATATATTTTGTTAGTGAATTTTACCATTATTTCCTGACAGCAGAGTATTCTTAAGGCTCAGGAATCCTAGCCTATAATTCAGGTCTTAACAGGGATTTAATTCTAACAGTTACACACAGAGCTGTCCCTTTATATGTCTCGTCCTACCTTACCATCCTGGTCTCTTCCTTTTATCCCTCATTAAACAGCAGAGTTCCTATCATTACATCCCATTACCACTGTTTCTTGGCTCCATATGTCAGCCTTCTTCACCATTATCTTTCCTTTGACTATTAAGACCAGGCTTAGTTAGCTCCCTGTGGCTTTCAACTATCTGTCCAAATGGTTAGCTTCCACCTCCTCACTGCCTTGGCATCAATGCAAATAGCACTGAGGGACAAACAGGCATCTCGCTCTTAAGCTTCTGCACCCAACATTACTCCCCAGAACAGGTACTGATAGGAGTGACCTGCTTAGTCACTTAGCTTTCAGACATAATCATTTATTCTAAATCTATTAATCTGACTTAATCTGTTCTATGTTCAAAATCACTTTGAGCCCTAAGAATACAACTTGAAAGCTAGGTTTAAAACTTCATTAATTTTGGATATTGAGAAGCTATTAAGATGGACATGTTCCCAGCCCCAGAATATTCTAAAAAGGAAGAAGGATAAACAATTGATGTACAACTCTGAAAACTAGGTTCTCTCTTCCACTCCCTTCTCCTATCTCAAATATATAGACGAAAAAGACAGGTAGCATGGAAAATTTCAGCCTACACTGCTAAAGTCTGGTAAAGGAACATAATACAACTGAAAATAGAGTATTGTAATGAGAAGGGTTAAGTAAGCAAATATGCACATCTGTTGAGCATTACCAGCACAACCTGTATTAAAATTCTCTGAAGACTGGCATTTAAAGGGATTCAGACTGTTATTTTATGGCAGGAGGAAAAACAAAAAACAAAACACTTGAAAGCACAGAGTTTTAGTACAGTCCAAGATAATTTAGAGAGAGATGACATGTCTTAATACCGTGTCTTGGTACAGTGTCCCCACATTAATGACTGTGACAAAGCAAAAAGGCTAATATAGTATTAATACATGACAGAATAAAAAAAAAAGTTCAATACTGTAAGAAGCTAATGTAACAGGGTGGTTATTAATCTAGACAGTTTTCCATCTCCCACAAAAATTGATTAGGAAAGCATCAACTTACTAGGATCATGTGTCTTGAGTTTTTACAGTGCCATCAATGGATGGCTTTTAAGATTGAAGATTTTATTAAAAAAAAAAAAGAAAAATTACAAGTATATTCTAACAAAAACTTTTAGACCTTTGTTGACCCTTAGTTATTAAGGATCTACAGTTAATTATTCCCCAAATAACTCTTTAAGGCAACAGAGAAGTGTTCATTTCTGGGCAGGGAAAGAGATGTCACTTTTCTTAGTATTACAGTAGTGCCTGAAGGATTCAGGATCTGACATCTGTTGCGAGTCATACTGTAGAAGAAACGGAGCACCATTGCTGCCTCCAAGAGCTATGCATCAGAGAGCTCTTCTCAAATTCAATCATATTATTCACTTGCATTAGCCAGTACAGGATAGACCACTTTGACCTCACACTATGAGCCTGCAAGCATGATAGGGAAGGTGGCTCAGGCCTGGCCACTTGATCTCCCATTGGCTGGATTCCCACCAACATCTTCCTTGACAGTGCGAGTCCTGGTGGCAGAGAAAGAAGCAATAGGAGGAAGCATAAGGAAAGGAAAAATTAAGATGACAACACTTACAAGAAAGTAGTAAGGGTAGGATGAAAAGGTTTTGCACAGAAAGGAGAGATCAAGTAAAGCAGTGCAAGTGCGTTAAAAATCTGAACCTGTATGCTGAACATAAAATGCTAGAAGTGTGACACAACATGAAGAGCAGTATGAAATTTTCCTTGAACAATATATATAGGAATTAACTCTTGGGGGTGGAAAAAAAAAAATAGAGAAATTGCATCTTAAAAATTAGTCCATTTCTCTAAAATAAATGAAAAGCTTTAATATGGTAAAGTTACAGCTGAACAGATCATAAAAATCAGGTATCAAATATTTTACCTGATTTCCTCCAAGTCCATGACAAGAATACATAATCAGTGGTTTGCCACCATGGTTATTTTCACCAACATCCAGACACATGCGGTTACCTATGTTCTTTAACTAAAGAAAGGGTGTTATCGGAAAAAAAGTAAAGAAGCAAGCTCAGTGGGGATGACAAAAAAATCAACTGTCTCATTTGCATACAAAACTAACCTTTGGCTTAACAACAATTACAGCTGTTAGTTCATTTTTACCTTCTGCTATGCTCAAATCTAAAAATCCTGGTCTCTCAGAGTTAATCTTTTCTAACCAAAAGCCTAGTAACTACATTATGGTTGTCTACAGCCACACACTGTGAATTATTAAGCTAGTGGTACACAAGGTTACTGTTATCCCAATTACAATTTGAACAGGTACACATAAAATATTCAAAATTGGAGGAAGGGGAAGTGCTAAACATTGCTAAACATTCACATTCACCTCAAGGTAAGAATTATTACTTGTTTAATGTTTTGTTGGTTTTAGCAATGCAATGTCTAAGAAGTTATTTGGCAGAGGAAATGCAATGGTCTTTAAAATAATTTATGTATAACCATAAACACACATTTTCCTCATCATAAACCTAATTCTGAGAAGCAAAAACAGCTGTCCAGTTTTCCTCATTAATATGAACTAAAAATTCCCTCAGACTTCTTACTATATAAAGCTACATTTACCTTGATAATTTAGGAAATCTCTCACCACAAGCTTATTACTTTTGTGTCATTTTAACTGTTAGTGATGGGCAGAATTTTGCTTGTCTTAGCAGGTTGCAAGATCCTGTTAAGCAAGGCTACTGTTAATTATTAAGAAGCTTTGCTTAAATTTTGTATCACCGTTGACAAAGCTATAAAATATTTAAATAGCAAGGTATGCAGAAGAGATTCTTTGTCCAGAGTAGTGGCAGAAAACCCTAGAGCAATTAATGATAGCTGAAATGTAAATGCTATGGCTAAGGTCACACAAGAGATTAGTAAACTTCCTGGATTATGGAAGACTATAGAAAATAATTAAACTTACATATCCAGAAAACAAAGGATTCAGGTCTGGCACATATGCTTCTGGATAAACATTATTGAGATACCAGGTAAAATTTTTACACTGCAGACGCTGCCTTAAATCAAGTCTTTTTGAGATGTCTCCAAATGTTTTCTGTTAGAGGAAGGGAAGTAAGGAAGGATGGAAGAGAAATATACTAACGTTACTAATATCAATTTTGTACATATAAATCTATTATATTCTCTATTGTAGCATTAAACAAATTTTAAGGTTCATTTGTTGATTCTTTTTTTAAATACCATGCTACTATGGTTACTGCTGTTTGTTTTTCAGCAACAAATAACAGCACTGACATCCTGCCTGCAGCATTTCAAAGCACGTGCAAGAAAAATACATTGCAACATGGAAAGAATAGAAATGCCCTTAGTCCCAAGAGGGTTTTAACACAGTGCCATGAAGTGGGAAAGTACAAACAAGACCATACTGATGACAGCCATAAAGCTAACTGATCTCACTAAAAAGAGTGAGCTGAAATAATGAATTTGATTAATTAAATAATCAGCATAATAATCAGTACCATGCAGAATCTCCCAGAGAAAATTCAGTTGTCTAACTGCTAAACATGCTTAGGAAGTCTAATGCTTTTAGTGATAAAATATTCACAAAAATGTATTATACAAAGGGAGAAGAAATAGCTTCTCAAAGAAAACTCTAGATTCCAGCTGGTGAAAGGCGAAAGTTCTATAAAACTTACAAAAATAAATAAACCACCAACCAAACCCCCTGAATTTAACTTAAGTTTTTAAGCAGATAGAGACAGGATGGATATCTATCATTGAATAAGCTTTGTTCTGCAGCTAAAGAACAACAAAACCTGCTTTTTAAGTAAAAATACTTAGCAACTTGAGACTAATGAGACATTATGTTTCTCACTCCAAGTTAGTTTGCATTTTCTGTGCTCAGTAGCTTTTCTCATGCTCTTCTAGTAGTTCCAGTAGCTGTTCAATGCGAACAACCCAGGATTTTAGAGAATGTATGAAAAAGCCCTACCAGTCAAAAAAACCCACCACACAAAACAACACTATCACTGCCCAGACACTTAAGTTTTTCATGTTTGTTGGGGCCACAGCAGTAAGCAAACTGAACTCTGTCTTTTCATCAAAATATCTAGAATCCTTACATACTTTGTCAATAAATAACTTTTGCTCACCAAAACTTTCAACGCAGCAAGTGTGATTTCTAATACCACCACCACCACCTACTTGTTTCACAATTTTTGCTGCCTCGGTGTTTCTTCGGTAAAATATTTCTTTATATTCATCCATCCAGACTTCTGCAAGGCGGACTTGATTACGTGTGATCACTTGAGTACCTTTTGGGAAAGTATGGGGACTCTTGCTGCGAAAGACATGGCCAACAACAGAGCAAGGCATGATCTCCAACTGTCCACCACATTGCCATACCTAATAATAACATTTTTTGTGTAAGTGCACTTCAATTAGAATTAAGGGGGTGGAAAAAAATTCAGTAATGTTAATTGTTCACCAGAAAAAAAACCCAAACCACTAGCAAGAGTGCATGTATCAGGCATACTGTAAGTGAATTTCCTAATCAGGTAAACCCTGGAAATGTACATTTCAGCTATCAACCCTAAACACATTTTAAAAAAAAAAAAAAAAAAAAATCAGTTCAGTGAGCATGTTTGTATTTTATTTCATAGGTCATTAGTAATTCATTTTCCATGTCCTAGTTCGGTGATTCAGCAGAGAAGTCAAGATCTAATACTAATTTGTTCTCAAAAATCCTGTACACTGTCTGTATAGAGATGACTGCTAATTAAGAAGCTAAACTTACTCTGAAAGACATTTCTATATTTTCACCTCCCCATATCTCCATTTCTTCATCATAGCTTCCAATGTGTTCGAAGTAGTCTTTTGATATTGAAAAGAGACCTCCAGCAAAAGTAGGTGTTCTGCAAAAAGAGAAATTTACTGAGGAAGACAGAATTCAAATAGGTAGGTTTTTTTTTTTTTTAAATACAGATGTAAAAACATGGTATAACTGTTCTAGGAAGTTTCCATGCATTTGTCAGCGTTTCACTACATTGATACATTTTCCTGGCACAGGTAATACCTCAAGCAATTAAATCTACCCACATCGAGTCTCATTTGACAGTTTTATTTTAATTTATTAGCACCTGGTTTGGACTAATGACTGCTGGTATAAAAGACAGCATCAGTAAAAATAACATATTTTCCCTGTATGGAGGATATCAAGCAAAGTTATTACTCCTGCAGATGAGTAACCTGTCTGCAGCCAAAGCACATACAATTATCATCAAATGAACCACTGTAACAGTCTAGTATTTTGGCGCTCTGAACCTTTGTTGTCATCCTTTTGAGAATGATGAATGAGGAGCCAGAATCTGTGGTACTGTCTCTGAAAAGAACTGTTTACAATCCTCCTCTCCCCCTTCCCTCCTGACAAAAAAAATACATGGAAATTGCTTATTATGTTCCTAGTGTATGCAGAAAAAAGGTAACGCAGAGCAATTACTGTCTTAAGAAGGCTCTATTTTCATGAAAGCTTTAAAATTTACAATGTGGTTCTTAAAGAAAGTATTACAAAAAACCATCTAAGATGCTAAGACTTCTGATCATACTCGTCTGAAGAACTAGTCCATTTACAAACTGCTGTTTGTAACAAAAAACCTGACAACTGAAGGATTTAAAATATTATTCAAATTATGTTTACCTAATTGGATAGGTTTCATCTTTTCTTCTTTTATTTTCATATTTAGGAAGAGACTCCCATCCAAATGACAAACTCCAATCAAAATTTCCTCTGTTGTGGCTATGCCCGTAAGGAGATGGTTTACTGAATTCAAAAGTATTGAGATCTATAGAAGCAATATCGGGGCTTACAACAGCGACAGGGTTCTCAGCTATTCTTGCCAGTAATGGCTCTAGCCAGCCATAGAAGCATTCACCTACGAAGAAAATGGGAACAAGCACTGAATTTTTACTTGGCTATAAAGTAGTACCCAGGGAATATTTTAACATGCCCACAGCAAAGCCAATATGCACTGCTTTTAAAGAGCATTACTAAATATACTTTCAATAATATAAAATAGCAATAGGAAAGACGATACATTGCTAAAGTTCCTAATTCATAAAAAGTCTGCAATGTTAAATCAAAGACAACAGTGTTATAAACCAGACCTGGCATACAGGTTACACTTACAATGAGCATCCAGAAAGGTAAGGGTCTCTCCTGTTGCTACTGAAGCTCCCAACAACCGTGCAGTGATTAGACCTTTTCTTTCCTTTTGACGGACTACTTTAACTATTTGAAATTGTTTCACATATTCATCTAGTTTATCATGCAAGTATTCTAGAAAGAGAAATCAGTTTCAGGATATTCAGTGTATGTACATGCCACTGTCTAAAATTTCACCTTATTGAACTAACAGGATTAACAATTCACGCTAATCCCAGGAATGACCTCAACATCAAAGCAGTAAACAATTCCCAACTGTTGAACGTTATTTCTAGGGGCTTAGCTTTGTTGGGGGTGAGGGCTACAAAGAGGTGACTGGCAGAGAACAGGGGATGGAAGACTAAAAATATTCTAAAAGAGAAAGGACACGTGCTACTACATCTCTTCTGCAGTATTAACAGTTTGAATATCAAATCAAAACCCGTTTTCAGAGCAAACGGCTCATGTACCTACTTACTCAAGGCATCTGCAGAACATGCAAATTTTTTTCCTTAATAATGGCACATTCTACACACAGTTTTCAAAGGCTACAGTACTTAAAACAGCAACAGAAGCTATATAAAAAATTCTTTAAATGTGCAAAATTTGAGGAACAACCCCAACATCCCTCATCATCATCTTTCCTCTGCCCATACTTAGTACTAAACTGTACTACTGAACATACTTCACATCCAAGTGTGTCAGTATACTAAATACAAAAAGTGTAAATACATTACTATAAGCATGTATGTATAGACATGTTCATTCAAGTTAAGCAAATAAAGTTTTTTGAACTTGCATTTGTGATCACACTCAGTATACATTCAGCTATGTTTGGCAGTCAGCTTGAGTATTGAAGACTATTTTTCCATTAAATAATTTTACTTTCTAGGAAAGATATTGCCCTTAATTTTACTTTCTAGGAAAGACATTGCCCTTCATATTAATGAAATTAATTTGCATAAAGACAATCACTATGATAAAATGCAAACTGCTACAAGCATTGGCCCATTTATCCTTGGATACTTTGTTCTATAAACTGTAATTGATTTGAAGCATAAATTATAGATCTACTTGTCATGCAACCAATTATGCAGTTTAAGCAGCACTAAAATTGGAATAATCAGAAATCGGGTTTAAAAACCTTTTAGAGGACAAGAATTTCATATTTGACTACCTTATGAAAAAAAGATGGGGGAGAACTATTTTATATTCTAGAGAAAAAGAAAGGAACAAAACCACTTAGGATACCATCATACATGTTAATGGTGGTAAAGAGATACCCCCTTTTAACCAATTCATCTGCAATCCTAACATGTCTTCAATTAAAACAAACAAACAAAAACAATGAAGAGAGAATAAAGACTTCTTACCATCTACACTGGCATCATCCACCAAAATAATCTCCTTCAGCAGTATGGCAGGAGATGTATACATCACGCTGTGAACAGTCCTGAGCAGAGTGGACCATGCTTCATTATGAAAAACTATTATAATACTTGTGGTTGGCAACGGCAGGCAACGCTTGAACTTTTGTTCAATACATCTACAGATTGGAAAGTGTCAAATGTTAAAAAATGGACAAAAAATTTTGACTCAAACTCTTAAAAGAAACCCTTCTTTTTCTAGTACAAAGCTTTAAGTATGGACATTATATATTTCAGCTTCTCCACTTTCTATTGCAGTTTTGGAGCACAAAGGCAGGTGCTCCAACTGGAGAAGCTGTACAAAATATTTTTTAAAAATAGGATGAATAAGAATTCCACTTGAACAACTGACACAGTTCTGCCTCTGTCTCACAAACATTTGAGTACGTTTCATATAGCACCCAGGTCGTGGTCTTCAAAAAAAATGTTACTTTGTTGAGAGCAGCAGATACTGAACTGCAAAATCAGACTCTAAGTCACCATTACTGTTAAAACCCAAAAATACAAAGAAGAATAATTATTAGAAGAATGCAGAGTTTGCAAGGAAAAATAGAACAGGTCTAATTCAGAACTTCAAAATTTTGAAGAAATATAATCCTTAGGGCAACACATCCCATTCAAGGGAAACAATGTATTCTGAACATAACTTTAAATCCAATTGCAAGTCAAGATGACAAGACAACACTTCTGTATTCATAAGCTGCACACTTACTGTTTATTGCCTGTCAACTTTAGAGACTGGAAGACTCCCCAAGGTAATTATCACAGCCATTGCCTCACAAAATACACAGGCAAAAACTCACCAGTTATGCTCTAGCAAAGGTTATTGTGAGCTGCACCATGTGTAACGTGGTACTCATACTACCAGCAGCAGCTCAGTAAGGTTAGTCAATTCTGACACAGATAGCTGAGAACATATAATCTGACACTGACAGAGACTACTCATAACCAAACCTCACTCTACCCAAGTCCTACCGTCTTCATTAATAAAATTTTTCAATACTACAAGACTGCTGAGATGTTCCATTGCCTTGTTCAACAGTTTACGGTTCCTAATTTATTAAATTACGCTGGTGCTTTTATTAACATTGAATACTAAAAAAAAAAAGGGGGGGGGGGGCGCAGGGAATCATGTTTACATTAGGAAAAACTTTAAACCACATTTTTAGTTTTCTTCTAAGTAAAACTTAGCAGCCTTCCAGAAAGTCACTCAGAAACTGCAGGCAAAAGCAGAAAACCCTAATTAAATATAGTTACTTTGAATTCAAAACCATGAAAGAAGTGAGCCTTTCTAAACATTCTTGGCTTTAGCACTGTGGATCACTATGTACAGCCAACCATTATGTATAGCTAGGAGACTTTCCTAAACTATCACCTAATGCTGAACTCTAATCACTTTGCTGTCTGCATTTCTGACAAGTTTTTCAACTACCAGCACATACACATTTCAACATACTCAGGAGGTCGAGTGTCTGGTCCAAGATCTCGGTGTAAAGAAATCCTATCACTTGCAAATGCATTAAAACAGTGTTTTTCTTCTCCACGCTGCTTTTCCTTCTGTTCTTCTGAATTTAAGTCGATGGTTTTAAATGCTTTACCAGAAGCTCCAGGAGCATTAGGATCTTGAAGGGGTCGGTCTAAAAAGGGTTTTAGTTCCACTGCAGTATAGTATCCTGGCAAACAGTGTCTCTCTCCAGGAATCTTAGTTTGCCTAACAGGTGCTTTTATCTGCATTTTTGGCTTTGCACCTTTGATATTGTTCATAGCATTTAACACAAGACCTAATACATGGCTCTTCTTTCCAACAACTGGCTCAATCCCTGCTTCATCTTTAAAATCTTGAACACCCACTTCTCTTTGTAATAAAAATAAAAATACCAGAAAGACAAACACAATAATGCTAAATTTCCAAAGTTTCCAGTGAAAAAATAATTTCTTGAATAGTTTAGGTGTTTTTTTCAAAGCCATTCTAGTTTTAAAAATATATCACAAGACAAAAGTTTCTGTGAATGATGTTCTTCAAATAGGTCACAGCATTTCTTGAAATTGTAATACCTGTAAATTAAAACAAAAAGTATAAATTTAGACATCTAGTATGTTTGGCAATGCAAAACCACAAGAAATTAATAGGCAGGAATTAAATCACAACTCCCAACTGTCACAAGATAGGTCAAACCTATCTATAAGATACCCAAGATGCACTTCCCCTGTTTTTTGGGTTGTTTTTTTAAATACACTTCAAACAGAAGAAACAGAAAGCAGGCATACCACTAAGAATAAAACACTATTTCTATACAATGCCACTACTTCACATTGATTTTCTTCCAAATCTTGAAAATTAAGTTGTTTAAAATTAGGGGAAAGCGTTGCTTTAAGTCTTCTAGAAGCAGGGAATTTTAGTTCAATGATGAGATAGAAGGAAAACAGATGGAATCAATATGGTAAGCTCAAGTTGCATGTAAGAAAGATCCACATAAAAAGAACTATAAAGACAGGGAGGACCTCTCAATTTATTTCAACAATTTGGAAATTTCTGGTATTTTTTTTAAAAACAATTGCATTTCAAGATTAGACTTAAGTAATCAGACTTCCAAGTGGGAAATTTTTAGATTAATTTAGTTATATAGTATACGTGTTCGATGAAGATTTAATACAGGTAATTTGGAGTAGGTTAATTTAGCCTGAGGATCAAACAATCACTCTGTATGTTTTCTCATTCACTTGTACTGCATTTTCTGGCATGTGCTGCTGCAACTCATCAAGAGAATATGTCAAAGAGCTCTCCTCTTTCAGGAACTCTGCCACTATTTTTTTCAGACAAGCAATTATTCAGTGGCTTTCAAAGATGGGGAACTATGAAAAACATTTGAGGACTACCAGAATCCAAGTGATTTGAATTAAATTATCTCTGCAAAATTGGCAGTTTACAAGAAGGGAAAAAACAGCAACCAGCCTGAATTCAACACACAGCTTTACTTTTGTGTAAGTTGCATGTATGTGAACTGAGAAGAGAAATAAGCAGCATCTACATAAAAGCCACAGTTAAGAAATAAGCAGCATCTACATGAAAGCCACAGTTAATTCCCACTTGCTAACTACTGACCACAGAATTGCAAAAAACTACTTTTCTATTTCATCCTTTGAAATACAAATAGATTCTACATTTCTTAATTGGAATAATATATACTCAGGAAATGATACAGAAAACAGAAAAAACCCTCACCTGGTTTCCTTCAAGAATATGCAGGATAAGTTAAGCACCCAGACTTGTTCACACCATAGTTTATTTCAAAGCTTACATCAGCTTTTTTTAATAAATGCATACTTTGAAACCACCGTAGTTTTACCATAGAGCTATTGTTATAAGAATACAGAGGGGAAGCTCATTACAGCATTGCCATACAGATAGTAATAGGTACCAAAAATGTGCTTCACAAGGCTCACAAAATTTCAAAGAAAACCCATTAAAAAAAATCCAGTCCACTTCTGTCTCTCACATTATTTTCCCGTTTTTCTTTAGTGCTGAAAAATTTGTACTACAATACCGATACTTACACACTGCAAGACTAAGAAAAAAGTTTCTTTCCTCGTGAAAGGATTGCAACAAATTTACGGAGCTGCCAGATTAAAAAAATGTCTTGTTTCCTCACAATGTCTGGTGGGTTGATCTTGGCTGGCTGCCAGGCACCCACACAGCCACTCTCTCACTCCCCCTCCTCAACATGACAGCAGGGAGAAAATAAGATGGAAAAGCACATGGGTCAAGATAAGGACAGTGTGATCACTTACCAATTACTGTCGTGGGGAAAACAGACTCGAGGATGATGAATTTAATTTACTGCCACTTAAAAACAGAGTAGGATTGCGAGAGACAAAGACAAAACTAAAACCACCTCCCCAGGCTCAACTTCAGTCCTTCATTCCCAACTCTTCCAACTCCTTTCTCCCAAGTGGTGTAGAGAGGATGGAGAATGAGGGTTGTGGTCAGCTCGTAACACTTCATCTCTGCCGCTCCTTCCTCTTCACTTTTCCCCCGCTCCAACATGGGACCTCTCCACAGGGTACAGTACTTCAGCAAAAACTGCTCCACCACGTGTCATCCACGGGTCACAGTGGCAGGCCAGGATCTTGCTCCTACAGGGCTCTCCACAGGCTGCAGCTTCCTTCAGGGCATATCCACCTGCTCTGGCACAGGGTCCTGCATGGACTGCAGCGTGGGTATCTGCTCTGGCATGGTCCTCAAGGTAGGGAAACACCTTCTTCACTATGGTCTTCTCTGTGCTGCAGCAGGACAATCTGCTTCACCATAGTCTTCTCCACCGGCTGCAGTGGAATATCTGCTCTGGTGCCTGGAACACCTCCTCTGCTCCTTCTTCACTGACCTTGGTGTATGCAGGGTTGTTTCTCACATTTTTCTCACTTCTCTCTCTCACAGCTGCTATGTGGCATTTTTTTACCCTTTCTTAAATATGTTATCACCAGCTACACCGGGTGGCTCAGCTTTGGCCGGCAGTGGGTCCATTTTAGAGCTAGCTGGAACTGGCTGTGTCCAGCACAGGGGCAGCCCCTGGTCTCTTCTCACAGAGGTCACCCCTGCAGTCATCCCCGCCCCCCAACGTTGCCATGTAAATGCAATACACAATGTAAAGCACTAAACATATATACAGTTCAGCACCCAGCAAGAAGACTGTAACTTGTAAAACTACCATTGCTAAATCTGCAAGGGCTCTGCCTGAGTCTACCGCCTCCGCAACCTGTTAACCAGGAATGTTTTCATAACACCATAAAAAAGGAAATCATGTTACTGTTTCTCAGTGGACCATGCACAAGCACGTATGATATTAGTAAATATTAAAGCTTAGGAATCAATAAGCAATATATCTTCCTCAAATAGAAAAAAGAAAACACTTTTTTTTTTTTTTTATATATTTGAGGTACTTAATATTATAAGAGAGGTCTGGCAACTTCTTTATCCCACAAGCAGTCATTAGGCATAGTCAATCAGGCAAACACCTGGGGAGGCGGGCATTAGCACTGGTTGGCCGGTTGATTTGTTTCCAAACATTGTTGCCCTCAAATTTCTTTTACATCACTAAACAAGCAACAGTGTTCTCCAACTTCCTCTAAGCCTCTTCCTCTTGGTAAAGAGACTTGAATTTGTCCATGACAAGAGAAACGTTAAGCATTAATGAACATGATGGTATAAGATATGGCACGAAAAGAGAGGTTAAAGTTAATTCTATCCAGCAATATAGTCTATATTCTATAGACTATTTTACACTGAAATAATGCTTAAATTTGAGAACTTAATCAGTATTCGAGGCAAATATTTACAACTGTCTCTTTCTGAGTTAATAGGCTGGCATGAGACTACTCAGAAAGGGTAGAAAAATTACATGGTATGGCTACATATCTGTTATCTGCCTTAGTACCAGATAAATCTTTTACCTAATTTAACAATTACTTTAGAGAGTTAAAGTTGCAGTTGTCAGATTTCCATTGTCCATCTTCAGCATTTCAATTAATGCAGCAATATTTACTTATGCTAAGCTCACTATGTCATAATTTTTTTTTCTAGTTTTATGTTTACTACGTGAACTTTGGCTTCATTGTCTCCAGCAACAAAAAAGGAGAAATGGACTAGAAAATACCAAAGATTTCTTCCGTACATCTTTAGCACATGCTTCAGACTTTTGCTGCTGCTGGCTTTGATGCTGACATGCTAGCCTATTCTTCACAAAACATCAAAAGTACATTTTACGGAAAACTTAAACTAAATTACTGCTATTTGTATTTGGGATTATTTCCTGCACAAATTGAGCATATACAAATCCTTAGAATACTCATGATCAACACAATAGTCAAGATACCTGTAAATCAAAATAACCAAAATCTAAATCCATCCGGAGTATTTCTTGCACTACCTGTGTTTTGCATACATCTGTCTTTAGACAAATAAGGCATTAAAGACTATAACAAGCAGACCTAATGAGCAACCAAGAACATATAACAATTAATTCAGCATTTGGTTTCCTATGTAACTATATTTACTTTTATCTGCATACACTTTGACTTCTCTCTGACAATACATTGCCTTGTATTGGATACATCTGTCTTGGCTGCTCAGGTCTAACTACAGCAGGCTTCCATAACACACAGGTGAAACGCTTCTGTCCCTAGAAATGAAAAGACAGCTCACCTGAGTTAAGTGGGTTGTGCAAGCAGTGCAACACAACTTAACCCTTTCAATGTGGATTACTACACTCCAGTAGCATACCTGGCAGCATGCTGTGCACAGAAGTGCATGTGATGTTTCTTTTTTAAAGAAAGGATCAAGCAATAGCCTTGGGAATAGTATTTGCAGCGGAAGTGGACAAACATGGGCTCGTTTGCCACAAATGTACAGCAAGCTCTGATATAGACAAATATTGACTGTAGTTTTATTGACACAATATGTTATAGGGGTATTGCTTACAGTAAGAGAAGAGCTCTTTGTTGCACAAAATAGTAGCAGTTCCCAGAACACAGGCTACATTGTCCAAAGAACTTTTGTCATGAAAGCTGTATGTTCCTTACAGTTTTTACCAGGATAATTTTGTAGTCAGAAATAAAATATTTATTCCCCACAAATGCCTCACACATTTTTATAGCATAGCAATGTTAGTAAGCACAGGCCAAGCTACTCTTCCATCCTCCAGGACATGCTGAGGAAATATGTGGCATGATTAAACTCCCTGAGGTGACTGTTCTATTCATTAGTGTTATTTTCACTAATAGTAGTTCTTACAGCACTTTGAAATAATTAGCCCTAAACATCAGAAGTTGGATTTTAGGGATTTTTTTTTTTTTTTTTTTAAGAAATTAACCAGAAAACTAATATGTACTACAAAAGTCTTCTAAAAAGTGCCAAAAAGCAGCTGCCACACTACTTCAAACCACACCACATGGGTAGTGTGTGAATTCAATACACAGTCTATGTTACATTATGCCACCCACTAACTCTGATGTCAGACTGTCTGCAAAAACCCTGGCTTACAAGAAAGCCTCACTACAGTAGCCAACATGTAGACAACTCTGACTTTTCATTAGCTTGGTCTGAACAACACTGTAGACAAACATTTAAAAAAAAAAAAAACCAAACATTAAAATGTCAAGATAACCCAAAACAGTAGAAATTCTTTCAGACCATGCCAGTAGGAGAAATTTCTTGGGATTAGTATCAACGATATGCTTGATCTCTTTTATTTTAATTAAAACTGTTTTAAAATTGACTTTTCTGTTATCTGAATGATAAGTACGGTTCTAATGTTTCCAAAGAATGTTGCTTGGAAGATAAAAAATAATAAAAAAGAAACCCTAAATAAAAAATACTTAAGAAAAACATAATTTAAAAAGAGAAAAACAGGAAAATAAGAACCCTAAGAATTATTATAATCACAACTATTTAACTACAAAGCTTTGCTTCACCCTTCATCTAATTTATTCTGTAACTCCAGAATCACAGTCTCATTAACAAGCTTGCCTATTTTTTCTTACTAAGTATACAATCCCTTCATCAAGACCTTAATGTTCCCTTAATCAGAAAGTGGGTGTGTGAATAGATACACTGAACAAATTCTTCAGAAAAAAAAGACCTGACACTCATGATCAACTGTTCTTACCAAATTAGCAAAAGTCTGCCAAAGACACATGATTACATACATCGGGATACTTTACCTGTGAGAAGTGCTACTTTCACCACTGCTATTTCTGAATCTAAAATTCTAGATAGGGCTTTTTGTTTTCTTTGCATGAATACCAACGTAGATGCTACTAAAACATTAGCTACTGAAATAATCATTTTGGTAAGTGATATTCTAGTCTCCTACCACCACGGCAATTGAGTTTTTTCTACCCGGGGTGGGGGGGTGGGGGGGTGGGTGGGAATCACCAAACAAAACCATTTCTACTTTCTAGAAGTACATCCCAGAACATTTACTTGCATCGCCACCTCTTGTGACAGACTAAGAAATGTGCAATTTGGAGTGAATTTTTCATACAGGTTTAGCTGAATATGGAATACAAAGACTCTCCACACAATCAAGAACATTCAAAAGCACTTCAAAACTGGGGGAAATGAAAACAGTTGCTTAAGTTTACCAAACTATGCTACTGTTTACAAAAATATTAGCACTTGGCTTAAATAAAGGAACAAATTATAAAATGAAACGTACAGAAGTTAAAGCTTAAGGTTTCATGTGAAAAGGAGAAACAAGAATCAGCCGGCCAGTTTCTACCTCTACACTTGCAACAAAAGATACTTGCCTATCTGTTCCACTAAGAATTCCTACTGAGTACGCTCCTAGACAGGGCACACATACCTAAAAGAAACAGAGATTCACAAACCCCAGATACTGTTCCTCTGGGTACATTCTTTGAAGCTCAGCCAGTGGAAATGTGGTTTTACTCCTGAAAAAAATGTTGTAAGAGGAATACCGAATGTACTCAGTTCCTTAGTCTTAGTTTTAGAAACGTTAAGGGCATAGATTATTCTAGCAAAGACTGGATGTAGTCTGCCCCGGTGATTATTACAGGAAAATCAGAAGCTGTAACTGGGTGATAACACAATAGGCTGAAGAAATTCAGAGCAGCAGCAGCCCAGAACACCTAGCTGGAATACAACTTCGTGAATTGTCTTCTTCAGCAGTTTCTTTGAGATTAAAAAAATAAATACAACAAAAAAACCCACCCACCTCCTTCTATGTATTTTAATGGAAGCGTTTCCAAAAATGCTTTCAAAATGAGCACTACTACTATTTTTCTACTGCAAAGCACTATACATGATAGGGAGAGATAGATAGTTCCCTGTAACAATAGATACTATATTAAAAGTATACAGTAACCATGTATTATAAAAAATATTTCTGGCTTATTTTGACAGTCCTGGGACTAGAAACATGCACTGAATTCAACATAAATTTAAATTTAACTCAACTCTGCAGCTTCCTTTTTTTTCTTGGCCAGACTAGTTTGGGCCTCTGTCAAAATAATGTTAGACTGTCCCTAAAAATGCCATGATGACAAGTGCTCTTTTAAGTTAGAAGGATTAGTGTCTGATTTTCAGTTAAGCACCAGGAAATCATGTCTGGATCATAACCAAGAGAAATTTTGTTTGTTTGTCTTCCTGATTGTAGTAATGTTTCTAAGATAACAAAAGCATCTGAGTGTTTAAGTGCAGGGCTTGAAATCACAGTTTTACACCCCAATTGGCCTTAAACTTTCAAGTTGTTTAAGTGATGAGGGTAAAGCAAAGCAAGTCTCCTCGTGGATTTTTTGAGATTTACTGAGGTTTATTTGATCAGTGACTACTAAATTAATCTTTGTGAGAATCTCCCAAAGGTGTCTTTGCTTTCCTCCTCTTCCCACTTGACTGGTTCTTCCCCAGCTACGTTTCACTGCTGAATAATCTTACCTAACACCAGCTAGTCATTCAACTATAGAATTTAATTATTAAGTCACTATCAATAGTTTTGCAACATGATTTCTCTGTTTGTAAGCAGACCTATTTCCTGTGGCATGTGATATCAGCGGATCTTAGGAAAAATCAGGCAATGGTAAGACAGAGAGTAAGTGAATAAAATCATGCTTTACACAAGTGGGCAAAATCTAGCACTTCATAGCTAGAAACTTGAGGCACTTTCAAATCTTCTAGATCGGCACAGAAATGAGCAGATTAGGAGGAGAAACGCATCAGTGCTGGCAGGCACCTGATCCGCAATTCATAGTATGAACATGATTCTCTACATTGATACCAAATAAAGGGGATGCCCCGCACTAGGTATCAGCTCTCGGAGCAGACAGACCAGGCAATAAATTTATGCAAAGCAAAAAGGAACGTCTCAAAGCAACGCAGTTTGTCACCTAAAAGCGCAGACTTTCGGGAAACGTCTCAGAGAGGGCAATTATATCTTGTTCCTGTTTTGACAGAAATCAAGATATCCAGGCTACTGCTCGTATTGTCCCACCCAAAAAAAAGGGGCAAAGTTAAATGGCAGTAGTAGTGACGAGGAGGAGGAAAACTGGTCTTCTGCTCCTTCCCGCAGTGCAACAAAAATAGTAATTTGGGCTCTCTGTAACTAACTTAATTTTTACTTTCCTATGTTCCTGAGAAGCCTTGAGATGATAGTAGCAGATGCCAAACTGACCAGGCCACTGAGCAAACGTAGTTAAAAAAAGAAACGAAACGCCATTAAATTGGCCATTCTGTCTCAGTCTTTAACTCTGTCACTTGGCTCAGCAGCATGGCACTGGCTTTAGTCAAGACTGAACAGATCAATATAACTTAATTTTTTAAACAAAAGATGTTTTGCAACAGAAGACTAACATGTAAAACACTACTGAGATGCATACATAAAATTCATATTTCCAGTAAATTTTTTTTAACCAATAAAAACATTTATTAATAAAGACTTCTTTATACAAGCACATTTTACACGAAGTTTAAAAAAAAAAATCCATGAAACTGAGGTTATCTATGTTACAATTCATTTTTCTGTCAGTTCTCCAGAGCCAAGAAAATATTTGTAAGTACCATCGCCTGCTGTGTGCAAGTAAGACTAACAAACTGCCGGAGGAGAGAGACAATCTAGGAACTCAGAAGCACTTCATACACGACGAAATATACCAGAGGAAGCTGGCAACGTGCACAAAGCAAGTATCGCCCTGCTGCTACCGAATCGGTGCGGTACTGCGGACGAATACTCGGGCGGGATCAGGACGTGGCAAGAGACACCTCCCTCAGTCAATACTTCGGTTTGGACAGAGAGACCTGCGTGCCCGGCTGCCAGGCAGCAGCGTCCTTCTCCGCAGCCCGAGCTCCTCGCCCCGTTCCACGTCTGGCGAGCGCGGGGCGCGCAGGGCTGGGCTGTCCCCGGCCCCGCCGCAGGCGCCCCCCCCCGCAGGCCCCTGGGGCCGCCCGCCGTGAGGGGATGCGAGGGGACGGCGCGGGGGGCGCGCGCGCGTGATAACGCGTGTGCCTGGGGGGCAGTGCGCGGGAAGGAGCGCCCGGGGGGGGAATCCTCCGGGCAGGCCCCAACCCCACGTCTGCCCCAGGACCTCTCCCTCGTGTCACGACTCCCGCCCGCCCGCTGCGCCCCCGGACGGACGGCTGGCGGTGCACGGAGGAGAAGCGGCACCGGGCGCGGCGCTGCGCTGCCCCGCCGCCGGCCGCGGCCCCTCGCCAAGGAGGAGCGGGGCCGCGCCGGGGCTCCCCCCGCCCCGCGGCCCCCTCACTCACCTCGTCCGGCGGGAGGAAGACGGAGGCGCTGCCCGCGCGAGCGGCCGCAGGCGCCCGGAGAGCCGGCGCCCCCCGCCGGGAGGCCGCTCGCCCGCCCGCCCGCCCACGGCGCCAGGAGGCTGAGGCCAGGCGGGCCGCTTACGGTTTCCGCTCCGCGGCCGCCAGGTGCGCGCGGGCGGCCGGGCGGCCCTGCGCCTGCGCACCGCCCCGCCCTCACCTGGCGCCCAGGTGCGCGAGGCGGCAGCCGCCGGCGCGGCGGGGGCCCGGCCCGGGGGAGCGCAGGACCGGCCGCGGGCTGCTGCCGCAGGAAGGCGAGAGCACGCCCGCTTTGGGCGCGGAACGCTTCACTCATCCCTCCTCGCCTTCCGTACCCGAAGGAACGTGTCATTTTTAGACAATTACATAATGCGCACCGCAGCGGGGCGCGACGATCTATGCATGCTTTAACATCCAAACTACAGATCGCATTTTAAGCATCGCTGCAGGGTGCTGCGGTTTGGGGTTGGTTTTTGGTTTTTGTTTTTTTGGTTTTTTTTTTTCAATCACCTCAGCATTATGTCGTGTAAGATGTGGTTGACCAAACACTCCCAGCTCACGTTGCTGGGAAACAGAACACAAAATCCCACAGAGGTGAGATCAGAGTTCAAGAGAAAGGATATCACACTGAGTTCCCTCCCTTTACAATGCCAAGTTTCCCAGAGGGGTAGATATAAAGTCACTTTTTTATAAAAGCATGGTTTAATTTGGGGGAGAGGGGAAGAAAAAAAAAAAAGTAGTAATCCCACAAAGTTTGCTCCTAGCTTCCTTCCCTGAATAGAGCACAGAGTCTCCCTTTCTTCCTTCTTTCAAATAAAAGTAGCATAATTACAGTCTCAGCCCAGCGCTTCAATGTTGATTTCTTTCGGCTTTAGCAGGTCACTGAATTTGCTCAGCAAATACATGGTGCATTGGCAGTAGTTACATTGATTCTACAGCAGTGACAAAAATGTTAATACCAGTATTTTATGATGGAATTCATCTTCCTCAGGAAGACTTACTGAAGATTTAGACCAGAATTAATCACAATTAATATGTTCTGGTATTTCTAACATGTTAAAATCCTTCCTTATGCCTTTGAAAGTTGAGGCCTGAACTATAGCAGGTACTACATCACCCAAGACATGCATAGCCAACATTCAACTTTTCATAGCACAAAACTAAACTAAGGCACATTTCTAGTGCAAACATTTTAAGAGCTGCTGTTTTCCAGAATAAAGCCTGCATTAACAGGAATACTGACTCCTTTAAAAAAAAAAGTACTTCAGAACAAGATTTAGACCATTCACTTAGCTCCTCTTTTAGCAAGCACCATGTCACGTAATTACCAAACCAAGTTTTAGCAGAGATAGAAGCATGTGATTTTTGCAGTAACAGTCCAATTCTAAACATCTTCAGGCAGCTCAATGTTTCAAAAAGATGGTTCTGATTTCACTGCAAGATGAAGCAAGAGGTAAAGCCACAAAGTGAATGAAGCCAGAAATCAAAATCACAGTTGTAAGAAGCCTAAACTGGCAAAATAGTGATCTTACTTTAAAAAGTGGCATAGTCACAAGCTAGTGGAGAAGTCCTTGCTAGTGACATTTTCCCTTTATTTCTTATTTTTTTCCTGTTCAGCATTGTGTAGGGAACACACTAATGAGCTCTTTAAGATCAATTTCCAAAGAGCCAGAATCCAACCCCACTATCAAGACTTCCCAAAAATGTCTCCTGTACTACTTTCAATGATAATTCATTCAGAAAATTTTCAATAAATTCTCTACCTCTATAAACTGTTTAAACTATTATATTTAGAAAGCTACTCACTAAAGCAGAGTTGCCTGATTTATGAACCTTTCTAAAAATTGCTGTAGCCACATTTGAGAAGTGACTTGTGATAGTCAAACCTAGTCCAAAAACAGAGGAAAAAAAATGCAAACTACTTCTAGTCTATTTTTCTGTAAGAGTCTTGCTAGTTATTTTAGCTAATTTTACTATTTTACCTAACGATACATTCTAGACCATCTTCCCAGTATTACTACAAATTGATAAAAAGCAGCAGGTAATTAAACTGAAAGTATTTAGTATACTGTTACCAAAACTGTTTACACATCCTTGAGAAGATAATCTAGGCATTCTGTACCTGCAAGGGAAAGGGGGCAAGAGAGGAGAGAAAGAGACACCTATGGCTTATGTTGCTATAGCTACAAGATGCTTAGATTTCCAGTTTCAATGAATCAATAGAAACCACAGCTTCACTCTCCTCTTTTATTCACCAAAGGCAAAACTGGAAGATGGGTTGCTAAGCAACACCGCACTAAAGGCTGCAGCTCTTTGAAATTAGCATTACTGATTCCCCTTCATCCCAGGAGTCTCTTCCATTCAAAACCATTTATTAAGAAAGGGGCTAAAAAAAAAAAGCTATCAGGACATGCATTTTTAAAATAAGAAACTGTAAAAGCAGAAGAAAAGCTGAAATTAACACACTCAATTAGTTGGAGTATGGAAAAGTGAAAGCAAGCCATTCCTTCTACAAAGAAAGTAAAAAAAAATTTAGTAAAGACAGAAAAACTTAAATTGGCTTGTATAAACCAAACGGGAAATGGAAAGGCCATTTATTTCTTCTGGGAATACTATATTAAAGCAAAATTTTCTCTAAAGGACTATTTATAGCTGCCTTTTTTTTTTTTTTTAAACTGAAACCCAAAGATGTGCCTCATTTGCACTCTTCTTTTAAAGACCTCATCCATAAAATACACTAGTGGCTAGATATGCTCAAGATGGCTAATAGGGAATTCAGAAATCTTTTACCTACATGGCATACGAATAAAGCTCTTTGCCAAAAGTTAGCCACAAAATGCTTAAAGTCTCAGTTCAGTTTCTGTCAACTAATTTCTGTATCTTGTCATTGTCATGACCTAATCTGTTACCTATCTTATGAAAGGGTAGTGTGCATCTTACACTTATGATAAAAACAAAAACAGAAGTAGATGCTGATGAGTCTTGTCTTTTTTGAAAATATCTTGCATGTATTAATATAAACCCACCTATTTTTGTTCTAAACTTCAGCTAAATGTTATTCCAATGTTATTGAGAAAGCAAAACCACATTGATCCTGTATGAATAGGGCTGTGTACAAAGAAATGCTGTTTCACTAGAAGCTGCCTTGGTAAGGCCTATGTACTTACTCTTATCAGTGGGAAAAAAACCCAAACCAGCATAGTTTACCAATTCATACTCTACTGATCCCCACAGCCCAGCTCCCTTACAGTTCCCCCAGCCTCTACACTTTCCAGATACTTCCACGTTCCTCATTCCACTCCGATACCATTGTCTTTTCCCCAATCTCCTAAATTTCTTCCTCAGAGCTCTACCATGCTGCACAACTTGCAGGCAAAAAACAGGGAGCCTGTAAAACACAAGTAGGTGTCATCATTGCGTAACTGATACATGTCAATCAATTTAGGAAACAAGGCTATAAAGTTACCCAAAATAAAGCACCCAGTTATTGCTAAGCAAGATTAGACACGATTGTAAACAGGCTCCCTTTTATAGCCTTAGCATTCAGTAGTCATAAAAAAGAAACTCAAGAATCAAACAAAAGTGACTTTACACAATGTCAACATGAAAAGCTAAAATTACCTAAGGAGGAAACTGAAATTGGTTATCTTAAGAAACTTAATCACTAGTATTTTAATCGCTAGTATTAAGAATTCTCTTTTCATGCCAAAACATTACTTTTCTAGTCAAATACATACAACAATAAGTGTTGTTTGAAAACCAAATGCAGCAGTGTAACAGTGTTTTTTTGGTAGGCATTTGCTTTTTCAAAAATTCTGCATCACTGAAAAAACCTGATACTTCTTCCTCTCATTCATTCATGACATGCTGTTGCTCCCTTAGAGATCCACAGGTATATTCTGTATGGGAGACAAGATCATAATCCCCTGTAATCAAAATGATTTATCCAGAAAGGTGTTTTATATGGATTAAACAAAATGAGTGCTGACTTCTGCACATATGACTCTACTGTCTATACATATAACGTTGAAAGACTAAACACTCCAAATTAAAAATGCCAAACATTTCTCTTAATGGAAATCTGACAGGTGGATAACATACAGTATGAGTAGCAAACAAATTCTGTGTAAGCCTTGCATGATCTAGAAAAGCCTTTACTGAATATTTACATAAGGTCTTAATTTTAAATATTAGATTTTCATTAAAAAATTAAGTTTCATTAAGGACAATGTATATAGCTGTTTTTTCAAGATTAAAAAAATAAAGTGTACTTATAATGTATGTAAAGATAAAAAAAAATACTTTAGAAATACACCTGTAGTAATAAAGATTACACTGTAATTATGGATAAATAGTTTACAGAAACTGAAATCCAGCATCTTAACAATGCACCTGCACTAGATAGGATAGGCTGTGGTTTTGAGTGCTATTTCAAATGGACAAAACAAAATACTGAGTTATATGCTTTAAAACATTTTTATAATGCTGTTGACACTTTTTTATGATGCTGGCTGATACTTTACATAGCACACATGTAAGCAGTGATCTCTCCTGAATGAAAATAAATACCATTTCTTTCAGGGCTGCAGATTTTTCTTGAAAATAATCCAGATCTCTAGTATAATTAAGTTAATCATATTCACAATACTTTTGTGCTGATACCGTCTCTGTCACTGCAGTATTTCACTCAAAGTTTCCAAAGTCCAATTAAACAAACAAGTCCATAAGCCATACAAAAAAAAAAAAAAAAAAAATCATGTTCTTAGTGATGCACGGGCCTTGTCAAGTATTTCCTTTCTGATCTTTGGATAGTTTGGATGTGCTTCCAGGACCTGTCAAAAGACAAAACAACCCAAAAGTCTGTGTCTAAAAGGAAAGACTACTGTGTTTCGTTATCCCCCTCATCACTGAGCTTACACATTCTAAAACTAAAATAACATCATGACAAGTTTGTTTAAGAATGCATAAATATTTAACTGTGGCTAGAGACTACCATGTATGGAGATCAAGAACAGCTTTATCAAAGACACCTTGCTTCCCTTTCACACTGCCCTGTCACCTTGGTGCAAAAGACATAGGGGTCAAGGGCTAAAGCCTCTGGGTGGCTTGAAATGCATGCATTCAGAACAGTGACCTCTAGGGACGTTTCCAAGGTTTTAAGTATACTTTATTTGCAATGATAAACTGCTCTTATGTTTTCACTCCTCAGGCTCTTTCTTACTATACTCTACCCACTTCACTCACTTGCCCTTCAATTCCTTCGTCTACCTTATCCTTCCATTCAATTTGTCCTTTCTAGTTATCTTTATGTCCCCCCAAAAGAGCAAATATAATTTATTTCATTATTAATCCTAAAAATTATTAATTAATAATGTTCACTCTGCTTCTGCAATAGTAGCCCTTCCTCTTATTCTGCATCTGCTCTATTTACGTTTGGACCATACAAAGATAATACTGGAAGTTACTTTCTAACATTTTCTTCTGGTATCAACATTTGATTAACTTCTTCAGCTACACTTCTGTATGGATTTACCAAGGGTCAAAGAAGGTGCTGCCATTTGAATATGCTTTCACATATAATAGCCAGCCACTTTATCTCTTTTTTCCCTCGTGGCCAAGAAGCTCAGGATAATGTATAAGATATTTAATTTAATCAAACTTATTAAAAAGGGAGTCTTTCTGACATTAAGCCATATGTTTTAGAAATTTAAACTCAACAAAAAAAACCCCTGATCATTATGTAAAAGAATGTTCCTACAGTAGACAGAGTATTAAGTACATATACAAATTCTACCTTATGACAAACATCGATTGCATCAACATATCTCTTTCCTTTCAGGTAATTGAAAGCCAGCTTGTATCCTGTAAGGAAAAGGTGAAAAAGGCAACAATTTCAGTTTTTGCATTGAGTAATGAAAATATCACATTCAAATTAATTTTGGTCACCATATGTTTCTAAAGTTAGTATGTTTGTTTTCTAGTATTTTCTCATCTAAGCATGTAGAGATCAAAATTTCTACTGAAAGTCACTTCAAGTAGTAAATAAAGTCCTTTATAAACCAATAGCTATGTCTGAATCAAAAGGAGACATTATTCTGGAGACCATGTGTTACTACAGAGAATACATAATGGTTGTCCTCTTTCACTTATGATGGTACCCCACAGAGTTTCTCACTGTGACCTACAATACACTGTCCCTCTGTAAAGGCAATTCTGTTATTAAAGGACAAAAGAAAAAAAAAAACTTAGGACAGCAATAACATACTAGGGAATTAAAATGCTATTCTGTTCCACTGTCAGCAGACCACTGATTAAAAAAAAGTCACATGGAATAGCTAAGTCACATAGCAGCATGTCAGGCTGATACTTTCAACATAAAAGGTATAGCTCATATATGTCAGCCTGGACAGAGATCAGGACTGAGGAAAAAAGGTTATAAGCATTCAATTTCCAAAATTTGAAATTTCAAGTCTTTCATTTATGAACTTACCCTCACTAGCAAATGAGTACAAGGGATCTGATACCAGTTGATACAGTTTTACTTGCCAGATGCAGTTTGTGCTGCTTTAACCATTTTAGTTTTAATGCATGACAAGTATCATGACAAGTATCACAATGCTGTATGCAAAACTAGAAAACAATGTGCACATAGTACCTTCAGTGTCATACTCTCACTTCTTGTATGCAAGATCGTTCCACAGTTTAATTTCATGAAGCCATTCTCCTGTCTAGACACCAAATGATTTTTTAATTTGTTCAGTTCCTACCCTCTAGAGTGTTTCAAAATAGCAGAAGAAAAGTCTTGATCTATGTTCTCTCTGAACTCAAGAAATCACACCTTTTTAATAGTAAAACTTCTGCTTTCTAATACATTTTATTTGATCAACAACTGTAATATCTTAGCCAGACATCCATGGGTCAGTCTACAGGAGCAGGAACAACTAGTAAAATTACTGCATCCAAACTCATACTTAGATATCTAGAGATTTTCCCATATAACCAAAGTCATTTTTCTATCAGCCATTTTTATTTCTGTTTTGACATCTGAGTCTTCCTTGTACTTTGACCCTCCTAATTTTTTGACTCTCGGTACACAGGGTAATGTCTAGCTTTGGCAATCCATGCATGCATGTGCATTTTTATATCTTTAACTGTGTTACAAAAGAAGGAGCTAAACCACAAAACATTTAGTTCCATTAATAAAACACTCCTTTAATCTACAGATCGTATTAGATAAAATTATGAACCAAACCACTGCAGCATCCAGGAGTTAAAGAAATGAAGTGTATGGCAGTTCATATGCCTAACAGTTACAATCTTGTTAAAAAAAACATTGGTTTTCCAGTTGATGCCAAAGGCTATCTCACCCTAACACTAAAAAAAAAAACCCTAGGGCACAAAAAAAGACCACAGATTAAAGACTACAAGGAGTATGTATTTTTGAGGGGCCATAATCACAGCCCAAAACATGGAACAGAATATGTGTAAGACACCAGCCTTGGGACCTAGAGACAGACTCTAGGTGTTGAGTAAGAAAGGGCATTTTATCCTATGTATCTGTTTCATAAAAGGTTTCCTACATTAAAATAGTATAAAAATGGGACAGTTTAGTGTAGACTTCAATTAACCATCTAAAGTGGAACTTGAATAGTATCTCAAGTTTTCAGTTACCCATCTTTTTTAAAGCAGATATATTTAAAGATATTTAAATTTATTTTTAAAATCCTTACTCATGTATATAAAACCTTATCCATATAAATAGATTATTTGTCTAATTATCAAAATGAAATAATTAAATCAATGATCTGCCACCATCAGATATATATTGGGTATTATAAAAGGTTCTCTACTATAAAGAGTACATATTGCATTACTATAAATACATTATTAAAAATTAATGCTGTACTTACAGAGAAAGTTGTTCATAAAGAGCAAACTAAAACTGTTTTCAGACCAAACCTTGTACTAAAACAGTAAGCAGGAACTTCTGAAGTACCATAAAGCTGCTACCTCTTGCCACAGGGGCTTTCCAAGTGACTGCTGAGTACACCTTTAAAGATCTGTGGTTTTTATGTGAGGAAAACCAGTGATACTCTACCTCTATGGAAAATTAAAAGCAGTCTTTCCAGTAAAGGGTAGCTGTTTCATTCCTACTGTAGTGCCTGAAATCATGCATATAGTTTATATATACATGCCTATTGTTGGATTTGTTTGGTTTCCATATTTCCACGCCATCTCATAATTTATTGCTGCATCCTTATATGCTTGTTCCTTTTCCATTATGTAGCCCATGTATTCGTAAGCCTTGCAGCATGACTACAAAATATAAATATTAATCAAAAATTTTATTTAGGTAAACTTATATATAATAATACTGACAGTTTAATTGCTTAAATACTTCAAATCTGTACAACTGGAAAGCATAAGTGATACTTATACTAACTTTGATGACAAGATGGTCTTGATTTAAAAAACATCTGTAATACAAATCAGTTACATGGAATTCTGCACAGTGACTTCCTAAGTTACTCCAAGTCAAGTATAGAGTTAATCACAGAGCACACTGCAACTACTACTCCATCAAAAATGTTTAGAGCCTCCAGGAACGCTGTAGATACCCCTGTCAGTTAATAACCACCCCATGGCAGCCGCATTTCAAGTCCAGCCAGAAAGTGCTGTATGTTCCACAAATACTGTTTGTTTCACTTTTTCTTAGAAAGGTATTTTCATAGCCTTATTTTTAGAACGCTTTTGCATTATAATTTTCCACTTAAAGCTAAAGACAGACACAAATATCCTGAAGAGAACACCAACCATCAAATATTACATTTTGTGTAACTCCAAGTGGCAAGTTACAAGCACCTGAAACACAGGTTCCAAAAACTATTAAGTACTAGATGAAAATACTAGCCTTGCTTATGTTACACATACATATAAATCAATTTAACACCATAATAAAAGTTATTATAAAAGATATAGTAATTCATACAGAAATCTTGTATTTTATACATAAAGCAGAAAAAAATTACAAAAATAAGCAAAAGTAACTTACTGTGAACAGCTTATATTAACATGCTGCCAATAGGTCAAACATTTTCAAGAGCAAAATGAAGCTCTTCTGAAAATGTGCACCTTGTTTACTTAGGCAGAGCAAAGAAATGCCAATATATAAATTACATTCCATCTTTAACTTCACTATTTCCAACTGGGCTTCCAAAATCTACTGATGAAAAGCTTTCAAATTACAGCATACTGGGATAAGCAGTATGGGAATGCCTGGTAGATGAGGATAAAAAAAAAAAAACATTCCCCCTCTCATTTGTGATAAACAAAACAAAAAGTTCAAAATCAAGAAAAGTAATCAGTAAGAAAACCCAATTTCATAGAAACAACCTGCTCATTGGGATCTTACTAACCAAACTTACGAGTTTGTTTTGATTTTAAAAGTCTTATTACAATATATCAGGCTTTTATGAGGTTTTTACTCAACATACTTAAGTCATATATATATATAGAGCCACATCATTCAATTCTAACTGCTAAAAACAATCCTAAAAACTAATTCATCACAATAACATGATTTCTTGATCTAATCAGAACTCCAAATTGGAGAATACCACACAAAATATTGTCTTGTGAATTAACAAGACATTTCAAGATCTAAAATATTCAACATCTATTTGTATAGTACCATTCCTGCTTAGATGCTTTGCATGCAAGTTCGAGAAAAGTCAGTATCTTTACTGTGCTGTTTTGTTAAGGAACCGGAGTTGCAGACTTCTAATTTGCCATCCTCCTTCCTATCAAGCAGAGCTTGTCTATCGAAGTCCCTCACGAATCTCAAACTTTTCAGAAGAAAACAAATTACTTGGTAGGCTAATATAGGCTATACTTTTAGAGCCACTTGGGAATTTCTGCAACAAAGTGTCATTTGTTACCTGCTCCACAGACCATCTATTTCAAAGTATGTCTTATTTTGGGAGATGACTCATGTTTATCCTTCAGTGGTATGGATTTTGCAACTTCCCTTGGCCATCTGGACAAGCATGTAACTGACCTTAAAGCAGAATTTTTTCTTAACTAAAATCAAATTCATTTTCTGTAAAAATGAAATTCAGTACATCCTATTTCAAGAGGCATCTCTGCAGATGTACATAATACCATTACACCAAGAACTGTTGTAGCTGCCTCTTAATTTTACATTTAGAAATAAAGAGTACAAGTTCAAAAAAAGTCTACCTCTCAAGGAGGTTGCAGAAATGTGACTGAATAACTGTCGTGGTTTAGCCCCAGCCAGCAACTAAGCACCACGCAGCCGCTCGCTCACTCCCCCTACCCCGATGGGATGGGGGAGAGAATTGGAGGAGTAAGAGTGAGAAACACTCCTGGGCTGAGATAAGAACAGTTTAATAATTGAAATAAAGTAAAATAGTAATGCTAATAGTAACAGTATAATAATGATAATAATAATAATGATACACGAAGCAAGTGATGCACAATGCAATTGCTCACCACCCGCCGACCGATACCCAGACAGTTCCCGAGCAGCAATCGCTGCTCCCCGGCCAACCCCCCCCAGTTTATATACTGAGCATGACGTCATATGGTATGGAATAGCCCTTTGGTCAGTTTGGATCAACTATTCTGGCTGTGCCCCCTCCCAGTTTCTTGTGCGCCTGGCAGAGCATGGGAAGCTGAAAAAGTCCTTGACTAGCATAAGCAGTACTCAGCAACAACTACAAACATCAGCCTGTTATCAACATTCTTCTCCTACTAAATCCAAAACACAGCACTATGCCTGCTGTTAGGAAGAAAATTAACTCTATCCCAGCCGAAACCAGGACAGTAATGAACCTTACAGTCTATACTGATGAATTCAGAAAAAGAAATATACAGCATCAGGTCCTTTTCTAAACCAAATCTGTGCACTATAAACAGTATCCTGAACCTATGCATAGTATCTATGGAAGACTAGCCTATTGGATGTGCCTCATGCGAAGGAACGAGAAGTGTATAGATAGAAAAATGCGATCAGCAAGAAGGGACAAAATGAAAAATAAGCACAAGAGCTAAGACATGCGCCTGTTCCTGTAGTCAAAGCAGAGTATCGGGCAGTTTGCCTGCTCAGAAACCCTGAGGTAAAAACGTTAGAGCTTGTCCCCAGACAACCTACCAGACAGTATCTTCACAGCAGAGGATTAATACTAGCATTAAAAAAGAAAATCCTGTATAGTAGCAGGCTTATGAACATAAATGTTTGAAAATATATTTCAAATGGAGCAAGTCTCCAAAATTTATATGGCTACATCTTCCTCAGGTTTGCAAGACTCAGTAAAATGCATCTCTGACATTCCATAAACACCTTAAGCTCCTAGCATCACCACAACTAGAACTTGCATAACTTATTATAGAATATGAATAAAAGTGACTAAGCCACATTCTCGCATTTGTTTACTGCCCTCCAGTGTAAAGTTGCTGGTTTCCTGTCTTGTTTTGGTCTACTTCTCCTTGATAAGTGAAATACCAGGCAACTGGTAAAAGAAATACATTTCGAAATCATATTTCAGAGGAAAACTAAACATCTAGCTGAATTAAAATAGAAGGTTACTAAGGTTAATTTTAACATGCAGTCACTTACCCTGTTATGACGAAGGCATCGTTTTAATAATTCACCTGCCATATCATATTTTGCAGATTGAATATATATATCTGCAAGCAGAAGCCAACTCTTTTCAAACTCTTCTGCATCAATGGGATTCCAGCTCATTTTTGAAATCCGTTTTAACTGATTTCTGGCTCGTGGAGTCTGTTTCAAGATCATGTAGGCTGTGGCCATTCCCAAAAGTGCTGGTATATGATCCTTCTGCAGTAAAAAGCATAGTGACTTCTTGGTGTTTTTTTTATTTTGCTTTTAACATTTTTTTTTTTAAGTAAGACTTTCACCAAGTATCTGAAAACTAAACCAAAAACTAAATCTCAGGAAATAAAGATAGAACATCCAATATTACATGTTTTCCATCTAGTGATATGATCATTTCTGTAAGACTAATCATGATAAACACCACATTAAATAATTAAGAGGCTGAATGTAAGTTTGGGCTCAAAACAATCTTCTTCAGGCTCAGGAAACGTTGAAAGCATCTGCAGGTATTTCAACTCAACAAGAAATATGCTGATACCAATAAGATCTTTCCTTTTAATACACAAATAAATACTTCAGATAGAAACTGAACTCACTTGAAGTTACAATACAAGGGGCATTTTCTACTTTTAGAAGTGCCTGTCAAATGTCAATAACAGGGACACCGATTCCTATTATTAGGTGTACAGCTCCTAAAAATGTAAGTCTAAACTGCCTGTATCCAAAAGCTACATATAACCAACAGGATTCTTAAAAGCCACCATTTTCTGCAAAAGCCTCAAGCAAGCAGCAAAGAGTGCAGGACCAAATGTCATTTTTAAAATCCTGCCTTTATTAGCATGAGGTATAGATGAGAATGGGCCTCATATCCCAAACCTGCTTCCTAAATGCAGAGAGTAGTTCTATCAGCAGCTAACTTAGAAGCTTCTTTCTCCCTCACAGTGTTCCTGGCTCGCTATCTGCATTCTGCCTCTATACCTCTTTGTAGGGTTGTGTTGTAAATAGGCTTGCCATAGTCAGTTAAAAAATGCCCCCACCAAAAGCCCCTCTTCCACATAATGATCAGCTAACCCACCTTCTCCTTCAGTAGTCACACCTAGCATGGATCAATAACCTTAGGCACTTAAACCTTCTGTCACATTACAGTCTTTTAAAATGGAGCTCAGGAGAAGAGAGGTGACTGCTTTTTCCTATAATAGCCAAGGCAAGAGCACTTACCTAGAAGTTACCCAAAGAGGGAATCGACTCAGTTTTCTCCTAGTCTGAAGAGATTAAAACTGTATATTTTATGCGACCCTGGAGAGACTAAATAGGCTGAAGACTAAATAGACTGGAGCATTCTTCCTGCTGGAACTGTGTCACCATGTGAAAAACATTCACTATTCACAGGACCTCAGATCAGTTCTGAGCAGGACTAGGAAGCCAGTACTGGAGGCAGAAGGACACCTTGTTTGTGATTCTCAGAACTGCCTTACACATAAAGACACACATCAGTATACTCAGCTCAGCCAGGGAGCAGTGTAGCACACAGTCAAAAGGTAGTAATAACTTAAATATTTCTTGGCATTCTGATTGACTACATGCATCTACATGTGCTTAAATAAAATCTGTCAAAAGGTGCTGTTATTAATCCTAAATACCTAAAGGTATCTGTTATTAATCCTAAAGCTAATGACTACAAGTAGCTATAAAATAATGAAGATTTCCGTCATAAGGATGAATTTTAAGCAGGTGGATAATATTGCCCTGGAATCTAAATTCTGTCAAATTGCCATGAAGTATATGAAGGCAGCTTATATGTAATTGTTTTTGCTTACAGAATGAGGGTACTGTGTAGATTTATATCATCAGACACTCTGCTGGGAAAATTGGGAATTAGAAAGCCAACCCAGCAACTCAAACCAAATAGCCTATTCACATTTCAGTAACTGGCAATATTAGCATATAGTTGAGTTATAAATTTGCAATCCAATTGAAAACTTCTAAAAGATGTTGTTGTTTCAGCACACTTTTTTTCAAATTTTATATAAAATATTCTTTAATAGGAAAAAAATCCTTAGAACTAATAGCACCAACACATGCCACTATTCCTGAACATAAACTGTGAGACTAGTTAAAAAAAGGTAGTAAGTGTCGAAGAGAAGACTGAGGAAATGAGACGGGTTACTAACCTCAGCCACTACTATTTCAGTGAAAGTGTTCAGTGCTCGTTCAACACTTGATTTTTGTTTGGTTGCCATGAGACAATAATTTTCCATGATCTGCAGCTGAATATGACCTTGAATGGTCTGAGGCTTCAGTTCCTTCAGAAGATTTTCTGCTGTTCTTACAGCCAACTGGACAGACTCCTGCTTCTCTGTTGAATTACTGTTATCAGAAAGAAAGTGTTTGTAAAAGCTTATTTTTTTAATATACAACAAATTTATTATGAGTTAGGACTGATCCCATGCTAGAGGCATGCCGTTTTGTACAAGATGACTCTGTAATACAGGCATTCTACATTGATTCTCTTCTGTAACAACAGCAGTAGTTCCAACCTAACAAGCCGTTTTCAACACTGCAAGTGACCAGGATTCCACATAAAACTTTCTGTAATTTCTGCTTGAGACTGACTTATTACAATCTAGCATGGTCTTTCACAATATAGTAAGTAGAATATTGAAAGCATTAGATGAACTCAAAGTTCTAGCAATTTAAATTAAGGCACATTTTTAAGGGGTGGCAGAGGACAGGGATGACAGAAGAACCCAAGCAGTATTTATTTCATTCACTTACCCCATGTCTGCATCCAGATTTTCAAAGACTTCACCACCCACAGTTTCATTATCTGGGTTCAAACAAATTTCTATCATGTTGTAGACAGCATTCTGTCCCCAGTCACTGTCCTTTCGAGCTTTATTAAAATGCCGGAGTGCATCATTTGGTTCACCTGTATACCTAGACAGATAATTATTAAAAAAAATATTTAAAGCTGGGCAAGTAAAATTCACTGCCCCAAATCCTACCCAAGTCCCAAGAAGAAACCCAAGCATTTCAAAAACAGGTGACACATTTGCACACACTGATAATGCAAGGTTTGAACAGCATGCATGCTATTGCAAGGAACTTTTTTTTTGTTTTGTCTGATAAATTCTAAAATTTGAAAATAAGTAATATTATATTATTGAACCAGCAAGAATATCCCTCTTAACAAGCAGGAAATACAAAAAGATATATGCGAGACAGATAAAATAGCTTCATTTTCAAGAGAAGCTCGTTGGAAAGTATTTCAGAAGAGAAAAGGAGACCTTTCCTAAAATCTTAGCACCTTAAGTAATTAGGAAAGTAGTGCTATATTACTTATCACACTATAAGTAGCACCTTTGAATGATAATGGATGACAAAAAAGTTAATTTAAATATGCACTACACAATCAAATAAACCTTATCTTATTATATTTACAAGTACCAAAGATACAGTCCTTTGCAGTAGTGAAAGCCTGGTTCAAGCTTTGTTCTGGAAGAATGTTTTTCAGCCATTAAAAGAAATCTGGGGACTTCTTCTAGCTTCCCAGCTCTTCTTAACAGATCAATTAATCGCGAGAGGGTTGCATAGTTATCTAAATATACAAATAATTAGGACATTGTAATACTAGTTATTTGCTGTACAAGTATCTTAAAAAAGAGCCTGCCTTGTTTTTTCCCATACAAAAATGATATATGGTGTAATACATAAGGCATATTACATAGTAACCACAGATACAAGAATGAAGATAAGGTGATACTTGCAATACTTCTAAAAAACTGCATAGAGATAAGTACAGTTGTACTTAACTTTCAAAACAGTTCAAACAAAACCCTTTGCTGTACTCTCACAACTTCTTTCAAAGTCCACTAGAAAGCTTTACATTCATTATAGTATTATTTTAACAGATTTTAGTAGCTTTCTCTCCGGTCATAATTTCCTTGCTAAAAGAAACTTATTCCTGTCCAAGTTTCCTTTATTAATCTTGAAATAAAATGCTAGGTTTGTGTTCATGCACTTAATATCTTAAAGACAAGCGAAAGTGCTTTACAGTTACAAGTAAGTAACACCCTAGCCACATTTGGCTTGAGGTACACAACGCACATTACATTGCAAAGCAACTTACGGTATCTACGAGAAATAATTTTCACATCTTCCCTTAACTAACTAGTGTTTTCATATACAGTAGTGGTCTTTGGTTTTAGTATCCATCACGTTATAAACAGCACATTTCTTTTTAATCATACAAAGTATTTTTTAGATATTTATTCCTCTCTCTCATCAGAGCTATGTATCAGAAAGAATTAAAAATATCACTGCTGAATATTCACCTGGTTTGCGTTCTAGGAGCTGCTGGAAATGAAAGACAGCTTGTTCATAATCTTGCTTCCTAAACATGAGATCAGCCATCATCTACAATTTTGACCAATTTAGAGAAAACAAAACAAAATATTATAAATTGTGGTTTATAATGAACTCTAGTTCTTTAAAGTGGGGAGCTGAAACTGTAGCTTTAAAGTGCTACAGGAACTGCACAAGTACTAAACTGAGTTCGGTTTTTCATTACTCTCTGGAAGAGAAACACTCTCTGTATACCAATACATAGGATAATAATGAGCAGGTACAGGCTTATATCTCAGTTTTTCACTTGAGGTAGAAATTAGAAGAGAATAAAACACTTTGATGTACCTTTCAGATATGTTTGGTTTTATTTGTATAGTTTTACTCCTAATTTTATTTCCAATAAATGCAGATTAAGCATATAGAAAAGCAAAGTTAGTTTAAAGTTAGGGAAAAAAAGATGATAGCCCACTTCAGCAGTGGAAGTAAAACAAATTATTTCATTTCAGTTTCTCTCCACTGAGAGGCAGCTAATAAAGAGTAGATTTAATAACATATATTAAGAGTACTATTACCCCTGTCCTTGAACCACACTAGGATAAACTCCAGATGTTAAGACTGCTGTGAGAAAAAAAATTATTCCCATCTTAAAATCATTTTGCTCCTAATGTGTTAAAATGAAAGTTGCTCGGTTTATTGAGCTGTCTTTTAAGCCAAGACATATAACAATCCTGTACAGAGAATCTGTAGCTGTGAATAAAAATGGTTAAGTAGGAATATGATTAACTGTGATTGTATAAGGATCTAAAACCACCGCAAGTACACAGTTCTTTCTTTCTGGAAGTTTTTTTAGATACTTGCTTTAATATTACTGTGCTGGAAAAATAACTTCTTCCCTGACCATTAGTCAATTGTTAATAGAACATGCATTAAGCCATACTTTAGTCAATCTTACAACTACCACTTTTTCCTCTACTAGTACTTTTAAACACACATTTTTGCATTGAGATAAAACAAAGGCTATGATTGCTAGAAAATTCATATTGAATCATTATCCAGCATAAACAGAAAAACATTTTGTTGCAATGGGTCTGTCGCATGTTTTTTGAAATCAGAAGCTGTAGGCTTTCTTAAAATTAGTATTTCATGGATCCATCACATTGCAGACACAAATGTCAAAAAAACTTCTGATATAGGATTAGTATAATAGCACATACCATTGTTGCTGCTTCATTATCTTGGTCACTCCTCAGTAGTAAGGAACACTGATGTTGACAGGCGTCAGTATCATCTTGTGCAAGATACAAACGTGCAAGTTCCAACATTGCCTGTAGATTAACATTTTTAACTATATGCAATTCAAAGATTAAAGAAAGCTGGTTCAGTTCTACAAGTATTAACCTGAGATTTCAGAGCCTCAGGAAAATATTATTTCTCTTCTAAAGAGAGTGCTTTCTCTGTTGTTTCCTGTGGGCTCTTGGTCAAGTAATTTAATGCATTTCCATTCCCTCACCTTTAAAACAGATAAACTTTTCTTCTCCAGAGGGATATTCTGGTATATTGGAAATAGCTGCTCAGATAGTATTGCTCTGAAGACTACAGTATTTTGGTAAGAATAATTTTCTTGGAAAAAAATGTAAACACAAGCAGTTTTACATTCAGTGACAGAAGCAATACCTCATTAACATTCACTAATTAGTTTTGGAGTATAAGCAAATTCCAGCAGAAACAGTTTTTCTTATTTGCATTTCCAAGCCTACCACATTAAGACCATATGTGGATCCATTTCTGGCAAGCAATTGCAGAATAAATATTAACAAACTGAACTGTGCACAAGCATGCATCCTTAAGGCTGAAGTTCCCATCATAGACTGTTCTGAATAAAATGCCACAGAAAAGTTTATAACACAAGAGTTACTACAGATTTAATCAAGTTCTCACTGAAGCAAACAGGAGTTAAACCAATCACAAAGTAAAATTAGCAGTAGACAAACAGTAAGCAATGTCACACTTGCTTAATTTTAAATAGTGTTTTGATTTTGTTTTTAAAAGGGAAGCATTTATAACTGCACTGCAATTCTCCCTCTGGTTACACTTGTGAAAGGCACTTCTGAATCAAAATAGTGTTTTGAACATCCTGTTCAGGATTATGAAGGCTACTTGCGTAATATTTAACAACTGTTTTCTTCCTACTTCCTGTTATTTACATATTCAAACATATACTATATAATTCTGAAACAGAAAGGCAGGTGGGTAAGCATTGAAATGCTACAGAGATAGCATGCATGTACAAATTTTAATTATGAAAGCTTTCTTCAAGCCAGTGTTCTTATATGTATAACACAGTGGAAGACCAAAAAGCAGTCTGCTAGTCAAGGGACACTTCCTGCCTTGGGCATGTCAGGGAAGAATGCCAGTTAAACTGGACTTCTGTAATAGATTTTAGTGACTGGAAGTGGACTCTTAAGTTTTCAACCCCAACCCAAACAATGATACTTTGAAATTATGTGCTTGATGCAGTCTGTGATCCACTTCAAGCCTGCATCTGGAAGCTGCATCGCCTCTTATCTGGTCAGAGAAATGAGGTAGGGTACTACCTACCAGATTTAACTATGTAAAATGAAACAAAACAACACAACCCAAACCCCTTATAACGTGGACTGCAGTGTCTTCCCATTTAGCTGAATAATTTGTTTAATGCAACATTTCAAAACTGTTTTGGGTTACTTTGGCTAGAATACAGGAGATTTTGTTCTGATGAAACAAGATACAGGTAGCTTCAAAGGAATTTCCAGTACTTCTATACGTAATTTTAAGGAAAGTAACCTCTGTGAAAACATCAAGAAAGAGGCAGGTATTTAACAACTCAAATGAATATTTTGTAATCTAAAAGAACTCAATTCCAACCTTGTACTAGCAATGTTTTTAAAAATGAGGGGAAGAAAACAAGTTCAAACCTACTGAAACTGTAGAAATAGAGTGAGATGACGCATTTATACTAGTTGTGGATAACCAAAAGGATTTTGCTTTCAGTACTCTAAAAGCAGGGAACAAGTCCTTAATCAGAAATTGTCTTAGATTTTTCTAAGATGTCATTGTATTCCATGTTGCTAGCAAAGTAAGATTAAAGCAAAAATCTACAGTAAGTGCATCTAACAAACATTCAGCACACATGTCAGTGCACAGCGTATCTTCTAACAATGGGAATCTCTCAATAGTACGATTTTAGCAAGAATTGAAGGGAAATGCCATGCTGGTATTTCAGTACTGGTGTGAAAGAAAAAAGATTAAGGCTTTGATACTGAATTACTGGGATGGCATACCACAAAAGCCATAGCTGTACCTGTACTATGACAGGCAGTCTCCTTGCTCTTAATGATAGAATGGGGAAGTCACCCTCCTTTGCAGATTTCAAGGATGGTTTTATTCCTCTCCCAATTTATTTTTCTTCTACTTATCATTCTTACAAGATGCCTTGAGGAAAGCCTGTCTCAAAGATGCTGAAGTTGTAGCTTCAGGAAGGACCTAGATTCTTGAAACCACAACACATAAGTTCAAGTATTAAAACCAGGCAAGATGCTTATAATTTAGCAGCTGGTGAATCTGACAGCTGTGCAATAAGAAGCAGTAAAATAAGAAGTCTTCACATACACCTAAATATATAAACACACTTATGCTACAAAATCGTGGAAATTTGACAAAAATTGTATTTATTTATAATCTAAAAAACCACTAAAGTTGACACTTAATTTTGGTGCTCATTATAAATTTCTTAGCCTTTTGCTTCTCCCTCTCTTATCTCTAAAACCCAGGGCTATGAAAAGAGAAGGAGGAAGAGGGGGGTAAAAATAAGCTCAAATTTACCAGAATTTATCAGTAGTCAGACTTGTGGGGAAGAGACAGTCCAGGGAGTAGAGAAGCAGTGCAATAATCACTGCTCAACATCAACATTTTGTGACTAAAAATCGGAATCCTACCAAGTCCAGATAGAAGTCTAAAACTGCTAAAACAGATACAGAAGAGACAGAAATTGTCTGAACCGACCAAAATCACTAGGACTTCATTCCAGAGGACAGGCAACAAGCAAGATTGAAACAGTCTCCATTATTACCATGCCACACTTCACACATCCTCAACTGGTACATAAAGACAGGCTCACTATATGATCAACTCTGAGTGCATGCAGACCACCACTTGAATCAAGAGTTTGTGTAAGAGACAGAAATTAGCAGTACATACAACTATTTTACCACGATAAGCACTGAAGGGGAGAAAGTTCAAAGCTCTATGTATATCATAAAGCAGAAATAATTGTAAATATACTTCTACACTGTGGATAATTGGAAAAATGTATTGTTAGGTATCAAAGCTGAATGGAAAAACAATGCAAAATAGTCAGAGGGAGAACTGACCTTGTTATCGGTTTCACAGTGAACAAGAGCTTCTTTGTAAAATTTAATTGCTTTTTCATAGTTTCGCTGGGCTGTAGAATGTTTTGCAATCTCAGCACAAATTTCAGCCGCTAACTGTTTCTGTGCAGGAACTGCATCCAGCTGTTCTATTTGAGTCCGTTTAAGCACTCTGGCTTGTAATTCCCGAGCCTAGTGTAGGGAAAAGAGTGAACAGTCAAAAGTTTTCAAAGGAATGAATTTTGTATTATCTACTCTTAAATAATGCAATTACATTTTTAAAAGGTTCTATAAGCATACAATGTATTTTATAGATGAAAGCCCCCAAATAATAAAAACGCAGGCAAAAACATCTCTGCTATAAAAAACATCAATGAAAACAAGCAAAACAAAATACCCCCCCCCAATATGTCTCCCTCAACAACCTGTCTCAAACTGCCTTGCTTCCCTAAAATTCACATTAGAAACATACTGAAAAGCAACCTAGTGTTCAACACTTTCAAGAAGATGGAATCCCAATATACTTTTTCTAAAATACTCCTTATGACAACTGCATGCCAATCCAATAATATATAATCTACACTTTATAGAACATAACGTTGAGATAATCATACATACAGTATTTTGTGAAATGTAAGGAACAGGACATAGAAGCAAAAAGATGGGGAGTGATCCAGTTTACCCCTTGTGTACTTGAAGAAAAGGGTGGTATGAACAAGCTCATTTAATATTCCATCTAAGGAATATTTAGGTCAAACACATTCAGTTGAATAAAGATGACACATTTTCATTGGTGTAAAATTTCCCACATATTTCTGTGCCTTGCACTATTTATAACTAACCTCTTCCCCAATTCAAATGGTTGTGTTCCAATTTATAACTACTAGCAGAATTGTAATCACAAAAAATGCTGGTGTAGGACATCATTGAACAAAGCCTCATTATTAAAGAGTAAAGCAATGCTTTTGCACAAGCCCTATAGTTTTGCTTAGAACAATTTTATCATCATCTCCATGGGTACCTATTAAGAACTTCCTTAGTCTCCACGCTACTTTCCTACATCAAAAATATTCAATAGAAGCGTTACACACATTTTTCCTGCCCAGCCCCCCCTAAAATTAAGCTTTTGATAAGGTGTATAAACAAGACCTCAAAGGCCAAAACCCAGAAGGTGTGTACACTTAACTCCTTTATTAAGCACAGAAAACTCAGGGGGGAAAAAACAGGGGCAAAAAATCCTTCAAATTTTGTTTTCTGAGGTCCTTCATTTAGGGAGTGATTAAGAAAAGTGTACCAGAAGCATGGAGATAGAGCAGTTTGTTAATAGCAGATGTCCCAAAAGAGGGCAAATAAAGAAAGAGCTATGCCCAATTCCGATTATGCCTGCTCAGTTTTCTTTGACTTCAGCTGGAATTCTAGCCATTTAACACACAGGAGATTCCCTCTTTCTGCTCAAGCAGTTTTGTAACTATCTTATCATTGAAATAAAATCTCAGAATAGCTGCTTCGCTCATTTAAAAGTTCACAAGTTGAAAAGAAGGAAGCACTAATATTCTGCTTCTTCTTGCCCCCCTACCATTTTGCCTAGCAGGGAAGGAGAATTAAAACATAAATATCTGGGGAGAACTTCTAACACCACTCTGAAAACCACAGGAAGAAATCTGTTTAAGAAGAGGCAATAACATGACCGACCAGTTAGTCCTGCTGAAATAATTAAAATACAGGTGGTTGTGTGTAAATGAATGTGGCAGCAAAAGAAGGAGGAGCAGGAAAAGATTTTAAACAGAACAGGTACAAGAAAGGACAGTTTTGAGGGCAGTAACAAAACCAACAACAAAAGAAAAAAGGGAAGAGACACAAACACAAAGTTTTTAAAGTGTGATATAGTGAGATATAGTGAGAAAGAACTAAAGAAGTCAAGAAAAGAGACGTAGATTGCTTTGGGTGAAATTTACTAAAGGAGAATAGGGGGAAGTCAACTTTGAGAAAGAAAAAAGTACATTATAAGGAATAAAGAAGTAAGAATTTAACAACAGATTAAATAGTAGTATCAGTAGGATTTTAACTCTTATGTACAATTATCTTTCTAACCAATCTACATAAATTACTTTTCTTGCTGGTCAGAAGATACCACCAAGGCTTACTGTTTCTGTAACAGAGTAGAGGTATAATGGAAGGGAATGTACTGACCCAACCTTTGTGTTGAGAAAGCATCTTCTAAATGGATCAAATTATCTCTAGCTTCCAACTTTGTTCTCTCAAGGCTCAGTCTGAGTGACAATATTAAACTCCAGAATGAACGGATCTTATTATTGCTATTTAAAATAAACAGCAGTATAACAAAATGACAGGTGGTCACTGAAAGCTGTTCCAGATTGTTATGAGTGGTGTTCAATGCTGAGCTAAAGATATGTAATCTAGCTGTCCCCATAGCCAATTTTGTTTTCACCTGCTCTGCTAAAACTATGCTTCACACACAAATTAAGGCATAGTACGAATGCAGGCTTCCAGAAAAAGCCTGCAATTTGTTCTAAAATTCAGGTAACCCTGCTCACTAAAAGCTTAGGCTTTCTAAGCACTTACGTCCTTTACATTTCACACCAGTCACCGGTGCTTTATCCCTACCAGGTAGGCATTTTCCTTATTCACAAAAATATCATGGTTAGAATCTGGGATAAAAGTGAAAGCAAGGATTAAGAGTGAGGACATTGCAAGCTTTCATAGGGGTTATTTTTCCCCTTTACCTGTTGTAATGAAACAATAGCTTCATCAATCTTCTCCATTTTGCTGTAAATTTTTGCCAGTAGCACCTGGTAACGTCCATCTTCCATCAGAGAAGACAATTCATTAACTATAAGAATTACATTAAACAAACATGATTCGTGTAAGAACTGATCCTGGTAAAGTCAAAGAAAGATGAAGATCTCTACATACTCCAGGCAAGAGCTTAAGTGAAGAGTTCACAGCTCAATCTTATGTACTTAGGATTGCGATTTGACTCAGTGTGTTGTTAGTGGGCAGAGTAAACATTACAACCTACAAACAGAGCGAGATTTATGCCAAAGACATTGCAAGATGCAAAAAGAATACAAAAAAATTGACTGTCTAGTCTACTTACGTTCTCAGAAATACGAGAGAAAAGCTTTTGATTTAAGTGGACAGGAAATAAAGCCCCTCCTGACATGTCTTGTCTAAATCCTCTTCAAAGTCAATGAAAAATGTCCAAATTGATTCAATGAGTGCTACCGTACACCCGAAAAGCCTAAGATTGTTTGATGAAATTTCTAGTCAGACCTCAAACTACCTTTCTTTTGCCAGAGTCTGGAACAGGTGTGAATATAAACAGTTATTTTAACTATTTCAGTATCTACACAAAAAGCAGCAAGCTACTTTTGAATAATGGTTAAGATATATATGCATAAAATAATATTTGAAGAATACAAATTCTCCCTCAATCTCTTGTATTCATTTTAGTCTATTGACAAAGTGGTATCTTGACCACAGTTCCGTATTAAAACATAAAAGCCACCAAAATCCATGTTTTATCTTTATTAAAATTATAAGAAATCTAAGTATATTGAGCTATACTCTATTAGTAAACTCTCCTCAAAGTGCTGTAGTTGCAACACACTATTCTAAATCAGAGACTAAGCCATGTAGCCAACCATGTAAGATCATTCCCTCCAGTACACTTCCCACATTTCATTTTTTTCACCAATGAAGGATATTTTAGCACTTCTAAAAAAAAAAAAAAAATTAAACTCTTCAATAAGTTTCCCAATCAGCCAATGAGATACACTTTTTTTTCCACGTAGAGAATGCATATATATCAGAGACATACAAAAAGGATATGGGCTTATGTACTTTTTTGCTTTATTGCAAGATTAAAGATAAGATTTTAAAGTACATGGGGCAAACAGTATTTACTGCTAATTTATCTGTCCACACTCGAAGATCAAGCTGTCTTGAGCATGATTATTAGATTAGCCAGATCCTCAAAGGCTTAGCTAAGACACGAATATAACATTAAAATCAGAGGATTTTTTTTCAGTAAAAAGTAAAGAAAAAAAGACAGAAAACTAACACTCCCCTGCACAGTATGAAAGACCAGTAAAATAGTGACATAAGAAAAACTTACAGAAGGGACTAGCAGTAAGACTTGATAATACTAATTGTTTCTGTATTTAAATAGCCACAGAAATTAACAATATAATTAAACCACTGCAAAAAGATCCTCAATTAAGGGTATAGCTCAATAGCTCACACTAAACACCTGAAAAATTCTTAATTGCCTTTTAACAAAAACAAGAAAAAAATTCCAAAATTTTTAGCGTTGTAAGTGCATATTCCTAACATGTAAATGAGGGTCCTAAGAGACATCTTCAACCAGTTCAATCTCTTTGCCCTGAAGGATACTGGGTAGCATTTACCACCTAAATAATCATTCCCTAACAGCAGGAATGACTCATCTATACTTGATTAATTCAGAATCAGAACATGTGTTAGCACAGAAGAGAAAGAACCTTGCATATGTGGAGCTCTGCTATTGTATTTACTGACTTTGTCTATCACAGATGTTCCAAGTTTAAAAGTCCTGGAAAAAGCACTTTTAAATGTAAGCGAAGTTTATTTTAAAGGGCATTTATTATTTAATAGTTTCCTGTATTTTACATTCAAAAAAGAGTTTATATGGAACTTGTTTATTCCTTTAGAACCATGCAGAAAACACAACAGTAGAAATTGTATTAAATTTTGCTGTAAATTAATAACATTCCTACCAGGTTCATGATCTAGAGCTTGCTGAAGTACTTTTTCTGCCTTTTCATACTGCTTCAGTTTCATTAAAAGCTCAGCCAAATCATAGCAAAGGAAATTCTGTTGACCGCTTCTCAATGCAGCCTCATAGTAACTGATTGCCTAAAAAGAAGAAACAAAAATCTGAGTATTATTTAAAGACAAATCTTAAAGACAATAACCTTGCTACTTAGGTATTTAATGACATGCTGCTTTGAGTTTTCTCTACTTTCTTCACTTCTCTTGTAACCAAGTAATTTCTAATAAATACTGTATTAAAAAACATGTTATTTAGTTGCAAGTTCAGGCTTCTAAAAATGTAATGCCAAATTAAAGATAAATAGAATAACTAGAGCCCACATTTTGATAAACATGCATTTACATAGCCTAACTGCATTATCATGTTCTACCTTTGACAGGATCACTGCCAATTAAATGACATTTTCATTAGTTGTATAATTCCAGTCAGACTGGAGTTAGAAAGTTCTGTTTTACTGTATACAAAGGACAAATATTTTCCCAAAGTCTACATGAAAAACGTGAAGATAAAAGAAGTAATGTAAAGTTTAAAAATACCAACAAAGCATAATCTAACCAAAAGGAGTCTTCTCTTTGTATTTTTAAACATAAAAACTGACAATCATATAAATTAAAAAAGACAAATATTTACTCAAGAAAAGAAGCAATGTTCTGGATCAATAAACTATTATTCCCTAAGTTTAAAAAAAAAACCACTTCAAAGAACAACTTAGTCTTAAAATAGGATGTTGCTTCTCTAAGTAAAGGGAAAAATGAGAATTTACATTTCCAAAGTGAATTTGAAATATTTTATGAACTTTAATTGTTTTAAAATAGAACATGTTTAAACATTCATAATAATGCACATATCAGGCAGGTTACCTATTTAGGCTTAAGCATCCTAAGGATAATACAGCTGAAGCCTCAAAATAAAAAAATTAAGGTCCATAAAACACCCATCACATTTTGATTGCAAGTTTTTCTATAGCAACTCTAGGAACCCTTACAGTACATTAGATTATTACACACACACAAAAAAGGTCTGAAGTATCATGGAGCAAGATAGGAATCATATACTGAGCTGCTTGTAATACTGACCTAAACAGAAGCAAGTGAAAATTCTAAATGGTGCAAACACAAAACACAATTTGGACACACCCTCGAGTAGTTTGAGGTGGCCCAAATAAAATTATTTGCTCCTGCAAGTTCTCCCCAAACATTTTCTTCTGTTTTTCCTACAATAAGTTAAAGCCCCTATTGCTACTCTCCCAGCCAATGTTAAGGCTAGGGGATGTAACAAGACTGGGTCAATGGAGAAATAATTAAACATGTTTTTGAGTGCAGGCCCAAAGCCACATAACCTGCAAGTCACCAGAACTACAATTCACCAGATTTGTCTCCACTAATGTGTAACTGTGCCTTTCGCCAGGTATTTTGAAGGGCATTTACAAACTTACTTTCAGGATAAAAAGACTATTTAATGCTTTAGAGTGAAAGGCTTCCTTCTATCCAACCTGAAGTGCAGTTGGCTAATCACTTTGTGCATATGCAAGAACCAGCTCATACATCACAAATATAAAAACTGTATATTCCTTGGAACAACAGACTATTTCACATCCAATACAATAAGAAATCTGTAGCTGGATTTCTGTGCAACAGAACTCCCTAGTCACTGCTTGGTAACTTGCTTGGTCATTAATTGTCTTTCTGAAAAAAAAAAATCTATTAAATAGACATTCCCAGAAGATGGAGAGCCGTTGGGTTTACTCTATGGAGCTAACACCATGCTTCTCCTCAGGCGACCTCCTGACACAACGGTAGTAAACATGCAATTTTAAACAAATAAGATGATGGCATATTAGTACATTGATTGAAAGAGTCTGTGCAGTGTCACTTATCTAAGCTGGTAATACACAAATTCAGACCAGAACCTTCAATCAGTATTAAGCCTGACAAGAAGTGATGATGAGAGCTAATAGTCCTGTCCTGAATCCAAGGCAGAAAACAGATTTCATAGAATCATAGAATGGTTTGGGTTGGAAGGGACCTTAAAGATCATCTAGTTCCAGCCCTCCTGCCGTGGGCAGGGATACCATCCACTAGATCAGGTTGCTCAAAGCCTAAAGCCTCACCCAGCCTGGCCTTCAACACTTCCAGGGAGGGGGATCCACAACTTCTCTGGGCAACCTGTTCCAGTATCTCACCACCCTCACAGTAACGAATTTCTTCCTAATATCTAATCTAAATCTACCCTCTTTCAGTTTAAAATCATTACCCCCTCATCTTACCACTACATTCCCTAATAAAGAGTCCCTCCCCATCTTTCCTGTAGGCCTCCTTTAAGTACTGGAAGGCTGCTATAAGGTCTCCCCGGAGCATTCTTTTCTCCAGGCTAAACAACCCCAACTCTCTCAGCTTGTCCTCATAGGGGAGGTGCTCCAGCTCCCTGATCATCTTCATGGCCCTCCTCCTAACTTCTTCCAGGCCCAAGAGAGATAGAGAGACCATTATTTGAAATAACTTCCAGAAGTACAGAGGAATATTGTGCTAAGCATTTATGGAAGAGGTGCTGCTGAAACAAAGCACAGAGCCGTTTCTATTACTTGTCTCCCAGGCACTTTCTGTACCCATTTACTGTTTGTTATTTCAATACAAGTGACTAGAAAAAAGAGCAGGTAGTGAAAGTTAGGAAGTTGGCACCAATTCCTCTGCAATTTAAACTTGTGCTTGTAAGCACAAAACAGTTAAGTCTTTTTGGCAACACGGGGACTATTTAAGAACATTGTATTAAAAGGCTGAGATGTAAACAAAACATAAAAGACCCAAGTTCAGGATTGCTGTATGTAAGCACTAAGAGTACAATCACACCATTTCCCCAGCATTACAGCCCTGCTTGCTTCCTTCCCAGGCTGTCCCAAAATACTTTCTTCCCTTCCCTGTCCTGTGCAAGGGCCACAAGGCTGACTGACCAGATATTGTGAAGGGGATCTACAAACTTACTTTCAGGATATAAAGTCTGTTTAGTGCTTAAAGTGAAATGCTTCTTCTACCCAACCTGAAAACAAAATCAGGCAAAGCTCACATGTTGACAATAATGGACACAATACTTACTTAGCCTAATACAGTACTTATAGAATACCTTTGAATAGTTATGTGTTTTGACTAGGGCTTTTCCAATTTTACTTGCTAATGCTGGATCTTTTGGATTTTTCTTCAAGGCCTGCTCATAGACTTCTATGGCTTCATCAGGCTTCAACAGTAAAAGATAAAAACACAGAAGTCAAGGATTAAGATAAAAAGTGTATGAAGAAAACATAATCTGCTAACACCTCCAGGAATGACTGCCAAGTACTACTGGTTCATCAGCTACAATACTTCTAAGAGAAGAATGGTCACTATTAAATTGCAGGAAGTGTAAAGCCCATGTAAATTTACATTTCCACGCTAAAACAGAATGTGGGGAGAACTTTGCAAACAAATGAGTATGAATTAACCTGATTTTTTTTTTTTCCAAATATTTCTCTACTACAGTTTTCACTAGTTAACAAACTTATGCAAACTTATTACTGTGTTGGACGATCATCCATTTCTCTCCTCTAGCCATGTTATGGCAGATCTAAACAAATTCCCTTTTGCTTTATAATTCTTCATGAAGGAGAAAAACACACACAAACATTAATAAGTAAACAACAATTAATCACGTACAGATCCCCAAACTAATAATCTAAACTATTAGTTGCATGTCCTAACCCAATCTATTCTTTCAAAATATTTAAATGTATATCCTTCAAATTCCTATGTCCACTTGACTACATTGTCTTCTACAAATACTGAATAACATTTCCAGTTCATCAAGAAAGCAAAGGATGTAAAAAAAATGATAGGAATTCAGTAATTTAAAATTTTAAAATAAAACTTTCAATGTGACAACTAAGTTACCTAGAATTATTCTAACCTTCAGAACTTTTCTAAACATCTCCAACTTCTTTCTGATTTTAATTTAGCTCTCACATTAGATTTTTGTCAGTATTATGGGTCAGTGTTCTTCCAGAGAAAATTCTCTCCTTGACTTTCACCCAGCTATTAGCAGAAATGCATTTTCAACAGCTTTTTCTTTGAACTTAGAACAGTTACATTTGCAGCCAGTAATTACATTTTTTTTACATCCTAAAGCAGTTTCTGTTTGCCAACTACCAATCAATAAGAGTCAGCATGCTACATTGTCTCAACTTGCCAAAGTCAACAAATGACTCAATCATTCTATTCATCTCTAGCAAGCACTTACCTCTTGAATATTCATGTATGCATCACCAAGAAGAAGAAAAGTATGAGCACTTGGCAGTTTTTCTACTAGGTCTCTGGAAACAGAACACAGAACCTTGCTCAATATTTAACATGTCAATACTGGTATCTAAACAACAACAAATAGGGCACAACAATTTTACCCTCTGCAGATGCCAGTTTTTCATTATTTCTGAAAACAAAAAAATCTCGGATATCTTTCCAAAATAGGACTTCCAATTACTGTTTTAAATGTTACAACACTTACTCAAATGAATTCATTATGTCACTAAATATTTCTGACTTATTGTAGTAGAAAGTAGAAAGGGAAAAAATGAGCTCACCATGCTACCATTAACTAGGAAAATATATACACACACCCCCCAAACTTTTACCTATAGCAGCCAGCATATAACTTCTTATCTTTCCTGTACTGAAGATAAATATCTGCCATTTTTTCTTTAGCTTGGACAAAGTAAGGCTGTTCAGGTGTAATATTTCGGAGCATAGTCAAGGCTTGTTCAACATCTCCTTGAGCAATTGCCAGATCTGCATTTGCAATCACAACTCTTAGTTCCTCAGGAGTTCCAGAAAATTCATTAATGGCATCTTGCAGTATTATAGCAGCTTCATGCTGCAAATAATAAAACCAACAGAATTAACATATTTCCTGTTGTTGAGCAGCCAAAAATAAAGGCATCATAAGCAAATGAATGTCTGGGGGTATTACACAAAGCAACCAAAAACACCACAAAAAACCCAAACCATAGTATCCATTTGTTTTGCTAAAAATTAAAAATGTATGTTTTTTTCCTCTTGATTTTGTAAATAGGATTTATGTGATATAAACCACCAGAAAAAGTTTTAGTAGAGAAAATAATATTTGCATTGCATATATACAAGGAGATGCTCAAAATTCAACTGGACAATGCCTTTAGCATGTTGCTCTAACAGCTCCTGCTTTGAGCAGGATGACCTCCAGAGGTCACGCTCAACTACACAATTGTATGGCTTCTCTTACAGTCTTATACATACATAGTGTCCTACTGTTTATTAAGATACAGATGATAGTAAGGATGCTGCTATGCAATGATAAGGACACGATCCAAAAATATTTCTAATAGCATTCTGACAGCAAAACAAGAATCTACATGCCAGCAAACGAACATCAACAGCATCTCCTCCTCAAAATTAAAAGGGGTTTTGTAGACTCAAAATTGAGCTCCTGCAAGTTAAGTTTTTTTTTCCTCTGTACAATTTAAGGTACAAGCTGTCAAGTCAGATATTAACATCTTGGAAATTTTACCAAGCAAATCCTCTTGGTAAGAGAAGCGATGCTTTTCTATTCTGAACTAATGAGGACAGACACTTCTGTTAACGTGAAGAGGAAATTGTTTTCAGGTGTGTATTACATCTTAACAAATTTGCCATCATACCAGTTCTCCATTCAAACGATGAGCTTCTACTAACTCTAGGAAGACAGACACACGATCACTTGCATCAATTTCAATTCTTTTTCCTTTAGTTTTTGAGGAAGCTGTAGATTTTCTCATTCCAGGCAAATTCTTTGCCATCTGTAAGGTCTTAATAGCTTCTGATAATTCTCCCATCTTCTTCTGGGTTTGGGCCTTAATTAAGTGATAAACAGGATGTTCTCTCACCTAATTTAAAAAAAAAAAAAAAAAAAAAGATATAAGGAGTTTCCAAATTTTATTTTATGCATAGTATTCAAACCCCTTGAAAGAAGATTTTTTTTTTTTTAAAGTATTGACCTCAGTTCCTTCTTTCCTCCAAATATATCCAATTTCAATTTCAGTAATTTACTTAAGAAAATATTAGAGAATGCAAACTAGTAATTAAGGTTTTCATTAAAAAAGAAAAACTATTACATGAGATGAGACTTTGGGATAGAAAAAACATTCATTACAATATTATTTGAAATTAGACTGAATTTTAAGGGATTTTAAGCATCTTCCACACTGCTGTATGCAGACTTCATTAAGCTATTAATTAAAAGAAGTATACAATCATTGTTTGGCACAAGCCCTGCCTGCCATTTCTCCACCTTCTTAAAACATATTTCACATGAGAAGGAAATGTCGATAAGGGAAACATTACTGTGTACAAAGTTGCAAGCACCTCAGTGTCTCCTAACTAGATGGTTAATCTTCAGCTTTCTTGCATCACTTGGAGGAAGGAACCAAGAGGGAGAGCGTGCATGCAAGGAAATGGCAGTTTATCGCTTTCCAGCTAAGCTACGTCAAGAGACTTAGCACAACTCGGACCTAATGAGTGCTGTGTAGAGTGTTCCCAACTCAGTGTTTATCATACATAAAGTTCCACCTATGTCAACAAATCAAAAATCCCATGCTGCAATGTATTAGCCCCAAGAAATAAAACTGTTGAGGACTACTGCAAAACAGTGAAAGTTTTCTAATAGAGTGCTTAATTTACCAAATTTGCTCCTGAAGGGACAGAAAAGATGGACAAAGTTGTGACATTAATGGAAGAAAGCATAGCACATGGCTACTCTCTCAACACTTGGAGTGCTTAATGCAGCATGAATTGTCAAGAGGTAACTACAAACCCTTTCTGATCCCCTCATGCATCTGAGCATATCTTCATGAGCAATTGTACATGTGTGCAAAAATCCAGAAGTGACATTGGATCACTCTTCAAGTCCTTCTATGCTGGCTTTTAAAGACTGCTGCAAGGTTAGCCTGGAATTACAAATTCTGTTTATAGTATGCTTTTAATATTTATGTAAGGATTTGAGAAAAAGCTACCATTTTTTTCTTCTGTATTTCAAAACAATTTCAATATGTTGTAATAAGGTATTAGTTTTGTCCTTATGGTCATTTCTTTGATAAATATTCAGATACCATGTTCATATAAACATTTAGATATTAAACTCGTAATGGAAGAGTCACAAAAAGTTCAGTTTAAAAATTATTATATACAAAAACATACAACTTCCAATGACTGAGTGAATAAAATGGTTTCATTCTTTTGTCCAACTCACCTCAAAATTGTAGCTCAGACAAAGTTCCAAGGATTGAGAACATAGTTTAGGATTGTTTTGAGCCAAATACACCTGGGCCATCAGTAAGTGTGCATCTGCGTAAGAAGGATTCCTTTCAAGACAGTAATGTAGATTACTATGGGCTGCTTCAATATCCCCTAGGAAGTTAAAAAAGAGAAAGAGCAGCTGATATGAAATACAGAGGTTAAATATAGAGCATTTATTAATTATTCTCCAATTTTTTTTTAAATAAATGTGAGCATTTAGTGAATAAACTCATATATGAAGTATTATTTGGCTATGAAATGAAATCAAAACCAAGTCAAAGGTAAGATATTTTCCCATTGTTCCACCTGTGAATCATTCAATCAGTGATCTTTTTTGGAAGCAACAGATAAAAAATCATATTTATGTGTCTGTACAATTAAGATATGCTTATACAAATCAAAGAAAGGCAGTGCAAATGTTCTTCTCTTAGCTGTAATGCAGTGGCCTGCAGTGAAAGAAAAATACTCATTATGATTTAAAATTGTGATATTAATTTTTTATATTAGAGAAACTAAAGAGGTAGGTAGCTAACCATTCATGTAACTATTACCTGACAAGTATTTCACTTTTGCAATTAAAAAGACAGCTTGTTGAAGACCAGGCACAGTTTTTACCACAGTTTCAAGAACAGAAGCACAGTGCTTGAGAAGCGGTGAAGAAGACTGCCCAGGACTTGCAGGCTAGGAGTTAAAAAACAAAAACAAAACCCACACTCAAACACCAAAACACAAACAAGAGACAACACTTCAGTTGATAGGTTTTGGACTTAGATTTCACTCTAAGTCTGAGCTTCACTTTAAACTAATGTGCAATAGCAAACATTGTTATTTTCTTCAGCCCAAAACGCTAAAAGCTGTCATTGTGAAGGAATATAAAAATGTTTTAGATTTAAGGGGGGCAACTTCTTGATATCAGCAGGAACACCAGACAGCCAGGACTTCAAGAATGATAAAAAACTTCAGACCTGACATAAGCTGAAGAGTCAGTCCATAAACATTTGGCAACATATGCTGAATTACCATGCCAACTCATCCAACACAATGGTGACATGAACTAAATTTCAAGAGAGGTGAAGTTGGAATGAGTGACCAGAACGATGAGAAGACAAGGTTCTGGTCCTGACCCTCCTTCCCTCATTCCACACCACAGAACATATCCATACTGCTAGCAACAAACTGAAAAGAGCAGCTGAGAAATAGCTACTTTCATGCAAACTGCTAGTACAATGTACCACATTTTAGTTGCTCATTATTATTATCATAGAATCATAGAATGCTTTGGGTTGGAAGGGACTTTATCAGAAATGCTGTTTATTTCCCTCTATTACTTTAGCTAGCTGCTAACTGTTACACATAAAAAAAGGAAAAGGCAACCTAAAGATCCTTCTGTTTACAGCTGGCATTTCCACAGGACTGATGCCCTGGGGAAGCAGTAATCCTTCACTATCAAACTGGAAGCCTCCAGCACCTGGCTAAACTCCTCACTTTCTAATACCACAAACTCCTTTTTGCAATACAGGGATAATGAAACTTCAGGAAAGGCCTATCTTTTATTTTGCAAATCTTTCTATGGACAATAGTTCAGGAAAAACAGTTCTCATTTCAAATTAAAAACCACCATTGCCATTAAGTACTTCTGAAATATACCCCCAGGGAAATCTTCAGACAAGACACTACCTCATAGAATGATACTTCTTATTTATCTCCATCTGTGACACAAAATTGTCATTGCTACTGATGTTTTAGACTTTCAAACATTACCATTTCATTACAGATGATAACAATGGAAAATTACTTGTTTGCCTGTTAGATTTTAAAACTGTACATAAACAAATATTTATGGGAAGGTTCTGTAATTACACTAGAAATCTGCTAATGACAGGATAACAAGAGTTGGCTCCCAGCTATTTCAGAAGAACAATCTATTTAAGGAAGTCACTATTTAAAGAAGCTTTAAATGTGTTTCTTCTGCTTTAGAGGTGTCAGGTCCCCATTCGATTTATTAAGTTCTACATGCGTTTGTTGCCAAAACTTGAAGCAGCAAATTCAGTCACAGAAAATTAGCCATCTAAGTAAGATTTTTCTTTGGAATTAGTAGTAATAATAATGTAAAAAAAGTAGTATTCCACTGATTGTTACCAACACACAAAAAAACTGAAACGAAGAAAGAACACATGTATATTGAAGAGATATCCTGAGCTGACTAAAATATTTCAAGAATAGGATCATCAGTGTGAACATCCTAGTTTCATATTGAGATAGCTCATTACAGTTTCCTGATCAGAAGAGATACTAAAAAAGTGTAAATTCTTACACACACTGCATTAAACAAATATCCCAAGTTTTCTCAGGTGTCATTATTGCAACTTGCTCACTTTTTAAAAGACGTATTTTCACAGTTATTTTGATTAAATAGTGGTATAATATCTTAAACCTTTTACACTTTTACTTCAAATAAATTCACATTTTAAGAGGGAATTTTTTAAAGTTTCTGCTTCATGATTAACTAATCTCAAAATGAAATCCAAGAATAAGTTCCATTTTCAGACAGATGTGATCTACAGCTGCTTACCTGGGCTGGGCAGAAATTAAGATATTCCCTAGCAATTTCTAGCAAGAAATCAGGGTTTAGTTTTTCAAAATATTCCACACCAAGAGGAAAACCATGCAAAGATGAAAAGTGTGTATCCAGAACATCATTCAATAAGGCAATAACTTCTTCTTGTCTCTTACGTTTTTTCATAGCTAGGACTGCACGCAAGAAAGATAATTCCTACAGAAAAAAAAAAAGAAAGAAAGAAAACATTCTCCATGTTCCAGATACATTCATCTGTTACTCATACAATACTACGTAATTGTTCACCATTTCTTCTTTATATTCAGGGATACTGTAAGATAATTAGTATATTCACTGTAAATGACACTGATGATTATTATATCAATGTATTCCTTTAATTTGTGCAAGAAGCTCTAAATTTTTCTGAGTGCAAAATCCTGAAAATAATTAATATCCCTCCCTTCCTAACATTTTAAACTTATCTTCAGAGATAAAGCCCTGCAGGAAGGCAATGATGTTTTTGCTCTGCAAACACACACCCTTGTGTCGCAAAGTTAGGCAACACATTAACTTAGATTGATAGGAAGAAAAACTGAAATTTAGATTTAATGGTACTCCATTAAGAATGCTCTGCTCAAGTGATTGAAATATAGAACATGAAGTAACTAGTAGACCACAATTCAGATTGTAATCAAAGTATTTTAATGAAGGAAGATGTCTCCTACCCCAGATTTCCCAATGGACTGTTGAATTTCATTAAGAAACTCCAACTGCTGCTCTGCATCTTCTAATTGCCCTTGTATTAGCTGACAACGGATAATTCCTGTAACATATTTAAACATTCTATTGCAGATTCATCTTCCTAGTCAAGCACATGCTTTGTTTTCCAGAATTAACTTTTTGTCTCCTCAACCTCTTCATAAAGTGGTGATACGAGAAGAAAGAATAGATCAAGAGTTATGGTAATGCAGATTTTATGTACTTAGAAATGCCTAGGATAGATGATACATAATTTATACTTCTGGAGTACTTTTGTATTAATATAAACTTTGCATTAATATACACATTGCATTAATATATGCAATGCTATAAAGCAGTTTCATGGAAAGATCTTATCTCTTATATTACAAAGTTTAAAACAGTAAACCTTCAACTGGTTCTAGACTAAGTAGAGGCAATGTAAAGTTTGGCTTCTAAACTCAGAACAAGTACAAGAAACAAAATGAAATTAAAAAAACCACCACATCCCCAACTACACACACAAACCACTCCTACCCTCTAAATTTTTCGTACTATTTGAACTTCCAGATTAGAAGGCAATGGCACAGTCAAGGAGAAAAATGCAGGGGAAAAATCCATGAGGCAAGTATGCCATATTTACTTTCCATTTTCTTGACAGCAACTGGACTGTATCAGAAGTAATTTTTTTTTTTTTTCCAAAGAATGTAACGTGTACATCAAAAGTATCAGATGTTTTGACTTGATTATGTTTTTCAATCTAATTTAGAATGTATGCAGCCATGGACAGCTTGTTCTATCAATTGCACTTGAACTTTTTATTTTTGTAGTGCCTAAGAGTTCTCTAGCTCTTGGGCACTACAGAAATAAAAAATAATAAAAAAACCCCACTACAGCCACATCTCTGTCCTTGCCATTACTTTGAGAGTTCTAATTTAAAAGAGAAAAGCTTCCCTTTCAGAAGGAAGACCAAAAGATATATCCAGTGAGGAGAAACTGTTGCTACAAGGAAGAAAGCATAACGTGAATCAGGAACTACTGCCCAATGTTCCTGTTCTAATAGTTCTAGATTTTCATAGCAGCAGTAGTAGGAAAACTTGATCAAAAAACATCATCTGTGTCTTAAGACCCATAAAACCCAAAAGAAAGTGTAAGACCTTACCAGTTAGTGCAGAAACACTTGTTTCATCAAGTGTCATAGCAGTCTTGTACCATTTTAAAGCTTCTTTCACTTTCCCTTGTAAAATCATTTGGTAGCCAAGTTCAGTAGCAAATTCTGCATTGTCGGATGCCAAATCAGATGCTCTTTCAACTAGGGTTTGTGTATGTTGAAGGATGAGTTGGTTCCGGCCACACTAATGGTAAGAATAATCTTTAAACCTCAAGTTTTTCCTGTTTTTCAGATTCACTTAGAAAAACACACTGAATATTGCTGCAGCAATTGAGACAACAACATCTCATGTAAGACTAATACAATCCGTAGTAATTCTATAAAAATCGTGACATTAAAGTGTGCTGGACTCAAACATACATATGCAATACCATACAATACAGAACGGTTGATAGTTGCTTTGAATGCTTCCTTAAAACAATTCTGATAAATACACAGATTAAGGAAACCTTCAGTTTCAAGGCTACGTGATTAACCTTGTCGCTTTTACTACATTAAGAATATGGTTGGTGGATATTTGAGTGTATTTTCATTGGAAACCTGTTCCTCATCTAAAAGCAAGCAGTAAAAGCATTTTTGGAATGAGATGGCTTAAGTATTGTAATTCATACCGAGTGTAAAGCTTGAAAAATGTAGCTACCAAAAACTATACAAGGTAATGTATTCCAACTGTCTGCAATCGTCTATTTTTTAGTAGATATTTAACATCTGTCTACCAGAAAATAAAACAAAACCCAGGATATATAGATATTTGTATTCCGCTTAAGAAAAGAAAAGCATACTCACTGTTCTACTGAAAGCTAAAGCCATTTTACAGAAGAGCTGCGAATTACGTGGTTCTAACCTGTCCAGTGCTTTAATTAGGTCTCCCAGTCTGGCTGAAGCCTTGGAGTAAAAGGAGTAACATAATAAGTAATAGAAAGAATCAACAGATTAGGACAACTGAACAGTTTTCACTAAAAACTAGTCACGTATTTTACTATGCAATAATGTCATGAAATTTAACCTCAGGTGACAATGAGGTAGATCATATGTCCTCTATACACGCTCTAAAGAAAGTGAAAGACTTGAGCTGAATCTGATATAATGGAGTCCCATAAAGCAAGATAGTCTGAGGAATCTGATGTGTGAATCTTGTTCAGGCTTCAGCACAATGCAGACACACATGCTCAAAATGAAAGTACTTCAGATGCTCAGACCTTTAACATCACAGTTTCTCTAAACCACCTAAGGTATTTTAGACATTTCTGGGGTTACAATAATAAGGTACATGGGGGTTTTTAAATATGATTTCAGATGTAGACACCTGAATCATGTTTAAATCTCATCAGGTTTTTTGATCTTTTCCTAGACATGGGTCTTAGTCACATGTGACATTTTACCCCAGAATCTTTTGTTTACACCCTACCATGTCCAGCAAGTTTCATTCCTGGACAGCATTATTAAATTGGAGTCTGCAACTGTTACTGTTTCTCCATATTTCCTATGATTGTGCATAAGTAAGACTTAAATTTGATTATAAAGGCACTAATGACTAAAGAGTTCTTTGCAATAACTAGAAATGTGTTAAACAACCTAAAACACCTTTTCCTCCAGAACTTGAAAAAAACCTACAAAACACTGGAAACACTTTACTTCTTTTGCTAAATTTCCACTTTAATTATACCAGCATTCTTGCATAATGAGAAAAAGATATTTAAAAATATTTAATGATTTTTCATGACAATTTAGATAACATTTTAAAATTTCCTGAAAAACGGCACAAGCACCATATGTACAAAATACATGCATATATCCCTGTGCAGAAAAGGATCTTGGAAGTAGAAGGAAAAGCTAAAGAGAATTGTTAGAGCTAAAAAAAACGCCCATAATTTTCAAAAAAGCGGTGAACAAAGTGCAGGTTATACAACCTAACATCGCAGACTGTTGTTAAGTGACTATGAGACCCTTCCAAAAATTATCACTACAAGACCTCATTATTTCCCTTATTTCAATTAATAAAATACTTAAAATTAATGGAAGGCTTACAATAACTTACAAATTTATCAAAAGAGCATTTAAACAATAAAAGATTGCTTTCATGATTCAAATCAACATGATTCAATAAACTGTCTAGAGGAGACTTCTGTTTGGCTTGATTCCTGTTCTCTGGAAAAAGTTATGTTTCCCTTGGCATCCAGAAAACACCCCAATAATAAGCTAGAGCAGCCATTTGAGTCAGAATAGGTGAATATACCTCTTCCTGCAGATAAGTAGCGTAGCACAGGACCAGACAAAGTACACAAAGAAAACACATAAATATGATAGTGCATGTTGCATCCAGCCTCTATAAAGGCTGTGTTATGCTCAACAGTCTGCTAATAAAAAGACTCACCTCGGATATATTTCCTTCCCTGCACAGATAATGCAGGGCCTCCATTCTTATGGCTTCTAAATTGAGGGCATCTTTCTGCAATAGTCTAAAGCCAAACAAAAGGTGAATGTTGAGAAACCAAAACAAAACCTTTGCTCAATCACCTCTTTTATCCTAAAAGGGGACTAAAATAACTTGTATTGCACAGTCACTTTAAGTCATAGGTCTCAACTGAAAGCACAGTTTTGTTACTTCATGCTTATCTCAGAAAAGGTTGTCTTCTATTCAAAATAGATTCACATATAGATGTACCAGCCTCAGAGAATTGCAAGGCTGGGTTCTAATAAAACTCAATTTAGTTTAATTTTGTTTTTTAAATCTGATTTAACTAATTCAAATGCATTAAAAATTAATGGAAACCTATCTACTTTTGTTTCAAAGTGTTCTTATAGCGTAAACATGGCAAGAACACAGTTAGTGGTGTGTTACTTCATACTCAACCTATGCGCCGTTTCAACTGCCTGCTCCCAGTCCTGCAGGGCTAGTTGTAGCTTCATTTTCTTTATGAAAGCAGGAATGAAGTTTGGAAAGTTTGCAATTATCTGGTTCACAGTTTCCAGAGCTCCTGAATAATTCTGTCGGACCTCAAAATACTGCGCCTAATGGAAGGAAGAGAAGTCACATCAAAAGCCTGTACACTCACACAGGTGAGAAGATTCAGAAGTTCTTTCACACAGAAATCAGGAAAAAGAGCTAGTGAGAGAAAAATCTTGAAGTAGTATTTTTACTTCAGCATCAAATACAACTAGAGATACTGAAACAATCAAATAGCAAAAAACGACTTGTAAAACCTGGTGTGTGGTAAGCACTCTATAACAAAGGTCATTGCGGTGTTTACAAGTTACTAGTCAATTACAAGCAAGAAAAAGAGAGAGAGATGAAGCTGAAGAGTATAATTGTCTTATTGGGACTCAAATAACTTTGCATAAAGCATCTCACAATTTTAGGATACTGAAACATTTTTTCAAGCCCTGAGGTATGTACCATCTAAAAACCCACACTCAGTAGTTCACTGCTGTTGTTGCCAGAATTAACAATTTTTTAATTGTAAAGCAATTTACAGGGTGCCCCAAATACAAAAGTACTTCAGAAGTATCAAGTATCACAGTTTTAAATGAATTTGAGTAGAAGTCAATTTAGGGCTTAAATCCTGTTTGGGTTTGATGCTTAAAATTTACTTATGATATTCCAGGTGACTGTGTGCATGCCATTTTATTTCATATTTTTGAGACAGAAATGGTGCAAACATAGTAGCTTCTCAGAGTTAATTTCTTAAGCCGTAGCAAGATAACTGTCTAAAATAAAATTGCAGTAACTAAATTTGAAATACACTGGTAATTGAACTCAACAGTCTGCATACAGCCAAGCACACACACCTAACCAAATACCATTCTGCACACTCTCCTGAACTTCAGTCTTCTTATTTTCATTGAACAATTTTTTTCTGCATTTAGCTTTAGAATATTAAACAAACATTATATCAATGAGTAACAATGTCTGTGATATAAACAAGTAGCATACTCTGAAACAGAAAAATGTGTAAAGAAAACAATTCAGCCACTCTCTTAGTGGAATATAATGAAAATAAACACTTGAAACAGACTAACAACAATTAAAAAAAGAGTGTTAACAATGTTCATAGAAGATCACACTACAGTGTTTAACTACTACTTTTTTTTCCATGGCACGCAGCAATTCTGTAGTTCTCGGCATCTCTCAAATCACTCTGCAAGACTAATAAGGAAGCATTAAAATCATTAAGTAAACTTACTTTACCAAGCAGAGCAAAAACATCATTGCCTTCCTGCAGTGCTTCATCAAAGTATTTCACAGCTTTTTTAATGTGAGTTTCTTTCCCACAGGTGAGATCAAGCCATGCTTTCAAAATTAACCCCTGTAAACAAAATATAAATTGGAACTCTTCACTAACTAGGCAGTAAAAAAAGTATACTAGGTACACTAATAAGTAGAAATAACGTAAAAATAAAATAGAACTTAAAATGAAAGTATCTATTTTTAACTATTTAAAATATATATTTGAAATTATAACTAGTCTACAGCATAACCTAAAATATTAGTAATTCATTCCAGCATTAAATCAATCAAATAGTATATTTACTTACAGGATTTAAAAAAAAAAAAAGGCACTGAACTAGTCTAACATGCTAAGCAGGCAGAACAAAACCTCATAGAAGTGATTGCATAAGACTGTAAGAATATTTTCTGCAAACACTTCTGCAGAATATTGTCTTAAGATTTTGTTTATATCAGACACTGAGAAACTTATGGGGTGCTGAAAAAGGAAAGAAACTTGTTTTTTTTCTTCTACCATCTGATTAAAAAGAAAAACCTGCGTGTGAAGGGCAAAGATCTGACATTTCCCAAATCCCCAACAGTATTATAAAAAAAAATAGCACTTAAAATTCATTAATTACAAGTAATAATGCCTTCAATGAAAAGACACATTTCACCTTTTAAAAATTTTATTTCTCTTATGTGTTCCAGACACCTATAGCTTAAGTAAATCAAATCTATTTTGAAGTGCTGGATTATTTAACCGAATTTATAGTTTAAATTTTTGTTTTTATGGCAATTATAAATACCACTAGCTCTTTTGTAACATAAAATTAAAGAAGTGAGCCGTGTATTTAAAACGCAAAGGTTAGTAGAAGAGACATATTTTGTAATTGCTAACAATCAGGGTCACAATTTTGTTATGCAACAGAAAGTGACTGAAATTCATATATACAAGCATTGTAAAAAAATGGGAGGTATCTTACTTCTGTATAAGGAGTACATAAAGTATCTTATCAAAACAAACTGTATATACTAAGCAAATCATATTTCACTAAGTTCAAGCACCTCTAACCACCTCCCCATAAATCTGAAGTACACATAACTTTGTATTGTCAAACCAGGAAAAGCAATAAGTATAAGTAAATTGAGAAAAAAAGAAAACGTATATGTTTTCTATATATTTAAATGCTAATGTGTGTACATGTCCTTCTGTTAAAAAAAAAAAAAAGATTCTTTTCAATGCATTAAATACTTCAGCTGGAAATACTTCCTACTAAGCAACATTCCCAAATAGTATCTCTTAAAAACAAAAATAAGCAAACAAAAAACAACTACTATGGTTTCAATAAGCAAAGTCATAAGTACTGCTATTTACCACAATGGCATATCCTTAGTCTTTTTAGAAATTAACGTATTAATGCTTTGTGATCTCATTAATTATTTCTTCATTAGTAAAAATTAGCCAGTAATTAAAAGTAACTACCAATTTTAATTAATAATCAGTGATAGTCCTAAAGCTAAGCCATTACTTAAATTCATAATGTAATTTCAGAAATTAATGTTTAGAATAGTTGCAGATTTCTAAATCACATATCACATAAACCTTAAAACTGTACATTACAAATTGAGCAATCTACTGAACCACACAGAGAAACAATTCAGAAACAACATTTGTGTTTAATACTAGTGTCATAAGAAAACAAATATGCATTAAATTTTAATAGCTCTGCCTTGAAGACATCTGACTACAAAAAATTCAAGCTGATACCCCCTTCAAAAAAAAAACCCCACAGTAATTTTTCACAAACCTCTTTAAAGATTCTAGTAAATTTTGATATCTGTATGTAAATGCAGAAGACACTACATACAACACTTACACAGATTTTATAATAAATTATATTCAGTAACACCCTAGGCAAATCTTGCCTTTAACAACTACTGAAATTTTAAATCCCCAGTCCTCCAGGTATTTTTGAATCTTCAGATTCAAAACATGTCTTCCTCTAGTGAGACTATCACGCTTAGTTTTTTGCTAGGAATTATGATGCTCAGTATCAAGTAGGAAAATTGGCATAACTACATATTATTTCCATTGGTCAATGCAGACCTCTTATTTATTAAGTTAAAATGAATACTTAGCAGACAAAAAAGTCATGATGGGAATCCTACACGTCCCTGTCAAATTTATGACATTAAGAAAGTATTAGAACACAAAACAGTTAAAGGAAACCTCCAAATAGCATTGATGCAATAAGTCTAGCTTCACAGTATACATGGTCCTATTACTATTTTGCATAGAAAAAAAAAAGTTACCTCTTTACCACCACCAGAAACTTTGATCATTCTATCAACGTATTCACGGGCTTTGTCCTCACGACCAAGATGCCACAAAAACAAGCCAGCAAAGTACAGAGCCTGCTGTCCTGCTGTTTTACGTTGCTCCTTCATTTTTGCATCCAACTCTAGAATAGCATCTCGATCTGAAAAGATTTTGTTCAGAGCTTTTGTTGATAGCATCTCAAAATATTTAAGAAAGCAGCACATAAGCCAAGGGCTTTGAAAGCAAACATTGTTTTCTGCATCATGTATTGATAAACACACGGGCAATCCCTCCCAATTAAAAATATTCATCAGGTACAGGTGTAAAAGATAGAAGAGGGTTCCCATCAACATAGCTATTTGTGCAAGAACCCCACTATTTGTTAAACATTAGATTTGCAGCTGAGAGATCCTGCCAGATAAATGGAAACTTGACAGAAAGGTTCATGTTTATACCAGTGTCTGCCAAATAAGTAAACAGTTAACTGTAGAGCAGCCCTAAAATGCTGAACACAAGACAATTTAGCTCCAGAATCCCTGGAAAATACGTGATGTGTTTCTTAACACTAAAGCTCAGTTTCTTCCATTCTCATTGTTATTGTCAGTTGCTCTCATTAGGTTAATCCCACATGGGAATTTCATTTGGTGTGTGGGACTTGCTGCCAAATTTTTTTTTACCCACATTCATTTCTGGTCCTTTTTTAGGAGCCATTAAAATCAGATGTCTGACTCTTACTACCGTGACTTTCTCAGAGAGTCTTGAAATGCATGATAATTTTGCTGCCCTACAGTATTAACCCTCAGGGACTCAAATAAGAGTGATGTTCTTAGTCAGAGCTGTTTCACATCATACTGCTTAACAAAGTTGTCAGTAACAGTTATAAAACCACACAGTCAGGAATATACCAGGGCAACAGTTTAATGACAACTCAGTTTAGCTAATAAACCAGCTGTGTTTTTGAGAATACAATTCTTAGCAAAATAACCCCATTTTTTAGATTGGAGAAAGGAATGCCAATGTTCACAAAATTCTCTTCTCTATTTGTAAAGTCAGAGTAACTTGAAAGACAAAAATGGTGTGGCTTTAATGACTTCTTAAATTGCAGTTCTGCTCAAAAGAACCAGTATCAGGCAAAAGTGAACAACAATCACGAGAAGCTTGATTCAGATTTTTTTTTCCATAACAGATTTTTTCATCACAGTAGGTAAGTCAGATTTTTGGGTTTCGGGGTTTTTTGGTTTTTTTTTTTTTTTTTTTAGTGTTTTATTTTAATATTCAGTCTTACTCTTCAGAGTTTTGTGTTTTGGTATTTTTGTTTAATCTTGATATGTGTCACTCAATTCAGCACTAGATACTGTGTCAAATGCAAAGGTGGAGTATACCTTTTTAAATTAGGCAGAATTAGTCTACAACTCTCAGATCTGTTTAAACACAGCTGTTTAAAACACAAAGCAGTATTGTCTTAATGAGCATACCTGGATTAGGGCTCTTTTTATGGGCATAAATCAGAGCCATCATTGTACAAAGTGACACCTCCTGCTTGTTTTTAATAGACTCCAACTGTCGAATACCCTCTTGGATGTCACCTAGTGAAAACAAGTGCAGAATAGGCTATAACATTTTTCAAGACATAGAACATCCATCATCAAAAATTTAAATCTGACTTAAATTTTTCCCTCAATTTTTTTCTTCTGTGTTTTTGATAACACTTTCTTCATAACTTCGTTCATTATTCACACATCCATTTTCACTTGTTTGTGCAAGTCTTTCAAACAGACACAAGAAAGAAAAAAGCATCTCAATGCAGAGAACTTGAAAGGAGTTATGTGCTAGTTCTGCCAACTGCCATAAAGATCATCTTTATTATTTGTTTTATACAAGGCATTGAGCAGCTCTTTTTGCTCCTGCTTCTTTATATAGCCAGGATTTTTGCCTTGTTTGTGTGAATCTTTTGAACATCAATAGAAGAGGCATCACCTTGAAAAACAGGAACGTATGATTGTAAAACAAAGAAAAAAAGCTGGGTAGTTTGGGAACAGATACACCACCTCAAGATTTTTTGAATCCTTCCTAGCCCCCTGCCACAGCTCTCCCCTATTTTGCATTACTTGTTAGTATTCTGTGACATTCTTGATTTAGCTAAATAAACTTCTCAAAAGTATAATGCACACAAAGATCCTCCCAATAGACATTAGCTGTCAGCTCCTCTGAGGCAGATGGATAGAAAGTTAGATACGGCTGCACTGAAAGGAAGAGGTAGTAGCCGGAACAAGCAAATTTATGTTTGTGATACAATGCAATGGGCATTTGGGCAGGGCTCAAATTCCCTCCAAGGAACGAGTTTCTGATCCACATTCACGTAGCCATTTGAAGAAAAAAAAAAAAAAAAAAAGAAAAAAATAAAGATATACTTACTATTTCTCACTTCAGCACTATGTGGCCTAGATCATATTCATTCAAACTATGTGTGTGTGATAGATCATGAAACACTGGCAATCTTCTCAACATGGAAAACATTCCATTCAGACTCCATAACATTGCTTTCTTTCTGTGTAGTAGACTAAAGACTGAATTTTGTGACACAAGGAAGACCAGCGCTTTGGGAGGGCGGCAGAGGGCCAAAACACGACAGCCAGCTCCACAGCCCACATTACCTGCCCTCAGGGTGCCATAGGCCCGGTAGAAAAGGAACACCGGATCGCTGCCCAGCCGCCCCAGCGCCTCATCCGCCGCAGCCCGGACGTGGTGGAAGTAGCCTTCTTGGCAGTAGTAATTGAGCAGGGCCTACGGGAGAGGCGGCCTCCGTTCATTCGTGCGAACACTTCGCCCCGGGACGGCAGGAGACCGCGCCGACCGTCCCGGACCGGCCCTATCTGTCCACTCGCCCTCCTGCCCCAGGCTCCACCGCCCCCTCCTGTGGCTCGCCCCCCTCCCACCCGCCGGCCCCAGCCCCTGCGCGGCCCCACGCCCGCGGAGAGGCGCGTAGCGGGACGGCACCCGGCGGCAGCGCCCACCTGTTGCACCTCAGCGTCCATCGTTGCTACCCAGCGCCGCTGAGGGGGGCCCCCGGAAGGGCGAGGGAGGGCCTGGCAGCACGCTGCCATTGGCTGGCTAGCAGGAGCGCCCGCTGCCATTGGCTTGGAGGGAAAGGAGGCGGAGGAGACACGGGAAGAAAAACTTGTGGGAAACGGCGGAGCGTGCCTGTCTGGCGGCCCATTGGGCTCTCGGGAGGTGGGGGCGGGACCAGCCGGACGGGAGGCCACGAACCATTGGGTGCGAGGCGGAGGGGGAGGGGTCTCAACACACCGCGGCGGGCGGGGCTGGTTGGAGGTGTGCAGCGCCCCCTGCCGGCGGGGAGGGGCGGTCTCGCCGGCTCTCCCTCAGGAGTGCTTCCACCAGTTAGCCTCTCACTGCCCGAATGCTGAATGGAAAGCTTTGAGAATTTATTTTCTTGCTTTTTTTTTGGCTGAACATAGGACTAGAGTGGCCCACACTCCCTGTGTTTCATAATGTGTCTCAATACTGAGCACTTCAAGTTACGTGAAGGTTCTCTGTAGAAATGAAATAGCAATGGGGTAAAATCAAATACAGAAAGTTCCCTCTCTCTTCCCCCTCCTGCCCCATTTCTTTCCTCCTAGGGAATTACAGAGTTGCAAAGACTAGTAAAATTCAGGTTTCCCCCTGAGGGTGAACGCGTACTCAGTTGTCGTTTCTAGACACCAGAAGCAACCAACCATCGCTAAATAACGTTCCTTTAGAGCAGTTGTGTTGTCTGTCCAACGTGAAAACCATCAATAACGCCATTTAGTGCAAGGAGGTAAACCCATCTTGCACTCAATTAGTAGGTGAAGCCGATTCTTCTAGCAGAGAGTGCTCAGAATAAGTTTTCCTAACAAATTCATCACACATGGCACTACTCCATCATACACTTCTCATCCCCAGTGTCAGGAAGGTGCCAAAGAAGTAATATGTAAGCATATTTGTTTTCCCTTGTTGGCCAAGATGATCCTCAAAATTTCCTGTTGTGTTTAAGTGATGCTCTACTTGTTCTGAAGTAACATTTTGGCTTCTATAACATTGGAAACTTAAAATAGCTATGAGAAACAAGCATTTTTGTGTGGCAATGACCTGTGATCTGCAGTGACAGTGGCATAGTTCTCATTTATCTTAAAACTACTTTCTTGAGAAAAGCAAAGTTGAAAAACCTGTGTACAGGATATTAAAAAATATTATTATTCAGTTTACTCCCTTATTTTTGAAGTATTCTATCACTCCTGTCAGTTTGTGGATAACTTACATTCTTTTCAGGGTAACATTTTAAGACATATTTTGTCTACATATTAATCTGAAAATGCTTATCTTTTCATTTTGATACTTATGCTTTTCCAGCAAAGTTTTAGACTTTTTTTCATAATGCACTTCAGAACAATTTGAAGGAGAAAAATTTTCCTCCCTTGGAAGATTTGTGATGAATGTCAGGGAAGATGCTATGAAGTTTTATTTCTGCATTAGCAACTGAGCAAGCATACAGAATACAATTGCTCATAAGCTGATTTTAAACTAAGTTCAGTATTCACCTCTGAATGTTTTCATTGTAGGTTGTAGGGGAATGCAATATAAAATTATATAAGTATATGAAATGAACATTTTCAGAAATTCACTGAAGCAATTGATAAAGACTAACTGACAGGCCCATTTTCCAGCTGCATTTGCATTTTTCCATATCAGTATCCACAAATGATAGCTTCTAGGAACGTGGTGCTTCCAGAAAGATTCTTAAAAATTCCTGAGGAAAAGACCAATTAGTTACTCACTCTGACGCCAATTTACCTTTTTCAAACATGTACTTGAATACAAGATGTTCTGTAGCCTATTTGTGAATAGTAACTAGCAAGAATAAACTGGTTCTCATAATCCGAGTTGGGGAATGTCGTGTCTCCAGTACTATTTTCAAGCCTCACTTTCCCTTTGCAAACTCATGAATGCTCAGTTCTCATTCCTGTAAATGCTCTGAGCCTCCTGGGCCACAGTCAGGACAGCTGTGGTATTTGATGGTTGAGTACTCCACTGCATGGAGCTGCTGCATGAACTCATGAAGTTGCTCCGGGCAGTACTATTGGTACATGCAGAATCATCATGCTCAGTGTCTAACATGCATTGAATTAGAAAGTCCTAGTTGGTGACTAACAAGCAAGTCCCAAGGATTTGCTTGTGTGGAAGAACAGTACAGCTGGCTGTAATGGTTTTCAGTATCCTCTCATTCTGTGGCTTTAGAAGCACACGTTTTTTATAATAATGTCAGATAATAAAGACAAAAGGAACATACAATAAAAAAATGTAATCTTTATTATTTTGGCTCATTAATAATGTTCTTTAGCATCAGTTAGGGTAATAGTAGCATTTTCCTGCATGCAGTTCACTAATACCGTATTAGTCAATAATTTTAATAAAAGTAATCTATATTTAATTTTCCTGTGTAAGAAACATAAAATGTCCTGATGTGTTGGATTATACAATTTGGCTACTTTCTCTTTGTGAAAAAATATTGTGGACCCAAGACAACATTTAGAACTGTTCTAGTGCAGCATGAATAAACAAAACAAACAAACAAACAAACAAAATCTTTCAGTAACTGAGAAAAGATTAAGGATTCTGTGAAAGAAAGGTTGTATCTGAAAACTTATGATGCAGGCACTGCTTAGACATTCAATTTGAACTTTACACCATTTCCCAACTGCAAAAAAACTTAGATTTTTAGAAGCAAGTTATGAACTTATTTCGCAGAAAGTATTGACATGTTTGCAAATATTGTAAAAAATAAGAACCTACAGCTATCCATTCTCTTAGTTATATCTCTTCTGGAGTTCTTCTGTGAAAAAGAGCTATGGACAGAAAGTAACAAAAATGGTGTGACATCAGCCTGAAGATAAAATTTAGTTCTTGTTTTATGTACATAATGCTGAAAAATAAAATAAAATGATTTTTACAGTATTTATATTTGCTTATAAAATTCTAACATTATTTTCAACAGGTTTAGTAGTTTTCAACATGTCTGTACAGTTTAGATATACACTATATGCTTTTCACTGAAAATTCAAAACATAAACCAAATAAGCTCCTAAATAGCTGCAAAATATTGCTTAATGGTATGGAGGAACGAGGTCTTGTTGAGTAGTTTATTTCATTTAGCTCTGATGTATGGCTTCCCATATTTAAGAATCCCAGACAGTCAAAGGAACAGCAGCATAGGCAATATAAACATGCATTGATAGCATCCAAACTATCTATAATGGTAGTTAATACATAATTTTACCTGTTGAATGCTTGCACACTACACTTATTGTGGTACATATTTGATGCAATAAATGTGCTTAGGTCATTATCTGTTTGCTCAAACATGCACCACAGGTTAAAAATTACTATTTACATCGCAGAGGGCTTTTCATTAACATGTACAACAACATCAACCTTACTGAGAGCTGAAGATGGCTAAACAATACTGCAGGATAAAGCAGAACAACTTCATAAAGGGCTCTTTTTGATCAATTTGGAGGGCTGAGGCAGATTCATTTAGTATTTGTATGCAGAAAGACATTTGACAAAGACAAAATCTGTGACTCCAGGCCTAGAAAGAAGTTTGTACTTTCTGAAACTTAATGGTCTGTGCAAAAAATAATCCGTCTCTACTGTTCTTGTGAGTTCTAGGGGACTTCACAGGCATACCAAGACTTGTTTGGACGTGATACAACATGAATACATTAATTAAGCACCTCAAAACCTGTTATTCCTTTCCAGAAACACTGCGCTAAAGAAAATCTGTTGTTCTTTGTGACTTAATGTTATTTTCATGCATGATCTATAAGTGCAGCATGCCCTCATGCAAATCATTTCTGTGTGCATATTAGTTGTGTAATAGAACACCTGGCCCTTGTACCTGTAAAGGTGTACTTCATCCCCGTCCCCAACAGAAGCCCCATTTACAAAAATAGTCACATATAATAAACAACCTATGAATAAAAATAAGATGAATCCACCAACACAGATTTTGTAAAAATACGATGTATGTGGCAGTTGAAATGCAAACAGTGGATACAGTTACCATATTGTTTTATGCTAAACACACAAATACTTGGTTTGCACGCCTTTAACTGGTCCCTACAGTCTGAGTAGCCATTTTTTCTCTCCTCTTCAGCAGTGTCAGCTGGTAGTGAGAACAGTAACCTCCTGTCAAGGTTGTTTCCCCATATCACAGTCACAGTCACTGACGAGGGGTCACTGTCTTTTAATAGGCACTGACCTTTAATGTACAGTATATTTGTAAAAATTGTCAGTTTGGCATAGACCTCCAGCAGGAGTCCTGTTGACACAAACACATGATCCTTACGACTATGAACTATTTTCCACATAGATGATTTTGCTTGCTATTTGCTTTTATTTCTGAACATCTTTATCTTCCTTTTCATGCTTTTCTTTGACTGGCCTTGTTACACGATCATAAGAAGGTGGACAAACGGCTGTTGATGCGGTTATATCGGTTTTCTCTGTAAATGAGTTTTCATTTAACCTGTCAATAAGGATTTCATCTTTCATACCCTGACCAGCCCCTCCTTCGGTTTTGTTTTTGTTATAGATAAAGGAAGCTTGTTTTACTGTTCGTTTTAAAAGGTGACGTCTATAAGCCCGTTGAATAATGACAGCAGATACTTCCTCCTGTTTTCGTTTTAATGTGGTTGTAATTGGTTCATAGGAAGCTTTTGAAGGATTGGATGCCATAAACCGATCTTCCATTTGTATTCTGAGGGCGTCCATCTCCCCACTTTCTCCCAAAACACGTTTTGTGAAAGCAAACAAGATGTCAAGGCAGTGAATTCGGTCACCGCTTACCATGGGCAGATCCATTGCAATAAGCTGGACTTTGTTTGGTTTGGGTAGATGAAGAGGAGGCTCAAGTGCTGCTGCAAAATCAGACAATTTCTCAAATTCCATGAATTGTGTTGCATCAGGATCAAACTTCTCCCAGACTTCATAGAACATCTCAAAGTCATCCTCACTCAAGGGTTCAGCACTTTCTTCAGTAGCAACACCAAAGTTCTCCAAAATCACAGCAATGTACATGTTCACCACTACCAGAAATGATATGATAATGTAGCTGACAAAGAAGAAAATCCCAACGGAAGGGTTGCCACAGTCGCCTTTCACAGAGCTCCCTGGGTGAGCTTTGTTGGGATCACAGTCTGGCTCCCCACTGTTAAGAATCGGGGCCAGCAAACCATCCCAGCCAGCAGATGTGGTAATTTGAAATAGGCAGATCATGCTGTTGCCAAACGTTTCAAAGTTGAACATGTCATCTATACCAGCTTCTCTCTTAACATAGGCAAAGTTGGACATGCCAAATATCGCATAGATAAACATGACCAGGAACAGCAGCAGACCAATGTTGAACAAAGCAGGAAGAGACATCATCAAAGCAAAAAGCAGAGTGCGGATTCCCTTAGCGCCTTTAATGAGACGCAGGATTCTACCAATTCTGGCAAGTCGGATGACTCGGAATAGTGTGGGGGACACAAAATACTTTTCAATCATCTCAGCTAAAAACATACCTAAAACAGAAAAGAATAAAACCAAGATACATTGCCACTTAATCTCCATATAATAGTAGAAATTTAGAAAAATAGTTTTAAAATTAGTGGTTCTATGTAGCAATTAAAGATATTCTGTAGAGTCCACTTGCATAATTTCTGTTATACCAGTTATACTTAATATTTGCAGGTGCAATATATGTTGCATGATTAAAACAGTTTTGATAGTTGGATTAGGTAAATTATTAGATAACATGAAAAGTTGCATGACTTAGTTGTAAACCTTGCAATGGCAAAAGCCAACCATACAGCTCTGTAAAAGTTCACCCTCTTTTTAGTTTAATAAACAAGACTTACCTACTATTGAGAGAATGACAACTACAAAATCAAAAATGTTCCAGCCTATAGTGAAATAGTAATGGCGAAGTGAAATTAATTTCAGGACACATTCTCCAGTGAAAAGGACAATGAACACCAGATTTATCCAGTATAAAATATTTTCCATTTCTTTACTCTGGTCATCAGTTTCTACCATCATGGTAACCATGTTAAGACAAATAAGAATCATGATGCTGATGTCAAATACTTGCTGTGTCACAAAATCAAAGACCATGCCTTGGAATTTGTTCTGAAGAGAAAAGAAAAAAAGAAGCATCCAATATAAACTGTAATTGTTTTTCTTTTCCTGTTAGAAGAAAGTAGAAAAATACATGCAGTGAGGCCTATGAGACTTCAATAAAAATGTAACTAGTGATCTCAGGAGAGCAGTCAAATTAAAGTGGATACAACAGCTTAGTTCAACCTCCTTTGTTTGTATATTCATATGTAAAATGGTTGCAAAAACCCCCCTTTTTTTACCGTGTTTTCATTTTCCATTTTTGCTGACTGATACACTAGTTAATGAAAATTTTCACATGGGCATATTTCTGCTTTCCATATATCAATAAAAACTGAGCTGTTTGTAAATAGCTATTGGTCTGATGCATATAAATAATTTTACCCCTGGTCTTGGTATAGGTTTTTGTGGTTTTTTGGATCCCAGCTTTTTCATTGCATTGTAGTATTTCTTCTGCTCTTCTGTCATAAATATGTCTTGACCTCCAAAGTAAAAACATGAAATCAAAACTGGTTATAATCACACTTATATGCAGTGTTGAAAAAACTCTTAGAGAGAAATGTGATTTATTTATTTATTTCATGAAAATCAAGAAGGCGGAATTGGGAAAAATCTCTTCGCTATCAAATGCAGCTGTATGTAATCTAAGCATTTAGTCCAGAACTTGTCTGGACATCCACTACGGCATCTCACAAAAAGCTGTAATGCAGCATTTTTCTAAAGTTATTTTCCTCAAACTCCAAGAAATCCTTTTCAGTACCTCTTTCCTTTTATAGGAAGAGATACAGTAAACAGCATCTGAGATAAACTCCAATAGTCTGGGCTGCTCAATACTGTCACTTCTGAACTGGAGTTTTAGTGAAAGAAAGGAAGCAGACAAAGTCAGGTTTGCAGTACATGAATGTGTTAGTGCTTTAGGTATCTCTAGTTTAGCAATCACAACATTAGCATTGGGACTCAAAGTCTTCAAGGTTTTTGAGAAGATGGATTATCAGACTTTGGAGAAACTGAGCTGAAGATTGAAGCACTCGATACTGTTAACAGCAACATGCTCTCTTTTAAGTCTTTTATCTTGATTAGCTTCCGTGTTCAATGAAGTTCTGATTAGCAAAAGCCAGAACTGGCCTTTGGAGTCTAACAGTGAAGATAAAGAGAGAATTATAGGTCTTTCATGGCAACCTAACCAAAATCCACTGCCCATAGTAACTTTCTTGTAGAGACAGCTTGAATGAAAACCCATCAGAACTCACATACATCTTGAAGTAAATTTTTCCCAGATAAAAGATACTTGCAGACATCTAATTCCAGGAATGTCTATGAACACATAGGACTGGATGCAGCCCTTTTGTGGATGAGTGTTTGGGAAGCCTGAAGACGTGGGAATGCATGCACCGTACACTGGACAGGCTCCCTAACCATATACCTCTAGGCCTGTAGCATGTACAGCTTCCAAAAATCTTAGCGTCACTCATTAGTAACATAATCCCAAAGAAAGTGATGAAGTCCAGTAAGGTAAAATGAAACTAGTAATTCATAGCTGCTTTTGTCCTTTAGCTTTCATTACCTGATCTATTTACAGAAAATAATTTTAAAGATGAGTGTCTAATATTCAGACCATCTATACCAGTGAGATTATCTACATCTGCAATATGAAAAAATAAATAAAGGCCCTGAGATAGTTACAAACCACTCCTGTTCTGTATAGATTCAGATCATTCAGTGCCACAAAACAGAACTTGAATACTTGGGATCATTAAAACAGCATCTGTAGTAGTGTGATGAAATAATGCTTTATTTTTCATAACCAGGTAGCTTTTTTTTTTTTTTTTTGTGCTGATTGATAGAATCACTACAAATCAACAACAACAACAAAAAAAATTATAAGTGCTTTAATGCAGAGGCCTAAATCAGGGGTTTGATCATGTAAGGAGATTTCATGAAGTTTAGGCATGGAAAAGCAGACGGCTTGAGGAAGACTAAACTGGACTTTGAAAGAAAACAGAAGGGTCTGTCCCATTCACTACAGTGTAAAATCTTAGGACATTAATGCGTACTACATCTTGGTAAGATTTTATATCCTAATATACTTCAGCTTTTTCAATTTTGAACACACCTTGGGTGCAGATTCCATATATCATGCACCTGCAAAAATGCAGTATTTAGAATATATTTAAAGAGAAATGAAATAATACTTATCTTCTTTTTTTGCTGATTGAAGTTATCAATAATGACACCAATGAACAGATTCAAGGTGAAAAAAGACCCAAAAATTATAAAGATGACAAAATACAAATACATGTACAGGTTGTCTTCATACTTGGGTTGCTGTAATACCTAAGAAAAAAAAATGTGAAATGTCATTCCTAAGATTTCATGTGAAAATTTCAACTGAACAAGTGGCAACCTTGGGCAAAATGTCCTTAATATTTTGTGTTTGGACAATACTCATGTCACTTATATCAATGTATTTTGTCCATTCCATCTATTACTGACAGCATTTGGCAGTTTGCATACAGTTTTCCACAATTTGTTACAGCAGAATCTCATATTAGTTAATTTAATTTTGTTTCATTCTATTGTATGCATATTAATTGCTTTTGGAAGTTATATAAATACACACTTGTTGATAGACAGACCTCAAGAAAAAAAGATAATTTAAAATATTTGCAGTACTTACATCTCTTGAGTCAATAGCTGCATACATAATATCCATCCAGCCTTTAAATGTAGCCTGTAAACAGTACACACCTGTTTAAGCATAGATCTTGAAGACAATTCATATAATTATTTCCAGCAACTGAATACAGCACCAGGAATAATTAGCACAATATGAGATTTCTAGATAATTTTGTCTCTTGGCTTTCTTCACAGCTGCTCGTCGGATACACCACAGTATATCCCCCTATTTTGTCTCTATATGAACATTTCAAGCAGTAAGCATAATTAACTTATTTCTAATTAATCATCACAAATTATAGAATGCAGTATCGGTGGACTAAATGTTCATCAAATCATGTCAACTGCAAAGGCTATATACAGCTGAGAAATAGCCTTATGTAACTGAGTTGCCACCAATGAAGACTGATGTGTACTCCCTCCCTCTCAAATCAGTCAGAAAGGTGGCAACCAAAGGGAACCAAAAATTTGATCAGCTCAGAAAAGGTATTTTCCTATCAATCAGAATTTTGATTTTTCTCTACTTTGAAAGACTTTACCTGATTTAGTAATTCTATTTTCACTTGAAAGATATTGTATTGTGTTTTACAGAGGCTAGATCCCTCAGATACGTTCTGAGATAAACTGATAAGAGGAGGATGTGTTTTATGTGCATTGAAGATTTAATGTGCCTCATAGATGGCAGCATTTAATGAACTTTTATAGCTATTTCCTCTGCCCAAAATCTGTAAACTTTTATATTTGTCAGTGAGGTGTAGATTGCTTCATGTGAGTGTTCAAAACAGAAAGTAATTTTCTCTGTTGTGGCAATTAGTTCTCTTTTGACTAGACAACATCTCCAAGTAGAAATCACTCAGGTTTTAATCCAGTTGTGCCCAGAATAAAACAAAGAAGTGAGATAGTTCGCTGTCATTTAATCCCTATTATAATTTTTGTAAACAAGGCTGCAGATCATTGGTTCCTTCATATTCCTTGCTATAGAGACCGGTCACAGAAACAGGTCGGGAATGGAACACTCTTCATCCATGGTTATTGCAGTATCTATCTCCATCATCCTGAGGTTTCATTTCTAGTGGAGGTTTCAAAAAGGCTTTGCTTATGCAGCATACAAAGCGGCTGGCATCATCCTGAAGTGAACTTAAAATGAGAAGGAATTATTTTCTTAAAGGAAAGGAGGTCCCTTACACTTTTGAAAGAGTGGAATACTAAAAAGAGCATGATTATCCTGAGATGCAAATCCAGTATGCAATAACTTTCACATCTTGGGGCCAACACAGAAAACATGAAGTTCAAGTAACTTACAGTATGATGGTGAAATCAGTGTAGTATCAGAGGACCAATAAATCAACAATAAATCTGAAACAAGTGTAAGTCTCAGCTGAAGAATTTAAAGTTCTTGTGGAATATTTGGACTGCAAGGGATTAGGAGAGGTAGGATCAGCTTTATTTATGTAATTCCTAATATATGTTTAATGTGTTCTCAGAGACTTTTAATGAGGGACACTCCACAACCTCACCAAAAATACTTATTCCAGCACTTGTCTTTATTGTTTCCTAATATCTAAATCCTTCTGTTGCCATTTAAGACTGTCACTTGTCATAATCATTACATATCTGGAGAACAGAGTGCTAATCATCCTTTGTGCAGCATGTTTTACTTATTTGCAAACTGTTGCTGCCTTTCTTCTTTAGGCTGTGATCACTGTTCCTTCAATCTTTCCATGTAGATCTTGTTTTCGAGAATTCTGATTATTCTCATTATTTTCCTTTGAGCTCTCTTCCACTAGTTCATCTCTTGAAATGGTAACCAAAACTGGACTCACTATTTCAGCTGAGGTCTTACAATGTCTAGATAGGGCAGGATGATTACTTCATGTCTTACAGGTGCTACTGTTGTTTCTGTCTTGGTACATTATTTGCATTTTTTGGAATGTCATAACTTAGGTTGAAAGCAGCACTTCAACCTGAAACACTAAATACAAGTAATGGCATACTTTTACATCAGAAAGATGATGCAAATTAGGGAGTGGCTCTTCTGCAAAGTGTGTGCTGTTGCCTGAGATTCAGATGCATGATAATCCTTGCATATCATCCTCCAGGCAAAGTGGAATTACTGATTTTTTGTAAATTTATTGGTGTAGCCTAGACTGACTAGAGTGAATGGAAAAAAATAGACTAATTTTAAAATACTAAGCTTCACCATCATCAGTAAAGTACTCCATTATAAACAGACAGGACCTTTCAGCTAGTGCTAGGAAAAAGATCTGATGAAATGAGCTATTGTATGCTTATTATTATAATTAAAAAGGCAACTTGAAAAGACTGTGGGGGCTGGAAAAATATAAATATAACATACTACTATCTTGCAGTTCAAAATATCTAAAGTAAAATGCATATTTTCCACAATGGGTTTCACAAAACCATAAGATATTAACATTATTGAAGAAACGAAGAAAAAACAATCCCAAAACCTAATTAAGTAATTTTAATAATAAAATATGCTCCCTCATCACATTATTTGTTTTATTCTAAATCCCTTCTGAAAATCAGTAGGAATCAGTGAATATAATCATCATTATGCAAAACCATTTACACTAGTTGAGAACTTAGCTGTAAGAAAACAGATTCTTAATTCCCAAAGCAGAAGCATCAGTTCAGTAGGAGAACTTGTAATTTTTAAATATGTTGCCTGAACAATAGCAAATAATGGAACTGGAGGTTCAATTCAAGGCATCACATTTAGTGAAAGAGTGTTATTTCTACTGCATTCAGTAGAAGCTTAGGCCTGCTTATGTTAGGCTCAAATTTATCTGCAACACATTTTCTTTAACAGAAATAAGGTGTTATTTGGGCATTTGTACATACTGAATAGAAAATAACACAGAAATATGACTAAGAGATCAAATTCTTAGTTTCCTTTTTGTATATTCAAATATAAAAATATATGGTATATTCTCAGTGACACTAAAACAGGATTAATTAATTGATTTCAAAGATTAGAGCAGTGTAATTGAAATCAGCATCTGTTCCAAATGCTTTTTTTTTTCCCCCAAGGAAATTTGAAAGACATATATTCAAATGCAGATTCAAACGTATTAAGAAAAGCCAACAACACAAAAATCCCCCGATCTACTTTACTATTATTAAAAGTACATAGACTTTTTCCCTGATGAGTAATTTCTAATGAAGTTATAAGTAATGCTGGAGTTTCACCACTCCATTTCTTTACCAGAAATAACCACCAGGAAGATTCACATTCCCTATTGGAGATAGAATAACATCGTGCTTTTAAAAAACTAATCTACAGCCCTAGAATTCAGCTTCTGACTTTTTAACCCTACACTTAACAAGATGTGTTTTCTTATTTATATTAGTAACAGCAGAATAATATAACATTGTGTTTTGAGACCCGCTGGTTTGCCGCATTTTATCCTGGTAAGCAAGATATGCGCTTACCAGCAGGATAAAAGCAGGCCTCCGGGAGATTTACTTACCAAAGAATCCAAACAGTAGGTTCAAGTTAAAAAAGGCATAAGGCCATAAAATTACCAGGGCAGATGCCACATCTCTTTGTGCACACCAACCTCTTCCTCTTCACTCATTGATGCATGAAAATTGTGAAAGGAATTTCTCCAGCAGATCTGTCTCTGCTTTGATGCTTTTCTTTAGGGACAGAGAAATGCTCAAACAAGTTGAGACCAAGAAATGAAAAAAGAAGTTTGCAGATCCATATAGACCAACATGAGCTATGCTGGATCATACAAGAAAAAAAATTTTATAGAGAGAATGTGTACTTGTATGACTGATGGCATGAATATTTACACTCCAACTTCAAATTATGTAAGAATTTTGGAAATTCTCTGATCAACAAAGTCTATGAAACTTGGTTATGTCAATGGAACATATTGTTAGCCTGTATTTTGGGGCAGAAAGGATTGTAACATTGCTATCAATACTAAAGATTTTCCGCACGCCTCCTCCTCCAAAAGAAAATGAATACAATATGCAAACTAAAAATTAGTTTATGTTCCTTTCTGAGGTCCCTCATTCCAGAAATTCATTCCTCATCACTGCCAAGGAAACTCAAGAAAGAGCTTCTCAGAGAGGTTTTTTTTTTTTAAAAAAAAAAGCCACTGCCACACATTTCCAATCTATTTTTTGAGCCTAGAATATTTCTTTCTGAAATTAACCCACTCCTTTTGAATATTTCTGTGTGAAATATCTATGTTTCTTTTCTATATTACTCTTAAAAAAGAGGGTATTTTTCTGCAATGAACAGACCGATGTACTCCAGAAAAAGCTTTTCATGATTCAAAACAAAATTCTATTTCCAATAGTATTCACTCCAGATGGAAAACCTCAGTGATGCAGAAAATAAAGATTTATGTTGTATTACCTATAACCCAGAAGCTGAAGGGGTTTACAATATTCTTCTTTGATTGGCTCAAAGGGCATGAGTCAGACGGTAGAATGGAGAATGGAAATAATGCTGGATTGTAAGAGGCAGTTTTCTGTAGTTAGTTTCTAGTTTCCTGAAAAAGGGACCTTGTATCTGCAATTCATGCATTGATACTTATCACTGAGGTTGTCATTAAAAAGATTACAGTGACCTCTATGGGGGTATTTTCTCAGATCCACCACAACCTAAACAAAAGTCTGTGCCTCAGGTTGTTAAGGTGGAGAACTAAATGACTTCAGTAGACTTTTCAACTAATCATTAAGACGTTAAAAAAGGCCATTAATGTTCACATTGGGTGCACAGAAAGTGTACCTATTTGCAACCATGATTTTTTATTCTGATTTTTTCAGGCTTAATACCTTATTTTGGGACAAATACTGAAGTTTCAATAGCTTTACCTTTGCTTCTGACATAATAATGGATACCTTTAATTAATTCTTAGTATTTACTCATCTTTACTATTACTACAAGCTGATTAGGAAGGGTAGGGAAATCTAGGGTTATGACATACCTATTCAGTTCTCATGTTTCTTCTGAACACAATGGCTTTAGAATCCTGTTCTAGAGTCTCATCAAAAGTACTTTACATATCAAACAGAAAATCACCTGATAAATGTCTTCTTTGATTGAGAAAGTGATGTAAGAATCTCAAACATTTATGAATTGTGGCCTTTCTTGTGTTCTTGAAGGTGAAACAACACAGATTCTGCATATTTTAAAGTATTAGCTGAAAATCAAGCTGATATTTTGTTTTCTCTGCCCTAGGGCTTTTATCATTCCATAACTGCAAAATCACTACTAGCAGCTTACTTACCAAACTCTAAAAGATGCAGGGCCAAGTGTCTGTTTTGTGGAATGACAGAAGTGCACCATTTTTTTTTCTGGTGTGTCAGGCAAAAAATTTCTAAATGCTTTTACAAGGATTTTATTAATACAGAAAGAATAAGTGGTGTTGTCATTGACATTCTACTCACACACACACACAAAAATCCATCCATTAGGCAAGCCTTTGATATTGGTGTAAAATCTCTATATTGTAGATACTGCAAAAACAACTGGCTTGTCCTCCCATGAGAACTAGGTCCCTCCATGGTAGGTCTAGATTAATTTTTCCTTTGGAAGTGTAGGAACAATTGGCAAATTTCTCCCAATTTGCCTCCCAGAACAATCCAATAATTTAAGAATATAAGTCTTCATGTAAGAAATATTTGTTGCTTTTCATTGAAGGGAAAATGGAATAAGCTGTGCATAGCCAGGACACTGAAATATGTATGACTGGAAGTAGCTGAGGGGTGGTGATTGTGGCCACAAAGCCAGGAAAAAATGTACCTGGTGTTATCCCTGTCCCAGAACAGACTAGGTTACTACTGGAAGAAGAGTTGCAAACCACTTGGAAAGAGTTTTGTTGATATTTTGTTTCTCCTGATCATGTGTAATAAAACATTCTGCCCCACCCCGACCCCAAGGGGGATTCTAAGCCAGTGGATTTCAAAAATAAGACAGAGAAAATAAATATTTTAAATCTTTCTATTACTATTCAATTTTGTTATCAAACCCAAATTGTATTCTGGTCCCTCTCTGCTCTTTCCTGATGTGACAGTAAAGTAAATAATTAATCATAGTGAAATTTAAATTGTCAGGGTTATCAGCCACACAGATGAAATACTGTATTAGCTGGGAGAGGCAGTTTACAATGCTCAGAACTATTGTTTTAGACCCATGTTGATACCACTGCATGATGTTAATGATTTGTATTATTGAGATTTCTTATGGCAACATAAAAGCTAGAAACATATTTAAAAACTGTAAAATGAAAACTAAGATTCTGCAGAATTAGACAATAACCTCAAAAAAACATAAAGTTTGCTGAATGCACACACCATAGGTTAGAGCCCATCATTTTCTTGATTAAAGCTGGGTCAGATTGTTAGCTGCTCCAAAATACAAAGATAGTTAGTGTTGTGAGGACACAATTTTTGATAGTGAAGGCATAACCTTCTGCATGTATTTTCTTCCTTCTTTTCTTCCCTCAGTTTTTGCTAAATAAACTCCACCAGGTGCTTATGCACAGAAATAGCAGGGAAAATATTTCATAGATTATAGTATCTAATGGTATTTTGCTTTTCCTATTTCTCTTTTGAATGAGAAATTGCTTCTTAGATCACACAAGTCTGCACTGGTGGCAGTGACATCACTAAGATGGGATTTCCTACCTGGAATTCTTCTCTGTGACTTAATCACACCAATGCAGATTTTTCTTTTTCAGCAACAGTAAAACCTCAAGTATTCAGATAGCTGAATAGCATTCCTAGGTAGTTCTAGAAACTTTTAAAGTTAGAAGGGGCTGTAGAACTAAGGGAGCTATAAATAGGAAGAATAGCACTTGTTCTGTCAGATGTCCTAAAAATTCTTTATTCATCTTAGTAGGCTCTACTTGCTGCTTACTATGAAAACAGTAGTCAGTTATCAGTGCAGCGGTATTACTAAGTCACAGATAAAAATCATCAGGTAAATACGTTTTCTGTCTTTGTTGCTAGAGTTGCTTTTCACTATTACATATAAACAGTAAGAGGTATATAAAGAGTGATCACTTACTACTTGAAGTAAAGAAAGATACCCAAATCCTACATTATCAAAGTTTACTTTCACGTTTTTCCATCGGGCACTTTGATTGTTTTTTATGAGTTCCTCGCACTGACTAAAATTGTTGATTTGGTCGACTTCAAACCTTTCATCAGTTGTGGTGTTAACACAGTAGTAGAACTTCCCAGCAAACAGATTTACTCCCATGATGCTGAAAATTAGCCAGAATATAAGACAAACGAGAAGCACGTTCATGATGGATGGAATTGCTCCTAAAAGGGCATTCACAACCACCTAGTACACAAATACAGGGGAAAAAAGAAAAGAGTGTAAGAATATTTACAGCGATAAAGGTTTGTATACTGTTTTACCAATGCTTAATAAATGCTTGTTCAGAAATGAATACTATAAATGTTAAAGCAGTACATTAATAACTGTAGCATTGCACTGTTCTTTTAAATACTTAACATCAGAACATGTAATGAAAGGAAAAGAAGTGAGAAAATTAAAATAAGTAAAAGAAAAACAGAAGAGAAGACCTGGTGGTAGTAAGATGAAGCCTGACACTGATGTATTCTATATAAAAAAAGACAAATGTGTTAAATATAAATACAGACATAATAAAATTCTAAAAATGCATCAAATTATAGCTTAAAATGTTTAAAGAAAAATGGCAACCTGTAGATTTGATCAACAGAGCTTTGAAATTTAAGCTGAAAACACAAATGCCATGAATCTAGAAACTAAGCTCTACATTAAAAGGATTATGCAGGAATTAAATACGTATCTTTGTTGCCTTATTGTTCCATGCAAGATTATAACAAAGATTAATTTCTTTGTATAGAAAAGCAAGACAGTTTTGCAATATGTGTCTACTTGAATCAACATAATTTATTTCAAGCTCCAGTCTTATTGTTTCATGTATTGAGTTTAAGTCAGTAATACCCTTCATTTATCTAAAGAAGGACATATATCAAGGAGATATTTAGGGGTTTCGATTTTGCATTTTAAATTACTTTTGGCCAGTTGACTTCTCAGCCCCTTGCAGGCAAGATGTCAATAATTACTTATGTAGATAAAAAGTGTATTTTTCTGATATATACAGTAATTAATCACATGTGTCTGTCAGAGCTATCAAAACCTTTGTAATATTTGTTTGGCTAATAGCTGAGCAACCATTTCTCCTTAAGTATCCAATACCAGATCTCATTTACAAGTTGTACTTTATTTTAAGTTCTACTTTCTTTCTCTGTAAAACTTTTAGGACCTTGTAGGAAGGTAAAATAAAGTATAGAGTAGGGTTCTGATTCTCAGTAATCCAATTCCTGTGGTAAAACAGGAAAGGATTGGCATGGATACCTGGGGTGTATTAAGGTGTCTTAGTCCCTCTTTGTTCCCTGCTTTCTGCAACATAGAGAGATCTTCCCCACTACCAGCGTAATTCTGAGCAAGCTTAGAGCTGCTCAGTCTTACTACCTGTATTTCACAGCCTCCTGAAGGCCTTTGGAAGCGGAGTATTGTGGTTGTGTTACTCGTCACTCAGCACCCTCCTCCTCCCAAATGTTATGGCCAGGAATTAGGACCTGTTTAGAGATCTTAAGTAGAAATGTTATTTTCAGGGCATATTTTCTTCTCATTTTAAGGGCCTCCTCCGTTGCCAGACAGTAGAAATGGGACCTTTCTGTAACTGAGAATTATCCCTGTCTTTTACAAAACCATGATTTTTTTCAAATTTAGCTTTTCTTGGCAGCTTCTATTTTTGGTGATAACTTTAAAGGAAGCATGCTTGCTTCTTGAGATTTCTGTTATAGAAAATGTGAAGAATCTAGGTGATGTATGCATAAGCTAGCCATTAAAAAAAAAGGTGTAAAAAGGCTAACAAGGTCCCAGTAATATTCTGAACATAAGAAACCATTTTCAAAGGAGTGAGGGAGATGTTTTTTTACTGTCCTGTGGGGAGAAGAAATCTGTTGCTACCTAGCTTGATGGAACTGAGAGCAACATAAAAATTAGGAACGCAATGACTCTGGAATTTATCCCAACTCTGACCTGGTCTATGACACTGTATTATGCTATTGCTGCTTTGAAATTCTAGGCCAGCTAGTGCTTGTCTTAACTTTTTAAAATTTTTTTTTCCCCTTCACGCATAAAAATGTTCTGGATGTGTTATAGTGATTGAATTCCCCTGTTTAATTGTGGTGAGAAACCTGAAAATAAAGATGTCAGGAAAGAAAGATGGGGATTTAGTCCTGCAACTTAAATAAATTAAGGTTACCTGTGCTTACACGAAGAATGGTTTTGTATGAATTGAGTGCCTGTATCAGTTACCTTTTTAACAACCCTGAGATCCATTGGACTACAGCACAGATCCAGAACAGGCAGCAGAATACTAACAGCTACAGTAATTGTTACAACAATTATGAACTGATAATAGTTGTAGAAAGAAAGATTTCTACAAAACGCCATCAGTGTGTCTCACATCTTTAGATGAACAGGTAATGCAGTCTCGCTACTGAGACTGCCAAAAGATCAGCCACATCTTCTTGAATAAGAAGTGAACAGCTTCCAGCAACTGTTCCAACAACGGTTCCAACAACTTATTTCATATAGGTCACTGAAAACCCATCAAATGGTAACAATTTTTGGTCACTACTGACCTGGCCTGGATGCGAACTGGTGACCTAGAGATGAAAGGCTCTGTATCCTATTACCAACCCCTTGAGCTATCCAGTCCCCCTGGAAGGTTTTTTAAGAAAAGAAGAAAAGAAAATTAAAACTTTTAGAAGCTGTTTTCTGTTTGCATTTTGTTTTTGTTTGATTTTTAATTTTTTTTCCCCCACCAGTGTTGAGCCTTTGCCCTATCATCTTTATAATGTAAACCTGCATTTTTACATGCTGGTCAGATGCTCGGTTGACTGTAAAGTCCACCGTAGGAGGAAGTCTTTAATTTCTTCAACACATACAGTTGGAGGCAATTGCTTTACCAGCGTTTTTTCCATTTACTTTTTTGGTATTTGTTTTGGGAACAGCTGAGGTATATCAGGATAACCAGGACATTAGTTTATGTAATATATATCCAAGATAGCACCCACACGTACACACACAACACCTATGCACATAAGTTACAGCAAACGGACAGAAAAAAGTGAGAACCAATTGAAAAGTGAACTGAATGCAGAAAAGAGATCAATTAGCATTTCTTAATGAGTTAAAAATTTAGCAAATAAAAATTGTCAATCTCATCTTGTTGAAAAGAGCCTGTAGTGGATTAAAAGAATGTTGGCAACTACAGCTCTTATTTTCACTCGTTCTTCAAATCTAGATCTGATGTATGTGAGTCTAAATGTATTTTTCATTTTAAAAGGGGCTGTTCTTTTGGCCTATTTTCTGTTATTCCTTGATACAGAATATAATGCCAATAATTTGGAAAAAGATGTTTGCAGAGTTGTTTGTCTGTTTGTTTGTTTGTTTGTTTGTCTGTTTAAATTACCTATGCATTTCCTCAAGGCTGGGATGTTGTTGGTCAGGCTGACTCCGGTGAGCAAGCTGCAAAAGCCCAAGCTGATTCAGCTTGTTCACCTTCCTATAGCTTCAGGTAGGTGGAATAGCAATAAGTGCAAGTGAGAAGCAACACCTGACACCTACAGACAAATGGGCTCTAGACTATTTTACATCTCAGTTGATATCCGTCCAGGAAAAAAAAAAAATTGTTGTGGGAAACAAATGCCTCCTCTAGAAGAAAGCAGTATTTCATATACATACACAATTTTTTCATGTTTACATTTTCATAATGTTTATCTTCCAACGTAAGAGAAAAGAACTGCAGTGCTAATTTTCTGCCTTATCTTCTGGCTGATATGACATTATGTCAATACAAATTAGTAGTCCAGTTGTTTTTTGTTGTTGCTGTTTGTATCTTTTTGTGGACAACTGTCCAAAGAAGACATCAAAATGGAATTGAAAAAAAAAAAAAAAATCAGTTTTGCTACCAGAACTGTGCATATGTACAGAATGAAGATTGTGCAAAATAACAGCTTATCCCTGCTGTATGAGTATAAGGAAGCTTTAGTAGATTCAGCCTTGCTGTGGGACACTTATCTGAAACACATAGTGAGATATAAATGTATTATAGCTCCCACAGCAAAATAGCTTTGATAGATCCTGACACCTCAGCAGCCACAGGCTTCCCAGGAATTCCTACATTAGACCTGACTAATGGATGTATTAGGGCCTCCTGAAATCTGTAAGCAAACCAGGAACAATCTTCAGTACTGCTTATCCATTTTTTCCGTAACTTTTGCAGCTTCTGTGAAGAAGTTCCAAACTCTGTCCCTGGTGCAAATGAGAAGGAAGTTACCATCTTTGGGATGGAAAGGAAGATTATAGAATTATGTCTAGAACATTCTTCCTACTTAAAATGACAAAGTACTTTATTTGCCTCCACTTTGGAAGTTGTCAACTTCATAATTTTAGGCTTAAATAGGAGAAGTTTCCCAAAGATTTGATGTACCAGATGTCATATCAGAGTCCTTTGAAGGAGTTCATAAAAGGCTATAGATGTTATTTAACTGTTACCTCGTATTTTTTTCTGCAGGTACATTCTCACGTGAGGTTCACATACACAAGCACAGAAAGACAAATAATTTTTACTTCACCAGGACTTTTATGGATGAGATCAAACCTTACCTTCTATTCATGCTATATGGCCCTAGCAAGCATAAAACATGTTCCTCCTGTACTCAATTCCTTGATAGCTGGGAGAGCCTGGGAAAGCCTGGGAAAGCCTTCAGGAACTCCAAGGAAGAAGAACAAATTCTGGCCTTGAATACATATGTCCAAAAAAATGAATAGTTTCTCTCTATTTAAGTGCCTATCTGTATAGTCACACAGTTGTAGACTTCAGATGGTGCTTATTACAAGAAGCCATTAATCTCTCTTAGCAGTAAAAAGATTGAAGACCCAGTTGTTCAAAGACAGCAGCATGCAGAAGGAGTTTGACAATAGCATATATAGCATAAGCCACATTAGAGCAAAATAGGAAAATTCTTTCCTGACTCAGATGAAACACTGACAATGCCTTGGGCAGGATTTGAGAGTAAGCTGAGTATTGCCTTGTCTTGAACAAGTATGAGGTAAGAACATCTGCCATAAGATCGTGAATCTCCCCTGCTCAACTGGCCAAAGTCCAGATGTACACAAAGCTGCCAGAGACAGCATTGGCACTGAAAGATGAAGAAGTGAGCAAGTAGCCATTGGTTTAGATTCTTGGTCCACCACAGAGGTAAGATTGCTGGAATTAGCAGGTAGGTATGCTGTGAGTGGACAGGAATGGAGGCTCAGGTGACATACATGATCTGAGTTTAGCATGTTCTCATAGTGAAGGACTTTGAGGACATCACACAAAGAAGTCTAGAAGATGCTGAAACCACAATGACTTGACCAGGTGGTGGGTATCAGGTAACAGACAGGTGTATTCTCTCTTACACTGTGGAGGAGCTGAGGCAAGGGAGGAAAAGACATAAGGAATACAGTAACTTTCCCAGTCAGGGGATCAAAAGAGCATCTGGGGGAGACCATGAAGAAAGCCCATACCTGAATCAGAAAGATTAACACTATGTGACAGTCCAAGGCAAGGAATCATTGGAACAAACCTTTGTCTTGAGAATTATCATCCCTTGCTCTTTGCTTTCATGAATCAAGAATCAACAGCTATAAGAGAACCAGTGCCTCAGCTCATTTATTTGTATTATGGCAGCATAAGCATACCACTGGACCTTCACAGGCTGAGCACCAACACACTGAGATCAGCTGTCCAGCAGCTTGAATTCAATGTATGGCTCTCCTTCAAGTACTTTTAACTGATAGTTTTCCCACTATCACTGGATCATATGCGTACTATGCATTTTCTAATTTACCCATCACGAAGCATGGGCACATGTTCCTATCAGAGAAATCAGAAATATATAATAGGAACTTCTCTGTATGCAAATAATGGTGTTCTCCAAAGACTGGTTCTTACAAAAATAGACAGATGCTCGTAAGGTGACATGCAATCAAAAAATTTCTTATGCAAACCAAATTTAAGAGAGATATGTACCCATTCTGCTCTTTTATGTCCATATGATAGGAAGGAAGACCCCTAAGTAAAAAGAAAAAAAAAAAGAAATGAAACCCAAACCCCCGGATTTTGCTAATTGCACAGCAAAACCAAAATATCAATTGCCCTATAGACAAACCCTTTTGAAAGGCAATTAGAAATGCAAAGGTCGGTAGTATAGAGCAAAAGATTCCCAAGAATTCTTTAAAGTACCTTCCCCAAAAAATACCTGAGCAGCTCCTTAGTCCCCAGGGATGAAATTCATCTCATAATTGTACCTATGAAGAATGAGGACATTCTTGCAGAGTATCTCTTAGTAAGCTTTTCACACTTCGGGGATCATAGTTGGCTTCAAGTTTATGAGATGGCAGTTTCTGACATTTCACTACTAAAATTGTATACATAAAGATAATCTGAAACCTTGTAGATACGCAGTGTGATGTAAAACATGGTACTAGATTTCTAGAAGAGAAGTACCTTAAGAAACGTGCAATTCCTTCAATTTTCTCATTTGGTTTGTCAGGTAAAAAGAGGAAATGCGTGGACCTGCAGGGTAATCAGTGGTGATAAAGTCTTAATCAACAAACACAATCAACAGGAAAAAATCTCAGCAAATACATTTTCATCAATTATGAGATCATCCACTAGTGCAGTGATGAAATTTGCTACTATCCAGGTTTGTGCAATGATTAACAAGGGTGAAGGTGAGCTTAAACATTTAAATAATTCAGATTAAAATTGTGAAATCCTTAAAATAATTCAGTTGGAAGATGTCCAATTGATGACAAGTTCATTTTCATTGTGAGAGCATCCTGTGACAGATAGCACTGAGATCATGATCAGCAACATGGTATCCCTAAGTAAAGTGTAAACAATCACTAACAAAATAGGCCTAATTCTTTCTCATAGGCAGAGATTTTTAACTGTGTTAAAACTGGTTTGAATTTGTGAAACAGTGAATTATAGCTGTTCAAATCAAGTCAAGATGTCTGCTGCTATTTTACCCCAAATGTGATGATTTATACGTAAGTATACACATATATACACATACATGCACAATAAAACATTTTTTTCCCTTTTTAAACCTAACATCTACCATCTAAAAAATCAAACCTTGGGTAATCCCTTTTCATCCTAAACAGTTTAGAACAAGTTATAAAGTTGAAAGGACTAGCACTTAAATAGCAAAACAGGGATTTCATCAGAATTTCTATGGTTTTAAAATTCCGTACATCATGAAAATTCAAAGTACTGTCTTTTTACTCAGTAAACAGGACACTTGGGAGCAACTTGTTTTCCTAAAATAAAAAAAAAAGAAATTAAAAAAAAAAAAAACTGAGAAATAATTTATCAATAATCACTGGTTTTTTCAAGGTATAGTATACATGTAATGTAAACATCTTGTACCAGTAGTGTAGTACACACTCTGTGTGCTTACAGTCCCTGCTGGAAAGCAGGGACCATTTTGTTTCTGCAATGTCATGTGAAAGCAATGCCTTCACTCCTGTTGTCCCTTCCCACATGCGATCTGCAAGTGTTTGTAAGGTGGCAGGGGGCTCAGCATGACAAAAGTGGTTGGGGCAGTCCTTTTGTTCTGACCAAATAATAACAAAAATGCTGTAATAATGACTTCTTGTTCTCCCTGGTACTACAAAACAGATGATGAAAACTGCCTTTCTCTCAGGTTAGAGGAGCCACTTCTGCAAGTCATAACACAGCAGAAAGTCAGTGGGATCAGAGGAAATGGGTATGGGGCTTAAATTAGGAGAAGCTATGTCAGTTGGAAATGTTCCTCTCACAAAGGCAACAGAGGTACCTGACCTGTGGGCCAGCAGACAGAATAAAAACACTGCCCAGTGCAGAGGATTAAGACTGATCCTCACTGGAGGCTTTGGGGTCTTTGCTGCAGTTGCTTGGTGTGAGGTTTGGAGGTGTCCATGAAGGAAGATAACTGATGATGCAATACAGGAAAAATATTCCCAAAGATACCCTGTCTTGTCTGAGTGTACCCGTGGAGTTTGATAGAAGAGGAATATCATGTATGGATATATAAGGATTAAAAGTTCTTTATGTTGAAGGGATAAAGTATATGTACATTCCCACAGCAGTAATGTAGATGGGAACTTTTATTCAAAGATAATAAAGAAAATATATCACATTTTTCCAACATTTATATCAGGTAAAACATATCTGGCAATGCAACCTAGCAGATGAGGACAGAATGGGGGATGGAGAAAGGGAGAGGAGGAGGAGAAAGAGAGGGAGAGAGATTGCGATAATTCTTTTACTTGCCAATACATACTCTAACGAATCACCTCAAAACTACATATTTTTCTCATTGAGTAGCTTGGAATGGGTGCATTGGGAAGAAGCATGCTGCTTATGCTTGATGATCGGCTATGAACTGGCTTTAGAGACAACAGAGGATGAGAATTAAATATTTCTCTGACAGAAAGTGCAACCTACTTGATATGACCCAAATAATGATTCTAGAGAGGAACTACGGTGAATCTAAAAATGTAGATTCATCCAAGTTATTCAAACCTTCTCATTTTCAATTAATTACTCTCCTCTATTTTATCTTAATGCAGTTCTTGTGAGAAACTCTCATAACTTTGTCCCACAAACAGAAATCAGGGTGGTGCACCATGTTTGTATGAATGTGTGATCTACAATCCTGTATAGACTGTATAGGGCTCGACAGTGGTGATGATAAGGTCAAGTGCTTATGGGTAAGGATGAGGGGGAAGGCCAACAAGGCAGATGTCCTGTTGGGAGTCTGCTATAGACCACCCAACCAGGATGTAGAGATAGATGAAGCATTCTACAAGTGGCTGGCAGAAGTCTCGCAATCGCTATCCCTTGTTCTTGTGGGGGACTTCAACTTGCCGGACATCTGCTGGAAATACAACACAGCAGAGAGGCAAAAGTCTAGGAAGGTCCTAGAGTGTGTGGAGGATAACTTCCTGACGCAGCTGGTAAGTGAGCCTACCAGGGGAGGTGCCTCGCTTGACCTGCTGTTTACAAACAGAGAAGGACTCGTGGGAGATGTCGTGGTTGGAGGCTGTCTTGGGCTTAGCGACCACGATATGATAGAGTTCTCGATTCTTGGCGATGTAAAGAGGAGGGGCAGCAAAACTGTTACCATGGACTTCCAGAAGGCAGACTTTGGCCTGTTCAGGATGCTGGTTGGGAAAGTCCCTTGGGAGGCAGTCCTGAAGAGCAAAGGGGTCCAGGAAGGCTGGGCCTTCTTCAAGAAGGAAGTCTTAAGAGCGCAGGAGCAAGCTGTTGCCATGTGCTGTAAGACCAACTGGAGGGGAAGACAACTGGCCTGGCTGAACTTTTGCTAGGACTCAGGGAAAAAAGGAGAGTCTACCACCTTTGGAAGAAGGCGCGGGCAACTCAGGAAGAGTACAGGGATCTCGTTAGGCTATGCAGGGAGGAAATGAGAAAAGCAAAAGCCCAGCTAGAACTCAATCTGGCCACTGTTGTAAAAGATAATAAAAAATGTTTTTATAAGTACATCAACAATAAAAGGAGAGCCAAGGAGAATCTCCATCCTTTGCTGGATGTGGGGGGGAACATTGTCACTAAGGATGCAGAAAAGACTGAGGTACTTAACGCCTTCTTTGCCTCTGTCTTTAATAGCCAGACCAGTTATCCCCAGGGTACTCAGCCCCCTGAGCTGGAAGACAGGGAGCAGAATGGAGCCCTCATAGTCCAGGAGGAAGCAGTTAATGACCTGCTATGCCGCCTGGATGCTCACAAGTCTATGGGGCCAGATGGGATCCACCCGAGAGTATTGAGGGAGCTGGCAGAGGAGCTCGCCAAGCCACTTTCCGTCATGTGTTAGCAGTCCTGGTTAACAGGGGAGGTCCCTGATGACTGGAGGCTTGCCAATGTGATGCCCATCTACAAGAAGGGCCAGAAGGAGGACTCGGGGAACTACAGGCCTATCAGCCTGACCTTGGTGCCGGGGAAGATTATGGAGCAGTTCATATTGAGTGCGCTTAACAGGCAAGTGCAGGTCAACCAGGGGATCAGGCCCAGCCAGCACGGGTTTATGAAAGGCAGGTCCTGCTTGACCAACCTGATCTCCTTCTATGACCTGGTGACCTGCCTGGTGGATGAGGGAAAGGCTGTGGACGTCATTTACCTGGACTTCAGCAAAGGCTTTGACACAGTCTCCCATAGCATTCTCCTTGGGAAGCTGGCAGCTCATGGCTTGGATGGGCGTAGTCTTCTCTGGGTAAAAAACTGGCTGGGTAGCCAAGCCCAGAGAGTTGTGGTGAATGGAGTTAAGTCCAGTTGGCAGCCGGTCACGAGCCGTGTTCCCCAGGGCTCTGTTTTGGGAACAGTCTTGTTTAATATCTTTATCAACGATCTGGATGAGGGGATTGAGTGCGCCCTCAGTAAGTTTGCAGATGACACCAAGTTGGGTGGGAGCATCAATCTGCTTGAGGGTAGGAAGGCCCTGCAGAGGGACCTGGACAAGCTGGACCGATGGGCCAAGGCCAACTGTATGAGGTTCAACAAGGCCAAGTGCCAGGTCCTGCACTTCAGCCACAACAACCCCATGCAACGCTACAGGCTTGGGAAAGAGTGGCTGGAAAGCTGCCTGGCAGAAAAGGACCTGGGGTGCTGGTCGACAGCCAGCAGTATGCCCAGGTGGCCAACAGCATCCTGGCTTGTATCAGGAATAGTGTGGCCAGCAGGAGCAGGGAGGTGATTGTCCCCCTGTACTCGGCGCTGGTGAGGCCGCACCTGGAATACTGTGTTCAGTTTTGGGCCCCTCAATACAAGAAAGACATTGATGTGCTGGAGCGTGTTCAGAGAAGGGCAACAAAGCTGGTGAAGGGTCTGGAGCACAGGCCTTCTGAGGAGCGGCTGAGGGAACTGGGGTTGTTTAGCCTGGAGAAGAGGAGGCTGAGGGGAGACCTTATCGCTCTCTACAACTACCTGAAAGGAGGTTGTAGCGAGCTGGGTGTTGGTCTCTTTTCCCAAGTAGCTAGCAATAGGACAAGAGGAAATGGGCTCAAGCTGCACCAGGGGAGCTTTAGATTGGATATTAGGAAAAATTTCTTCATGGAAAGGGTAGTCAAGCATTGGAACAGGCTGCCCAGAGAGTGGTGGAGTCACCATCCCTGGAAGTGTTCAAAAAATGGGTAGATGTGGCACTTTGGGACATGTTTTAGTGGGCATGGTGGTGTTGGGTTGATGATCGGACTGATGATCTTAGAGGTCCTTCCTAATCTTAATGATTCCTAGTTTTTACTTTCATTAAAAAATAATCCAGCCACCAAGCCAGGAAACATGAAATTGCTACTCTACCCTTAATTGGTTTAATGGTGGACTTGGTAATGTTAGATTAATGGTTGGACTGGATGATCTTAAAGGTCTTTTCCAACCTAAACGATTCTATGATTCTATGATCCACTAATTATGTTCCACTGTTCCAGTATTTACCTCACTGTAAAAAAAAAAAAAAAAATCCAACCCCCAAAAAACTCTATCCCAAAATCAGAATCAAATAGCTCCGTCCCCCCAAAAAACTCAAAAAGAAAAAAACACAAACCTCCCCAAAACCTATTATATCAAATAAGAATTTCCCATAACTCAACTTGTGTCCGTTGCATCTTGTTATCACTCTCCACATCTGAGAAGAGTCTGGCTTTGTCTTTTCTCTATACTCCAACCAAAATTAGAGGTATCTTCTGGATTTTGCCTTTAAGAAGTGCACAGTAAAAGAACTAGAATATTGTCACCTTTGCTACATAGTTGGCCTTAATGCCATGTACGTACATACAATTTATTCTTAACTACATGACCTATGATTGTGTAAGCCCAGAATTAAATAACATTTAGAAAAATGTTTAGAAAAGTTAGAAGCAACGGAAAAAATAGAAGTGAAATTTTATTCTAGCAAACTAATGCTTATCCTTAAATCAGGATCACTGCAATGTCGCAAATAGAAGTACGTAAATTATGAAAGTGACAATGGAATATTATTTAAATCAAGAAAAAATGCACAAAAGGTTGTTTCATGACAGAAATTAATGCATTTTGTCAGATTGTTAGAACTGGCATGAGAAGCACCTTGTGTGTGAAACAATTGAAAAAATTTGAGTATTTATGACAAGATTTATGACAAGATTTTCAATTTTTGAGTAAAATGAAGACTGTATTGGGAATACAGGGTGAAGATTATTAGAAAACTACCATTTAAAGCAGCAATTGTAAAGAAAAATTTGGATTTAACTGAGAGTATGCAAAGAGAGGACAGGCAGATGGAAAGAATCAGAGACACCTGACAAGGAGGTACAACTAAATCTCAATCTTAACAGTAATGAACAAATAAAGTTGAAGCAAGAGATAAAAGACTTCAGAGGAAAAGAAGATCGCTCCCTTAAGAATTGCAGTCTTTTCGACTTTTCCTTAATTGTTACAGTACAAGTGCAGCTGACTGAAGAATGCTTCTGAGAGAAGATCTTATCTTCAAAGAAAGCAAAATACTTCCTCAAACACTTAACGCAGAAACTATTTTTATAACACTTTGTGTTGGAAAAATTTCATGCTATTGAGTGGTGAGTTTGTATCTTGGAATGCTAGAACTGTTAGCAGGGAGGTTCGACTAGATAATCTCAGGACATTCCTTCTAACTTCAATGATTCTGCACTTCTGTCCTAGCTTTTATAAGAAAATTTAACTTGGTTAAGGCAGCAACAAAAGCATTTCTTATTCATGTAACAGTCTATTAAAAGTAAGCTACACTGCTGGATTTAACAAAATACTGGAGTTCCCAGAGCAGCTTTGATTCTGTTTCTCACCAGAAATCAGGTATATAACAAAATACTTTTGAAGAAAATACAGAAGAAAAGACATAATTTAACATACTGTATGATGAAATACAACAATTATCTGCCAAGCAATAAATGATATGGCTGCATTTGTTTGAGAAGACCTGGTAAATATTGTAAATACACACAAGCATGAAAACAGAGTAATTATTTGATGCGGGAACAGTATCTTCGAATTTCACTGGATGCAGTGAAAAAAAAACCCTTTTTGCTCTTCCTGTTGCATAAATGAAATTTTATTGACCTTTATGTGTTCTTTAACATTTTTAATTAAAATGTAAACTATATTATGTATCTCATTCAAATTTCATTAAATTTTGATCCTAAAAGCAAGGATTTTCTTCAAGATACAACAAACACAAATCCAGACAAAAATCATATCAGTTTCAATTATATAAGAAACGCCTTGAAAAGTTCTAACTGTAGAATTACAGTCTAAGAAAAATCTCAGAATACTAAGATATTTCCTGTATGATTTATGAAAATCTACCCAGAGAGTCTTCTTACATTGAAGTTTGTAAATTTTTAATTGTCTTTCAGGAGACATAACACTTTACTAATAGACTTTTCTTAAGACTCAAAGGTAATGAATAAGACCACAGACCTCAAAAAATCCTTTGAAGTGCATAATCTCAATCAACAAAATATATTCCTCTATATTTAAGAGAAACTTGCAGAAGATAGTGAATACACTTTCCTGAGAGTGAATAAATAATGCTTAACTGTGAGATAAGATGCTAAATTTACAGTGAATGCTGTTTATGTTGATACATCATTTACACTGAAGCTATGAAAAACCTCTGCACTAATGATACCCTCCTACAGTTGGTGCTTGCAAGGGTTGTAGTCTAAGAACTGGATTTTTCTGAGGATCTGATAGTGAATGCAAATTTTTTATATCACTGACATGTCTCCTGCAGGATATTTCTAAACCCCAAGAAAGATGCTACAAAAATAATACTGTTATTGGCATTTTATAAAAATTACAAAAAGTAGTTTCCAACACAGGCTAAAGAAGACTGAATTCAGATTCCAGAAAAGAATTATATGTTATGTCATGTCTCATGTTATCTATATACACTTGGAGTGATTTACTTAATGTAACACATAAAGGTACTTAATGTAAAATATAAGGGTTTAAAAATTATGCAAAAATTTAAACTGCAGTTACATAAATGTATATAGTTGTGACTATTCAGATCATAGTGTTTTGGTGTGTGCTTAATATATTCCAAGTGCGTTTAAAACTTTCTATGGGATATTTTTGAAGGTACGTAGCTATAAATTGAGTAACAGTAAAGCACAGATCTTTCCAAAACAATACAAAAGCCAGATTCAAATTTTTAAAGAAAGACATATTTTTTTTCAGTTAAAAAAGCACCTAAAAATCTAAAAATAGCTGAGGTACCCTTCTCCTGCAAAAAGAACTCAGATAATTCTAAATAATAATACTGATTTTCTCAAAAGTTTTCATGTTAATTCTGTAACATCAGAAATTTCAAAGGATTATTTCCAAAGATTTAAAGCAATTAAGAAGGGGGTGTAGGGTGAATATATATCATCTACTTTTGCTCCTGCTGGGATTTTCAAATAAGATTGTCTCTCCTTCTAACCCTAAATACACAACGTAGTGATTAGTCACACTGTAATCATTAAGGGTAGGAAAGGGGGAAATACTGTACCCATAATACAGATAAGGGGAGGAACCAGGGGTCCACCCCATCCAAGCTGAAGAAAGGTTATCCTATATGAAATAGAAATATATAGCCTGTAATTAGTTGTGAATCTGTAATGACAGACACTTGATGTTATGTTTTATAAGTCAATCATATGAGAAATGTTTCTGTCCTACTGAGGTTTGGAGTACTCTTGAAAATGCCTCATTATCGCTTTCCTGGTAAAGGGAATCTAAGGAATTGCCATTGAATTTTAGAGAATATTTAAGACATCAAATACTCTAATTTAGTTTTGCAAGTTATAAAATTGGACTGGAAATTTGAAATACAGTAAATGTTTAAAGCCATCAGCCAGAAATATGCATAAGGCATGCAAAACTGAAAGTGCAAGTGGATTTCAGATTGTTTGCTGCCTTCTACTATTTCTCTAATAAATAAATCAAGCACGGCATGACATGCTTTATTTTGTGAAATTAGACACAAATGCATGCTCTATTGTCACTTAATTCTCTAACTCAGCAAAGCAATGTATACTCAGTATTCTACATTTACAAGTAGCATACCAATCCAGAACTAGCGCAAAAGCATTATATTGCAAGTACTAAAAAGCTAAACAAAAAGCAATGCATATATTCAAATCTCAGTTTGCAGATACTTCTGCTCAGTATATACACTAATTGAGATGAGAATATAAACCCTAAGACAGAAATTTAAATTAAATTAAAGCAATTCTTTACTTTGCCTTCCAGCAACTGGGTGGAGTTGGTTTTGAGATTCACTATAGAAAGTATTAAAATTTCTCAGAATTCATTATACTAGCAGATATTTTAAATGCCTTTAATATGGCAACATTAATTTCTGTGCTCAAGGCAAGCACAGGCTATGGACCTCTTGTACCCTATTTTTGGTGCAACTGATTCATATATCTTATATTCGCTTTGGAAAGAGAATTTATCCCATTTATGAAACAGCATAATTACAAAATTAAGTTGTAACTACAGAGTATAACTGTAAACAGAAGAATATAACTAAAAAAAGTGAAGTATGTTTCATATTTAGGGATAACATCATTGTTGTTAGTATTTACTGACTATGTAAAATGCTGTATTCTTCCAATTCTCCAGAATGGTAAACTTATTTAAGAAAAAGATTGATTTAAAGTAGCTGAGAACTTAGCAGATTGTTTTACAAAATGATGCAGAGCTTTTTACATATAGGGACTTTTCTGGAACACATATGACCTCTTATACTTTCATGGCCAAATTTGCACAGTTTTGGACATGGGGTAAACATTAAAATTGTAAATACATGCTGAATAAAAACTCAGCTTGTTTTGTCACAGCTCAGTGTAGGTATAGGCAATAAAAGAAAGCAAAGAGGGTTGATTTATTTTTACTTTCTGTTGGCAGATAAAAGAATCTGGTTTTATAGATTTTTATGAAATGAACTCAGTTTCTGAGAAGACTGTAATTTGACTATAGTCTTATCATGAGCTGGTCAATTATTTGTTATTTGAATCTTTTTACTGTTCGTGAGTCATTCATAAAGTAATGCTACTATCTGTCAATGAGCTGTTGTGAATACTTGCCAAGTGCTTTGGAAAAAACATTTTCAGAAGTAAATGTAACTAATAGTAAAGATGAGGCCTATAGAGTTGGCCAGTCAAATTTGCTAAATGACTGCAATCAGGTACTTCACTGATTATCATTAATATTGGAGGACAGAGCTGAAACCTTTTTTACTTTTCCAGGCTTGTCTGTGATTGCTACACAGTAAGTTGCTCATGAATTATTCATGTTGTACATCTGAAATTCTATCATATGATTGGGCTTCTGGCATAGTTTCGTAGTTATTCAGTGAGAAATAAGGGAAAGCAGTAAATAGATTTCAAATAACAGGTACTTTTCTTTGAGTATGAATATCCTAAATCTTTTAAGTGGAAAATTTACTGAGGCAATCATGTAAGGATACAGAAAGATGGAATAAAACATTTGGCAATTAATTTTGACATTATCTTTCTAGAAATGATCTCTTTTTTCCAACGTCATCTAAAGAGCTGCATTTCTTGTCTCTGTGCAACTTCTATACCAGTCTCCCAGTCCTCCTGCAGCTGACCAGAACATTATTTAAAAAGTAAAGCTGACAGCAATTTCCCGACATTTCTCTGCACAAAACCACATTTATCTGAATGTTCATGAACAGTAAGTACAAAGAAAGACAAAGAGAAAATTGCTAAATCAAATAGTCATTCCAAACTTAAATGAAAATTCATACATTCTGTAGTACTTGACCAGCTCTTACCCTGCTGAATATCAATTCATGAATTTCAAATGATGAGAAAACTGCTGAAAGTAAATTTGCTATACAAAACTGAAATTTATTAATCTAGTAATCATTGGTTAGCAATATTTTTTTTTTTGATGCATTCTGAAGTAGAGATATGTAGCCTGATGAATACAATTTAAGGAACAGAATTCTAAGCCTCAATTTGACTTGATTAAGCTTAGATTTGTATCTGAAGGTTGTTCAGACAGTATATTCCACTGGTTTATAATTGACTTGAAATTCATTAGCGCATTGTTTCCTCTTATGTTTCCATGAAGTAGCAAAAAGCATTCCCTTAAAACATATTTCAATGACATGCATATAGAGTTAGTTTGTATTCAGTGGCTTTACGGAACAGAAGGTATAAACAAATTAAAAAAATAAGTTAAAATGCTTTCTTGAGTGAGATGAATAGTAAGCAGGGCCTCTAAATTACTCAGAATAAGTAAGAAATAATGTTATATACAATGTATTGAATATTGAATAACGATTTGTTGAAATAAGAAAAACATTTACCTTACAAAAAGAATAATTTCAAAGAGAAATCAAAACACTTGATTTGTTTTTAAAGTCAGCCAAACTCAGAAATAGATTTAAACCACTAGCGGGTATGAATATATCTCTAATACCATCTAATAAAATTCAGTGGGGTTAGACAAAAGGTGGTTTATCAAATATGAAGAAAAAGGAAGAATTTCAACTGGTAGCAGAAAATACCTTTATTAACAAGTGCTAAATTAGATTCCTGTATAAATATTGTGATATGTTTATCAGTAAATAATTAATAAAATCTTGTTACCTCTTATTAATTACTAAGCATCTGTTAAGAAAATTCATAGTTGGTTATTTCAAAGCCTTATATGGAAAACTCCTGAGATTGGCTAGAAAGTAAAGTAACCTTAATGAACATAACTTCTATGTGGTACTGCATATGGATTTAGGTGAATTGATGAAGCTTTTTGCTTATCTGTTAGTAAAGATGTGCAATAGATTAAAAAGATAGTGCAGCCTTTCTGCATGGACTTGTCATTCCTTATTCTGCATGCATGGATTCTTTCTATGCATGCATAGTTTCAGATTCTTTCATGTTGTCTTACCCTCATGCCTTCAAATCGTGACAAAGCTCTTAGAGGTCTCAAAGCTCTTAGTGTCCTAAGGGACTTAATGGCACCAAGTTCAGAGTAACCCAATGCATTTGCTGTTAAGCTAACCAAAGAGACCTATATGAAAACAGGAAAGTAAAAATTATTATATTGTACATACTACTTTACGTACCATAGATGTGAGAGATAAACTTCTTTAGAAGAATCTAATTTTGGATCACTTTCTTCAGGAATAGGAAGTCTTTTCAATAAAAAATTAAAAAAAAAAAGAAAAAAGTAGTAATATGAAAGAAGAGTAGGATAGGTGAACAAACAAACAAAAATATAAGGTAACAATATCTGGGAACATTAATACTTCTGAATTTCATATTTTGCTAGTGACTTAAGGGCATTTAAAACCACAAAAAGCAAATTAAATTAATCTTTCCTTTTTACCAGTTTAGGTATTGCTCTCACTTTTTCTTTGTTTTACAGTGCTGTTGGGATCAGTAATTATAGCTGATAATGCCCATTTGATTGCCCACAACCAAGGGAAATGATGGAAGCCTGTTTTGAATTAACAGATGGGTCACAGAGCAACATTGCTGCTCTGGAAATTGGTAGAAAGGATTAATTTTTCTATATTCAGTTACACTGACTAATCCTTTTGCCTGACTGCTGAATTTATGTGCTCTACAGGCTGACATTAAGCTGGATTATGCTGTTTCTTAAAGACCTTACAAGAACAGTTCCATAGCCAGCAAGTGTAATAAAGTCTCATATCCACAGGTCTTTATGTATTCTGTATGCCTACATTACTTCAGTGAGAAATACCATATTCTCTACATTTGCTCTGGCTCCTGTCCAAAATAATACCTTCCGTTTTCTTCCCATTTCCCCTAAATGCTCCTTCATTACCCTGTTCTAATTCCGTAGCTATTTATTGGGCCAAAAATAGCACAATGGTCTCATGTACTCTTTCATTTTAAAGAACAATGCATCATGTAAAGAGGACTGTAGGACAGTGCTCTTTATGAACCATATTTTTAAAAAAAAGCTTTATATGTGAAATCTTTAGCTTTTAAAAGTTAATAGCTTTTCTGTATGTGTCAATCCTGAGCTCTAGCAACCCACAAAACTAGGTCCTTCTGAAGCCTGAATTTCTTTCTCCAGCACATTCATCATACTACTGAAAACTTTCAAGCTTTCAAGCTGCCATAATCTGAAGACAAATTAAAGAAAACATCCAGGTGTGTAAATCCAGGATTTAATCATGAGTTTATTCAGACACTTGAATATGTGTTATACCTTCACACAAAGAAGTATTCAGATTTTCACATTCACAGGATGGCAGTTTGGGACATTGTGATTTAAATAAGGTCAAACATTAGTGAAAATGAGTTTAGAAAAGGAACTGGTGTTTCTGCTTGCATGCTTCTCCAAACTTTTTTGTTATAGGTGCCACTTAGGTTCCCATATTGAGAAGAATTTAGATACTAAAGAACAAAAGTGTTTTCCAAAGAGAGGGTACTTTCTTTGTACAAATAGCATGTTTGAACGTGGTTCTCTGAAGCTGTATATGTGAAGTTGAATCCTAGATATGTGTAATCCATAATGTACACCAATCAAAAAGTTGTAGGCACCAGTCACAAAACAAAGCTTGAGGAAATGAACTACTTTGATTAGCCCTTGTATGCTGGGAACACATTCAGAAACTGTTGGATTTTTAGCAATTCTTTGGGTCAATAACCGCTTATGAAGTTCACCTTTTGCCTATTCAGTGTCTGTTTCTACATCATTGAAACCAAGACAAAATGCATCTTAATTTTAAAATTTAACTTGTTTAATATTTGGGTTTTGTATAAGTTTTACCAGAAATTTCTGTCTTAAAAAAGTAGTGACTAGTTTTGGTTTTGTAACTACATAAAACATAATATTTTAGTTTCACACACAGAACTTCATAGACTGCTGAAACAGTATGTGTTTCTGCACATTGGAGGTTTTCTCAAGGGGGCATACTTAGGACATTACATTCTCCATAATTGCATTAATACATCAAGAAATGGTCTCCCCCATTTCACAGCACATCACAGTGGAGTTATAACTATTAGATAACCCTTGCAGGGAGGATTATTGAGCCCGATTTCAAACACAGCTGTGAAGATTGCAAGTTCAGTAATATTCATTGGACTTTTAATGCTAAGTAAGCCACACCACCAATGCTACAGACACATCTTGCATTCCTTGTAAAACCCTAATTCAGCCATATGCTGAAATTTGTGGACAGGACGTTCGTTTTCTTGCCAGAGGAGTTTTAATCCAGATGAGTGTCTGGTGGACCAGACACCCATCTAAATGCTGGATGACTAAAACTACATCGGGGGGGAGGCGGGTCTGAAGGTGAGAATGAGCTACCAGGGGCAGAACAGAGGACAGCACTACCTCTTTCAACAACCATGCTGGGATAAACCCTTTAACTGCTTGTGGGGCTACCAAGTGAGTTTTTTTTGCTAGCAGGAGAACTTTGAGTCTTTCTTAACTCCGTGGTGTAGAAAGGCAGTGTTGTAAGTGTAAAGTGGAAGACAGAGAAATAAGGAAATTTTTCCATCTACCTTACTTTTTAAATTTAAAAGTAAACTAGAGCAACGAATTAAAAATATCAGATAAATATAAAAGTAACACCTAGGAAATATACTACATACATCGACAATCAGGAAGTCCAGCCAGCACCAGGCATTAGTAAAGTATGTTTGATAGCCATAGGCCACCCATTTCAGCAGCATTTCCAGAATGAAGATGTAAGTGAAGACCTTGTCAGCATATTCCAGCATGGTCTTGATAGTTTTGCGCTGTTCAATATATATGTCTTCAAAAGCCTATGGATAAACACATTCAAAGATATTTGTTGTTCCCTTTTGTTATCTCACATACATCATGTTGTAACAAAACAAAACGACAACAAAAAAGGAAACAATCTTTCTTCAAGAAAAGGCATGGGAGTGTCACTTCTATCTGATGTCTCCTTTTCTGCTAATGCAGTCTATACCTGTTTTTCAACTGTGGAACTATATTTTCCAGCTCACAGGAGGGAGAAGCAGATATTACACAGCAACCACTTCAGTGGTCAGAGATATTTGTTTGTTTATTTATTTATTTATTTATTTATTGCTGATGGTGAATTACTCAGATCATTTTTGGTACTCACAAAGAGCACTGATTCTGCAGAGTGATGTGCTTGAACTGAATGCTACTGAGATCCTTTGGTTTGTATGTAGGTAGATCTGTGTTCAAAATCCAGGGCCAAAGCTGTAAAGTTTTCAGGACAGTGACAATACATTTGATCTTATGTTTTTAAGTCCTGTTGCTTTTTGAAAATTTTAAGTAATAGATCATAAAAGAAGTTCTTCCTTTCTTAAAAAAATACTTATTCATCTAAGTAAGATACTTGATTTACTGTATTATTCACATTTTATGAGATGCACAAAATTTCTGAGATCCTTGCAATATTATTTACACTTTTTGTGTGTTGTAATTTTTAGACATTTGAAAAAACATGTAGCTTCTGCTTTTGAGTAATTCTTCCTGTCCTCCAAGAAATTTTCCCTTTAATTGCTTTTAAATTTTGATTATGCTATTATTTCTTTTGGAGAACAATTGATTTTATTGGATTGAAAGAACTGGAATGATCTGCTAGCTTGCAAAGATTGGGATATTTATTGATACTAACATTCATTTTTACCCAGCCTGCTTTTGAATCACTTTACATCTGTCAGTTCAAATGGTTAGTGTTTGTCTATCAATCATCAAATTAACATCTGTGTATCACTAATTTTGGATACTTAGGCACTATGGTACCTGACACTCATATGTAATCACTAACAACTTTATCTCACAAAACTGGGAAGAGCCAACACAGATCATTTCCTTCTTATAGGTGGGAGTACGCTAGAGGCTAAGCTAGCAGTGCTCTTGGCAGCTAGAAGCGTGTCTCCTCCCTGCCTGAATGCCCCTAGGGTGGGGGTTCATAGGCAGCCTGCAGGGTGCCTGTGCCTGCCAAATTTCCTGGCTGTAATGACAGTGAGACTCCTCTGGAGTGTACCCTTGGGGTGAACATTGGGATACAGTACTGGCAGGTTTCACTATCACAAAGGAAGCTGAGGGCAGAGCAGGATCTCACATCTCCAGAGGCTTGGGCAAATCCCTGGTCTCTGAAACATTTTCACAAAATAAATGTTCCGTGCATGACACACACCTTAGGTTCACAAGCGTGAGATGCTAACACTGTAGGATCTCATCTCAAACTTCCTGTAAATACAATGATGGAAATTCACCTTTATCAGGTCTCTTGCAAGTACTTTTCTCTCATTTAAATTCTTGTCACTAAAGGTTTTCTCCACTTGGTAGCATGAACCAAAATTCAACAGTGTAGATGTGAGCCTTTTGTTATTTTGAGAGTTTTAAATCACAAGGAAGGTGTCACATGGTGTTGAGTAAAAATTGCTTATTTGATGGTTGTGTTGATATTAGACCAAACAAAAGCAGAATGTTTCTTAAAGATTTAACCAAAACTAATGATAGGTATAGTCATAAACTGCTAACCATTCACAGTATTTTAAAGTGTTGGGAGTGATCTAAAGAGTTTATAATACAATTTTGCAACACAATTTTGATTTATGATGTAGGAACCTAAGTAATTTACCAAAGGGTAATTGCATCTACCAGAGTAGATGCTAGATATACTCAACGTTATCTCAGGGCAAGTAGTTTGCCTAAGAAACTTCATCTCAGTATGTATCCAGGCTCACCTTTATTTAACAGTTCATCTCCAATTTCTTCATTCTTTGTCATTATTTGTATTTGTAAAATAACGTATTATTGGGGTTTTTTTTCTTTTATTGTTATATATTTATATAATTTTTGGCTTCTTTTTATTGTGCCCTCACATACTCGTTAACCTTAAAGCAAATCCATGTTTTTACATATATCCCCTTAGTCTACATGAGTCAGTAGAAGCTGAATTAGAAGCATAAATAATAAATTATTATTCTTAGAAGGGAATAATTACAAACAATCAGTCTTAATCTTTCTTGCTGTTCTAGCACATAACATCCATAATACTAGCTATGGCTAGCTCTGTCTCTTGCAAGGCATTGTGAGCTGTTTATGCTATTACAGTTACTTCCAAACTCTTCTTTTTTCATCAGTGACAGTTCTTTTCCCTGAGTTATATCAGTAAACACCAGTAAAACCAGAGAGCAAACTAAAATAACAAAGATAAATGTGTTCTCTTATTTGCATGTTGTCCCGCTCCCTGCTTCAGGCATATCACTATGACTTTCAGCAAAGGTGTTAAGTTCTCTCTAATCAATTATGTCTGTTCTATTTTCGGCATATTGTTGAGAAGAGACTTTTTCTACCACTCTTTCAAAGGCCTGACTAAAATTTTGTCCTGTCATTTGAACTGTGTGTTCTTTCTGGTGGGGAAAAATAAGTTAAAACAATGTTTGAAGAGCCAACTTTTAAGAAGTTTTCTGACAACATTGTAACACTCTGTTCATGTTTTACTCACCAGAGCTCCACTACTGAGAAGAATCATAAAGACAATGAAAGTCTCAAACCAGTTGTGTTCAACAATCTTGAAGCAGGTTTTTCTAAGGTTCCACCACTGCTTTCCTCTCCCTTCTTCTATACTTACTTGGCAGCACTTGAACCTTCGTACACAGCCTTTAAAATGGGGGGAGGGGTGGGAGAAAAGAGATTTTGTTGAATTGCATTTGGTTATGCATTCTGTTAATGATACAATGCTACCTTTCCAGAAGCTGTGCTATTTAGTAAAAACCTAATAGGCTTTTACCAAGATGACCTTCTTTTTCTCCAAAGCAAAAAAATTTAACACTGAGACAACTGGAATTTACAATTAAATGAATAAGTGAGAAGAAAGTATTTCTCATTTATCAAGAACTAAGTGCTCAATACAGTGCACACAAAAAGATAAGTCCATGGAACATGAAGCCAAATTACAAAATACAAAGTATGAGTAAAAATATACAAGCTCATCCAAATGTATAGTAGGTTTATGTAGTAAGATATGGGCAACTGTTATTAAATTGTACTTTCTTTTGTTTGGGATGCTAATTTCAGACAATGTTGCATCTATTGTATGAAACAATTCTAAGCCTCCTATCCGAGTTCTGAGCTTTTCAGTACTGCTAACTTCTCTAACTTGTGCCCTTGATTTATTTAAGCTTTTATGATTTAACTGCTGACTTGATTTTGTTTCTTCTTTCATTTAGGTAGAAAAATACTAATAATCAATAACGGTATTCTCTTTGCCAAATCCAAGTCTGTTACAGTACTACTTCTTACTAGTTCAGTGTAAATTCCTAAAGAAATGTCTGTTATCGTGTCCAGAAATAACCCAACCCCAGCACTGACAGTAGCATTTATTTTCCAAACTCTAAATCTAACTTTTGCTTACAGATACCAAAAATGGCATTTGTATCCTTAGATTACTGTTTTAAACCTATTCCTTTCCCCACCTCCTTTACATGCACACATCCATAAGGTTTCTCACAAGGAAACGCCTTTGCAAATAAAGTTTATGACTGGATTCTTTAATTGAGTTGTGTAAAAGGGCCAATAGAAGGAAGCATGAAAGATGAATGAGTCCACCAGGTGAGACTGTTCTTGCCCCAGGTGGCACACAAAGGCTCTTCTTCCTCTTTTTGCCAATTTGTAGAAGGTTCATTTAGCATTTTGCACAAAACCATCCAGATGCAGTTTTTATTTACCACTCAGCAGCTGTTTCAATAATGTATACTTTATAAAGCACTTTCATAATATCTATGAAGAGTGGTATAAAAATAGTGTGTTATTTTATTATCTAGGAGACTGTAACTAAACTCAGAAAGTACAGTAGTTTGTACTAAAATAAAACTTTCAGTAATATAGTTTTCTTATTTTAAAAATAATGATAAATTTCTAATAAAAAGTTTTCTTAATTGTTTATCTGATACATAGTGTAATTGTGGTATCGGTATCCATATGGTAAATTATGGTCTAAAAGTACTACCGCTAATAATAATAGTTTAAACAGTAACAAAAGATTAATTCAATACAGAAATATTAATACTTAGTTTAAATAGATAATTATTCCATATTTCATGAATAAGTATTATTAGTATTTTTGTTCCAAACACCTTCTGTGAAACAGGCCTCTGGCTCCTGGGCTTCTTCAGGTTCAGCTTCTGGTTGCTCTTCTGCAGGAAGTCCGATATCAACTGTGCTACCTTCAGATGAACTAGACAAATTTAACTTCTGCAAAGGGGGGGAAAAAAGCATCATAAATGCACAGTAAATATTTTTAAGGCAAATATTAGTTGTTTTCAGAATAAGTAAATAATTCTGCCATGTTTTTGAATGTTCCAGTAGTCAACATAAGTAAATTGCTGATAAACATATGTGTAATTTGTACAATCTTTGGCTTTCCTTCTGCATTGTATGGATCCATTAACTAGAAGGCATATCAGTGATAGATAAGTCTTTAAACAAAATTATGCTTTAAACTAAAATATATGAATGATGATGCTAAGCTATGACCACAACTAGCCATAAGTGGCAATGATCTCTTGACCTACATAGAAATAATGAAGCTTAAATACATATGCAGCAATCTGTAGCATCTACTGAAAAGTGGGTAAGAGCCCAACTATAACTGTATAAATGAGCTCAGAGGAATGAGGGAAAAAAGCACGGATCAGCAGGGAAGGCTAACACTTTAGAGGTCAGCAAATCCAGATTAAAATTGCTGAAAGTCTAGCTCAGAGTGAAGCAGAAGTTGCGTACAATAAGGGTGAGGTAGATTAAAGATGTCCCATAAAACATCAAGTTGTGTTTTATAACCAATCAAATTTTCAATAACATGATGAGTATAAAGAGAGAGAAGTGGAAGGTGGAACCTGAATTTTAAAAAACTGAATGCACTTAAGCCAATCCTATCCTAAAAATTCTCAAAGCATTGTAACATGCAGCTGGGACGTGGTTGCAATCTAGTTGGTTGGTATTGTGGCTAAAGATCTGGTGAAAACTGTGAAGAAACTATATTGAAGGATGTAAACAAAATAATAGAATAAATGCAATATAGGTTCATCAATGCTAGGTTGGAGCAGGCTTTTTGATATTGAGGATGAAAAAATCCCCAAACCCTAACAACAAAACTCTTACTAAAGCAGTAGCCAGTCTGTTTTCCAGTAACAATTCCAGGACTCATTGACATTGAGTTGCATGGCACTTAATAAAATTTGTAGTATTTTAAGTAGCCAGTTTTTAGTTAATTTAATCTTGTGGTGACTATAGAGATTGGAAGAACAATGTCTCAACTGTACCAGGAAAATGGGTTGATGTATCTAGTTTCTGACTCTGTCATTATTTGTCACAAGAACCAATTTATAGACGTTTTTTCCCAAATTACATTACAGAGTTGCCTCTCTCATATTTTTACAAAAATACTGTATACTTCTAGTAATCCAATTTTCACAAATCATCTTTTGCAGTATGATTTACCACTTTTTAAAATAAAATAGAAAATTTTCAAAACTTTTCCGAAGCTTTTTCATTTTTGGAAAAAAACCTTTTAATTCTACTTATCTATTTTCTTCTACGAAGCAGATTTTCTGTAGTATTATTTTCAGCTACTTTTTGCATACTAAAATTAAGCTTTTTGAAATTAACAGTGTAATTTATAATTTTAAGATGATCTGTTACTTTGCTAAGGGAGAAAAGAGTACTCGGCTGAAAACCAAACCAAACCAAACCAACCAACCAAACAAACAAAACCCCGACAGAAACCTCCCAACGTTTAGAGCTGACCCAATCAGCAAAAAAGGATCCTGGCCAGCACTGTAGAACTCCAGGAATGGTGCTGAAAACCTCAGTATGGTCTGAAGCCAGCAGGAACTCGCCTGTTAGTACCCTCTGGCCTGAGAAGCAGAGAATCCATACAGTCTTTTCTAAGTGGGCTCTCATCAAAAACTCAGCTAATTCAAAGGCTCTGCTCTTCTGGTGTTTATAATTTCTTTTCTACAGTCCCATTATACTAACAGTCAATATAAATAAGGAGTTGGACTCAAATCCAAAACAGCACTGCTGGATGGATTTTCCACAGAAAACTATTTAACAGAGCTGCTGTTTCATAAGCTTCTGAAGGAAGTCAGAGATGTTGTAGTACTTTCTCAATGGGATGAAAGGTTACCCTGGTCCTACAGGTAGCAGCATGTTTACAGAAAACTGTCCTAAATGGTCTTTTCCCCATTGGTCAGTCATAAACCAACTTGTGTCACTCCATTTGACTGCCTGCTCTGTGATGGGTTAGAAGACTGAACCGGACTGGCCAGCATTAAGGTAGTTCTGGGGAGAGTAGATGATCAGTCATTGTTTTTCTCCAATGGATCTTTGTTTAAATGTTGTTTTATTTAGAAATTCTTTGTGCTGGGTCAAGTTCATAATGTGCTCAAGTACACTCTTATAACCTCTATTGTGGCAGCGGTTGAGAAGCTTGAGTCAAAGCCAAATTATAAGACATTTTGGCTAATATTTAACAGGAAAAGAAATATTAATGCTTCAGATATTAATTGGGAAATGGGAACAACACTGCCTTTGAAATTGGTTGCCATGGGGAGAGGCTGTGGCGTACAGGTCTCCTTTCTTGGAGAAGGATCCAAAGATTGCACTTAGCTTAACGCTGGGTTTTTGTTGAGAACACTAGAGGGCTTACGCACACAGAAGTGGCAGCAGTACAGAATTCAGCTCACCTAAAATTAGGTGTCTGAAGTACTGTTACAGCAGTGCGGGGTGGGGTGGGGGGAGGGGGCGGACAGGGAGGAGAAGATGAGCTATCCCACAAAGAAACTGGATTGCTACCAGAATGGAAACTAGCTAGTTGAAGGTTAAGGTTCCTCAAGTCAGAAAATTCATTTTCTTAAGTGTCTGGAAAGATAATTTTCCTATTTGACAAAACATCAACAAACTAAGTCACTGAAGGTGTAGTTGTTTTGCAAATTATGTTATCAATTCAGTTTAAATTATTTTGTTAAAATAGCCACAGACAAAAGGTCATGTAAAGGAACAGTTACAGCCTTAATATGTTTTTTTAAAAATACAGTTCTCGACAAGGCTTTATATCTATAGCCTGCTTTGGCATTCCCTTAGCAACATGAGATATTTTCATCTGTTGATACTATTTTTCAGTTTTAACAACTAAGTGAATTTGAAGTATATGGAAGAGTCTATGGTTAAAACTTCTTTTCTATGGGAATCTAGGTCTAGAAGAGCTGACAACTTTAAAATCTAAGAGAATTCCAGTGTCTAAAGGAAATAGATAAACTATGTTTTTGGTTTATACCTGCTCACAAAAAAAAAAAAAAAAAAATCTATGGAGGGATTTTTTGAGCAGAAGAGGGAAGATGTATGACGTTCCTCATGGGACCCTTGTTACAGGAGGCAAACAAAAGTTTCTGGCGGAATAAGGCTGTAGCTAGGGCAATGCCTTGCTCTACCAGTTGTTGCAACTACCATATGGACCATAAACAGTTCCTATGGATTTGTTTGGTCTCCCATTGCCTGGCCTCTTATCTCCTCTTGGAGGCTGTAATTTTCAACCCTTTCTCACACTTTTGTTCATCAAGAATTAAACCCTCCTTTATACACTCATTTATGCCCATGTACAGAGGAGTGTCAAAATAACAAATGATCAAGAACTGAATACACTGGCTTATGCAAAAGATCAGAGAGAAATGCATAAAATATCTAAATACCTCTTTGCTTTCTTCCAGGTCTGATTCACTACTAAATTCCTCTGTGTTTAGATTTTCAAAGTCAGATTCACCCACAGCAATGGGCACTGTCACAGTGAGGCTTGGGTTGTTTATGAATGACATGTAATCACTTTCATCAATTATGTATTTTTCCACACTGCTACCTGTGCCTATGCCACTAGTTGTTCCATTCACATCTTTAATATAGTCATGGTCCTTGCTTAGTTCCACAGTTGTATGGTTAGAAATACAGCTATTTTTGTTGTTCAAATCTTCAAGTGGTTTGATTTCATCTAAAGCTTTTTGTTTTTTAACAAAAGCTTTTTGGATGAATTCGCGTGCTTTTCTTTTCACATAATCTATGCCCTTTTGCATTCTTGCTACAGCAATTTGGAGATTATTCATTTCATTGTCATCATCTGTCACGGCAAGGTTGTCTGCACTAAATGAGCTCAAGAGCAAGGCCAAAAATAGGTTCAGTACCTGCAGGAAGATAGAAAAAGGACGTTCTAGACTTTATCCCAACAAAGAACATTTATTTTATTAAAAATTGTCATATTAGTGACATCGAAGACTGAAATCCCAATAATTCACCATAACCAAAGAAAAGCACCCTCAAAGCTTTTTCTCTTCTTCTTAAAAAACTGAGCTTTTTAAATTTTGCTTAGCTCCTGTTCACTGTTCAAAAATATTCCTACAACTGACTAATATCTGTAAATGTGTTTTTAAATCCCCACAGTATATAAATATTTTGGTGCAAAGTCTTATAATCTAAAAACAGAGAGAGCAGATTTGCTATTTGGCATCATTAAAAAGTTTAATTTATCCCATCACACAGCAGAAATTAGATTATTTAGGTGAGTAATCATATGGGATAAATAATTAAAAAATCCACAGCAAATGGTTTATAAAGAGCCCATAAACTAAAATTATTTGCAGCACAAAATATTTACAAAGAGCCAAAAGACAAATTAAGAATGTGACTAAGTGCTCACTCCAACATTCTTAGGATTTTGATATTGCAGAATACTTTGTTCTCAATCCAAAAAAACTCTTAAGCTTAACTTTAAGCATTGCTTGAAACCACCTGCTTAAGTGCTTTGTTGAAGCAGAGCCAGAGCACTTAATTGCTTCAAGATTGAGCCCACTCCATTGCCAAATATTTTTTTGGTAATGCTTTGATTACATACCACTAGGTTTCCAATCACCATGACCATCATGAAGACAGTAAGGCACATGGCTTGGCCAGCAACCTCCATGCAGTCCCACATCGTTTCTATCCATTCTCCACACAACACTCGAAATACGATCAAAAAAGAGTGAAAAAAATCTTGCATGTGCCAGCGTGGAAGTACACAGTCACTTGCGATTTTGCAGACACATTCCTTGTAGTTTTTCCCAAACAGCTGCATCCCAACCACAGCAAAAATGAACACTATGATGGCCAGCACCAGGGTCAGATTACCCAGAGCTCCCACGGAGTTACCAATAATTTTTATCAGCATATTTAGTGTTGGCCAAGATTTTGCCAATTTGAAAACTCGTAACTGGAAGAAAAGAAAAGTATTGTTAGGACAACCAGCAAGAAAGACACAAAGATATTTTAAAGTTAATTTGCGGAAGGATATTACTGCAAAATATACCCTGAGTATGACTGTTCAGAGGGAATCCTCTTGTCTAAAAGCATGAGATGGAAGGTTCATTCAACAAAATTTTGTGAAGTTCAAGCTTGATATCCTCAAGTAGTTTTTACTGAAGGCCAAAGAACCTACCAGTCATATTAGATGGAATTTAAAACCTAGAGTTCATCTGTTAAAATCATCTGGGCCACTTTTCTACTGGTATTTGTAGAGCAGATCTATTTCTGTGATGCCAGTCAGAGCACAATACACCTAGTGAGTTGATTTGTTTCTGCATAACAGGCTGTTTGAAGTGTGTGTACACAATAAATACATTGGAAATAGGCCCAGGGCACCCGTTGCTATCTGTTTGTCTGGATCTCTATCAATTCCCATTGAAGACAGTAAGATATCACAAGTAATAAGAATCTGTACTAATGAAAGAGACATCAGGATCAGTATTGTGGCCAATATCAAGCAAATTTTTAAGCCAAAAAATTATATTATATTAATGAAGCCCCATTGAAAAATCAGTGCAATTGATGTATATTTACCAATCTGAATGATCGAAGAACTGAGAGTCCTTCCACATCTGCAAGACCAAGCTCAACCAAGCTAAGGGTAACAATAAAACCATCAAAAATATTCCAGCCTTCCTGGAAATAATAGTAAGGATCCATTGCAATTATCTTGAGAAACATTTCTGCTGTGAAGATTCCAGTGAAGACCTGAATTCAAAATGCAGTTTGTTATTTCATTGTGAAATATAATATTACAGATCTAGCTGTTGTCTAGGTTTTTAATTCAAGCTACATATCTGCAATATCTTATCCAAAACTGATACTTGAAAATAGTTCAGTGTACTGTAGTGATTTATTATGCCCACCTTCCCTTAACAAGTGCCATACAAACCAAGTAATTTTTTCAAATAATTAAATTTTATACTAAACAAGTTACATAAACTTCTGGTTTGTAACATTTATAATCCAATTTCAACTCTATCAGGATATGGACTTTCTCATATACTGCACAAACAATACCCCAAATTCGATTTTCACAACATAAACCAGAATGCTTTCCAAGAAATTACATGGTATAACATCTTTCTTGGTATACTAATTACATTATACAGCAGAATGCAAGAGGCCAAATCTAAGACTCCAGAGGGGCAGCTCCTTTGCTGGTATAACCTGCCATAATCCCATTCAGTTCAACAGAGATACAGTTATTTACACCAGACAGAGATAAAAACATTTTGCTGAAGCTGAGGAACTTCTACCTGGGTGTTGCCAGTAAGTTTAGTGAAGTTGATTGGCTCAATCACTTTAATGTCAGGAATGAAAGAGCATTTAAGAACACATTTTAAACACAACCATGGGATGCCATTCTGAATGAGGTAGGAATCATATTTAGGAACTACCAAGGTAGTGACCCTGGGTAGCTTTGAGAGAAGTCTTAGAAGAATTTCCTGTAGGATAGGAATGTCCTAAAACCACCATTAAAGGCTGCCTGAGCCCTGGTCTGAAATGCTTTCTTTTTTTGGTTTTGATAACCCATTTTCAAGCAAACTGAACAGAAAATGGGACAGCTAAAGAGGATAATCTAACTGGGATAATCAGGAGATGGACAAGAAGAGTCTGATTTGCTTTGCCTAGGAATGCCAATGCTCAGGATAGATTTTACCACAGTCTTTAAATACATTCCAGATATAAACACTGGAGAGGGAAAGGTTACTATTTTGTAAGCTACAGGATTGGAACCACTGAGGAAGAGGTAGGAATGAATAAATAGTTTGAAACACTGACTTAGGTTCCTAACGATCAGGACAGTGAGGTTCTCAAGGAGCTTTAACGTGGAACTACTGGGGCAGGTGAACCGTGAGGGCCTCTAATTGCAGAAGGGGTTTATGTCAGGAAGCTTAAGACTGGAAGAGCATGGTGCTTATAGCTGGGTTCTCTCGCACTCCCTTTGAAGTCAGATGTACACCAAGGTTTCTATGGCATTTTCTTGGTTGGAAAACAAACCTATAAAATGCTACAATACAAGATTTTACATTTTACTGGGAAACTCAGATTCAGAGTTTCCCTTATTTTAAGTATACGAAAACCAACTATGCATTTATCTATTAATTCTCCCTTCTAAATCCTGTAGTTATTTACATGGTCCAAGATATTTTTTTCCTCATTACAGAACAAGGATTATTAAAAATCCCATTATATGAAATTAATTCTTAAAATAAGAGACAAAGTAGGACTGCAGCTGCAGATACTTCTATGTGATCAAACCTGTCAGTTCAAAAGCATCAGAGCTACAAAAAATTAACTCCTGAATTCTTTAATAATTTATCTTTTTGAAGTAGAAGGGAAAAAATATAGTTGACAACATGAGCAAAAGATATCTTATTATCTGATGATAAAAATTATAAAAACTATCAGAGGAAAAACTACTGCAGGATATTTTTCATAGTTTTACATAAGGTATATAAAGAAAACAATCCACATATCCACATAAAAAGTCTTTTACAGAGGAAAATTCTAGAAATGCTTTTAAATGGCTCTTCTAGCCATGTAAACCTGTGCTCAGGAAACAGAGCAATTAAAAACACATTCATAATTTAAAGATTTGTATTGTATTGATTGAAAAAGTAACACTACGTTTATTTGCATAGTGTCTTTTTCATGGAAGTAATGCATTTCCTGGTTTAGTAGTTAGAGAAATCAACTTCTGTTTAAGATGGACTTTACTTAATGTAGCACTGGTGCCATTTTTTAAATTTTTAATTTGGCTTAGCAGAACACTGCAATATATTGATTTTACAGTATCCAAAGTTACATGAGCCAGGACTGACAGTGAAATTTCCAAAAATGTTCTGACAGAGTCATATCTGGAGGCCAATAAATGTCCGATAAATCTACTTTCTAAAGAGTAAAAAAAAAAAAAAAAAAAAAAAAAAGGTTATTTCAGACATAATTCCTTCCAAATCATGAACATAAAAACCCAACAGGCTTACCAGATTTCCGACTGAAAGTACGTTATTGAATTCATCGGTCATTGGATAATGTTCCATAGCCATAAAGAGTGTATTTAAAACAATGCAAATGGTAATAGCCAGGTCAACAAATGGGTCCATTACCACTAAGTTGACGATATGTTTTACTTTTAACCAATGCGGACTGCAGTCCCAGATCAAGAAAATATTTGCAAATTTATACCAACATGGCGGACATTTCTGTCTTGATTCTTCGAGTTCTGTGGGAAAAGAAAGTTCATAGAGGTAACTATGCGGTTGCTCTAACATTCCTCAATCCTATATGAATTGCACCAGTCAAATTGTCAATCTAAACTGGTACAGATTAACCTCGTATAAGCATGCCCTTTATACTTTTTTACAGGGCTTTTCAAGAAAGTCTTTAAAAAATGTTATCAAACATATTTATTTTGTTCAAAGCTGCTCTATCAAGCACAACTTCTTTGAATTCCAGTCACTATTCTGATCAGTATCAATTTATACATTGATTTGTATTACATTTTTTATTGTTCCTTGATTACACTTCAGCCTGTTCCTCCCACTTACTGTTCTGTTATGCAAATATTTTTATTTCGAAATCTGTTGTGTTTAGGTAAAAATTTTGAATATAATTTTCATTCCTAGTTCAAGAAAAAAACATTTTTATCACCTAGCATAGCAATTCTTTAAAGAGTAACTGAATAAATATAACTGCTAAAAATACATATGATTTTAACAATAATTGCATATATTTGAAAAATGTTCCGTGGCCTTTTTGTGTCCAATAATATATTTTTAATTTACATGTATAAGCGTCCACTCAGTTATGACCATCGAACATAACTCTGTAGTCCTGATGACCACACAAGGTACGTGGTGGCAAAACAATGAGAGAGAAATGCTTACTTAGGTAATAACTTTAATGCTTACTTGTGTAATAACTTTAATGCTTACTTGTGTAATAACCTTAATGAATAAAGAGCTTTGAGTTTACTAATAAATATGTGTCAGTTTGTGGGACAGTATCTGTTAATTAAGCTATTTTAAATCAGTTTTTAAGTTTCAACTGAAATTTTCAGAAGTCCATTATAAAAACAGGTATTAAATATTAAGCTAGCACACACCTTCCACAGTGTTTGTGAGGATGCTAGCAATACTCATGGCTCTTTCCCTTAAAGCTGGATCTTCCAGGAAGTCCATAGAAACGGGGAAAGAACTTGATATTCTCTTCCTCATTTCTGTTTCTGTAGTGGTGCCCTATACAGAGAACAATGATAGGTGAGACCATGTTGGAGTAATAAGATAAGCAAATACCATATAGAACCCTGTTATTAATGTCTTAGCTTGGATACGTGCTTCGTGCACTTCAATTTTTATCCTGTCAGACTTTTATTACTTTTTAGTATCTTTTAAATAATTTTTAAGATATGAAGCAATAGTTACTTCCCGTTAAGACTGAGAGAGAGTTTATTTACTTAACTTTTGAATTTCTTTCCTTCAAGCTATGAAAAATTATTTAAACAAATGGAAAAGGACTGAGTTCAAAATATTGTATACAATTTTTGCAAACTGTAATTTTTTTCCTTGCTCCTGCTGACAGAATTTGGGGTTTTGTAACATAATAGTTTTTTCCCCTAGGCAAACTGTAGCAAGTAAGAAAAGTCTGACTTCCTCATGCTTCCTCATGCTAGTATTTTTTTAGTAACGTGAGTAGACAACTTTGAACTAAGCGAGAAATTTTTCTGAGATATCTTCTCTTACCTTGTATATGGTAAGAGAATGGCAGCAATATGTGCTGCACATATGTTCACACACATTTGTATTTTTGGAATTATGTATTGAAATGTCATCATCCAATAAACTGTTTGTTATCTACACTACAGAACTCCACCAGCAACAGATGGAGAACATATAGGAATGAGAAATAAATGATAATAAAGAATTTACAACTTCCTTACATTTTTAAGGGCGCTAATAAGGAAGAATGTTATCAAAATTAACCAATAACGCTAATTTTGATAAAGTGGTAATAGCAGCATCATATTGACTGCAGTTATATGATAATATTTTTGTATACTATTTTCAATTGTATAGTAACTGTGATTTTGCAGACCATAGCCAGATGGACCTTTAGATCAGCAGAATTAAAGTATAGCACAATAATACAATAAAGCATAGTGCTTTTATGAATGTGTAATTAAGTTAATATTTTATTACTTGGAAACTGCAAATTGCATTTGTTAGTTATGAGAATATTGGTAAGTAAATGCTTAGGTTGCAAACCTATCTTAGCTGTTTTATATATTAAAGGTTTTACAAGATGCAGGAGCATTCACAGCTTGACCAACCAGGAAGCATTGCCAAGGGTTCCATTCTGTAGAAAACACTGGCTGGTGCAGTAAGAAAAGGCCACGATGCCTAAGCTATTTAAAACTTTCTTACATTGTCATCAGTAGCTGGTTTATCTATTATCACCTCTGGCAGAAGCTGTCCAACAGGCGATGTAGGAACAGATGGTCCACCAACCAGGGAAACCACCCCATTGCAATCCACAGTGCTGTGCATCTTCCCATTCACTGGAAACACTGCCAGCATCCTGGATGACCTACTGGCCTGACTAATGTTACTGTTGCGCCGTTCACCATGTCTGCGCGGCACAAAGAGAGAATCTCTTCTGCTATCATTGTCTTCAAAAGTGCTGTGCTCATCATCAGCAAAGTCATTTTCTGATCCTATATCCTTTGCTCTACCTCTGAAGCTGAAAAGACTTGTTCTGCTGTTGCGCCTTGGAGAAAACAGGGAGCCGCGAATGCTCAGCAAAGACTGCAGGCAAACAAAAATGTGATTAATATCAGAAACCTTCAAACTTAGCATTGTTGTCAGGATAGCATGGGGTGTGTGTGAGATCCTTATATGACAATGACCATTTTCCCCAGAAGCTAAATGCTGCTGTGAAATTTTTTTATATGTATTTCATTATATTTATATTTTTCAGCTAGAAATACCACTGCTTATGGATTCTTAAGACAAAACCAATTTTGATCACTCCTTTGTCCTAATGTCAGTTAGAGTTGCCGAGTAGAGTAGTTGCACAATACCCATCAAGCAAAAAGGGGGGTCTATACATGCACATTCTTTCATGTATGCAGCATCCTGCACATATTGAACCAACCTCCAAACATCATTGAAGCAGGAGGAAAATATGAGGCTATCATAATGGAAAAATACTGTAGTATTTTATTAAGTCTAGATAATACATAATCACTCTAAAAAAACCCCACAGAATCAATCAGAGAATATTTTAATATGATTTTTAAGCGATCCTATTACAAGAATAGAGATGTGAGGTTATATTTAATTCTTTGTGGTTTTTTTACAAGACAATCCAGCAGCTACAGCACTTTCTCTCAAGCACTAGCAACAATAATAAAGTTTAATGAAAATCTCAGTGTTTCCTTTCTTTAGGCAGTAGGGTCATACTACAGTACCAGGAAGACTAACGTAGTTTTGTAACAGCCTATGATGTTTTAAATGTATGGTTCTACTAAAAATAACTATATGCAATACCTGATGTGGAGAAGAATACTTCTTTTCATATGTCAATCTATTGCCTTCAATAGATAATCGAAAACCTTTCCTTCTGATGCTTTCTTCTGATTCAGACTTGTGACATTCATCTTCATCTTTTTCCTCTCCTCCAGACTGTTCTTTCTGTTTTCTCTTTTTCCTTCTATTTCTCCTCTCTTTTGCACTCTTTGAGCTCAATTTTGATGCCTCTGAGGAACTTTCTGAGAGCCCTCCTGCTTCTCCCCCAGCGCTGGGCTCCCTGGATTCTGCGGATGCCGTTACTGCTGCCGCTGCCACCGCTGCTGCCTGCCATGTTGCAGAATGAATTTGTGTCACTGAGCAAATCATGACATCATGGTTTTTTAAATTTGCTTGTACGGAATTTCTAGTCCAAACTCCCTGGATCTTAACACTTTCCATAGGACATCCTCTCCCTCATTTTTTTCTAATTTTTATTACTCAGTTGACTCAAGATATGTGTTGGCCATAGCCTTCTTCCATCTTTCATGAGTAGTTATTAAATGCAGAAGTCTAACAGACTGTATTAATGACAGTAGGCTAAGAAAAACATAATGAATAATGTATACCTAGTTTTGAATATTCCTTCTTGATTATGGCTGTATCATTCACAGTACAATGTTTTCAGTGCAGAATAGAAAATCTCTGAGCTAGCTCTGCTGTTGAAAACACAACAGGGTGTTTTATAACTCCAAATTCAGAAAGCAGAGGGTGAATATCTCTAGTAAAATTACTTCCACACCCTTCTGCATTACTACACCATAAATTATACCTGAGCTGCTTCTTGTTGCTTCTTCAGTTGTTCCAGCATCTGTTGAAATTCTGCCTCTTTCTGTTCTGCTTCTTCCAAGGTTGCTTGATTCTGTTCTTCGTAGGCCATGGCGACCACAGCCAAGATCAAGTTGATCAGATAGAAAGAACCCAGAAAAATCACCAGAACAAAAAATATCATGTATGTTTTCCCAGCAGCACGCAGTGTCTGGAAATAAGAATACATAAGCAAGAATAGGTTAACAAAAGTTCTGTGTTTCACATTGTTAAAACTAAGATAACATAAGAAAATTGATTTTGGGCCTCTTACATTATTGGTACAAACAAATTTACTCTATTTTGCATTAAAAAATTCTCACCAATTGATAAAGGTTTTCCCAGAAGTCTTGAGTCATCAAGCGAAATAGTGACAAGAAAGCCCAGCTGAAGGTGTCAAAACTTGTGTAGCCATAATTGGGGTTTCTACCAGCTTTAACGCATGTATATCCTTCTGGGCACTGCCTACAAAGACAAACTGGGTGTTACCTTACATAGGTATTTTACTATTATCACCTGGAATGTCCAGGAAAAGTTTAGGATTAAAAAGTGGATTTTTCTTTAGTTAATCAGACTGGAAATAACAGCAGACGTGATTTTAAATAGAAAATTATTTTAAAGGATACTAGAAAGATTAAGCTGGAAAGGCACATAGAAATTAGTGTCGAAAGTTTAATCTAAGCTTCTAAAACATAATATTCCAAATAATTTCTTTAGTTATTAATTTTGTAACATTAATGTCAATGTCAGTGTTTTCTGCTGTCTGAGCCTGTTAGTACTCATATGTGCAGCTGGAACTGCAAAATAACACGTGTTTTTCAGCTGCTGTGTCTGTTACTTCTCATCCAGGCAGGAGCTACTCTAATACCAAATTACTAATTCATTCATGCAAAGACTGAGCTCATCTAACCAATCCACTGAGCTCTGACCAGGAACCCAAATCCTCAGTCCAGTGTAAAATCCTCATATTTCTTATGTGAAAGAAAGTGGTCTCTCAAAATATAGCCCCCCTCCAACTGCACATCTAAAGAACATGGATCTGATTTGTACATGGTGCAATAATATGATGAAATTTGGTCTTACCCAGCATCAGAACTATTTCCACAAAGCAGAGCATCGTTTTGCCCTTCCAGAAAATAAAAATGACCTGTTTAGAAAATAAGTTTAAAAAAATTATAAAATTCTGAACATTAAAGTTTTCTTACAGGTCTATGAAATAAATAGTCCTGCTCTAAAAGTGTTAAGGTGATTTCAGATGCAATTTTAAACAAGCAGTATTATTTTTTCAGTGGGACCATAATTTTGGAGTAAATGACACTATGAATTGCAGTAAGTGCTATCACTCACAGAACTTACTGTTAAAATGCCAAAATGTACTAAAAATCCTGTCAAATGCTGCTGGATGTAGACGAAATGTGCAATTCTCCCTTCAGTCTGATCATGGAACTACATCGCACTGTGAAATTATACTGTACAGTTATTATAATAATTAAATTGTATCTGAAAATATATACTGATAATTTATTTCAAACTTTCTGATCAGTATTTCCAAGGGTTCCAGTTTGCCACTTACGAACACTTGTGACAGTTATCTAATATGCGAGCTCTGCAAAAAAAACCACCCAGCTGCCAATGGCTCTGTTATGGGTGCGTGCACACTGCAATCAGCCCACTGATTGGTATGGCAGCCCTGGTATACATCTAAATTTAACTGGGACAGAATTGCTGCAACAGTCACCAGCTTGTGTAGGTAGGATTTTAGGAGTATATGATTAAATTATTGATCACCTTAGGAAAGAGAAATTGGGAAAGTTCCACCAAATCACCCTGTAGCCAACCATCCCATAATCTGTATAGTAATCCTGTATTTAAAGGACATTTTAGATGGTTTAAACAACAAAGACATTGACCTGTCTATTCTTAGAAGAATAAAGAGATGATGCGCAAGATGTTGTGCTTACTAAGATTCACTTTGACCTTAAGTGCTTTTCTTTTTCCCCTCAAAGCAGATGCCTATAGTTGCTAAGCTCTTGATTTTGGAAGAATTAGCACAGGAGGAGCTTCCTCCTGTAGTAGTGATCTCCCATTTGTTCGTAGGCTTACGGGTGCAATTTACACAGGGTCAGACCACGTAGGCTAGTATCCCATTTCCGACAGAGACCAAACACGTTGCCTTAGGATGTCTGTAAGGACAGGGCAGGGACACGATGACAATCCCCTAAGCACCTCCTCAGCTTCCAATACTTCTGAAGCACAGCAGCTTCAGAGTTAAGGTGGTACCTTTTTTGCTTCCTGAGAAGATTTAACCCCCGCATTGCTTTTGTTTTGCATTGAACTGGCCTGTTAGATTTCCTTAAAAGTATCTCATTTGAAATGCTACCAGTGCAGCTGAGTTTAAACTTGACTGTGGCTGTGCCGGCTGTGCTGCCCAAGCAGGGTTACTACAGAAGCTAATGAACTCTGAGCCTGAGGAGATGTCACAAGCTACTGGCTCAGCACATTGATTTGCTGCAGGAGGGACATGGTACCCTGGCCAGCTGCATCCCTCCATCCTGTGAACGAAACTCACCTTTTGGAAAAGTTAGGTTTTAAGCTGTATGTAGACCTTGTTCTGACACTCTTTGAAGGACTCAGTTTCAGTGTCTCATGATACCTCTGTGTCTTATAGGGTACAAGAGGGTGCTCTGCAAAGGGCACAACCCTATGTGTGGCCCCTGCCATTCTGGGCTGGTGTGCATTGCAGAACTGCTCTGTGCTGAAATACAGCTGTAAATAGTGAAGTTAACTGACATGATGCTGACCACAGCTGACCCCTATGAGGCAAATCTTATTCTGCATTATGTCAGCTAATCATGATTAAAACATGCTGGAATATAGCAGCTGGTTGGGAAGAACGCAAACCTGACTTGATACAGTTTACATGGAGCAGTCAGTCATGATCAGTGCTGCATCAGCTGAGCTGAACCACTAAAATAGGGTCTGTGTTCAAGTTCTGTGGTTCAGATAAGATGTACTCTGCAAGCACGCTGTACTTGCCAGCTCCACAGGGAATAATAGACAGCCAGGCTTTCTCCGAGTGCACTGATACAACCATGACAGATGCTCAAAATATTGTCGTGATAGGAAAATTTTTATAACACAAGCTGAGCGGTATAAGCATGTGTCCCTAACTAGATGCAAAACTCTGAATTGTATTTTACCAAAGTAGCGTGACAAGTCCCTCACTATATCAAAGGTATATGTTTGGCTCCCCTTTATTTGATTGGGAAATGGGAAAAAACCTCTGGTAGGTGAGCACTTTACTTCAAAGGAATTTACAGTTGTTTGGATAAACCTAGGGTAATGACTGAGAATAACTGTTATTTCACAAAATAGATTGTGAGATGTTATTTCCCAGAAAAATTTGCTTATGGCAAGCTTGCCAAGATAAACTTAAACTCATCTAGCATCAATTTTATCAGATTTGCTATGTTGGAAAAAGAACAAGGAAAAAAGAAAAGAGTGTTTGACTCATTAATGCCAGGACTGCTTACATCAAGTTTCTCTAAATGGTATTTCCAAAAAGGAGCTCAGTGGCAAAATTAGGGCTTACATGCCTTTTTTGGCATAGTATACACAACTATTGGCAGAAAAACTTCTTAAATTCCTAAAAAAGACAGTGCCATTGTACTGCTCTGAGGTCCAGGTAAGTCCCTTCTTATTGCCCTGTGACACAGCTGGTTTAAGAACCATTTCTGTATCCTGTCTGCCCACCTGGAATATGAGAGCAGGAAACTGTGAGAAGATAATTTTTCTCTTTGCAACTGTTGGTAAGCAAGGACAAGCTTATTAACTTTATAAGACGACTCATAATTTCATTACAATTTTCATAAAACATACAAAATCCTGTGTAAATACACTGAAGAGTCAAGTAGCTATTCAGTAAAGTATTTGCTGTAACTAATTCAATTCAGCTTTGTTTTTCAAGGGGCTTCAGGTCTTCTTTAATTCAGATTAAATCAGAGCGTGAGTTTATAGATTCTTGATTAAAAAGCCAGAAAATTAAGTTTGACCTTGAAGTCTAGGTCTTTGTTAGGAGACTTTGCTTAGACTTTGTTATACCCTGTGGCATGGAATCACCATGAATTCACATGTTCAAGTAAAGTGGGTTTCATAAAAGTCTTGGTTTAAGAAATTTAGGTGGAAATCCATTGATCAGCTGTGTGATCACGTTAGAAGCTGTATTACCTCTATTTGAAATTTGTCTGGCTTTGACGTGCAGCTATTGAACCTGTTATATCTTTGCCTGCTAGATCAAAGGTATGTCTATGATGAAATTTCTGTTCCCCATGAGGTTTTGCTCAACTGTGATCAAATCACCCCTTAAACCTTCTCTTTGATATGCTAAGTATGTTGAGCTCCTGGTCTACCTTCATATAAAGCACGTTTTCCAACCCTTTAATCATTCTGCTCTTTTCTGAACATCCTCCAATTTTTCAACATCCTATCTAAATTGAACTTTATATAGTATTCCAGTAGCAACTGCAGTAGTGCTAAATACAGGGGTAATACTGCATTCCTGGTCAATCATTTATTTATGCGAACAGGATACTGTTTAGCTTTTTGGCTGCAGAGTTTTAGCCTTAATTTGTCAGAGTCCTGGCGGCTCCATAGTGCCTTAGGCGCCTCAGCCTCTCTATTGCTAAGGGCTTTCCAATTGCATTTCTATATTCTGCCTCTCATTTGCAGCTCTGCAACCTTTCATGTAAGTTGCTGTGGCAATGTTTTCCAGAGCCTCTGTGGCATTGTTTTTCCTTTGTTCTCATGCTGTTTTTAACGTTGCTGTTATTCTCATGATGTTACACCTGCAAACACATTATTGTTGCAGCAGATACTCATGGGAAGCAATTACCTCTGGTGTGAGTTTCACCCCTCATTCTCCCCCTTTTTCCTACTCCTTGCTTGTAGCTTTTTGTTTATATTAGATAACCTAGTAACATGCATGTACGAGCTTAAAAACCAACCGGCCATGCAGCACCCACCCCAATCAAAGTGCATTCCAATTAGCTCTAATAGCGCTGTAAGCAGGAACAACCTGTACGGAGTTTGAGGAGATGCTAATGAAAAATACATGGTTGCTATGGGAAAAGTATTATGGAGTGATCACTGCTGCACTGGAAAGGATACCCAGGGGAGGAGACTCACCTGGGGACCCCACCACTTCTCAGCTGGCTACTGTGGTCAGTCTTCCATTTCCCCTTCCCTTTTCTTTCTTTCAATCCCCTTTAGTTCTTATTTTTCTCCAAAAGTAACTTCCACTGTTAGAGATGATGTATGCCATCAGCTGCAGTCTTTATGCACATGAACCCGTCTCACCATGAATTGTGCAGCATTGATTTTTAGGATAGGGAGCTTAGGTTTGTAACCTCACATCTAACTGTACTGAAATGCATTTCTTTATCTATTCTCAGTTTGCCAGACTGCTCTGTATCAGCAAAACTGGTTGGAAAAATGATACTTTGGGAAATTATCAAAATGGAAGGATGCGTCAGAACAACTTCTGAAGAGGTTTGTGTAAGATTGCTGCTAGTCAAGGTTTTAACTAATCTAGATGATGGAAGAATGCTTATCAAATTTGTAAATGATACTGATCTGATAAGGGTGGTGGTGAGTTTGAGGAAATAATTACAATTTAAAAGATTCAGGACAGTTGGAGAGATGGACTGAAAAAAAGGGTGTTATTCAGGTTGGAACAATGAACTGTGCAAATACAAAGTGGGAACTCAACGAGGTAAAAGTCTGTAAAAGATTCAGGAGGCAGACAGACCACAAGCTGAACAGGATTTAACAATGTTACAATTGTAAGCAACAGCAAGTCCTAGCCTAAGATATATAAAACAGGAATATAAGTTACTATGCTATCACATAATCCTTTTCTACTTAGTACACCTCATGGGGAGGAGAAATGCCTAGATGTGGGTACTGCACATTAAGAAGGATGTTTACGAACAAGAAAGGGTCCAGATGAGAGATCAAGATCTAGAAAATAAATTGTAGGAGAAAAAGGTTAATGATCTGGGTTGCTCAGTGTACAAAAAGAAGACTGAAAGAGGAGAGAACAGGACACAGCAGCATAAGAATAGTCTCTAAATACCTCAGAGACAGTGATTAATGATAGGGAATAATCTGGCTTTGATGCCTGTGGTGAAGTTGATAGGAACAATGAGCTGAAATTGCAGCAGGAAAATTTGTTAGACCTTAAAAAAACCCTCTCTAATAATAAGGGTAGTGAAGCACAAGAAGGGATAGATGGTGAAAATACTGAGGACTCCATCACTGGAGTCCTCACTGAATGTCAGAAGTCTCTGACATCTGTCAGAAATGACACAGCAGTCTGTTGCTGATCTTGCTTTGGAGTATGGGAATGGAAAACGTTTAAGTAATTTTAAGAACTCCTTTGGACCTCTTTCTGTCTCAGGGGAGATTCGGATTTGGCAGAGAGAGCTGAGAAAAAGAGCTCTATCAAGTACAGAGACCATGTTCCTTGTTCCCTCTTCCATGCCAGCCTTTGGAGCAGATCTATGTGAGAGAGAAGACGTTTCTTCTGCTCCATCTTAACTAAATGTACCATCCCTTCCCCTCCTTATTTCTAAGAACTGGATCAGCCACAAATCACTTCAATAAGAATTACGCTGACAATACTTACTTTCATCTTCAATGTACCCCTTCCAGTCAAATGGAGTCACTGTTGAATTAACCAATGTACCATTTTCACCTATGGCGCTGTTTAGCTGGGAAGTAATATTTGTTTCCAGAGTAAAATTTTCTGGAGGCCACTGCAGGCATTTATTCCTCAAGTTGCCCATGAACAGCTGCAGTCCTATTAGTGCAAATACACTCAGACAAAACACAGTCAGGATCATAACATCCGAGAGCTTCTTCACAGATTGAATTAGGGCTCCCACAATAGTCTTCAAGCCTGCAAATGCAAAGGAATTTTTATTCTTATGTTCAAAACTTTTTTAAGGCATAAAAATGACAGTGTCTCCCAGTAAAGTTATAGATTTCATGCAGAAGCCCAAATAAATGACTGTAATGTCTGTGAAATAACATTTTTGTGAAGAGCTTTTTCATTTGTGAAAATGAATAAATAGCTGAAATTTATGTTCTTTGAAACTGTGAATGGAATGAGTTGCATATACTTCAAAACACTTGTTTTAATGCTAAAACAAGTGACTTTTCAAATTCATGCTGTACATGAATGTCACATAAAAGTCTTCTTTCTTTTCATTTGTCAATACCTCCTGCCCCAAACCTTTGCTACTATCAGTTTTATAACATACTAGATTTAGAAGACAGTAGTAAAAAGCCTGTTCAACAATAAATAGGATTAAAATTTAATGCTATAAAACTGGAGATGGTTTGGAAAATTGTAGAATTTTAAGATAATAAATCCCCCATGCAATGCCCATGCTATTCTTTATTATCTTATTCCTTCATCTTCTTACTAAGTCAACATTTCAAACAGTTTTATTTTTTTAGACACAAATATTCACAACAAATACCACACAACATCATGTAGGTAAGATACACATGGGTAAGAAAACTTCAGGGTTACTGATATTCGTTGAATGTGGAGAAGAAAGCTTGACATCATACGATGCAAACCACACACGCTGTGTACTGCAATGTCTCATGCAAGAATCTGTTAAACTCAAAGGCTGATTTCAAAAGGAAAGAGCTCATGTTAAAAAGCAATGAATCAGAGATTTCAGTGAATTCTAACATCTTCCGATTCCTGCTTTTTTGTGGAAAGAAATAAGACTTGTGTTTAAAAAAATATTAATTCCATTTCAGTGAATTAAATTCAGCCTCAGTGTTTAACCTAGCTCTCACCTGGAATGACTGATATTGTTTTCAAAGCTCGGAGAACTCTGAATGTTCTCAACGCTGAGACATTGCCCAGGTCCACAAACTCTGTCACATATCTGTAATAGGGGAGTTCACACACAAACACAATGACAGGATAAAAAGGAACAGTTGGGAGGTACAAGGGGCCTAACACCTTACACCAGTTACTTCTTACCTGGGATTACAGAAATAGTTTTCAAAGCTCTCAATACTCTGAAAGTTCGAAGAGCTGAAACATTGCCTAGGTTTACAAATTCTGTTACATACCTGTAGGATTAAATCACAGTTATTCAGAATTTAGGCAAAGTTTATGCTACTTACTTGGGTCTTTCATCAAGACCGCTTTGGCGTTTTTAGCAAAAAATGAAATAGCAACAGTCAGAGGTTTACCTTTCACTGCAGTTTGCCTTGCATTAATATGCTTTCAGAGCCTTCAGTTAAATTAAATGTCTCTGAAGTGAATCTCAGTGATTTAACTTTGAAAGCCTAAAATTTATCTAGACTAGATCGGTAAGTTTGGAGAATGAAGTCAAAGGGATGCTCCTTTTCTGCTCAGAGAAAAAAATGCAGGACATGAAATTAGCCTCTCTAATACTAGCTGTACTAACGGCTTCTGCAGTATTTATGTTTACATCAAAATATGCATGTTAGAATGTGAAAATTGTTTTAGACAAAAGTAAATCTATACAAGAATTTCCATTTGACAAAATTGGTATGTATCGATACTAATTTCATGCCCTTTTTGCCCTTCACTTTCAAAGAAAAAGCAAAAAACAAAAACTTACGCAAAGGTAATGACAGTGAAATCAAGCCAGTTCCATGGATCTCGAAGAAAAGTAAAATCTTCTAAGCAAAAGCCCCTTGCAATGATTTTTATGAGTGACTCAAATGTGTAAATTCCCGTGAACGTATACCTGGAAAATATGGGAAAATGTAATCAAAATAAGTATCAACGCTGTACATTGGTATTCTGATAGAAACCCAATGATCAAATGAAAGAGCTTTTTATTTCAAAACTGGAAAAGAAATGCATTAAATAAGCAATTTCTTCTAAAAATGCATTATATTCATCATATATACTTGTGTATTTACATGCATGAGTTGTGACATGCTGTTGAAGTACAGCAGTCCTGCTGTACATAAATGAAAATAAATAAATCCATCAAATAAGTGACATACATTAAAAAATTATTGGTGACACTCAGTTTAAAAGTATGCAACACTAGATCCATTACTGTTAACCAAGAAAGTTGTGAGCGTAAGTTACTGGATACCATCTGAATCACTAATATCCAAAACATCTAGTATTGTCTCTAAAAAGGGAAGAATGCAAGCATGCACTGAATTCTCACTTTAGGAACACTTATATGCTTATATGCTGTCCTTAACTGATGTGTACAAATAGATGGCCATGGTTCTGCTATTAATGCAGTGGCGTAAAGGAGGGGTAAAAACATTGGGTAGATGCTAAACCATGAATATGAGAGAAAACTAGTGGAATCTCAGTAGAATACTATCTGTAAATAACTTTCATTTTTTCTATCCAATCATTCTACTAGAAGGATATTTAAATACTTATTCAACATTTCTACATAGTTTAGAGAGGAAATAGTAGTAGCATCCATGATAGTTCCTGCCAGCACACATGACTGCAGTTACTGGCATGCTGACTCCTAGAGGAACAGTCAAAGATATCTTTAAATAACATACGCAACTTACTCTACATTCTTTGTCCAGTCCGGAGGGTTACTCATGGTCATAAATACACAGTTGGTCAAAATAGTGCACATGATAAGCATGCTGAATAATGTACACATTGTTAAGGAAAACACAATAGTAATTCATACAATACCACATCAGCCATGTATCTTAAGTACAGTAAAATATTGCCACTTAAACAAATCTTCTAGACTTTAGTAACCATTACATACATATTTTGCTTAACCTGGTAGTTTTCACTTTAGCACATTAAACTTTAATATTAGTCATGATTTGTTGATATTCTGGTGTTGATTTGTTTATGTCCTCATGTTTTGTTTTCATCTGTTACTGATAGGTGAAGGAAACAGCTCTCACGCCTGGGAGGTAACATGAGCTGAGTAACAGCCAAAACCAAAATAACTTGCAGAAGAACACTGTTTTACTTAAATACCTGACATGACTGAATAACCATTAGTCTGTCACTTCTACAGTTTTGGTACCAAACTCAACAGCTGGCATATGTAAGGTAAAAAAAGTTTATCCTATTTACCATGAGTCAGAGCTACAGAGAAAGCACACACCACCCCAGCACCCAGCACAGCCAGTCTGTCAAAAACACAGAATACTGTTTTTAATTGCTGAAGTGACTGTATTCCCTGTTTCCCTATCACTAGCTTAGCAGTACATGCTTCAGTCAGTGAAACAGAAATCCACAGAGAGCTCACAGATTAAGGTGAATAATCTTCCAATATCATTTTCAGGCTCTCTCAAAACACATTAAGAGCAAAAGAAGCATCTCTTGTTCTACCAGTGCTATAATTTGAAAATGGTTCAATAGTACCTTGTGGTCAATTGCTTGAAAAGCATGGAAAACTGCTAAAGCTTAGAATGAAAATTATTTTTAATTTTAAAATCCAGCAAGGAACAATTATGTATTCTGGGACTACAAAATCCAGACTAACAGCTCAAAGGGGTTTGTGGTAGGGAGGTGGGACAGTCTACTGGGGCTTCATTACACCCAGCGTGATGTTCTTGGTTTACAAGATCACTGGCTTTACAAACAGTGTGGTCCTTCTCTTTTCGTGGCAATCAAGTAAACTCAATTATTCAAACATTTGGAAATAGTGAAGTAACCAAACTAGACCAAAACCTGACTCAAAATGGCCACATGATGGCAGCAAAAAATCAGAACGGCTACACCTTTATGCCAAGTTGTTAACGCAACTGATTTTTCCTCCAGTCATCCATCTCTCTAAATGATGTGTTCCTTAAAAATAGTTGCATCAACATAACTGGCAAAGAAGCTAGCTTAAACTGAAGAAATCCATTCACAGATAAACTTGTATATAAGAGCCCAGGATTTTTAATTTTTTTTTTTTTTTTTTTTTTTTTTTAAACCAAGTAGATAGCATTTTGTTGTTTGGGGTATATTTTTATGCCATGGACAAAAAAAAAAAAGAAAAAAAAACAAACCACCTAACCCAAACCCTTTTCACTCTAGGCGAAGGGCAAATATGAGGAGTAACATCTCAGCCTAAACTTTGCAGAAAAATTGGTGCAAACATTAAGATCATCACTTACAGCTGCTGAACAATTAAAGCTTGAGCATATATTTTCAAGTAAACATTCAAAGCACAGGGAAGGATTTAGTTGCCTGATTCCCATCAAGTGGGTGACCTCTATCTAAATGCCTGACCACGCAATGAATATTGTGATATCTTTCATTAAAGGGACTTAACTTGTTTTGAAGATCTTGTTATCATACAAGCTCTGTACAGTTAAAATAATTGTTCAGTGGCCTAGAATAAGTGATTAGAATGCCTTACAATGCTTGTCCTCACAGTCCGCAGACAGGTCTAAAAAGTCTGACAATACAATTGGGAAATTCCTTTAAATAAACAGAATCTATTTCGGTAGTTGAAAAACTTGGAGTTGCCTGGCTGCAGCTTCAGTAGTCTCACAAAAGTTAAAGAAGTGGAATGTCCTCTTAGGAGAGCTGAGGTTTTATCCCTATGCAGTGTATTATGTGTTTACAGCTAGGTATCATTCATAACAAAGGCCACAGGTAGATCCTCGCACATTGCTCACTCTGTACATAACTCGCCACGTCTGTGAGCTGCATGGCCAAAGTGCTGTTCGCTCTCAAAGGGAGCAGATGCTCAATAAGGGCTAACATACTTTGAATTCTAAACTCTGGCCATGCTTTCCTTTATGGGAATATCAAACAAAACTGACATATTCAATGTCTGTGCCTCTCTTCCTTCTTCGAGTATTCAGTTTACAACCTCAACATTCCTTTAATTTACTATTTTATGTTCTATAATAATTCAACTATACACATAGGTAAACAATTCTGATATATGATGACTTCTTCATGGAAATGTCCTGTCTTTTTCATGCTCTTCCCATATAGGCAAGCAGTAGTGTTAGAGGCATTATACAGCCTCAAGCTACTCAATTACCGGAGCAGCCGAAGTCTCTTACCGTCTGCGTGGACTTGGTGGAAGATGAAGGTTGGAAAAAACAAACATCACCACCTGGTTTCACAGATACCTGCTGGCAGTCAGGCCACACTGAGTAACGCTGTCATTTCAGTTTGCAAAGGCTAGCACAGGGGTACTTAGCAGGTACGACATTTTCTCTAGAGCATCTCCCTGTTCCTTTCTAACACTCCTTGCACTCTGCAGCTCCAGCCACTGCCACCTCTTTTTTTTTGTCTGCTCAACCCCCACCTGTTCTTACCTTTTCATCCTTTCCTATTTATTTGCAAAGTCTGGCCATCTCCTGTCACTCTTGTGTTGCCCCCTCAGTTCCACACTCTACCTTAACTGGAGTCAAGCAGGCAAAAGGGAAAGGAAAAAAAAAAAAAAAAAAGACAGAATACCAGGAGGTGAGTCAGCAGAGCATGAGAGAGAGAAATTCATGCTGTTACCAGTTCCTGTATCTGGTATTACAATAGGTACCGGCAGTGAGGAAGAGTAATTGCAGGGAAAGTCTCTGAGCACTGGAAAGAGACATGTTCTGTTTCTTTGCAAGAGGAACAACATCTGACCACTTGTCTGGGCACATGTGATCAGAGCGCTCTATACAGAGGTTCAGAGAAATTGGTGGATGTACAGATGAAGGTTTTCCAAGTAATGTGCCAATTTCTTTGTGCTCAACACACATCATTCACACTGAAAATGAAAGGCACAGTTCTGTTACAAAGGCCCAAATGTCAAACACTCACCTCAAAACATGAGGGCAGTAGAGCTTATCAATAAAGTCAGAAGATTATCAAAAATAATAAGCAACATTATCCCCTAATCTTTTTCCTATAGGTGGCTAACCTTGTATAAGCAGCTGAAATCTAAACTACATTATGGAACATATTATATGGTTCTTAGTTAAACACATTCATATTTGCAGTGTCTGTACTATCCTGAATTTAAAAAAAAAAGAAAGAAAGAAAGAAAGAAAAAAAGAACCTATGCATCTATTCTTATGTTTACAATAAAAAAATAAAAACACCCCTACGTCTATATCTAAGACAAAAATATCCCATCCCATAGTTGGCTGGTTGGAAAAGAAATCAGTCGATATAGTGAAAGGAAACCTCCTCCTATCATAGAGCTAAATTACATGATCACACAATCAGTTAATAGCTAGAAGGGAAAATACTGGAAATGCATTTTGTTTATTAGAATTGATTCTGTTCTGACTGCCGGATACTCTTTGAACACAATTAGGAGGAACTTAAAACCAAAACCAAACTCAGTAACCAGTATGCCAGTAAAAAACATTACCCACAACTAGCACAGATGCAGGGTTGGAAGGTATTGCAAATGAGAGTCTATAACTTGAATGGATGAGCATTCATTAGAGGCTTCATTCTGACAGCATTTGGCTGCATTTTCTCACCATCACCACCACCATGTCTTTAGGTCTCTATCAGGTCCCTTAGCTACTGCCCCCAAATGTTCCCTGACTCCTCTTCAGACACCTTCCTCCCTTTCTCTCACTGCTTTAACTTCCACGGAGCTCAGATGAAAAGGTCTTCTGAGTCAGCAGCAATCAGCCTTGTTTCTTCCTTTTTCCAAAGACCTAGAAGATTCTGCCAGGAGGATTCTCTAATAACAAGGCTTCTGCCTTTGACTAACTGTTCAATGTTAGGAGTCTTATTGTCACACTGAAGTTTTCCTTTGGTGACTACCTTTTCCGGTCCTGGTGTTTTGAAAGAAAAGGGGACCAAAACCTCACCTGCTAGAAATTCCCATCAACCTGTTATGAACATCAGGCACCAATCCCATATGCCAGTCTAAAACTTTACCTTGTGCACGATCCCATCAGTTATGGTCCCACAATCTGTCTACCATCTGCACATCCAGATGCTTTGCAAACCACCTGCCTGATTGCTGCCTATGCTTTCTGGCAATGTATTAAATTTGGCAGAAGCTTGTGGTGCAGCTGGGCAGGTTTGGGACTGTGAGATTCAGCATGCATGACCCAGGCTTCCAGGCATGCTGCTACAACAGACTATAAAGCTGGTCTTGAGGATGGCCTCAGAAGGACCCCTAAAAGGCAATACAAATCATAGAATCATAGAATCATAGAACGCTTTGGGTTGGAAGGGACCTTTGGAGGTCATCTAGCCCAACCCCCTGCAGTGAGCAGGGACAGCTTTAACTAGATCAGGTTGCTCAGAGCCCCATCCAACCTGACCTTGAATGTTGCCAGGGATGGGGCCTCCACTGCCTCTCTGGCCAACCTGTTCCAGTGCTTCACCACCCTCATTGTAAAAAATTTCTTTCTTATGCCTAGTCTAAATCTATTCTTTAGTTTAAATCCATTATTCCTTGTTCTGTCACAACAGGCCTTGCTAAAAAGATTGCCCCCATCCTTCCTATAGGCCCCCTTTAAGTACTGACAGGTCGCAATAAGGTCTCCTCGCAGCCTTCTCTTCTCCAGGCTGAACAACCCCAACTCTCTCTGCCTGGCCTCATAGGAGAGGTGCTCCAGCCCTCCGATCATTTTTGTGGCCCTCTTCTGGACCCGCTCCAGCAGGTCCATGTCCTTCTTGTGCTGGGGGCCCCAGAGCTGGACGCAGTGCTCCAGGTGGGGTCTCACCAGAGCAGAGTAGAGGGGCAGAATCACCTCCCTCGACCTGCTGGCCACGCTTCTTTTGATGCAGCCCAGGATATGGTTGGCCTTCTGGGCTGTGAGCGCACATTGCTGGCTCACGTTCAGCTTTTCATCCACCAGTACCGCCAAGTCCTTCTCTGCAGAGCTGCTCTCAATCCCTTCATCCCCCAGCCTGTATTGATATCAGGGGCTGCCCCATCCCAGGTGCAGGACCTTGCGCTTGGCCTTGTTGAACCTCATGATGTTCACACAGGCCCACCTCTCCAGCTTGTCCAGGTCCCTTTGGGTGACATCTCATCCTTCTGGCATGTCAACCGCACCATGTGGTACAAAGATACCCTTGAGCTAGCTGTTCCTGAGCAGTTGCATATCTACCTACTTGCTTGCAAACCTGAGAGCTTTTCTAGAATTTGTGAGCACATGCTGCATTTAAAAAACAAACAAACAAAAAAAAAGGGCAATTATTTTATGAATAGGCTTCATAGCACAAAAAAGAATCCGGGACGCAAAACAATTCAATTTTAAAATAAATCTGAAGAAACATTTCTGAAAAATTGATCAAGATGGATTCTTAAATCCATCTGCAGATTTGTACAGTAGAAGTATTGAAATTCAACAGAATAGCTAAAATGCATCTATATGATATATACGTATTTTCTAGTATTTATAAAATCTTACCATAAGTCTTCCACTGTAAAATAAAAATAAAATTAACAGCCTACAAAAACCTTTATTTACAATGAAATATAAAGAGTTATGAGTTTTCTTAATTTCAGTGTGTAACATTTTGAACCACCATTGAAAAAGGATATGAATGTACCAAAATTTTAATAGCTATTTTCCTAAGAGGATTGAAGGGAGTTAAAATGTACAGGGCAGAGGTGGCACTGAATCGGAAGATTGCCTTCCCTTTATTCAATACTATAAAGGTCTGAAAAAGAGAAAGAAAAGACATTTTATAAGTGTGTATTCACTGTACATGCTCATTTTAAAACTGTTCCTGGTGACCATTCGTCAAAATTGTAACTTTTTTAATAGCTAATACACAAAAACCATGACTCATTTTTGAAATGAAACTTATTTCCAGTACTTACCTAATGTACCTGACATATGAAAATATAATTTTAAATATAGAACATTCAATTCATTAAAGTTTTTGTAATACTTCTTCATTAAACAACCTCAGTATGATACATTTACATGACGTGTTTCTTGTAAAAAGAGGTGCAGAAATGATTAACTAAAATTACAATTTTATTTACGTTTTCCCATAGAAACCTCTCTCTTCCTGTTTGAAATACCATAGGCAAGTAAATCTTACCTGTGGGTGTTAATGATGTATTAGTAAGAGAAATCCTTATAGAAACTGATTTAATAGACTACCCCTTTGTTCATATTTTTTTATTCTAGTCTGTTTCTTCGTCTTTGTGCTAAGTCAAGAGAAATAGCAGTAACACATATAGCCATGATTGGGTAGGTCCCTGAGGACTGTGGGAATCTGACGGAGAGCAAAAGGTGGATCCCAGAAGACCTACCTGCACAGTTGGGGTTTGCAGGTGTGAAACTTTCCCAGAACATACATACTTGTTAAATGTAAATTTTAACAGCTAAAGAGCCTATCAAATTTAGACAAATTTAAAGGCATGCGAGCCTTACTTCACAGAATTGTATAAGACTCTATAGGCTGACAGCTTGCCTATTTTTCTCAAAGAAATCCACAAGCCAAATATAAATGGTATGAGAGCAAACCCTACAAACATTGCTTTGCTTCCACTGTAGGCCATCATGGCTGCAACAGCATTAACGCTACAGCATGGGAAATGTGGACTGTCAGGTTTCTTTATGGCACTAAGGTGCTCTTAAACTGCAAGATCAATCAGAAAAGAATGAAAAACACTGCAGAAGGAAGGCTTAGTAACTCAGAAGCAAGCTGCATGCAGTGAAAGGGATGATGCAAGGATTATAGCCTAAATTCAAACTGAATTAAAGGTATTGAAGAATCTGCCGAAGAGAAATGTCCAAAATTGCTTTTTTTGTTTTGTCAGGGTTGTATATTTCATAAATAAGCTATGATAAAGTCCCTTGGTTTTTGTTACATTGCTGACGAAGTGAACTGTAAACTAGAATGGCAGTGGAAGCGTGCGAAATGGTGTATTGGTATCTTCTGGTGTCCATGACATGGAGCATCACTTCAAGTCTATAAGCAAGTGGACTACAAGGCTATTTCTGGGAAGGCTGCCAGACAGGGAAAATATGCCAAAGAGGTTCAAGAAGGGTGATTCTTCAGTCTGCTTAGATGTGGGAAGCTTAGTATATATGGACCATGAAGTACAGATACAAATCTCTAGGAGCACCCAGGAGGTGGAGAGAGATGTGGAGATGAGGGTTTCCACCAGTCTGTGACAGATACCAAGTACTGAAGGCAGAGGAGAGAGAAGTGGGGATTAAGCCCTGAGGAAAAGCTGTCCCAGTCCCAACTCACTTTCTGGCTTCTTCCCTGAGCTGTCTCTCTGTCACAGCTCTACACAGCACACCTTCCGATACACACCAAACCCCTTAAGAGTAAGGGACATTAATGGTGAGGCTTTATATTGTCTTGAGTACAAATTCAAGGTGTATAGGAATGGTATAAGATATGTATTTGATTTCCCCACTTCTGCACAGAAATGGAGAAACTGCATATGAAACTGAGGACTGTGGGATAAAGTCTGAGCTAGTATTTCCAAATTATACTTCCAGTTATGGATTACAGATAACAACAACCTTCAAAGTGTAACTGCAAATGACCTGACCTTAAATGAAGCTTTCATTTTAAATACTGACGCAACCAAGCAGATGAATGATTTTTTGGCATGATGTTTTAAAGCCTCACACCCCAAGGGGGAAGGTGAGTTTCCCCTCCCAGGCCTGTCCCCAGCCCCCAGGACTCACAGCCCAGAAGCCTCCAGCTCACCCTCTTGGCTTTTGTAGCTATGAGGTAGTTGATGAAATACATTAAAAAAATCTCTCTCCCTACTAACTTTGTATCTAAAACTACACCACCTATGTTTAGTCAACCTACATTTTTTTTTAAAATCTTTGAACACAAGTATATTAAACATACATCTCTTGTCTAATGTGCCTTGTGGAAAATAACAGCATGCTGGCACAGCTCCAGTTTCAGTTGGAAGCTGCTGCTATTTTAGCTGTTCTACTTTCTGCTGCCCTGCATAAGCAGAACCAACAAGACATAAATTCCCTACCTCAGTTTTAATTTTTCACTTAAAGCATCTTTGTGGCTGGAGCCTTCAGAATGACTTTGTTGGTTCTCTGACTTCTAGCCTTAAACATGAACTAAAATTGTGTCTTATCTCTGAAGAATAATTTTCATAAAAATATACAGACAACAGCTGATATCCAGTCCCTGTGTAAGCTTCCCTCCCTGGTAAGCCTGCTATAATCTCACTCCAGTCTCAACCCAGATGCAAGCCAATGTGTAGGCAGTGTGGATGAACATGAAGTATTGTACCCAAAGCTGTCAGGACAAAGTAGGCATACACTGAGAAAAGCTAAATAAATTCTAAACAAATTGTAAGATTAATGTTGGTATATGAAGGATTATGTATACGTTTCAGGGCTTAGGTTTTATAAAGTACTTTAATCATTTTATAATGGCAGGAAACCTGTTCACACTCAAAGTATTCAAGTGTGAATATAAATTCAAAGAAATCCCTAAAAAGAAGTCCCTGATTTGCCGCTTTTGCATCTGTAACCTGAATGCCAGTTCTGTAACTTCTGCCATACTTGATATAAACCCAAAAACTGCATTCTTAGCAGGGCAAAGAAGGAAGAGGAGTGTTTTGAGAAGATGCAGCTAAGAGGGAAGAAGAGTCCACACTGAACAAAGATACGGTCTCCAAGAACCTCTTGAGACAGAGTTCCCAAAACCTTATTTCTCCTCTCCTTCCTCCCACTTAGCTTTAAATGTAGTTTCTGGAAGGTTACGTTAGCAGGCTGACTGCTACTCCACTGCGTTTCCACTTCCTACAGTTAAATAAATACCATCTAAAACCTCATAGGACCTTCTGAAAGGCAAGACACATTGTTGAGGTGGGTCCTTAACTTCTCGGGAAAAGCTGCAGGGGCAGCTGGAACAAGAGATTCACGGCATGTTGGAAGTTGGCATTTCTTGTTTTCGTGGATATCTTTCGAAATCATGTTTTCTAGCAACACCTTAATTTTTTGCTTTGCTAGAACTTTTCACTTAAAAATTCTTTCAGTTACAACTATCAAAAATATCTAAAATCATTGCTTCATTCACCTTTTTCTGATGTAATGAAGTTAAGTAAAGCAATTTTACAGAATCTTTTTGTTTCTGCAGCCCAAGACAAGTCTGGGAATCCCAGGAGCTAGTGCTTTTGATCAGATTAGGGACTGATATTACCAAGTGCCACAACAAAAGGAGGCACCTTTTCTGACAAATACCATTCAACATCCTTCTGGAAAGAGGCAGGGCATGGAGTGGCAGTCAACAATGCTGTATCTATATTATAGCAGAAGGAAAGTGAAGTAAGACCCATTTAGTTCCACTTATTCTTTCCCTCCTCTTTCATGTAGCGGCCTAGGTTCAAGAGAAAATAGCCAGCCCTTAAAGTACGAAACCAAGTTGACCAGATTTTGATGCATGCCTGCAGGTCAAGATCTTAGGGGGTTCCAGCTGATCCTTTCTCTATAGACAGTGATGTGAACCTCCTTGATCCTTTGTGATGGCAGCCTGAGCATGAACAGGCAGTCACTATTATACTGGGAACACACAGATTTGCACTTACACAGAAGCGGAACTCAAAAAATGTTCATTTTTACTCAATTTTGGATTAAAAGAAAAAAGAGCATTGCAACCATTTAGGATGCTAAACTTCACAGTTCTAAAGACCAGTGTTATTGACCACCACAGTCAGCAGCATTTCATTAAAATAAAATCGTAAGAATATAAGAACCGGTATTGTATTATATTATAATAAAATAATTATGTTTCAAGGGTACAGTTGCTGGTATTCAGGCTATCTGTGAGACAGTGTAAATCGATAATACTATCAGGTGTGTAAATTTGCCATAGTGGGCTGTTTTGTCGTCAAACAGTGGTTGTCAATTTTTTCCCTTTCCTTTCCACTTCAGATTAATATTGGGCATGAATATGTCCTCTTTGGTTGCCCAGTTACAAAACCATAAAGCTAGCACACCTACATGTTTTTGTTTCTCTTAACAGGTTTTCCTCTTTTTAACTTTTCATCTCAGGGCTACCTTATCCACAAATTAAGGCTCTTGCACCAGCTCAACACATTTATTATTATTCCTGTCTTATTCTGTATTAAACTGTATCAAATCATGGTATGCATAAACTTATTGCTTAGGAAAAAAGTCCCAAAGATTAAATGTAAAACACTCTACATGATGTTTCAACATTCAATGCATGCACAAATACAGTAAACTTGTTCAATCTTGCTACAAAAATAAGAAAAAAACCCTCAGCAAGTGGGATGCAATACTTGCAGATGAGGAAAAAGATGGATGATTTCATTCATGACCCAAATTTGGAATAAAAAAGGTATTCCTAAAATTCTTGTACAGGTTTCCTGAATAAACACTGTGACCATGTTCATTAGTGTCATTCCATCAGTGCTGTAGGTAAACATTTCTATTCCCTATTTGAAAGTTTGTAAACCAAACTGATATAGTTTCTGTCAATAAATCAGGTCTGTAGAGATCTTAATAGAGGTCTGAAGCAACAGTGGCATCTGCTAATCCATACACTTGTCCTAACCTTTTCTTGCAAATAAATATTTTCCTTCATTCTAGTGCTTTTCATTAGATCGATATCATTTCAGAGAGATGCTTCCCCAGGCAGAAATATAAAATCCCTAACCATTGTGCAGCAGTTGTCAGGCCGTTACATTGGGATGGGGTGTGCTGATCAACTCCTTGGCTTTACAAGGTGGAATTCAGAGGGAGGTAAAGACAAAGCTGAAATATTAAGTGGTACAGAGGTAAATGCATTGAGCATTAAGAGTCCTTCACGTCTTCCTGGAGATGTTCACTTCCACTTCAGACTTCTCTCAAAACTATTTCTCCTTCTGAGACTTGCAGGAGCATTAACTGCTACCAACACTCTCAAAAGACAAGTAAAACAAGATAAAAGTCTTTCCAGAATTCACATACAGCTAGATAAGAAAATCTAGGAATTAGATATTTTAAAGTCAAATTACTTATGTAAAATTGAAATAGATGTTTGAGTTCTGTTAGGAAAGTCTATTTTCCTCCTACTGAAGGAAGAAAAAATGGAGACAATTGCAGTGGATGAGAAATCTTTGTCTTGTCTTGGACTGACAGGGCTGTTTCTATTCCTGTCCTGTCCTGTAGAAGATTAAAGCACGTGCATAGAGAGGATGTGTGGACTTCAGCACAAAGAAGAGAATCCCAGCGGGTATGTGACTCGCCTGTAGAAGTTATTTAGTGTGCAAATAAAAAGATTCTTCCTTTCAAATAGAACAGAAACTTGGTTGATGTCCTGGTTTCAGCTGGGATAGAGTTAATTTTCTTCCTAGTAGCTGGTATAGCGCTATGTTTTGAATTTAGTATCAGAATAATGTTGATAACACACTGATGTTTTAGTTGTTGCTAAGCAGTGTTTATACTAATCAAGGACTTTTTAACTTCCCATGCTCTTCCGGGTGCACAAGAAGCTGGGAGGGGCCACAGCTAGGACAAACTGGCGAAAGGGCTATTCCATACCATATGATATCATGCTCAGTATATAAACTGGGGGGAGTTGGCCGGAGGGCAGCGATCGCTGCTCGGGGACTGGCTGGGCATCGACCAGCAGGTGGTGAGTAATTGCATTGTGCATCACTTGTTTTGTATATTCTTCTATCATTATTATTACATTCTCTTCCTCTGCTGTCCTATTAAACTGCTTTTATCTCAATCCATGGGTTTTACTTTTTTCCCGATTCTCCCCCCCACCCACTGCAGGGGAGGGTGAGCAAGCAGCTGCATGGTGCTTAGTTGCCAACTGGTGTTAAACCACAACAGTTGAATATGTTCAGCTGGTTTCACTCCATTTCTTGCAACTCTATCATCAGACCTGGCTGATGTAGTAAGTTTTCAGCTTCATCTGTGAAGGGACTGAAAGGGTCTTCAATTTCTAAGGTAGTAGCGTACCTGTAGGTCATACCTAGTGTGTATCTGTTTTCAATGTAAGACACACAAGATTGACTGATTTGACTCTAAAGGTCCAGGATGAGCTGTGGGCAGGTAGGGATATAATTACGTGTGATTTTGTATGATAAACAGACACAATAAGTACAGAACTCTATGAGGCCTGCTTTTATATAAATGCATCTTTTATCTTTGCAAAAGTAGAACTGTGATTTAAAGATAAATCTTCATCCACCATGAATGGCAGATAAAGGCTCTTTCAGAAGCATCAAATAATAAAGATAAAAATATTGTTCTTTCACATAGTATTTTCTCTCTTGTCAAAACAGAACTCATAAATCACATGAAATTCAGCAAGCTAAAAGACACTCAGAACACAGCACTTTGTGAAAATCAAAATAACTCCTGTCTTGATATTTATAGAGTTTTCATAATCACAGTATCTAATAATTAAAGTATAACCCAAGCTAGCTATCACTATAAACCATGAACTGGTATTCTGCTTTATATGGGCTGTGCAACAGAATCATCCTGAAAGTATTCCAGAGCTGTTCAAGGCCAGTTCCACCAGAAAATTTAAAATCAGTTTTACACTCTCTTTATGATATTTTCTGCTTATCCATGTGTTCCATACATTTCCTAAGAATTTGCTATTAAAGCAGATTTCTGGGAACAAAATGTACTACACATTGGTTCATGCTGTCAGTTTTAAATCTGAAGAACCTTAGAGAAAGTGCGGTGTGTTGGTGTACTCAGTTTCAATATATCTTCACTTTTTTAAAGTTTGCAAAAGTATGTCATCTATTATCTATACACACATTTGTATAGGTATTATATATTGCTTATAATCAAAGACAACATACTATGTTTCAGCTTTGATATAAATGTTCCTTTGATATAAATTCAATTATATCAAAGGAATAAATTAGGATGAAATGTTAGTAACCATTAAGAATGATGGATTCTGTCCTGTACCCTAGAGGACAGTGGGTACTTTGCTAATGCTTTAGAGAGCAGTGAACAGAAGCCTAGATTTCCATGCTATTTATTTATTATACCCTGCTACATCCATTGTACAACCATATTATACAATCAGTCATAATGTTACCTTTATTGCCAATTTGATTAATGTTAAAAATAATATTATTGCAAAATTCCTCCTTATGTAAAGCAGGAGGCCCAGTGTGCCAAGAGCAGATGAGGGTAACTGTGTTCTAAAAACAAACATTAGCTAAATCAACTTTTTATAACTAGAAGATATTAAATATCTATTTATTAACTTTCTGGAAGGTAGACTGTGTATGTATCACTGGCATCAAACATTTTCTGCTTTTGTTGTATACCTAGTCCTTTTAGCAATGCTCAACTGTTTCCACATTATTAGAATGACTTTTTCCTACATGGCTGCCAGTTAACAGACTGAAGTAACAAGCTATATTACCCACTGCACAGAAATGAAATGAACCTGATAAAGCAGTCCAAATGCTGGCATATGAACAGAATTGATATTACACTCACTTTTTTATTGATGTAATAGGGGTCCATGTCTTCCAAGGGCTCAGACACCATTCCTGGAGGTATGTCGCCATATATAAATGGAAGTGTTTTTCCTGCCTCCAAGTCACTGTTTGGCTTTGGCCCATTTTCGTCATCGTCTTTACGATCTTGTTTAGAATTCTTAGCTTTTTCTGCAGCAATGCGTTGTTCAATAGCTGCAAGAGACTCTCTAGTGAAGTATTGGAAGCTGTCTGGTCCTGGTGGTACAAGCACTGGCTGCTCCATCTTTTCATCCTGCACATTTTAATTACCATTTATTCTTCTGCATAGGAAAATACTAAAAGAAAGCAGAAAATAAAATTCAAACATACATGTTAAAATCACCAAGAAAGATACATTTATTTTTAAATGCTTTTGTTTATGCTATGTTGGAATGTTCAAATACACAATATTGAAAGTTACGTAAAGGAAAATAAAATAAGCAGTTTAGTTGCTGATTTGACTTTCGTAAGAGGCACTTGCGTGGTTCTTATGCTAGTTATATAAACTTCAATAATTTCTCAACCCTAGGACTATAGTGGTCTTTTACTCCAAATAAGCAAAAGCATGATACTTAAGAACAATCAGATACATTCTTTCCTGATAACTCTAATTATCTTAAAATCACCTCACATTCCTCTGGAATCAATCAGGATTATATTGGTAACTATAAATAGCACAGTTCACCAGACCTAATGCAGAAATCTCCACTGAGTTCAGCAAGACTATCAGAAAACAAGCACTGTAGAATCAGAATTTCTATTAAACAAATAAAAATCAACTCTGCATATTATGAGGTAGTAAAATAGTGGTTCCAAGTAAGTTTTTGTATGGGTAGTTATTCTAGATAATAATAAGAATAATTGCCTATTTCTATTTCAATTTAACTGTTACTGTAGATATGGTTCTTTATTCAATAGCTGCAAGTGGATCATTCTGGAAGTATTCTAATATATGTATTTATTTATATATTGCAACTGAGAAAATAAGCTGGATAAGGAAAAAAAAAAAGGCGGCCTGTTAAAACTACAGATCTGGCATCTTTCATGCTGCTGAATAATTTTCTGATGACATCGGACATACAGATGAAATGTGTATTTGGGCACACAGTGGTGCATATATCCCTCATGCCTGAATGTAATGAGGTATTTGCAGTCTCCACCCATTGCTGGGGTCCTTGCAAAATGATTAGTCAGCCTTTCAGGAGACTTAAGGGTCAATGCAGGTCAGTACTCATTGAAATAATCTAGAGATATGGAATGAGAGAAAAGTAAGAATACAAGAGATGGTTTTGGGGGAAACATTAAAACAAATTAAAAGGCGACAAAGAAAACCAGGAATTATGGAAAGAAGCTGAAAAAGATGAGGAAAATAGAGCAAAAAATGGAAACAAGAGGAGACCATAAATGAATGTAGAAAAAGTTAGGGGAGAAAGTGAAGCATGTGAAAATTAAAAAAATAGGAAGACTGGAAGATTAGCAGTATAAAAATGCAGAGATGAAAACAAAGAAAAATAGGAAAATAGGTCAAAGAACAGAATACTGGGAAAGGAGTATGAAGGGAAACAAATATAAATAGGATTAAACTTTCTATTAAGGAAAAGTCAATAAGGAGAATAAGAAATTAGATGAGAAATAAAGGAGAAGAAAGAAAAACATAGCTGGGAAATGAAAGAGAAGGTCACTAAAATATATTAAGTAATAAACCCTAAATCATCTAGATAATTGATGCCAGGGTGAGCACAAACATCTTAATCACACATACATATTGAGTAGTGGTATATAATAGATAAAGTAAGAAAGAGGGGTCTAGGTGCTTATGGGCTCTATAACCCCGTGATTTCTCAGAAAAATTAAAAAAACATTTTTCACCTGGATGTATAGAATCATCACCCACAATCAGAGCAATGGCTTCTAAAGAGTTGAGGTGGCAGATTTGTCACTATAAAAAATTAAAGGAAGCTAATCTCCTACCTATCAAAACACAACATATTGACCCATGCAGAGTGTAGACTCATGACAAAAACAGTTATCTAAAGCTTTCCCTTCTTTCTAATCCTGAAAGGAATCGGAATCATCCTGTTCTCTCTCCATTAGGGGGAAAAAGGATATAAGAAAGTGTACCTCAACCAACAAGGATTTAAAGTCTTCTTTTCCTGTACACAGACAGCATCCACCAGACATCCCCCAGCTCCCCATTTCGTGATTCTGTTTACTTCTGGGAATTGACTCTTCAGTCTCTTTACTACCGAACAGTTATAAACTCTGACATTATCTCTCAATGTTCAGTCACACCTTGTGGCTACTGGGAAAGAAGAGGAAAAAACTACTAGCCACACCACTGTCCTTGCTGATCCCCAAACTGATCCCCACAAGTGGCACCATAATTTGGGAAACAGATCTCATACTAAGCACTATGCCACAGCTGTAGGTGGATACTACTTGCTCTGCGGGCTTCGTGGAAATGCAGACACTCAAGAGAGAGAGGCAGGCTTTCTTCTCTGCTCAGCTTGTTTGACAGAGGAAGGGCCGAAGGCCTCGCCTCGCCTCTCCTCGCCTCTCCTCTCCCAGCATAGGTATAATCCCCATATAATATATATATACACACACACACACATATTATATATATAATATAATACACAGCCATGTTTGGCTTTCCCTCTCCTCCTCCCCGTGAAACCCAGGAGGCTGGTTTTCCTCTTTGCCATTTTTCCTTTGAAAATTCTCTCATTGTCCAAAAATCCCACTGTACACAGCACTCAGTGTTCCCTGCCATGGTGGGCAGCAAGGGCACGGCAAGCCAAACAAGTCATGGCGCAGTGGGAGGGAGGTGCTGGACAGCAGCGAGGGCAATCTCATGTTTTGTAGAGGAAGGAAATGGGCAGCCAGCAAGCAGTCAGCAAAGATGAGCTGTGAAACCCTATGGTGCTCTGTCAGGATCATCTTTTAGTCCAGCTGAGTGTCCTGAACTGGCATGCAGAACAAGGAGGTAAGCCTGCAAGATTTGCCTGCAGGTGCACAGAAACAAGCTACTTCATAGCCATTAGTTAACGTTGCAAAAACATTTGATTCAGCTACTGTGTTTACATACTGAGTTTAAAAACAGCAAATGCTGTGGGCCTTTCTATTAGTACCTGCACTTTTTCTGTAGAAAGAAACATTACATTATTTTTCTACAATTAATCCTAGAATGTTCTCAGGTCTGTCAAATGTACACGGAGCTAGCCAGATATATACCTTTAGATGTATCTAAATCGACGTAGGCTGTACTTAAAATGTTTCAGGAGACATTATGAAGATCAAATACTTTTTATCCTCTACTTAACAGATTAGAGGATGATATTCCAGATACATTTTCCTTCATGCATTTCCACGATTATAAGTCTTCAGAATTGCAAATAGAAGTATTCTACAAATTTAGAAGTCAATCTTAAATAAATACAGAATCCAATACACTCTTAATCCCAAATCACTTTCATCTGTCATATCACAGTGGTTAACTGAAAGGTTTGTATTTCCTTTATTATAATCGATGAATTTATTCTCACTTATCTGTGTAGGGGATGTATAATTATTGATACCAGGCCAGTTAATCAACTGATATCCTTCTGATTTCTATCAAGCGATTTATTAAATATTAATTGAATAACTACAGATTGCTTGCACAATCCAAATGAACGACTTTTTTTTTTTTTCTTTAGCATAGCACTAGTAATTCAACAGAGGAAAGAATGCAAGAATACACAAAATATATATTTCTTACCACATTCTTTCCTACTCTCCTTCTGGAGTGAACGAGATTTTTTTTTTTCTTTCCTCATCTCCGATTGTGTTTGAGTGCCTTTCTTATGAGCAGTGTATCAGTAGGCAAAACATTTCAAATTTTGGAAAATATAGGGGACTCGGAACATGTGAGAAGAGAATCATTCTGTTTATCCCAGGTAAAATATATTCATATATACTTTGTAGTATACATTGTTGTAAGCCAGATAATTCCAGAGCACACCCAATATATCTGTGTGCGTGGACCATCTGTAAACCACATGCAGAGCGAGTCTGAAGTTATTCAGCTGCATCTGTGCAATTGCACAATGCACAACTGATCTGCCCATGCATATTAGGTCTGAAGCATCCAGAACTACACTGGATGAGCTGTGCACACTCTGACCGTCTGGGCAATATACATGCAATTGGTTCAGCACTTCCCTGACAGATGTGATCTACTGTACACCTTGCATAGTTGTAGATCTACTCATATTTAGAGAATAACTCAAGCTGTCAAATACCCACAGAGTTTCTTCAAATTTCTAGTCTTCAAATTTCACCTAAATACATTTTCTAGGCAAAATAAAGGGATGTTGGCAAATAGATGGAGAGACTGTGCCTTGTCTAACAGTGATTCCAAACCAGTTGCGCACTAGCCTTTGAAGAAGTCAATTAGATGATACATAACTCTCTGAAAAAGAGACAGGTTTGAACAAGAAGATTATTTCCTAACCTGACAAGCATCTGATTTACTGTTAGCTTTCATGTTCTTCATTCCTTCATAACAAATAGTGACAAGAGTTTCTGGAGAGTTTAGTCAGGAGGACCTTAGCATACATGTAGAACTACAGGACTGAAAATACCTAAACTCTGGCAAGCTAATTTCTTTATATTATCCATACGCTTAAATCTAAAACTGTAACATGCTTTGATGTTTGGTCTTCTGTGACAATACCCGTGAATTAAAATTTAGCTTCCATATGCCACAGAATAAAATGAATGTTGAGATGTTGAAGTTCTGTTGCACCCTACGTGCTAGGAATTTGATTGTAACAGACCGGTTCCAACAATGCTTGCGGTACAACAGGTCTGGTTCAGCTTTATACTTTCACCTACATAAACGCCTGTATAAAGCCTTCCATGACCACCTTTTTATCTGAATGCTGAAATCAAACCTGATCTCTAAAACCCAATCTTTTTCCTGCCTCTCCCTCCATCCTTCAGGTGCCAAGATTCTCAGCAATATAACTTTTAATATTAGCCAGCATTTAATTTTACTCAATTAGCATAGCAATACGATTAACTTAAAAAAGCTATGGCTTCTCAGATTTACCATACAGCAATGTGCCATATGACATGTTTTCTAGAACATACTACATAGATGTTCAATTTCTTCTATGGTTAACACTGCAGGTGCTGAGCGATGTGAACGTTTTGAATGTACAGACACGGTGAGCAGACCAGAATGGTATTTTTGCTCTCCTGTCAGCCTAGTCATGTCAAACAGATAAACGTATGACACGCATGAACTAGAAAATATGCTCTAGAGAATAACTAGAGAATAATTTATGTTCTTTACTTTTGTAGGTAACACTTTGTATACATTGGAAGTAGTAGTGAATTAATACTTATGCCTCCCCCACCCTACTACTTTTTTTTTTTGTATTCTTCAATTTCTCAATTTGGTGAAAGGCCATTGAGACTAGATTTGTACACTGCTACATGATGCAACCTGAGATAGTGCAGCTCTAGTTTGCTGCATGTGAATGTGTGTCCAAGATGAAGTGGAAAGATAAGCGCAAAAGGGAATACACATGAATCTTTCAACAAATACACCGCACATTCTTTTGCCTTGCTACTTGCAGAATTAATGACTCACAGGACTCTTCATTGTATACATTACAAAATATGATTTTTTACACTTGGTGATGTAAGAAATAAAGTAATCTCTCACCACTAATAGAAAATAAAAATTACACTAAATCAAGTCAAATATTAAAAAATTAGCAAATGAAACTGGACTGTTTTCACAGCATGGTTAACCTCCCTTTGAATTTCAGGAAGGCACCCTTAAATGTCTGTACAGACTGCTGTTTCCTTGTACTTTCCAGCACTGTGAAACTGATTGCTAAGGGAAACTCAGGCAAGTGAATTCTGCTAGAGTAAGCAGAATTTAATCTTTGCCCTTCACTTTGCCCTTGCCCTGTGACATACATTATGTTTTTGCTTTTGGCATAAACTAACAAATCAGTTCTATTAAAAATCATGCATCTTACTATTTTGAAAAAGCATCAGAGTAGTAAACAGTAGCATTAATATTTCAAAGTGGTCTAGATGCAATGATGTAACATTGGTAACATTATTTTTGTAAAGAGACTAACTAGGTATTAGCGAGGTTATCAGTGATATGCAAAGGGAATGTCACCTGGCTGATTCAAGGCACAACTAACAGACCACAGCTACTACAAAAATAAGATAAATCAGTGAATCTACATGTAAACTCACAGAGCCCAAATCTCTGTCATATCACTTCTCATTATTTATTGGCACAGTTTCTCATTATTTTTGGTTTATCAGCTACTCATTATGATTCTTGTCTTCAGAATATGGAATAAATATAAATTACCTTTCTCAAAGGGTGGATTTGTGGGAGGAGAGGAAGGAAGGTAAAGCCAACTACTGCAGTTTTGTATGTGATGCCATAGCTAAGGAGAAACCCCTGTTCCTTTCTTCACAGAACCAAGCCTGTATATCTCTATTTTAGGGCTACTACAGGTAGCAAAAGTAGGTAGGAAATCCAAAGCAACACACTTGGCAGAAGGACAGAAATCAGATTAGAATATTGGCACTATGCAACTTTTTATGACTCCCTGTAGCTCATATATAAAATGAAATTTAATTCACATGGACAGCTTTATAAGGGAAACATATGTATTACCAGACTGATAATAGGATTCTCCCATATATTTTTTCACCATCTTCCTGATGTTCCCTCTAGGCATGGATAATGCAGATCTGGGCACAAGGACTTGTTTGCATTAGATTACTTGGACTTGGCTAACTATATTTATTTAATGCACATTAATTTTAAATAAAGGGTAGGTACATTAATACTGCAGGCATCAGAATAGGGTACATATACATGTGCTGAGCTGTAAATTAATTATCTGAAATATTGGAAGCAATCAAATAGTATATACTAGCTCAAGTGAAAGTATGCTTTGCAGCTAGATATTTCCATTACCTAAGCTGATACACAAGCAAGGTTATTAGTACAGCCAGAAAGTCACAGAAGGGGAGTGATGAGGAGAGAGGATGACTATTTAGTTTGCCACAGAGTTGCAAACAGCCACGAGTAGCTATGTGATTTAAGGAGGCAGTTTAGTGCCCCAGTCTAGGCTGCCCAACAGCCAGAAAGCAGAACAGAGAGAGACAGGAAATATAGCTAATATAGCTAATGTCTACGATAGCCACGCTGTTGTATAATTGCTTAGCTTACATCTCATTACATGAGTATCTATGCTAACCTCCCTCATCAGCTCCAGGGAATTCAAAGCCACATTTTCCATCAATCAGCAAAACTCTTACACTACCACGGGCAACAGACCATCTGATCTCTCTTTGCAGTGCTCTGCTATCACTATGCAGGAATGAAATCAAGATTAATGGGATAGAAAGAAAGCCCATAAGAAAACATGAACTTGGCATCTTAATGGTAAGCCTTCATTCGGGAAGGCAATCATGGCTTCTGATCCCTGCTCCTAGAGCTATTTCTCTATTATGTCTAATAAATTCACTTGAGAAGAGTCAGTTGAAAATTGCCAGAGGTGTATTCACAGCTGAGAAGAAAAAATTTAGGAATACCTATGGGAAAAGACGGTTTAGTTCTAGTTTTCACTCCCAATGAATTTCTTCAACTGAGGAAGAAAATACAAGCTTCAGTTTTGAAAAATAAAACAAAATAAAACAAGCCAGTCATCCCCAAACAAAATAACTAACCAAGCGAAACCCCCATGCTGGGAAAACAAGAATGGTCCTTGTGAGCTATCTGTACTAGGAACTGTTGTCTGCTGCAGTCAAAGCAGACTTTTGTGTAGCTGCAGCCTTTTTTCCCCCCCCAATACCTAGATTCTTAGTTCTATCCTTGTTTCTTGGTTAGAGTAAATCAGCAGACCACATGATGCGGACACAGCATTTTATTCATCGCTATTAGTTATATATATGTATGCATTGTTGAGATTGCTAGTCTCATTGCATTTTAAAATTTCACTAGTGTGTATCTAAACCAAAATACAGCTACTATGCTTTGCTTTAGATTAAAAATAAATTGCTTGCTTCTGCTTACTGCTTTGCTAGCTTAATTCCATTAACTGCAACCAAGTCATTTCTATTTTAGAAAGCTGAAAAATCAGAATTAGTTATGCAGTTCCGTAGAATGAAAAAATATTTTAATGGGACAAGTCACAATGCATCTGCATTACTACTCCATCTGAGCAAATACATTTAATAGGTTAGAACTACTGGACTGCTACCAGGCTGAATGAATTCCATGCTGACTGTGTTCCTGCAGCGTATCTTGTGCAGCAAGTGACTGCAGTACAGAGTAGCAATCTTTCTTCTTTCTTTCATTTGATCAGAGCAGGGACCCCTTCTATTGGCAATCTGCATTACTAATTCAACATTAATTTTCTCAAGCAATATCTGAAACATCTGTACCCATTTATCTCAGCAAACATAATAGCACTTTTCTTCGGTTAAAAAAATAAACAAAGCACTGTAGGCTATGCAGTGTAAATTATATAATACTACTGATTCATTTTACATTAAGGTAAAATTAAATTTAAGAAAATATCTAAGTTCTGGTTTTGGTATATTACCACACTTGGAAAACAAGAAATAAAAGCTGATGGAAAACAGATTGTTCCATACCCTGGAATTATGTCAAATTTGCAGAGCTAACAAACTCAAAGACATCTCCATACTGAAAAAAGTTACTAAATTGTGACCTTTGTGGGTTGCTTAACCCCATTAACAGCATCCTGGTACTTGCTGTCTCATGTGGCCAATGGAAGGCCAGTCTCACATCAGAACCAGGACCCTTAAAGACATAATGACAAAAGTATTTACATTTTCAAAACTTTCTGCCAGTTTTAGTTATGTGTGTATTTTTCTTGCAAACAGACAGAACAGCAAGCACTGATTTCACTCTTGAGGTTCCCCTGAGTCAAGGAAGTAGATGTGGGGATAACAACTTATTTAACACACAGGATAATGGGGAAAAATCAACTGTAATTAAGGAAACCAAAAGAATTGCTGGTTTGCAAGCAAAATGATGGGACTGCTATGAAGTGATAAAACCCCCAAAACTGTAGAAACTTGTAAATACTTTTTGTATGGCACAGGAGTCCCAGACACCATATGAAGGGTACAAGAGTTGAGTTTCAGCTTTCTCTAATTAAATATTAGAAAGAAGTTTTCCCCTTGCCTTCACTCACTGTGCACTCAATGCATGTTTCAGCACATGCTTGTGCGTGGTGCAGAGAGGAGGCAATAACAGCCCCGCTGCTCTGTTTTAGAAGCAGGCTATTATATGCTGTCAGTGCAGTGCAGCATCCAAAGTAAGGGATCCATCTCACAAATTGTCTTTGAAAGGAGGGAGTGCTCAAGGAATGGGAGATGCTCAAACCACAAACCAACTCTGCAGCCTAGGAAGTCCTATTGCCACTGCGTGACTTCTGTATAGCTCCTGTGTCCATCATCCCTTTCCGCAGCCATCAGCCTATCTTAGGTTTTATGAGATGCAACAAATACACGGGCTACACGTGAATCAAGTGTTTGTCAAAGTAATTTGTATGCTATACGCTGATGTCATGTAACATATAACGCATGACTGTAAACACATGGCATTCTCCCCACATGTCCCTCTGCAGTTTTGTGATTCTGAACTCATAAATAAGCAATCATTTTTACCAACCATAAGAAGATTCTGCTATTTCTTGGTAGGCTGCTTTCAACTTAATAATTTGCTAATAATATGTGAGAAATAGCTTATTACTAGGAGATTAACAACTTCTCTTTACAGTAGCATAATTAGTATCTGTTCTTGCAAATACAACTTTATTTAATTTCATGAACTATTTTATATATACAGATCGCTCTCAAAATATCTTACAATGAATAAAAGAAGTCACATCACTGCTGTAAAGAAACTTCCTCCAAAAAACAGAGCAGGTCAAAAATGAACAAGTAAACAACTCTCACTTATTTCCTGATTAGTTTTTAATTGAATTTCAACAAAATTTGAATTAACAATGTTAGCCCAATGTAATTTTGGAAAGTTTTCATTAAGTGGACGTTCACAAGACCACCATGTTTCAATCTTGTTTCCAGGCATGGCTATACATAACAGTAGACTTGAGACCTGACAGCGCTCAAGCACCTTGTGCCCTAGAGGTAGTATAGTTGCACAGTTAATTTACTCTATTGAGTATTAGATAAAGTAATTTGCACTAACATCCAAGAATTATTGCTGCTATAAATCAACCAATCAAGCACATTACAGCTAGCTTCCGTATCTCTGCCTTCTTTTGCAATTGAGGTGATGTACCCCCCTGTAGGTTACACATTGCCTTGACAAGTCTCTCTGGCACATCTCCTAGGCAAAGATTACCTTTCCTACAATTGGCACCTATGGTTCAGCAGCCATCCTAAAATCCTAGCACCAGTGCATATTCCCACACTCATCGTGTCTTAACAGATTCATCCCAAAGCTTCACAGTTCTGACAATGGTGTGCAGCTCACCACTTAGAGAAGCAGCAGCTGAAGCATGTATTTCAGAAAAGCAGCATTTGAAGCAAGTGACACAGAGACTTTGCAGAAGTCCTTGATACAGTTATGCTTTACTCTGAACAGAGCAAAAGAGGTAAAACCAAAAGTAAAAATACTAAAAAAACTCCTCCATTACCACTTGTCTGAATTCCCTAGTAACTCTTAGCTTAATCTTTGAGGTTTGGAATGAGTCATTTAAGCTGTCTCTCACACAAGACTTTTCTCAAAATGGTCAAAGACAATCTCTTGCTTTTGCTTCTCCCAACTCCTGCATCAGAAGACCACCTGGTCATCCCCATCAGCTCATCAAAATCCATCCACTAATTTGCTGTTTAGATATCATACCACTTACCAGAATGAGTTTTCTTGGTCAGCTCCCATTCACAAACATGCCAACTGTAATCCTGTGATTATACCTCAATTGTTTTACTGAAGCAATGCTAAGACCAACGCTAAAGGTCAGATACGCTTTCTGCCTGCACTGTTTCCCTGTGGAGCATCCTGGAAGCTGGCTATGCGGTGACCCAGCTGGCAAGCCCACAGAAAGAATTACTAAAAATGAGTTCAATCTAGATGATGTTAAAAGGTGTGTTGACTTCCTGTGTGGATGGGTCACAGGCATATTTACCCACCCCATCCATCCGTATCTGCCCTTGTGATCTTCCACACAGCTGACGCTGGGCAGAGGTAAGGTTCTACATTCACTCCCAGAGGCTGTCTGGGGATTTACAAGAAGCCCGAATTCAGATTGATAGTCTTGGTGAGCACTAGTGTCCTCCTGGAGTTTCACATAGATACTGCATAACTTGTAAGAGCATTTTGTATAGACATGGAACATCTTAGCCAGAAAGTATGAATTAAAACATAATATTCGTAATTCTAAGGGTTTAGGGATAAAAAGAAGGAAGTATTGCAGAATAATAAGCTATAATGCATAATTCCAAATGATCACAGTTGGATTTAAGAGATTCAGCTGAACTGGGCTTTGCGTATAAAAGATTCCCCACTCACTTCTCAAGATTTATTTCAGCAGTTTTTTATTCTCATATATTACCTCCAGTGTTTAGCTTGTTTTGAGATCTAAAAAGGTCCTACATGATATTGCAGTTGCATAAAGGGGGGAAAAATTTTGAAAATTCCCAGAAACAATGAAATAATTTTTGCTATTAAATGGTTAACTACAAGCAGCAGCACCACCATCTGCTGCCTCTGCCACACCCTTTGAGCAATGCCTTATTGTAAAAAGCTTCAGATTTGCAAAGAAAGGCAAAGCCCAGGAATTAGCATTTCTGCAGTAGAAATGGTTTAAAAGCCACTGAATGAAGCCTGTTAGCCACATTGGCTTTTATTTGACAGGAAAGATTTCACCCTTTTTTTTTTTTTTCTTTTGAGGTGCTGGTGTGTTTCCAGTCATTTAGTATTTTATATTCTAACCCTACAATAAATGGTCAGGATGTTATTTTGATTTTTGAAAATATAGGAATGTAAAGATATAATAAATAATCCAGTCAAAAGCTAGAAGTGATAAAATTATAGATTATGAAATCTAGTAGACGGTTTTGGGAGTTTTTAATCCTATGGTTGGTCAAGAAGAAAAATTAGAGAAATGTGCTTCTTTAAAATAAATAAGAACATATTATGTGCAGAGATTTTAATTGTTTAGCAGCCCAGAACATTTAAAAATTCATGAACTTAATGCTATTAAGTGTACTGAGAAAACAGACAAAATGTATATTGCAGGTGACAACAAAGTTAAAAAGTTAAAGTTAAAAAATAGCAGAACTAAAGGTATATCACTGGATACCATGTGATATTTAAAAACAGAAATCCATTAATCAGGAATTTCTGAAATATAGCTATATAGTTAAAAATAGCATAAATTGTAACAAATTTTGCAGCAGCACATTCAGTCATTCAAATTCTGAGACACTTCTGGTACTTTACTGAAGACCAGATCATCTACTAAAAAGCAAGTGATATTTACTTTATCCAATATAGTACTGACCTGTATGGTTAAAAATACAATTGTTGTGCACATTTAGTGATTATTTTGCAAAGAAACCATTCTCAAATATAGGTACAGAAATATAAAAAGAAATGAAGCTTGAGATCTGTAGTTCCTATAAATATTCAGTGCACATCAAATATGCAGTTAAACTATGTTAACGAAGTAATAAAATCTTTAATAATTTTAAAGGTTTCTATCTTGCATTCTATCTTGAATTGAAACTGACAGATTGCGAGGTCTGTATCATGACTTGGTAGTGTAGGTTAATGGTTGGACTGGATGATCTTAAAGGTCTTTTCCAACCTAAACGATTCTATGATTCTGTGTGGATCCACCTGTAAGATGAGAACTCAAATAGGAGAAGCAACATGGTATAGTGAAGACCATAGCAATGGCAGATCTGACTAACGGCAAACCACGTCTCTCTCGGCCTCAGCTTTTCTGATGGAGAAATAATGGTTTACCCATTTTAAAGGACTTGTGACTGGTGATTAAAATAATTTCAGCTATTCTTCTCATTCAAAACCACATATTTGTCTGTTTCATGACTGAAAGTACTCTTGCATTTGTCATTGGAACTGCTTTTTGCTGTTCCAAGTTGTCATTTTTAATGTTGTAATAGAGGTTAAAGTGTTTTGGAAGGAATGCTTTTTCTAAATAGTAATTTTTAGTTTATAGTAGTGAGTTATAATGTCTTCTGGTATTTTGGCATTGGGTGTCCAGGCCAATATCTTAAATAGTTTGAAGATAAATGATAAGATTAGTCATTGTTGTCCCATAACTCTTCACTCTGCTAATAGCAGACCCAGCGTTGAAAGCCAGTTCTAGCCCTACTAGATGAGAGAAAGCTTCAGCCACTCAAACTCCCCGAGTCAGGTATCCATTTACAATACACCCAGCTGAGAAACAATGCAGAGAGGCATTCCTCAGTATGCCACTCTTCTTGTCTGAGCAATGCATCTGAAGATTGGGCACCATTTCCTACCAGAATCTCAGAGCTGAATAACATTTCTGCAGGCATCATATATGCAACCTAGATACATTTGTATAAACAAGCTTACAGTGAGAAGTAAAAGTAGGAAACTTTGTTTTTTTTAAAACCATTTGTCAATGCACATGAGAGAGGGCACATAATGGAAATAAGCACTACATAAAGATAAGAATATCCAGTTATGAAAAGCAAGTCTTTAGTATGTGAACAATGAACATTGTCAGAGAAGAGATCAATGCAATGTGTAGGTCATGGGTCTAAGGAATTGAAGAACATTTAAATGTCACAATTAAGCAGCTTAGAAATGATCATGTTACATTGATTATGAGGCAAGGACAAATTGGGGCCTTAATATTTGTAAGGGGAAATGACACCAAACCAATCTTAACATGCTTTTGAGAAAAAAGCCCGTGAAAAGTATCAAGATAGAATAATTTTCAGGGCTTAGCAATTTTGAGTAGGAGTTGGTTTGTTGTGCTTGTTTATCCAGTTTTCCTGTATTCATTACTCTTAAAATTCTTGGTTTTCTCTATGATTTAAAATTGCATCAGGATGTATCTTTGTAATGTAACAGATGAACTCTTGATCCTATTGAAGCTGTTCTCAAAACATGCTATTGACTTCATACATACAGGTAAGTTTTATTACCTAATTGATATATTTTTATCTTGAAGAAGAATTCTGATTTCCGCTAGGTAAAAATGTAATTTCAATTCAGACTGTTTTGTCTTACCTTAAAGTAGAGGCCCATTAACCTGGAGGAATATTTTCTTTTAGGTTTGGGGTTTTTTTGGTTTTGGTTCGGGGTTTTTTTTTTTACGTACTGAAATTTTACCAGCTGACTTTCACATGTGCTAAAAAGATGCAGCTTCTTTTTCTGAACGTATTTTAATATTTCAGTGCTGTAGGACTAAAGCATAAAAAGATAAATATGAGTGAGAGATATTTGTATTAATAAATTAATAAAAGTACAATTGAAAATTATGCAAATATACATATATCATCCATCATTCAATAATTGCTTATTGAAAATTTTGTAGAATGTTTACAAATTCATTTTGATTGAGCTCCTCTTTTGTCACTTATAGTGCAAATTATTTCTCGTACTTTAACTTGTGGGATGGTAGAATGCTTTTTACATTATGACATGTAATGTCATTGGAAATAATTGCTATAAAACAGTGATTCTCAAAGTGGGAAAGGTTGAAGATGGGGGCAGGGATTTAGCCTGGGGAAAGTCATAAAAAAAGGGATGAAAATTTCATGACAATTTTTGCTCTCCCTTCCTCTCTTCTTACTTGCTCAAACATTTTTTCCTCCATGAAATCTTTTCACCTTACTGGCAAGCCCATGGGGGACTTGAACTTAACATCGTCCTTAAATAAACGGGTCCTAGGGAATGAGATACACGCATGCTCCCCTCCCTCCATGTCCACTCCACCTTTCCCAGGCAGCTGGGCTTGCTGGAAGCTGAGTGCTACACGGGGAATGTTTTGGGCTCATTAGGATTGGGGCTGGGTTTTCAGAGATGTGGTTGTGAAGTTCGGCTTCCTGCTGGGCTGGGTGATGAGTGAGTTCTTGGGTGAACTAACTACACGCTGACTGCAGAAGCTTGGAGCAAGCCAGCAAGCAGGGAGAGGTGAATGTATCCAAAATATTCCAAAACGAAAAAAGGTCAAGATCAAAACCTTTACCATTGTAAAAGACAGTTAAAGACAGATGAGAGTGTAGAGCAAGAGGCATTTTTTCAGTAAGAACACAATGCTCTGATACATAACAGATGGCCAAAGCACGAGACTGTGAATAGGTACCTTACACAGCCTGTCCCCTTAGTGACTATGTCCCGTAAGAAGAAAGGACCTCAGTGAAAATATGCGGTATAGAAGATGCCTCTTTTGAAATACGAGCGCATAGATTTATCAGCAGCAATATGAAACTTTAAGATTCTGTTTAATTTTACTACCTATTTTTCTCAGGCTACATCTGTACTATATTTGACAGTGTGCAGCCAAAACTGCATTCTGTCACAAGCTGCTCCTGAGTGAATACAAACCTGTCCGTGTTGCCTTTTATAGGAAGTCCTTCTGGATTTTGGAGGCAGGCTGTTTGCAAATCTCCAAGTTTGCAGCAGCAGGTATCTGAGCTTTTCTAGGAAGATGTCTCTCTTGAGTTACTTTTGTTCTTGTGCCCTGAACAGCAGACAGCCAAGATGTGTGCACACTGCAGGTAAATGGGTTTGCACACCTCTGAAGATTACCTTTTCAGAATAGCATCAGAGCTGTCCAAACCACATGGGCCCTGCTGAAAGCAGACAGAATGGATGGCTGTAGCTATTTTGGTCTGCAAGCTCCCTTCAGAAACATCCTATCTATCCTATATGCAGCCCAACTGACCCAAGCTTTAATTATTTCAGACTTCCTTCCACTGCCATTGCTGGTGTAAGTGTTTTTTAATTTCTAGGTGGAGTGATTCACTCCAGTCGATGACTGCTTAACACAGCACAGCTTGGCACATGAAAGGCTAGCAACCAAGCCTAAGGGCTACTGAGGTTAGTAGTGTCTGTGCTACTAGCAGCCATGATAAATCTGACACCTGTCAAATGTCCTCATCTAAGTTTTGGAGCTAGACTATGTCTAAATCTTACTGTACTTTCCCCCCCTCCCCATACATATCAAAAATACAGTCTGCCTTAGCCATCCAGAAGGTTATTACTGTCAAAAAGTCTCTGTTTTCCATCGTGCTTACAAAGAAACAAGAGTTTCTTTGGCCTTATCAAACAAAACCTGCCCATATCCAGGGTGATCTTCTAGCTAGTTGCTGTGTAAATTCTCAGAAAACAAATGACTGGTTTCCTCTCAGAGGGTCTTTGCAGTCGTTCTTCACTATCTGAAATTCCATTTTTCAGATGTTAACTCCATTGCTGAAATTTTCAATTTACATCAACACTGTGCTTTTGAAGAAGATTCCCAGTCACATTTAGAAGAAACAAATATCTGCAAAGCTCCCTCATTATCCCCCTTTTAACCTCTTCTTTTTCAAGATACCTTCCAAAACTCTTCAGTGGTTAGGCTGCTCAGCTACCAAAACTACTCCTTCACCTTAAAGATCGTCTTTCTCTCTGTGCCATCTGAGCATTTTTCCTTATACATAGATTGTATGCTAGCTGGGGCAGTGATTCCCTTTTTCTCTGTGTTTGAATAGCACGTACAGATTGGGGCCTAGATTCCATATATGAACGCCTGCCTATTATAGGCATACAAAAATATCCATACGTATGCAAGGCACAAGGTAATGTTGCACACAAACCAAAATAGAACAATTTGTGGGTAAGAATCTGGAATTTAAGAGGTTTTAAAGTTTAAAATTGTGTACTTTAAGGGAGTAATATGAAGGAATGCATTCAGAACTAGAGCCCGAAAGAGCCCCAAAGCAGGAGGTTTTTAAGAACAAAGTTACTGAAACTTCCAGAATTAAAAATATTCCCTACAACACTGCAATACGGTATTTTAACTGAGATAAAACATTAATGTGTCAAAAAAAAAAAAAAATCTTTCCTGTTTTAATCCCCCAAAGCAGTTAATAATTACTGCTTCAGGAAAGCCACCTGAATAAGAAGCGTTACACAGAGAAAAACAGACCTGCAGACCGCTAAAGAGAAGGGAAAACTGCTTACTGTGTGGACTTCAGAATAATGCTCATCACAGTTTCACTACCCACAGCCATTATTTAGCCATCTTCACAATCTTTTCTCACATAAAAGAGAGCAAATGGCTCATATTTCATATCTGGAATTTACTGAACAGACAGCTAACGGCATAAGCCGTCCTTTTCCAAAGTGCTAAGCAATCAAGAATTCACACAAAAGTCAATATGAAATTCTTGTCATTCTGTTTTGAGACATTGTATTTTTTGCCTAAGTACCTAAATATAGACTTAAATACATAAACTTAGACCTATCTTATGAAGTTTCAGCCTTATATCATAGTCAATCTTACTTTAATCACAGGAGAGAATAAAAGATTGCCAAAACTGACCAGTTTCCTGCATTTCAGAATCCTACAAAGCATAAAACCCTGAGAAATAAATGTCACTGCTGAGACACCCATAGAAATATTATGCGCAAAGAGGTCAAAGAAAATGGGAGAGAAAATTTTGAATAAAACAGTTATTACTATTAGACAGTTAAATAGTACTTAATATACAGAAGGCAGATCTGTTTCAGAACAGAGAAATAGCTTTTAAAAATAAAACTGAATTTTTGCTACTCCCCTGCATTTTTTTAAATGAATTTATTCATATTTCTCCAGCTTTTTTTATTTTAATTTTTATTTTTCCCCAAAAAACTCAGTGCTAGCTATTGTCTAAGAATTAGGCCTGCAGACATAAGAGATGGGGTACTGTATCAGCTACTTTGCTTTCTCTTGTTATCATGTCTCCTCATTTATCATTCCCTACTCTTGAACAGTATGCATTTTTTTTTCTCCCAGCAGAACCATTAAATATTATTCAGCGCTGGTTCAGGATTAATCTCAACTTAGACTTCACAGATGTATAGAAACCTTTCTTGAGGGGAATGGAGAGGGCAAGCCTGAGGTCAATGCCCACAAGTGAAAGACTCACAGCCAGTCTGTACAGCAGCTAGGCAGCATGTAACCTACAGTCAAAACTACTGGCCACACTGTCTAAAAGATAGGAGAATTTCTTTTATGAGGCTGCAGCCCTAGAACTCCCATAAACTGTAAGAATCCTTGGGATTGGCATTACATATAACAATTATCGATTTAAAAAACCCAACAAAATGTGTATGCCTCATTTTCAACTCATAAACTAAGCCAATGTGGTTATTAGCAAACCAAAGGAGAAAATAGTTCTTTCTAGGTTGGTTTCAAGTTTGTTGTGAAAAAAGATGGTAGCACCACTGCTACTAGAGTTAAAAAAAAAAAAAAAATTCAAAATATAATTCCAAAATAAAAAACTAAAAATATTTGAATAAAAGTAATTTGCAATTGGAATTCTACTTAAAAGGTACTCAAAGTAATTCAGATTTTTTTCTAATCTCATGGTACACGTATACCAATAAATCTGTAAACTTCTGTCTACTCTATGTCCCGCTCATTAAATAAGACAATGTTTTCACTTCAGAGCAGGTACAGTCTTCATACCTGTTAATGCAAGACTCTGTCTACATTAGCATTTCAAAATTTTCTATTTATATTTCTATTAATAGAAATTCTATTTTATAATCTTATATATATTATATATATTATAATTTATATTTCTATCTATATTTGCATTTATATTCTCATTTTTTGTATTTTGGTGCATAGTTGCTCTTTACTACAGACGCATAGGCTACTGACATCCTCCACCCTGCACTCCTAGGATGTGGTTTTGTATTACAGACTCAAAGACTGGCTGAGGTGGAAAGGCACCTCTGGAGATCGGCTTTTGTATTAGAATAAAGATATTTTGCAAAATTTTCTCACACATTTCTAGGCCAGTTGGGTGTAAATTCTGCTTCTATAAAATGTTACAGGCAGTTTTATATTTGCCCATCAAAAAGCAGACAGCAAAACAGACAGAAACATCCTGAAATAACATCTCAGATGTGAGGTTTCTAGATAACATTTGGATCACATAATTAATGTTTAAGAAAAAAAAAAAGTTGGATAACTTCTTTTTCAATTAAGCATTGTTGATGTAGCCAGTACGGAGCTCTGAAAAGTTCTCTGTCTCTATCCATCAATGCACATTTCAGGAGATATATTTGGCATTATTTAGGCTTTCATTTCAGAAAATAAATATATCAGAGTGGGTTTCTCAACTGTGAAAAATACTGAACATTAACATAAAACAGAAAACATTGAAATGGCTCTGGTACAGTCACTTTAGTCAGCTTTTGAAGTGTCCTACTTCTCTCTGCTGAAGATAAACTATCAATTTAAAAAGTCTTTGTAATTAAATGTATAGTATTCTCTTGACAATAAGCAAAAGTCAATCAGATTTGCCAAATAACCTTTTTCTACCCTTTTTATTTACAAAGTTAACCAGTAAAGCCTATTTAAACTAAAAGAAATACTGAGAAATTAAATAAGGACATATTTTCTGTTCTTTCTAGATATATTTTAAGTGTTGCAGAGTGTATATTTGTCAAGATATACCTAGAATAAACTGTAGAATAAATGTTTTGAGGGGGTGCTTATATAATTTAAGAAAATACTAATGAAAATAGCTTTTAGGAGGTCTATTTTGGACCCTATATAATTTATTACATACTTTTCTTTAAGTCTGTTATACCTCAGATATCTGCTTCTTTTTCTAGACTCACAATAAAATCGGGTTGGAAACAATGATCAGAGGCCACCTAGTTTATCTCCTTGCCTAAGGCAAGATGACTATACCTATTTCCCAATAGACGTTCCATCTAACCCCTTCCTACAGACCTTCATGACAAAATTCACAGCTTCCCCTGACACTCTATTGCAGCTCTTCACTGTCCTCTCTATTAGAAAGTTTCTCCCCATATCTCATCTGGATGAGCCTGTTTCTTCAGTCGTCACTTCCTGTCCCACCCACTATGGATGTAAAGAACAGAATCCATCTTCAGTATTCAGTGATCCGCCAGCCTCTTCCCTTCTGTTTTCAACTCTAGACCTGCTCCAGGAATCCTGCAAAGCTCCTGAAAGAACTCTGCTGAGACACTCCTAGGAGGAGCACCTATCATATTCCTGAGAAATATCTCAGTCACGATTTCCTCTTGGCAAATAAATTCGACAATAATTTGAAACAAAATGGTTAGACACTTTAAATCATTAAAGAAAATGAAAGATCTCACTCTGAAGGAAAGACCATTAAAGAGTAAGTAGAAAATGGAGTCCAGGGAGGGATGAGAGGATGGAAGCACGGCAGGCAGATACATCTGGAACACAGTCAAGTATTGGCTTAAAATGCACTTAAATAACCAAGCATTTGAAAGCTTCCTTCAGATATATTACTTCAGTTAATAAGTACCGCAGTTGCTGCTTAGTTTCGCCATCTTTGACCAATACCGCTATTAAATAAAGCCTATTTGAATCTCACAAGCCTCTATATATATTCCTAAATTTTTCTTTCTGACCTTGACAGGATTTGGGTTTTTGCTTGGTTTTGTTTTGTTTTACCAGGCGGGTGATATTCAGTGTTTTAAATTGTATTATGAAGTAATCTAAAAAGCCAATGCTGGAAGCAAATTAGAGAATCTGTTTAAGGAGTAGGAGAAAGATGAAAAAGATTGATCTGCATGTTTACAAGATACTGAAATGAATTACTAAGTTAGAAGGCCTGAGATGGGATAAAGCTTGAAAGCACAAACTGAGCTGGATATTTCTGACACCAAAAATAGAGGGGTTATGTCCTTTTTTTCTCAGAGACTTGTGAAAAAAAGAGGAAATGAATAACAAGAAGGATGGAAACACTTTAAAATAGAGCACTGGAAAGATGGTCAGAGATGCATTGGATACTGCTGAGACAGAAAGCGATGGAAACTTGCATTTGAAAAAAGCAACATAATGAGAATTTCCCAGCACAAAGAGGAAGGACAGCGTGAGCTTCTGGGGCTGAGAAATGCAAACAATAAATAGAATGGTGGCTGAGTCAGAAATGTGTTTTTTTCAAGTAATATTTAATATGGCAGGGAAGTGTGCTACCCAGAATTTTGGTAATAAGTGCAAAATAAAATCAATTATTTTTATCAGAGCTAAATAGCATGTTAGAAGAATGTGAAAGGGGGCCTGGAACAACACACACTGGTGGAAATGGAAGAGACAGAATTGATGACAATAATCAGTAAAAGACAGGAAGCCTGAAAACATTGAACACCCATGTATTCAGTAAGACATCACAATGATTCTTCAAATAAATATTACTAATTTTGAATAAGATCAGTACATTTTACAGAAATTGGAATAACCCCAGTATGGAAAGGGCGATGATTTTCGAGACTGCATTTGTCATTAAACTAATTACTTCACCCATACCAAACTTTCAGTTGTTTCCATCCAACTTTTATATGTTTTCACAGATAGGAATCAACAAAGAATAAACCTACAACTAGAAAAATGGAAGTAACATGTGCCAGAACTACTGAGCTTTGGGAAAGACATTTGGAGAACTTGCATGATACTCCCCATCTCCCTACAATATTAGGTTCAGTCAGAAACATCAGTTGTACTTTCAATGGTTAAAATTTACTCAAGGGTTCTTTTTTTTCCATTTTAGAATATTCCAGCTTTATGATTTTTTTCTCTCTTGAGCAATTTGATCTCTTAATGCTCTAAAACATGCTAAAAAAAGCCTCATGGTATTCCTTACTTAGTATGTCTTACTGACAGCATAACTTTTTTTTTTTTTCCTTAGTTTACAAGTGTGAATACATACTGTTCAATATTTAATTTAGCTTTGTCTTCTGCTGTATTTGTTTTGGCATCAACAGAAAGTCTACAGGTCAAATACAGGTCTCTTACTCTTGTGCAATCCCACTGCCTCCTATATGTATCAGCAGTTTTCAATGGAGAAAAAGACAGTTCCTGCTATTGGAAGAGAATCAACAAATCTCTTCATGATGTTTAACCCAAAAGACCAAACATGTTTTCCCACAAGTGAATTGGTACTGGAGTTCAGAAAAATAATAAAATGAAAGAAAAGACCTTTATCCAGAAAAGCATCACAGTTCTAAATACACGCAAGCACAAATTAGAGCAAGCTTTCTGCCCTTTTTTGAAAGAAATTTGCAAAGAAGTACCCACTTCTGATTACTGCTAGAATATTTCTCATAACCAAGAGCAGGAAAACCTTCACACTTCTTTAATCTCAGTTCTTCAACTTAAGGTAGCCAAAAATGATAGAGAAGGATCATTAAAATATCATTTAAGGGACAAAATCCAATGGACAATCCCATCTTTTGCGGGTTTGTCCCCTAAATATATCTGCTTCTCTCATTACTGTACAAAACTCTTACAGCAGAATTCACATGTTGGAAGGCTATGGTGTGATATGGATAGTAGCCATGATGCCATCCTTAAAAGTCAACAATCAGCTGTCCTTTAAAGTGCTTGACATTGGGATAGTACGTTGAAGAGAAGAGTCATATTCATAGTCATTCTAAAGGTTTTCTAGTTCAAGGCCACCTTCATTTTAAAGATGAAATAAGCTGTCATTTATTTTAGCCTCCCAACTATCTCAGTTGTTGACATTTACAACTTCTGAAACATAAAGCAAGTTTAGTTTATAACATGACAATATTATAAAGTACTATATAAAGTATTGTTTCAAACACCTGCTAGGGTATATGATTCCATGATATACATTCACCTATATAATTTGCCTGTAAGTCATTATAGTCAGATGCAAATTGCTATTGTTTTCCTAGAATTTCCCTAGAATTGTACTGATTATACTATGCTTTATGCAATAAAAACTTGACGTCCCTTGAGGTAGGCTAAAGCTCTTGCTTCCTGCCTCCCCCCACCTCCCCCCATCATTGATACTTTCTTTAAAATAAGGAAAACTTTCTGTGACTGCCTGGCAAACTGAGGACAATCAGTTTAAGGCTGCCTGTCTCTAACTTGCTGTTGTGTCTAAATACTTCAGCAAATATTCAAGATCACACAAACCAGGCTCAACAGAATAAACTAACAGGGTGTCAGTCTTGACAGCAATCATCCTGTTATTGTTTCACATTAGATTCTCAGAGTCATTTTTAGCAGTCTTTTTTCCTTTGTAATTTATATTAACACATTGATCAAGCCTGAAAAACACAATAGAAAAGTAGGTGCACTTCAAGAATGCAACACTAACGTCAGCAAATATAGCACAGGAATTTGACACCATAGCTACCAAATAAACACTTCTGGAATAAGTACAATTGAACAGGTTTTCAACAGGAATAGAAAACACCAATCCATTTTCAAATACTGCAGAATGAGCAACAACAACTTTTTCAAAGTGGCGATGAAGGGCAGATGGGTTGAACAGACAGGCCAACCCCAGATAAATTAGTTCAGTGGGAGTCTTTTAAGCACATACCTCAGGCAAGCAGCAGAGAAGAAATCCATTTTAGAAAAGACGCTGAAAGAGCTTGATGTCCACCTGGCAAATTTCTTGTGCTGTTTGAAAAAGCAAGACGGTTCAGATTATGAACCGAGTTATATCTACAGCATTAAAACCAGTCCTGATCAGTATGTAAATGAAAGTAAGGGCTTCTAGCAGTGTACCTGATCAGAAAGACTAAGGGCAGGGGGAGACAGAAAAAAAGATGAGGGAGCCCTTTCTTCCTTCAGTAAACCTCAAACATTTATGTGAAGCATTTAGCCTTAAAGCAGAGGTTCTCTATGGGAAAGAAAACTGTACACTCCTGCAGTGCTAGGATTTTGACTACACCATTGCTTGCTTTAGCCCTTAATACGTTTTCCATGTGAAGGAACAACATGACCTCTGTTAACTTCTAAACAGTTCAGGGCAAAAATCTTGAATATTAATTTAAACACCACCCCACCCCCTCAACAAACTGGCAAACACCCAAAAATATAAGGCCACTGAAATCGATCTTGTAGCAAAATGCTGTGCTGTCAAAAAGACCTGGCTGTAGATTTTGAAACATTTTTAAAAACACCAAAATTGGATTTTCTCCTTAATTATATGCTTAACAATAACTACAAAGCAGCATTCAGAAATTATTTAAAAAAAAAAAAAAAAAAGAAGGGGGGGGACCCCATACACACAGCTAACATAAATGAACTAAGATCTAGGATTTAACATCTTGCTGGCTTACCTGATAAAACATGAATTTCAAATGTATCATGAGGAAAAATATACCCCAAAACCCAAGAGATAGTGATGATGAAATGCTTGAAATGCTCTCTAATAAACTTGTTCAGATTCCCAGTTCCAAAAGGTTACCAAGTATTTATAAATTGCTGCATTCTCATTGGGGAAAAAAAAAAAAGAAAAAGAAAGAAAGAAAAAAAAAAAAAGAAAAGAGCTCTGCAGTATCCTCTCTGCTTCGTTCTCGGCTTCCTGTTCTGAGGCTCACTTTATGGTACCTAATGCAAATCAGCAAATAGCAGGCAAAAAAAAAAAAAAAAAGGAAGGGAAGAAAAAAAAGAGGGGGGATGGGAGGAGGAGAGGAGGAGGAAGAGAGACAGAGAGGAGGGTGAAGAAATTAAAAATAGGGAGGAAAAAAAGGTACTGAGCCATCACCTTAAAGGACAGCCCCATCTACCGGCAAATGAAATGAACCGGCTGTAAAAGATTGCTTTTTAAAAGATTATCTGACTTAAACGAGTCTGAAAATGTTCCTTCAGCAAGGAACAAAGGGCAGGGGCTGTGCTGAGAAGTAGATTTCTTTATCCAGTGTTAAACGAGTAAACGTTTTCATTAATTTTAATTTCTTTTTTGATAATTATTTGTCTCTGAAACATGAGAAGGAAATAGTTTGGGTAAGGGTGGTCTGTTATGAAAGCACTGGAAACCTTTCCAGGTCATCCCCTGGCATGCCACAACTAAATGCTCCTGTCCTCTGTCTCATTTTACACCTCCCCACCACGTAGTGGTGGTAGATTCAACATCTTCAGTCATGGGTTCAATAAAAAAAAAAAAAAAAAAAAAAAACAACCCAAAAAACACAACCCCCAAAAAAAGAGAAAGAAGCAAAAGGTTCCTGTGCCAGAGTCATATGGTGTGTCCATCTATTACAGACTGCATTGCTAATCACGCAGCCTGGTACACGACTGCCACAGATAGATATAGACAGATCTATACATTCCCGTGTATTCAGATGACAGCTGCACAGCCAAATCTGGAACCTAGACAAAAAATGCTCCTTTTTAAAATTCAGACTGCTAAGTAACAGTAACTGCTAATACAACAAACTCCAGCTGCACTGGATCAGCCTCAGTATGAGCTAAATCAGACAGCATTATATATTTCTCATTTTGCTTTCTTGACAAAAAAAAAAAAGAAAAAAAAAAAGTGGAACTGGGATGGCCATCAGCAAACACTTTTGAAAACCCTGGTTTCAGGCATGCTGGGGGCGGGGGGGTGCAGTATGATAGGAAAGGAAGGGGGCAGTGACTAGGAAGGTGAGAGGCGCACGGAAGGAGGGCCAAAAATAATACTGCATTTCTTTCATCGTGTAATACATTTTTGGCATGTAAAGACAGACGAGAGTAAACCTAATTAATACCTGCATGCAATAAGGCTGTCATCTATGATACAACAGACACTTAACACATTAATGTGTGATTCAGTGACCCCAGGCAGCTGTAATGAATTTGATCCCCTAGAGTCAATTCCAGTGTTGTTCTGATATGTTCTTTCTTAATATTTTTACATCATGAGGTTTTGGCTGCTTAAATTTTGCTTGAATCCAAGCTATGTGAAGCTGAACTTCTCCACCTCCCAGTGGTGGCCTGGTATGCTTGGCCCTTCACAACAAGCGCTTGGATTCTCCCAGTATAATACCTAGTTTTCTAGCACTTATCAATACACAATGTTATGAACAATTGTTCTAACAATGAAATCTAACCTCGTAAATTTTTAAATGTTTTCTCTGCAAATATTACAGTGATTAAAAGAACACAGCAAGCAACCTCATGACACTAAATATTTAGTTAAAATACACCATAATATATCCAAATACTAATACTCAAATGCTGACATACAAAGGGCAAGACCAAACTGGATACAACCATGCAGCCTGTCTCCTTTGAATGTGCCTGAGCACTGATTTAGAAAGACTTCACATTGCTTTTGTGTTTCACTGCTGCCATGATCACCAGTTTTGAATTTAGCTTTTCTGCTGGCACTACTAGTAGGCTGCTAAACAGCTCAGGCAGATCCTCACTACCCAAATGCAGTTCAATTCTATGACCTTGAGGTAGAAAGATCTATAAACCATTATCTCATTATTATCAGCTGGTAACACACTATTCAACTGCTTGATTCTTATTTAGGTATAATTGTAAAAGCTGAGTTATCTTTTTTCCATACATTTGCAAAGTTCTTTGGGGTCATGAAGAGCATTTGCAGGTGACAAATTAATTTGTAGTGCTAGTAACACCCCTGACTCAGAATCATCCTTAAAATTTTAAATACTAAACAGGTGTTCAGATACTACTGCTGATGCCTATTGATCATTCCCAGAAATCTTTCTGTTCTTGGAGGATGTTTCTGGAAATGATGAATTGCCTGGTGTTTATAAATTCAGATTTATCACTAGGTTAAAAGGCAGAATATTTACTCCCCAGCTTGAAGTTTTAGTATGAGTTCCTTCAGTCTTTGCTACAGTCTGGACACGTTTGACATTTTGCAGGCATAGCTCCTTTAAAATGTTGCATTTTGAAATGAAATAAACACCACAAAAGAAAACAATAAACTAGGAATCTGAATGGCTTAAACAACAAACACCAGGTAGTGAAAATCTTTGTGATACCTCAGGTACCTACAGCTTTAGTCCTGAACATAACACTGAACACATGAAATTTCCCCCCAGCTTAAACATAATTTTAATGTATTATGGAAACATACAGTTTTCAATAGTCCTAAAACATCCATCCTTTATCAGTAGAGGTTCAGCATAGGATGCTTAATATGACCACTGACTTTAAGAAATCTCTAAATATCATTAACAGAATACTGAAATTTTGTTTTTAAGCAGCATTTCTCATGGCTCAGATTTCACTGGTCACACTGGTATAACCAGGTGCTCAAGTTCAGCTCCACCAGCTTACAGTGTCAGGAAAATTGATAGGATTTGTGCTTATCTTAACAAGCTCCTTTGGTGGCTCCTTGAACCAGACTGTCATCTGATATGGGGTTTGAGAGAGAAGACTTCATCAACACAATAGCAACTTCTTTCCAACTGCTAAAGAGCTAAATCCCTTGAATTCTTATATTTTTAATGTTTTAAACTTATACATTGCACCACAATTGCAGAAAACAAAACAGGTATAGATTTTTTCAATCACAGCTGCTCCAACTCTAAGATAAATGGAAAGTTAGCAAATAAAACATGATCTCCCTTGCCTCTCCCCCCAAAAGTCCAACTTGCCTTTTTTACTGTCTCTAAACAAATAGGATGCTGCTAATAGCTAGTAAAATAATTTTCAAAAAAAAAGCAAATGTAGGATACTTGTCACATTTATTTTGGAAATTCTTGACCACTTCTTCCTGCAGGTATGGTGACAACTTCTCCCATCCTGAGTGGCCAAAGAGCAATCATCTTAATGGGCATGGGCTGAAGCAACCATCCAACAGGCCTGAAGGAGAGCACCTCCATGCCCTGCACAGCAGGGACACAGTTGCCAGGCAAACTTCCATTGCAGCCTTCAGCTTGCAATCTTGCAGATTTCAGACTCTGCAGACCTTGTAACTTTGCATTAATGGAGATTTGTCGTTCACTTGCCCTCATACAAATTTTGACCAGTCCTACTCTTGGCTCTGCCTCAGGAATACTGTGCAAATGTTTAAGAGCACTGGTGAAGAACAGCCCAGTAAGTTTTTGGCTCAAGTGCCACAAACTGCCTACCCTTAGTGATCATCAGGCACTGGGAGATTCTGTTCATCTTCAGCACATGAAGGGATTCATCTGTAAGTCCTTCTCTGGTGATCCTCTGCAGGACAGTTCCCTTTCTGAATGGACCTATAATGAAGTCCAGCTGAAGAAAAGGGAACTGTGTAGTTCTTTTTGTCACTATCCTGTTTCAGCATTTGTGCTGCAAACATTATAGTTCTGTACAATCTAGAGAAACCTTTAAAATTAACCTTAGAAGCTTAGCTGTTCAGCCATGGCAGTAAACCATGCAAGCAACAATGCAGAAGAGTGTGCTCTACACACACAATGAATAGAGTCTTGACAGCAATATATATATATATTAATGACAGTGTCTGAGCTGCATTTTATTCATCAAAACATTAAGAAATCTCCCTTGATTCTTTACAGTATCTCTTCCTAGTGTTCTAGGAATGAATTCTGTGAATTGCAGTGGGTGTGGAAAACAGGTAGTGGAGTAATTCATCTAATATATAAGGAATGAGCCATCCAAGATCCTCCATGGACAAGCAGGTGAATGTGATAATCCGGGGGCTTTTTCTCTTTCTAAACTTGTGAACCAATTGTACTGTAGTCACAGAAGTGCTATACAAGCAGTTAAGGATGGAAGAACACCATCATGGAGAACCAGGACCTGGAAAAATGACATGGACTGTAGCAACACAGAAGAGAAGATTGCATCCAACCAGTTTCAATGAAAATTGAGGAAAACCTCTGAATAAAAAGAATAATAACTTTTTTGCACAAGGAACCGAGCACATCTGTCAGCTTCTAAACAGGTACCTTCAGAACAGATATAGCCCATTTCTACAGGAATTGGGTTTTGTCACACTTGGAATGTTTTTGTGTACTAGATGCAAATAAAAGTTGGCAGTTCTGGACAGTGAAAGATCTGCATTTGTGAGCCCAAACCTACCTGGAAAGCTTGTGAACTGTATTATTACAGTCTTACATTTAGATATTACATGAGATAAACTAAACCATAGATGTTTGTAGTCTTTCAATTTAGCACTAGCTTAGCATATGATTGTCATCACAATATATATCTCAACTACTCAATTAAAATGGGCGGATAAAACCTGAGATATAAATATCTTCATAGAAACTAATAGTCTAACATATACTTCTATACTTTGCTTACGTTATGGATTACAGAAACTGGTTTCACCATTGTTTATGCTAAGTACATTATTCTAAAATAATTTAATTCACACACTTTCATATTGTTTCCATGCTCCTCAGTTTTAGTGACATTTCCATGGTGATGAATAGAGCACAGAAACTCCTTTGCAGGACAGAAAACTCTAGTACTGTGAGGAAAAGTGAAAAGTTTGTCAGAAACTCAAGCTGCATATTGTGATGTGAGGGAATATACAGAATATTGAAAGCAAGCTACTGATTTAGCTCAGTTGGTTAGAGCATGGTGCTAATAACGCCAAGTTCACAGGTTCAATCCCTGCTTACTGCAGGGGGGTTGGGCTCAATGATCTCTCAAGGTCCCTTCCAACCTAAAGCATTCTATGATTCTATGATTTAACCATGAATTGGACAAGTCCAGTAAACCACAGGAAAATACCAGCAGGAGGCACTGACACTAATGGTCCATATCCTGCATTGTAGTGGGTTCAAAACATATCTTACAGCTCAAATTCAATTTCTCAGACACAAAGTGATATACCAGAATATAGGATATATAAATACACATAGGAAACACCATTTTCGAACACTTTTGTATCCTAGTGAAGCATCTGCAACTTGCTATGCTGAGAAGTACTGTGTGCCCTGCTATGAACCATGATGAAAAAAAAAACCCCAAACCCCAACACCTCCAGAAAACAACCATACATTTAAAGACAATAAGTCTTTTTTTTTCCTTCTAATTGAATAGATAAGTTATTAATACTCCCTAAGCCTGTCAGAAAATACCTCAAGCACCCACACTTGAAATGGGATGGAACACAGCATACTCATATATAATAGCATAACTATTTTAGAACACTTCAGGCAGCAAGAAACAAAGAATCTGAAGTACATCTTTACAATAATGCATGGTACCTAGCAGTTTTGTTCTAAGTTCCTATACTATGCTATCATTTTAAGAGTTTGCTTGCAAGACATACTTCTCTATTTTGAAGTATAAAATGGTATCTGTTAAATATTATACAGTGTAATATACTGCATTGCAACAGAGGTGTTTTCAAGATACCAAAAAATGAGTTATGTTCTCTTGAACCTAACTTCTTTCACAATGTAATTAATGAAGGCACTAGCCTGGTATTTCTACTAAATCACAACATAGCTCTACATGACTGTCATTTAAAAAAAAAAAAAAAGTAATTAGTAACTGGTAAGGTAAGGCCATGATGAAGAGACTGCTTGTCAGTTCTTCTCCAGAGAAAGAGAACTTTTAAAGGTCATAAGAAAATGATAAAACAATTCACTTCACTTACAAACAAGTGTTGAAATTTCTATCAGTTATTTCTAGAACAGTGTGAACCACCACTAGTTTCTACCTGTGAGGGGGGGAGAGGGAAACACATTTAAAGGACTTGCACAGTTCCTATCAAAATTAGTTTTAATTGGATATTAATACATAATCTTATATTAATATTCAATCTTATTTTGATTTAAGAAAGGGATGTTGGTGTTTATTCTTAGAGTGAGCAGTTACCTATTAGACATGAAAATGTTGTAAATGTCATACTATCAATAGACAATAAGTTTGCTTTTTTAATTTTCTGTTTTGACATTCATTAACATAATTCAATACAAACATCACTATTTTTAAGTCAATATATTAAATGAAATCTTGGTAGTAAGCTGTTAAATATAACTCGTTGATAAAATGCTGGCCAAAGTTTCTCTCAGGTATTTTTACTATCAATTCCCCTATATTTTGAAATTCATTATTGTATCCTAAATTTGTACTAATTAATTTTTACAAATTGCTAACTCCCATGAAGTAGACTCTACAATACCATGAAAGAAAAAAAGTTGCTGTCCAAGGTACTGCACATAAACATGAGTTTTCTAATTACTCTCTCAAATGCATTAAAAATAATTTCAAATTTATTACATAGTAGTTGTTCCTAGCCAGCAAGCTGGCCTTGTTGAAATTCCCTACATGATACTGCAGTACCAGTGTCAATGCTGTTACTTTCCAGGGCCTCTTCTGCTGCATTCCAGTATAATCAGATGTTCCAGCACCTGACAATACTCAGTGTGTATAATTCATTTAAGGAAAAACCTGTTCTATGTTTTGTTACAGACTGATTTTCAGCAGGGTGTAAATAATAAAAAAAAAAAATCTTTGAATTCTACATGAAAACAAGCTACCTTCTAATATAAACCTAGCTAACATGTACTGTTCTGGCATTCTGCAGAGCACTCACGAAATGTAATTTTATCTGCAGTATTCACCTTACATATTTTCAGAAGCATATAGATACACATTCATGCAGTAAATAGCAAATAGCCTCCTGGATTTAATTGCCACTTCAAAAAATAACCAAAGAGTGCAGGAAAATTAAATACAATTTTTGTTTTGTTTTGTTTAATAAAAGAGCACACTTGTAATTTGCAAGCCTAAAACAATGCAACAGCCAGGAACTGCAGTAAACCTCTCAGAGCTAATAGCTGTATCCAATAATGCTCTCCCACACCACCTTCAAGCAAATGGATTTCATTCACTGCTTAATCAGTCAAATTAACAATAATCCCCATATGGTTAGAAAAGATGTTTGTTAAACAAACCCAATTTATGATTTATTTATTTCTAAAGTGTCTTAAAGCTGAGATGCCTAGAAGAACTACTACTCTGTTAATTCAATCATGCTGACAGAGCTGGTTTCACCTCGCAAATTCTCTCTGCAATTCACAGCATGGCTGACAGCTATCTGCATAGAAAAATAGCACAGTAACCATTTACATCATGCAAAAAGCTCTACCTGAGAAGCCGTAGCGAAGATCAGGATCCAGCTTCCAAACCCCATGAAGCATGAAGCTGAGGGAGCAATCCAGTAGCTTGCTCAGGCCAGCAGTTTCTCTCCTACACTTGACCTAGACTGCCTTACATAATGAGGAATCGGTGCTGTACCCTGTGTGGAGGAGCAAGCTGAATGTCATCACTGGCAGAAGTAGGGAGAACTGGCAGCAGGCAGGCTGGTACTTAGCATGGAGATCACGAAGTCCGCTTTCCCTGAGCGTTCTGGGAGGAAACACAGGAACAGCTCAGAAATGCTGGTGTCATCCCTCCCCTGGAACAAATGACCGGAAGGAGTGAGGGTGTTACAAACGTGAGGCAGGCAGCAAGTGCTAAAGCTGCATCTGTACTTACTATCAAGGTAACTGCTCCTGTCATACTGTGTGTAGAGGACTGCGTAACTACAGCTAATAGGAGAGCAACAGCAAGGCAAAGTAAGGAGAGACACAGACTGCTGCTGCATACATTTGTCTATATATTACTCATTGCGGTGAGTAGAAGAAAAGCAATGGCATAAGATAAAATACTGGGATTAATTCCTGAAGGGAAGTGCATTTCCCTTAACTAAATCTTACTGCATGCAAGTTAGTTTCTGGAAAAATAGCCATTTGTTACCTGTTTTACCTGGTGTTACAGAGGTTAAAGTGATTGTATTACAGAGATATTGATATTTTCAAGAAAATGATGGGTAAGATACATTCCTGGTTGTGAAGATGTTTACAGTCATTTCTGGTATTTCTTTGCTGGTTTTAGGAGAGAAGCTCTGGGATATTTCTCAGTTTATTATTGTTTGGGTCGTATCAGCACTTCCTCTGTGGAAGACACAAGAGGAGAAACAAGTATCCAGGTTTAGCCAGCAGTTAGAAACTTACACAACCCTGTTGTTTACAAAAAGCAGCTTTATATTAATTAAAATCATTGCATATAACTTGTATTCCATATTTTATTTCATTTGAATACTTGAATAGTAAGTAAAGAGCCTTAAATACTGATAATGTATATTCAAATTATTTTTGAATTAATATTTTGAGTGATATAGTTTCTCCTCACAAAAGAAGGCAAAGGTTTCACTAAGATCGGGCATCTTAAGTTTTCTTTTTATATTTGAGACAGCTTGCTTAGGCACGATCAAGAGTAATTGCAACTGGACACAAATTCCTAATGTCACAGATCAATATCACTTGATAATGAATATAGTAACCAAGAGATAAAGAAAGTATCACTTACTAATATTTAATGCTTCATCTTCTAAAAGTACTTCTATATTTGATGGTCCTTGTTTAAATTAAATGGGTTTGAGTGAGTGAGTGAAATAATGGACATAATTTTCAATATGGCTCTGAAACTTGCCAAATTAAAATCCTGGGCTGCATTAAACACAAGAGGAAAGAGGAACTCAACAAAAACACTGCAGCAACATCAAAAGACAGATCACTAAACTCACTAAAAGTTTTAGTATCAATGTGGAACATTGTCTGGGTTTTACAGAAGTCGGCCTAGGTATAGGTACTGTTATACTTAGTTATGGCCTTCGCAGAGTAAACATGATTTGAGCTCTAATCTCAGATGGGAAAATCAAGGGTAAGGTGAAAGGGACAAAAATAATCCCATCTTTATTTACAAAATCTACTTAAATTATTATTTCTCTTTTATAAATAAGCATACAATGACTTTTCTAACAAATTTGATCAGGATAAAAAAAAATATGCTTGAGTATCACAGGTCTTTGAAATATATGTCCCTTGTTGAATGATTGTCTTTTGGCTTTCTTGAGAATGAAAAAAAGAAAAAAAATCAGAAGCATTTAGTAGAAAATATAGATCACTAATAACTCCGGATATACTAGCTGTAGGTCTAAACTATAATGTGGAAACCAAAAAAAAAAAAAAAAAAAAAGAAAAAAAAAGAAAAAATGATTTTTTTTTAAAAAAAACCCAATTATTGCTGTATTTTAAATCAGTAACTTTTTATCCAATCACTGCAATTTATTTATACCACATCAGTAAACAATATTAAAAATATCTTCGTGCATTTATTCTTTCACATATTGGTGTTGACTGCCAATGAGGAGTCCCTATTAAAACTTTATACAATTTGTATGTACCAAACTCTACTTTTGGTGTTTCAAGTGTTAAATAAGAATACTGGACCCTGGTTAATCAAGAGTTGAAAATATCATGACCTGTATTAGGCTATGGAGAACATAGAACAACAGTTTAATTAGGTGCAAAAGATTGACAATTCTGTTGATCACTGCAGTCAAAACAGCAAAACAGCCACACTACCCATCTAAAGACAGCTCAGATGCCTCCACAGCCATGGGGCAGTTAATACACCACCAGGATAATCTGCCTACAGATAACCAAAAGTTGACTGCAAATAAAGTTTATAGGTAAACCAACCCAAACACAGAAATTGAGTAGAAATTGCTACCTGAATGAAAAGAACAGCTAACTTGACTGTCAGCATTGCAAAGGCAATATGCAGTTTGCTTGATGTTACAGTTCAGGCAAAATTGTCTTAAGTTTGATACAGCTGATTCCATCTTTGGGCAAAATTATGAACTAGATATTCCTTCAAACCTTTTCCAGCCTTCTTTTCTACGATATTGCCTATAAACTGTATGACCAATTGCAGAACAATGACTGTGTCATTATACTCTTTTGTCATGAGGATAAGTAAATACAAAGTAATCATTTGTAGACATTAAGTTATTGTCATTCAGAATATGCTTGCAAGCCATAGGTTTTGTCTGAGTGTAAAAACTGTTTACTTCTCTCAGGAATTAGCCAACTTGTTCTTCCACTGAGCCACAAAACTTTTTGGTTTACAACAGTTTTTATAAGCATTTTTGCTCTAGATGAATTTGGTCTGATCTGCTGGCAAGTCAACACTATCTTAACACAAATTGATACAGAAACTGCTGACGTGACTTAGTGAAAGACTGTTTTGAGCCAGCTACACTGATAATGTCAGTGGTAGAGTCTAATGCTTGACAGTGGTAAGAAAATCAGTCAAGTTTATATCACTCTCAACCACTAGATTAATTATTCTGATGCCCCAGCAGTTAGAAATATTTCTGTCAATGTAAGTAAAGTAAATACAGCTTTTTAAAAAATTCTTTTACAAATTGCATTCTTTTGCAAATTACTGTAGAACAAAGCTGCTGATTGGAAAAGAAGAATGGGCTAGACTACCCCTCACATAAGGACAGAGATGAAAAGACGAATGTTTGAGAGTTTAATGTGAGGAGTACAAAACAATCTAGACTCTCTTGCTATACCTGTCTTATGAAGATAATGCTAGTGATGTTTTACAGAAGACTGTAAGCCTGTGAAACAAGTTCTGGAATTTTTCTTTTGTGGAGAATTTGGCAGTAGAAGTTAACAATGCTTATCACTAAATTTTCCTTACTGGCTGAGTTTATGTCCACAAGGTTCTTTCTATTCCATGCTGAAATGAAGGAAGCAGTATCTCATAGACATTACTCCTGCCAACAACCTTGAATAAACAGGATGATTTTTTTTTAGACACCTTGCTCTTAAGATGCCTTGCACATAAATAAATCATTACTTGTGGTTTGCTCATACTAAGATAGATTCCATTTGGGATCTGATGAAACATTAAAATGCTCCAGTATCACTGACTGGAGAGATGTCTACAGTTATCTTGAGGTGCAGGTTTTTGGTTTTTTCCATCCTTCTCTGACCTTGCTTTCTTTTCTCAAAATAATTTCTCCCTTGTGCTCCTGAACAACTTTCACAAGTGATTCATGCTGAAATGTGTAAACAGTGGCTCAAAGTCTTCAAAAAATAAAACCCAATAGCAAATGGAACCCTGTATTTAGACCTGATATCACATACCTTTACAAATGTGGGGTTTTTTTTCCACATACAAGTCTTTTACCCAAGTTTCTCTGAAGACTTTTGGCCATTTCTATGTATGTGCTACTTTTGTTAGCAAAAACAATAAAGGCATACCTCATATCTCCTTTTTGAAGAAGGTAGCAAAAGCTTTTCATTTGGTTCTTTGAGTATTATCTAAAAGCTCAAGACCTAAATTTACTCTACATGTATATTTTATTATTTGACCCAGTCATATCACAATGAAGATCATTGGAGGACTAGTCAAAGAGAAAGGTTTTTCTCTTTTAGTTGACTGGACTTCCTGGAGCGTCTGACTGATGCCAATATTCAAATAGGCAGAAGTACAACTCTAAATATGCTTTTATTCTTAGATGATACCTTACCAATCTTGCAACTGCATTGAAGAGCATTTTAAAAAGTAATAATAGTTCCAAACATCTTAAATAGTATGTTTTAGATGTAAGATGTGTCAATGTTTTCAAGTGTCCTTTCCTTAGTATTCTACAATATTTAGTATTCTACATATTTACAAGAAGGTCCCTGATTTTCCTCCAAATTACCAAGTATTCCACCAATGATAGATGAACACTGAATTCTCAAATTCAGTGCAAACTCCTCAGGCAGGTATCACTAATTTTGTACACACATGCAGTTCCTGATATTGAACATTATACATTATCCTAGAAAATAACTGAAAAATTATAACCCAAATAAGTGCAAAAACTTTCTACAATTAAACTATGAACATCGAGTAGGTCAAGGTCACATTCATGGGCTGTTCTTTGACTTCTCTTTGGCATCTTTTCCTCTTCAATAGAACTAGCTATGATAACCTTTTTAATTCCTTTCCCAGATTTTTGTTAAGATTTATAGGGCTGCTTATTATACCTCTGAGAGTGCTTATAAACTGATTTCCCAAGCCACTATTTTTGTTCTTATCTCATAAAAAAAGCCATCTGCTGTTTTGCATATTAATGCTAAAAAAGAATGGCAAAAATAGGAGGAAAGAAAGAAGTTAAAATTAAAAAGCAGTCAATTAAGCATTCGATAAATATGCCTATTTATTTTGGGTAAATGAATGATCTTTATCATCTGAAAATAATCAGTACTGGCAGGCTTTTTTATTGAATTTTCTTCTGTCAATTACTCCAGGATGTTGAATTTAGATTTTAAACTTTTTTAGCATTTCCCTAAACTAGTTCTTATGAGCTGAAGAGCAAGAAACTATACACACTTAGTTTTGGAGACGAAGTTGTTTAAGTTGTAAGTCATCCATGAAAACATTTCTAAAAATTGCAGTAGTAGTACCTTGAACTCCAAGCAATGAGTTATTGATGCTCAAGAGCAATGTCAGGCAAAACAGATTTATGATCCAGCATAATAAATGTACCATCAGCACTAAAAGCAATAAGGCACATTTTTAAATTTTTTTTCTTTTTTCCCCAAAACTCTTCTAAATAACCCACAGCATGCATTATTTGTGATATTGATTCAACACAGACACAAAACTGCCTAACACAAAATCTTGAAAGACCTACTGCAATGAACAAGCTCACAAGACTGGTCACACCCTCTAGCAACACATGAAGATACAATCAGTACTGATTTTTAGCTAAGAGGCATAAATTCAATCACTTCAATTTCATTCTGAATCCAAGTAGCTTATTTTTGTCTTTCTTCAGTTGACATGGGACCTAGACCTGTCAAACAAACTATATTTAGACTTCATTAGGTTTTAATCTCTTTTCAATTCTTTGAAATGTCTATACTTACAGAAAAAAAAAAAAAATCAGATTTGGTTCTTTATAGAAAAGTGATACTTCTTGTATTTTGTTTTGCCAGAAATTTTAGAAATATGCTTAATAACTGCAGGGGACCAAAGGTGTGGGTGACCTGGTAAATGCTTTCAGAAGATCTATTTGGTTCCCACCATAGAAAATGTTCCAGCTCCTAGATTCCTCTTATTTACATCGTTTGGATGCTTCCAGGAAATAACACAGATTCTCTCTGGTCTCTTGCTTTTCTTCCTAAGATGTTCCTAGACACTTGGGCACAGTTTACAATATAAGAGCTCACAATTGCCTAAAAAAGAAGCCTGTGTCTCCGGCAACTTTTCAGGTCTCTAGCACCTGTAGCTGTTTTCCAGAGAGGACTTTACTGAACAGTAATCAAAGCTTTTCAGGCTATGTATTCCACATGCAAACTTTGGACATGCACACTACAAGCACTCAAAGGCAAAAGACTATCCATCCTTCACGCTACCCAGAGAGTTAAATGCAGATGATGCATAGGTGTCTAAGTCAGAGCATGCTTCTGTCTTCAGTTCTCCTCCACCAATCCAAAGATAAAGACTCATAAGAATGAGACAAGTCTTTCAGGTCAATACCTTTGACCTAAACATGGAACCTGCATTCAGTGCTGGGAGAGACAGCGGTCCAACATGCCAGATCTTCCAAATCTTCTTTGTAAATTGAGAGTAGTCCCTTGCAGAGCAGGAGGATTCAGGGTGCTGTTGGTTATATTGTGCAGCTCCCAGGTTCTGAGGTTCTTCATTTCAGTCCTTGGATGACTGATATGCAGTGTATTATTTATTTATATAGCACGATATATCCTTGCCAAGACTCTTTATATACTTAGGTTTGCATACACATTTCACTTACAGTTTAGGTGCTCCCATGTCTAATGTTGAGTGTAGAAGCATTACATATAAGCCTTAAAAAAGATTTGAACACTGTGTCATCTAAAGAAAATTCAGTAACGCCTAGAATGCCTTTTTTAAAACGTTTGTTTTACCTGTCAGAATAAGTATTTATTTAGCCACTATGAATTGATCTTTCATTTAAGTAAACTCTCAACTAAAACCAATTAACACCATAAGTGTATGATCAGCAACAGTATTTTGAAGCTTACAGGACAGACAGACATAAAACTCTGTGCTATTTTTTGAAAGATACATTTTTTTTCTTCTCTTGCTCATCTTTTTGACACAGCTGTCTCTTTTTCATTCCCTTATGTGAGAAAGTAAACTGAATCTCCTTGTAAGCCACTGTGGCTTGCTGTCATGCAAGGTAAAAAAAAAAAATTAAGCATAAACTGACCAAAGCAGTGCACAAAATGCCTTGTCTTTTAAAGATATTAGCTCTTTATGTTAATCTCTTCTGGACTGATTCCATAGTGTAAAACAATGTTATGTCACAAAAATCTATTGCAGAAGTTCCCCTTTCCTCAATCACTGCTAGTGAATCATTCTTCAAGATTAAGCTATAGCTATGCTCAAATCAGTGTTTTTAGAGGTCAATGAAGGAAAATAATTCTCTCTTCCTATTTTTTCCAGGTCATCTTGGATGAATTCAGCAAATTCTATTCTTTATGGCACTTTAATGAAGCAAAATTCTTTACTTCAGCATATTTACATCTTCAACATTTTTTAATTTTTATTGGAAGCTGTGGCAATGTGACCTTGAGAAAGACATGACTCTACCCTTCATTCTTCAATCACTTACAGTGCAGTATTGGGATGCCTATCACAGTCCTGTCAGAGACCATGTTCCTCCCAGAACCAGTACCTCAATTTACATCAGCTTTGAATCATTGCCTTGCAAAATGCATATTTTGGTCTCCTTGTGTCTAAAGGTGGACTTACAAAGAAAATCAAGCAATACAAATCTATCCTTTCTCTTGCCTGAAAACAACTGGCTGAAGCCACCAGGTCTAGAGTCATTTGGGAAGGAGACTGAGCTCTCTCTCACAAGACATGTGAGGATTGCTGTGGTACTCAAATAGAAACAACATAGGACTTTCTGCCTATAACCACAGCTCTGCGGTCTTGAACCTTCCTTCAGGATTTTTATTTTGATTCACTGGCTTCCTGGAAACAGTGTGTTTTCCACTGAACTTTCCATACCCCCTCCTTCAAGACTAAGAGAGCAGAATCAAGTAATCTTCTATTTCTCCCTTTTTAACATAGGACTTTTGTGAGGACACTAATTATAGAATTGCTGCTCCCCTAACTTTAAGCCTGGGCAGGGTTACTCTGATATTGGTTGTAGGACTATACTGATATTTTCCTTCTACACCCTCTGCCCCACTTTTTGTTACTCTAAGTTGCTAAAGTAGTCATGTCAGTCTAGAACTGGAACAGTATGTTACAATCTGCCATTGCTGAGAGCTAATCTTAAGCATTTTCAACAGCAACATAGAAATGAATGCTAATCTCTGATGACTTTACTCAGTTGCAGCCACTTTCAGACAGGGACATGATTTTAAGCAAAAAAAAAAAAGTTGGAAAATACAAGTAACGTTGTTTCCTAGAACTTCGGGCCTCATGGGCTAGAATACTTACTTAGTCTGAGCTTCACTCCACTAGATTTAGCTCAGTTACTCCTCTAAGGAAACCACAATTTATTTATTCTGACTGAAATCAGGAGGAGAAGAAATAATTGGGTGACAAAGGGCACAGTATGAAGAGAAAGAAATGCTGCAAATGCCTCTATGGGCAAGCGATTGCTAGGTGAAATGTATCAAGAAGTCCTGTGCTGTGGAAGAGAGGAAGGGAAAAGCCCTTGAAAACCTTTCTCTGCTGATCTGAACGGTAGCCCCAAGCTTGACAACCACTTTAAAGCTGAGTTCATGAGGAAGATACAGCTGGCGCATTCCCACTAGCCCTTCAGACTACAGGTATATTCCAAAAACTGTCTAATCCCCAGTGGCTAATTTACACTGCCTCAAAGCAATTCAGAGAAAAAAAATAAACACAATACAGCTGACTAATTAACACATCAGGGAGAAGTTGTTTCATGACCTCTAAAGGACATAATTTGATTATAATAATCTTAAAGCAGAACTGTTCCTATTAGTGATAGGAAAATACTCTTTTAAGATGAAGGGAAAGGAGGAACTGCTAAGTTAACAAATTCCAAGATGGAAGTGAACAGTTTAAATTTGATTTGCTCTGAGTCTGACTAAAAGGCTCAGACCAGTTCTATGCCCACCAATACAAAAGTATTAGCTGTTCCAACACTTACTTACAATAAACTGTATTTTACAAGGTGAACTTATCTACCATCAACGGCCGGTTGTTAGGTAATATTATTCCATTGTCAGACATGCTGGGAAGTCCCAGTGTAGTGTCTTCTCCAGCAGTCATATGTGCTTCTGAATTTTCTCTTCAGCAAGTTCATAAGCTGAGTTCTTTAAGCCTGGTTTAAATCTCATTGCCAGTCCCTCAAAACACTTTTGTCACTCTCCCACAACCTGTTAGTAAAATTTCAGAATCTTTCTCGAACAAAAGACAGAAAATCCTAAAAGAAACCTCATCAGTGCAACATGTCCCAGCTCATACCACGCTCACGTCCCTGTTTCTACTCACTGCTCCCCATTCCAGGCATCGGCCTTCTTTCCCAGACCACTCACTTTGAGGTGGTTTTAGCTTTTAAATCTTTCATTTTTGTTTCATTTGAGAATGAACTTTCTTATCCTATATTCTGAAGTCCCAGTTGTTGTACCTTGCATTTGACTATATTCAAATAGAGTGTTTTCAACTCGAATTCTTAAACCAGACTACCCAGCTTGCCCTGAAATAGCAGCCTTGTTAACCTTGTTCTTTTTTCATGTCATCTGCAAGCTTTACTACCAAAACCCTGACAGTTTTGTTTGCATAACTGACAAAAATACTGATTACACCAAATAAAGAACTTATTCACAGAGGGTCCTTCCTAGAAACAATATCACTCAGTTACATCTCCCCATTAGTAATATTTTAAAATCTATCTGCCCAGGTTGTAGCCTACCTCATATAGTCTCTATTACTTCCAAATAAAGTAAGTGTTTCATGAATGCATGATATTTATTGCCTTAAAAAAACCAACCAACTATGCTGGTACATTTGCCTTTTTAAATAGATCTATGATCTTGTAAAAAAAAGGAATAATTTGACAAGATTTATCTTTGTGCTGATTACCATAATTACCACTTTAGCTTGTAATTTTTTTTGTTGCTCAAGTCCAAAAATCTTCCCTATTTTACTTGGAATTGCCATCCATGTAACTAATCAATAGTTCTTAAAAATATCATTTCTAGTGTTTATAAATTTGGAGTAAGAATGGCAGTCTTCCAGTGTTCTGAATATCACATTTTCTGAGGATTGCTGTTAGTTGTCCTAACAATAAGGAATATTACTATTGTTCATCAAGCTTTCACTGATTAATCTCATTTATTTCAACTTTTGACATACAGTAATAAAATGGATTCCACACCTGATATGTCAACAGACAGCATTCAGAATACCAAAGATAAAATTATGTATAATTTCTCTCCTCTTCTTCTCATTCGTGCTAATGATGTGTTGCTTATCTTTCCTTCTTCTGCTATTCCAGTAAAATGGAATCTACCCTTAACAGTCACAAGGACTACTGTTAGCGCTGTGAATACTGAGTGTGTATTCACGTTTACTCTGGGACCATACTGAAAATTCTTACAAAATACTCAGGCTCTCAAACCTTCTTTTAATATAATTTGAGCGCATATCTTTATAGAGACAGAGTCTTGGGGATCACATCACTGCCTGTGCTCACTGCATGCCACCCCATTAAGAATGGTATAATTGTCTTAAGAGAAATGTGGCAGTTTCTTAAGATGACGATAGTAGGAAAGTATTTTCTGTACTTTTAGCAATCTTTTAACTGAGATTTGAAATGGGAACTAAGGAGCAGCAACAGGCCTGTGCAAGTCATAACATCGCTAAGACATGACTCGATAATTTGGAGTTAAATGGTTCTCTACGCTCCCAGTTATATTTGTGTTGCTATTTTGTTAATGTTTCAAATTTTTAAAATTTTCATTACATATAATTTTTGAACAGAAGAGTTCTTTTCTGATCTAACTGTAGGAAAAAAAATATGCAAACGTATTTTTCTGGATGTATTACAAATGCTTGAAAACTAAATGTTTTGGACATTGTCACTGTAAGCAGTAGATTGTGAAGTTTGTCAATGCAATTGAATTATAATTGAAGCATTTTTTGGTGCACCCCAGGAGTTGCAGAAAAGCAGCAAGTTTTTCTTTTAATTTCCTCAAGTCCAACACACAAATAGGGGGTGCCACAAAAATGTCCCAAAACACATTGTAAAACTACTCAGAGCAGTATAAAAGGTGGTCTTCTTTCCTAGATGGCATCACACTACAAAGCACAGTTCCTCTAATGATTTAGAATGCATCAGTAATGTTTACCTTGATCCAGATGCCTATCTGCCTTGCTTTGCATACTTTATATTCAACAGGAGCCTGAAGTCTTAGAATCACCAGTTTCTTTGGCTAGGAATAGTCACTAGAATACATTAAGCTTATGGAACATTTCCAAGATTCCCTCAGCATGCTCCCAGGAATAGCTTCCTCCTATTCCCAAATATCTTTGCAGTCTATCTGCTATAAATATGTAACTATTAGAGAAAGAGGATTCACACCACCTCTGGATGAGTGGTGAATAGAATCATAGACAACTTAATGCAGGTTTTTGTGGCACTCAGAATTCATTGTTTATATAGGTTGGGATTTCTTGCCTGCAGAGACAAGGAGCTCTGCATAGCTATTGTGTGCCAAGAGCTATTGATCTTAATTTTTTATTGAGCAGAAACAGGAGGGAGTTGAAATAGTTACAGACATCTAATGTGACAATCTCCCAAAGGATCCTCAGCTTGTAATAATAACTAGAAAAATAATTACCAAAGATAGTTTAGATTATTTTCAACCAAAATCCTGCAAGAAAAGTGCAGAACAGACGATTAAATTTGTGAAAGAAAACAAAATAATGCTCTTTAGAAAGATACTAAAGCCTTTAGTCTAAAACATTATCAGGCCTATTGAAACACCAGTAGGGAAAAATTATATTCCCCAAATAAATCAGGTATTTTTGAAAAACAGAATAAATAGCTGAACAAAATGCAATATATAATACAGTAGAAAATGTTAACATTTAAACCTTAGACTTGTACTGTTTTTGTTAAATTAAAATTCCTGAGTTTATTATTAAAAAATATCATTGCATAAAACTATGTATGACTTTTTCTGTATAGGTGAGGCTCAGTTTTCACCTGTGTTTTGAAGGTTTTGCTATTGAAGTGTTAACCACTTCTTGAGGTGTTCTTAGTGTACACCTGCGTGAAGCTGCGTACTGTTACTGCTGCATTGAGATTTCTGGATTGCATTTGCAGGCTGAAGTCTGCAGCCATTACAAGCATGATTTTTATATTTTTTTTCCTACAATTTGGCAGAAAAGAGCACAATGATTTTCGGTAATGAAAGTGAATGAAATATGCTTACTTGCTGACATTAACAATTCTTTTAACCAGTACAGCCGGGCACCTTCTGTGTTTGGGAGGAGACATTCCAAATTGAGCAAATTATTCCTTTTTCACAAGTCATTATCAAATAATAAGCTTTTGCAAGATATTTTTCGTTTTCCATGTGACAGGTACTCATATCTAGACATGTGTTTCTCTGTCGCTCTATGCTTACATGTTACAGTTCAGGGTTACAAAGCCTGATTTCCCTATATTTCCCTATATTTTTATATATTTCCCTATATATTTCCCTACTATAGCAGATGCTATAGTATAGGAACACAAGAACTGAGGAAGCATTTCTACAACCTTACCTCTTGGTGTTTCCTTGCCTGTACCTGAATGCTTTGGAGATAAAAACTGTCTAAGCCATATCCAGATAACACAGAATAGGACATATGCTGGGAATGGGAACTCTTTTGATCTTGAGAAATAAGAACTGATCAGAAACACAGAAATTTTGTGCAGCTGCAATAAAGGCTTATGTATGTGCTTTTGTATAGGGGAGTCTCCAGAGGAAAGCATATATGCATGCTGTGTTATTTACCATAATAACCTCTTCATCTTTCACATGTGCCTGGTATCTATATTTCTATTTTCAAGAAGATTGAAGCATTATATATTCCAGTAACTTGAAAATCAAAGTAAAGGAAGTTTCAGAAGATCTCAGCCTATTGTTATTCAAAATCCCAGTCAGCAAATAGAAAGTAATTGTGTTGACGGACCATCATGCCCAAGGTTGTTTTCTCTAACCATTTTGATGTATAAATATCAGTAGAATTTAAAAAAAACATATTTGTGTGTTGGAATGAAGCCTAGGCCTAATTTTACAAATTGCCACCTTTTAAAGAATTCAAAACTCCTTTTTTTCAGCACTCTGTAGATGTTGATTGCCTTTCAGTGCTCTGTCTAAATGGTTACAATTAAAGTAAGATTCATTCCCCTCACTTCCCATTTGTGGTGCTCAGACAGTATCCAGAATGCTTAATTTTAAAATTGACTACACAGTCAAGAGCTTCAAACACGGAGAATACTTTCAATTATCTGTGTTTCCGTCATTACATTGAAGTTGCCTTTAGTATTCAGTATCTAAGCTAGTTTTGCTTAAATTTGCTGATAAGTGTCTGAAATATTGATCCTAGACCTCTTATTTGCTTCTGTGGCCTATTCTAATGCACTTTCAGAGTTCAGTTGGCTTTTTTCTTCAGTTGATCACCTCCCATTAGCCACGTTTTGAAAGAAGCTATACTTGGATCAGCTTGGTATTCCTCCTGGCCTATTCCTTAAAACAAATATGAATTTGTCAAGATCCCTTTGGACCACGCTTATTGCAAAGTATATATTGGTATTTGTGATGCTTTTAGATTATTTAGAATATATTATTGATACATAGACTTGAACACCTCTCTGTAAAAGGGTCTGAATGTTACAGAAAGGGTTGTAATGTCAATGAGGAGTATCTGATATCCTGAACAGAAAAGTGAAATCATAGTGAGCTGAGTAGCTGTGTCTTAATTTTTCTGAATTGTGCTTACCCAGTTCCAGCTGAGACTGGCATCTGTAGGTCTTCCATTTGGGAATTTGATGAGTGGATGGCAGCTCTGATTTAACAGAAGGAATAAGGTACTAACAGGGAAAAGATTTAGAACAGTATACACAGAGTATCTGTTTGGCTAAAACTTATTATCTCAAGATGCTTTAAGTTCCTATACACTGAAAAGGAGGAAGCTGAGCAGTTCCAAACATCTACCACCTCTCTTAGAAGACAGTCCCCCTTTTTTGCTGCGAGCGGTCCCAAGTCCTGACAAGCTCCAGACACTGGCTCACCAGGTTAAATTCAGTGGGAGCTGTAGGCAGCCAAGCCAGGAGTCTTTAGACTCATTTTTTCTGACCTGGTACCTCAACTGCCCTCCAGTTAGGAGCCCCCAGATGGACCACTTCCAATCCCCCCCTTTTTTTTTTTTTCATTATAATCTGCTGTCCAATTAAAACAACTGACTCATTCACAGACCAGCCTAGTACAAGTGAAACATACAGTATTCAGAAACTATTGCAGAGATGCTTTGCGTTTGTCATGATTGGATCACATTTTTTCTACCTCTACTTTTTTCCAGAATATTTTCATTCCTCTCTTTCTCTGCATGCTTCATGTCACCCACTTCCTCTTGCCTGTTTTTTCCTTCCATTTCATCCTTTCTTTTTAGTTACAAAATTCCCCCTCATCTTAACATTTAGCACTTCGTTACTAGTTATGAAGCCTTCCAAAAATTGGTAACTATGCTTGGGGTTCTGTAATGAATGGGATGGAGCAAGTATAACTGTGGACATAAAACACCCAAATGTGTCATGTACTAATTCTTACCTGAGAGGAAAACACATATAAATAAAATCATACGCATTCTATTTATAATATGCAGGGTAACGTATATATTTTCTTTCTTCAAGAGAATGCCACCTATGCTTAACCTATTAATTCCCCTACACCCCCCCAGCAAAAATCATAAAACTTTCTGCCTTATGGTGAAGGGAACACAGACCAGTCAGAGGCCTTTCCAAGTAATATTATGCCTCTCCTGCTATTCAGGATGCATCAATTTTGGATTGTCTTCCCATCCAGAGAGTCATTCTTTCTCCTCCTGAGAAGATTAACATGAAATTTCATGGCTTTCAAAAATGGTTTGAAATGTCAAATAAGAAATAAGAGCAGTTGGGACCAATTGTTCAGAACAGTGAAATGTCACACTGCATATAGACAAGTATGCTGTGACAGTTCTTTTACTCTGAACTGAGTAATGTGAAAGTCAGTAATGTTACGTAACCAGCCTTGAAGCCCATCTGAGTTTTAGAGAATTCGAACAAAACACAAAGAAAACTGTATTTGTTGTATAGAAAAAGAATGAGTTGATTCTACTTATCTTCTAAGGTAAGCTCCTCCAGGCAAGGACTGTATCTTTGTACTTTTTACAGTATCAAGTGTGCTGTAAGCACTTAACAATTAATAATGAATAGTAAGTAAATGCAAAGCTTGTGAGAGGTGCCAGACTGACATCTCTGGAGAATTCTCCTGTCTATTTATATAGAGAACAGGCAGACCAGCAATGCAGGCTTGTTTACACTGCCCCACAAATCACTAATGCATTTCACCTAGGTCACTGAATAACCGTCAAATGGTAACTGCTCACGATCACTAAAATCCTAGAGAAATTTAGACTGCTGGCTTCATATTCTAAAGCTAGAAATGGGGGTTCTACCTCATTATCAATCACCAGAATGAAGTAGCATCCTTTCTTTTTAATTGGAGTAATTAGGGCCAGTCCTGTTCAATATCTTTATCAATGATCTGGATGAGGGGATCGAGTGCACCCTCAGTAAGTTTGCAGACGACACCAAATTGGGTGGGAGTGTCGATCTGCTCGAGGGTAGGATGGCCCTGCAGAGGGACCTGGACAGACTGGATCGATGGGCCGTGGCCAACTGTATGAGGTTCAACAAGGCCAAGTGCCGGGTCCTGCACTTCGGTCACAACAACCCCATGCAACGCTACAGGCTTGGGGAGGAGTGGCTGGAAAGCTGCCTGGCGGAAAAGGACCTGGGGGTGTTAGTAGATAGCCGGCTGAACATGAGCCAGCAGTGTGCCCAGGTGGCCAAGAAGGCCAACAGCATCCTGGCTTGTATCAGGAATGCTGTGGCCAGCAGGAGCAGGGAGGTGATTGTCCCCCTGTACTCGGCGCTGGTGAGGCCGCACCTGGAATACTGTGTCCAGTTTTGGGCCCCTCACTACAAGAAAGACATTGAGGTGCTGGAGCGTGTTCAGAGGCGGGCAACGAAGCTGGTGAAGGGTCTGGAGAACAAGTCTTATGAGGAGCGGCTGAGGGAACTGGGGTTGTTTAGCCTGGAAAAGAGGAGGCTGAGGGGAGACCTTATCGCTCTCTACAACTACCTGAAAGGAGGTTGTAGTGAGGTGGGTGTTGGTCTCTTCTCCCAAGTAGCTAGCGATAGGACAAGAGGAAATGGGCTCAAGCTGCGCCAGGGGAGGTTTAGGCTGGAAATTAGGAAAAATTTCTTTACGGAAAGGGTGGTCAGGCATTGGAACAGGCTGCCCAGAGAGGTGGTGGAGTCACCATCCCTGGAGGCGTTTAAAAAACGGGTAGATGTGGCACTTCGGGATATGGTTTAGTCTGGTCTACCCTTGATTAGTCTAGAGTGGGCTTGGTAGTGTAGGTTAATGGTTGGACTAGATGATCTTAAAGGTCTTTTCCAACCTAGATGATTCTATGATTCTATGATTCTATTCTAACACTACTCCAGTAAATAAAAGTTTCGTTAGGTACACCAACAAATATTGCAAGTAGGATTAGAGGAATCGCTATTTGCCAGATGTCTGTTTATGTGCCATAAGTGAGTTAAAAGTAACTTGTTTGCATTTTAGCCCTACAATTTTTATTTTATTGAGCATGTCTTGTCATTTTCTGAAATGCCGAGGAACATAGGCATAGTATAACTGGCAGTAGGTAAAATTCTTGGGTAATATCTAATCATCCTCTTTGAATTTCCCTTTTAAAATACTGGTATGAAAATGTTTTTAAAGAAAACCTGAATAAAGTAGAAGAATACTCCATTCAGTGTTGTACTTACCAGTAAATCTTTGGATGGCAGAGTCAGGAGGAACTTCTTCATGCTGTGCAGAATTAAAAAAAAAAAAAAAAAAAAAAAAAAAAGGAAAAAAAAGAGATTTCATCTGAAATTGTTTCCCTGCATCTACATCATTCCACAGAACAGCAGGTTCAGCTTTGCATCAGTTGCTTTGTAATTAGTAAAGCAGCAGCAAATCAGGCTTATCTCTATTACAGCCACCAAACTCAAAACACTGTCTTTCTCATTAACCAAATAATGGAAAAAATGGGAGTAGTAGGGTAGCATTCTGTAAAGGTACCCTTTACAGGGGTAAAGGGTTTGCATTGAGCCCAAGACAGGGCTGGTGTTGAGGCAGGGTAAATAACAGCAATTGGACTGAAACGAACTCCTGGAGACCTACTCCCACACATCTGTGTACTCTTAACAGGTTCAGGCACAAAATGGCACAAATGCATTTAGGTCTAACTATGTCACCAAATGTTGAAGGCACTTAGCTTGTCTAGATGCTGGCTTTTAGGAAAAGATGTTGCACTGCTTGCTACTCTCACACCCCATAGTTGTCACTTCTAGAGAACAAGCCCTTTTTTATAACACAGAAGTCTTTGACTTAGGCTCTCTGAACCCTGCATGCCTTCCTCCTCACATGGCAGGTAGAAATGAACTCCCCTACAGTTGATTTGCTATGTTGGTTTTTAATTATCAATAAAATGAGGCTCAAAGTGATGTCTGTCTGCTTTGTTTACAGGCTGATAACTTCAGACTTTGCTCAATAATCATGTAGCAACCACAGCAGTGAATGACTTCACCCACTACACCAGCCATCAGCCTGCAGGTTTTTTGCTACCATTCTTGACTATTCCTCAAATTACCATGCACTAGCATTTCATTTGATGGTACATGTAATCAGTCCTCTAATTTTGCCCTGAAAAACAATCATCAAAATTGAACTAATAGGCTCATGTCTATCATTCATCTTGAAATAATAAATTCACAGGCACTATTCTGTTTATATTGTGCTCCCCTTTACTCCCAAAAATATTGTGACAGTGAATATTAGCTTTTTTTTTATATATATTGAAGTTCATTATTCAACCAGTTTACACTGCGCACTTGCAACAAAACTCACAAAAGCTAGAGAGTCACTACCAATCTCTGTTCCTACAAATGTAGTCGATAGCACTAGCAGGTTTTTTATTACTTGTTAAAATAACAGAGTCACTTTCCTGTATCTGTATAGTGAAGAAGACATTGTTTTAGCCAGTTCATGCTTCTGGACTTCACAGTGTTAATTTATGCTTATAAGCCTCTAAGGAACCAGGAATTTATTGAATTTCTCAATATACTCTTAAAAGGCATCAGCAAAATCACTGGATTCCTGAGAGCACAAACTGCAAAAGGCTGCTGCCCTAACACCACCTGCAAACTGCTGCAGAGCATGCTGGCTGCCTGCTTCAGAAATTTAACCCCTGCTTAGCAAGCATGCTGCAGAATTAATCCAGTCTCTCTCCATTTTAGCTCCCAAATTCTTGGTACATTTACTGAGGTTGGCATCCAAGTGAGGTTTGTTTTTTTTCCCATTTTATTAGCATTTGTGGAGAGACAGGTGAGATCTAATTTTAAAGCCTTCAGTCTAATTTTTTTGCCATACTCAAGAATCTTGGCAGAGAGCTCAAAGATGAGGGAGGTTGATTCTGTTCACTCGTAGGGGAGTACTGCTTTGATTAAATCCTTTAAAGCTAAGAAAATATTTTTTTATTCTCTTATTGGTTTAAGAGGCATATGTAATTACTAGGTAGATGTATGAATTAGGTTAATCAATTATTTTCATATGTGTGGCTTAGAAGAAGTGAATTTATGCATGTTCTTTATCAAAAGGTTTATTGCTGCTAAAAGCTGAATTTCTTAAATTTAATTATTGATAAGGATTTTGAGGGAGGGAGAATTTCTCACAGTTGCTCGCAACTGTGAGATAACTCTATGAGGTTGACTTACAAAATCACCATCTGGGAATCCTTGCATTCAGCTTAGGTACAATCTGCTTCCTGATGGCATGACTCAGGTTGGTAGGTTGAGGCAGCCAAAAGTGATAAATAGCCATTAGAAGTGTGGTGGCAAGATGCTAAAAAGAAAAATACCTCATGGCACATTACATCTTAATACTATTATCTGTCCTGTCAGACATCAAGAAATTATTAAAAAAATACAAATCCCTAATTTTGACTCTAAATACCTTAAGAACAATTAGTGTAGAAATGAAAAAAAAAAAAATCAACTGCATGGTAATAAATGTGTACACAGCGCATTTTATAAAAAAGTCATGGAGACATTTTCCTTCATAAAAAGATCTCTGGAACGGAAAGACTTATCTTTAATTGAATAAAAACTCCTTATGAAAAGAAATCTTTTATGATCCCTGGAAAACATGGCTATAGCAAAGATAGTTATGCACGATGCACTTCCAAGTTATGCAAATCCTGAAGAGGAAATTATATTAATCCCCAGATTCTATGCATTCTTCACTAATCATTTCTTATGCATGCTCAAAATCCAGAAAGAAACCCAACCTAACACATTTTTTTTTTAGAGTCTAAAAATTCACAGATCTTCATGGAATAAATAATACAGGGAGATGCAACCAAAAAATGAAAGTCAACTTGAAAGTGAAAGTAAATTCACCGAATGGATGACATCTTATCCCTGACCCTGGATTTTATACAACTACCACATATCAAAGGTATCACATCAGTTGTCTGCGGTAGTTGCTCCCAGACATTTTGTAGCTGAGACGCGATGATGGCTTCTACTCCTACCTCACTAGGTCACTGCCTCTGCCTTAACCCACCCACCCTGCTGCCATTTCACTGTTCCCCTGCCAAGGTACCTTTTCATGTCAGACAAAAATAGAGTTGTATATACAATAATTGAGTAATAGATGTAATTCCTCTGCTTGGAACTGGAGTAAAGTCCTCTTCTAAACCAGAAGTAGCCTGTGTTGGCTTTCTCTACCTCTACACCCCTTTAAACATTCATTGTTAAAACCCAGTGTGTTTGGAAACTGGAATAACCAGAATGAGCACATCTTAAGAGGTGGCACTATATATTATTTAGGGATTGCATTGTAGCCATATTTTTGTCTAATTATTTGTGGCAAGGAGAGGTAACTCCCAAGAAGGGCTATAAAGGTTCCAGGTTTAAAAATCATCACTCAGAAGTAGGTGAAGTTGATTGGCTACACATCTTTTATTTCTCTTACAGGTAGCCAAAATTATTGGCTGATAAATCAGTAGATAAACATACAATAGTCTATTTTGGAGGTGACAAATATAGGCATTACTGTGACTAAGAAACTGAAAGAACAAGAAAGTAGTTTTCTGGCTAGACAAAACTACGAAGAAAGTAATTCCTATACTGAAAGTAAAATGATTGAAAAACACAATTAAGAAATTTTGCGTCACACATTTGAGGCTATAAAACTAACTGCAGCAGAAGGCATTTAAAATAAAGCTATGTAAACAAAAGCTACTTCTGAGTACATTTTATTTATTTATTTAATTATTTAATTAAGTGATTAAACTTAGAGAAGAACGTAAGAGTTGCTATGAGGGGACATATCCATACTGCTGACATAGCTTATAACAACACAGTACCAGACAATGGTGTTTTTTAAATAATCTTCTTAACAGGAACAGAAAGTTAAATACTAAACTGAAATTTGAAATATTAGGTGTGCACAGACAAGTTGTTCATTAGTCATAAAGCATGAAAGTTCTAATACAATGATGCTGAATTTCCAAGTTTCTGTAAATCTCTTCATTTTTTGTTTGTTTGCTTTTTGCTTTTTTTGGGGGCGTGGGGGGGGGGAGTTGGGTTTTTTTCTTCTTTTTTAATGAGCATCAGTTTATAACTTAGAAATTAGGGTAGAGATAAATAATTCAGAAAAATACTAGAATACACCATATCAGTTGATATTTAATCTACAAGACAGCAAGCGTTTGCATAGAGGGAAAGATAGCATGTGGCAGGATTTTGAGTATTATGCAGCAGTCATGCTGCTGGGAATCACAGGATCGTCAGAGGATGGTGAGGCAGGTTAACTAGTGATACCTAACTTCTGGCCTCTGCTGAGCTGTGGACTCAGTGGGAGCTGCTGCTTCACATCTTGGCAAAGTCCTGCTGCTGAGCAGCCCCTTTAAGAGGCAGCACCTTCTGGAGCCCGTTGAGTTTCTCCTAGCGGATTTACTGGCAACTGGGTACCATTTTAAATAAAATCTAATTTAAAATAAATTAATCATATACCAATTTAAAACCAAATAGCATTTTGAGAATTTTATCTTTGTTGATATGAAAAATGTCTATTTTGGCAAAATTACTTTAATACACAAAGTGAAGTTCAATGGAGACAAAAATGGAATTTTGACCCGTATTACAAAAGTGAAAAGCTACCAATATTAGTTAACAAATTTTTTGTTTTTAAGAACAGACTATGTCAAGGGTATAGAGTATTATAAACAGAACGTACACAGGTCTGGGTTTGACCTACATTGCCATTTCGACATAGGAGACCATGGGATCTGAATACTGATTTTTAATTCTCATAATATAGATGCTTTCTTGTTTACTTTGTAATTTTATTTCTCTTCTAGGAGGAACGGAAAACATTAAGGCTTTAGCTTGAGGAACCACCAAGAGATATCCAAAGCCATAGTTTCACAAATACCAAATTAGTACAAAAGGGCATTGCTTGCTGCTGTCTACCTCCCTTCTGTCTACCACAAGCACTTGTACAACCATATAGTGAATTGGATAGGAAAATTATCTAGGTTAAAGATATACTTCTTTTTGTTCTCACTGAGTTTTTAGTTCTCTAATCTGATCTGTTGTAGGGTAACACAAATGGTTGTGCTAACCTAGGGAAAAGGGAAGGGCAGGGCTGCTTCTTTCACTTACATTGCAAGCTTATGTCAGTTAAATATGTTTGTGAAACCATGCCCTAATTTAGACCTGCTACTTGACAATTAGTAAGGATGAGACACTTTCAGAGATGTCAGCTGTCAGAAGTGCTACTGAAACAAAAATCACAGTGAGTCACCAGCACCAGATCTTACTCACCAAAGCGTTCTCAAGAATTTTAAGGAGGGAAAGAGAAAGCCACAGATACATAAAATATACCCACTTAAATGAAATCATAATTGTATGATAACCAGCTTTATAAAAGTTATGGCTGTCAGTATTACTCATACCATATTCACAATGAATCAGGAGATTCAAGATTAATGCATTACATTTCAAGGAAGGAAACTGGAATACTGGAAAATAATTTGATGTAAGTGTATAAAATAAGAGAATAATTTTGCATTGATAATATGCAAGGAATGACATTTTCTTCCTAAATCACTCAACTTCAGGAAAATTCACTTATTTGGTAAGATTTGACCCTAACTTCTCTGTGTTCCATTCACTGTCTAGCAGCTGTGTTAATAAGTCTCTTCCATAAACCTTGAACATTAGAACTACCTAACAGCATTATAACAAATTCTTTTCAAAAACACTTTCACAAGGCTTTGCCAGAATGCCTTTCATGACTGCACTGTGAAAGAACTGCTAAATTGACAGTGTATCCTAGCAGATTTCTCAAGCAACTTATAATATTCTTCAGTTATATTGAAATATAAATATCCCCATGTTTTTAATCTGCTTTGAAAGGCCAGAACAATTCTGGAGTTGCTAAAAGTATTAGTGGACAGCGCTGATAAAATCAATGAGATGACCCAACTCCTCTCCTAGCTAAGAACAAATAAGATTAGGAAAGGGTGGTGATATGGGATGCTAACTGAAAAACTCTGCACTATCTGTGATAGTAATAATTAATCATGACGTGTCGGTGTAATTGACAGAATTAGATCTAGATTATTTTAGACAAAATTGCAGTAAACCCTTAGTACATAAACTGATCAGGTGCAGCCAGAAACTCTTGAGCCTGCATGTTTTATAAATACAAAACAAGCTGTGCAATTGCTCAACATCCTTTATCCTAAAGAATCCCCTCACTGAAATGAAGTTGAAAAATTTTCAAATTTTCAGTGGACTCATGATTTTACTACATCATTTTTCTTAATGCTAAAGTAAACAGTGGATTGCTTATACTACTAGTCATAAACCAGGTCAGCTAATTCAGTCTTTGACAGTCTGGAACAGAACTTACTGCCCAGCTTCATTTTGTTCCCTTCTTTTGTGTTTATTCCTGCTCTGCCCACCTCCTTGTGAGCTTTCTGAACTGACTTGCTTCTCCTCTTCCTTTCCATCTCTTCCCTTATTTCCCTCACCTCACACCCTGGTAAACAGTAAAGAGCAGAAAACTGTGATGGAGAAACTCCACCTCATCCACAACAGTTTGCCAGTTCTGCACTCAAGGCTTTCACCAGAGTGTGCAGGGTGGAGAAATGAATTGTTAACTTGTGCTTTCACAAACAGACATATTGAAGGATTAAGATGCTGTGCTCTTGTTTGTGGTGTGTGGAAAGACAGGATTTTCTACCTTCTCAGTAACTGCCATGACTTATCCAGTGCATCTGCAAGGAACAGGCTAGCAAGAATCAGAAAGCAATAGACTGGTCAAGTCTCTTATCCAGGGAATCAGCTAAACCTTAGATTAACTTGGTGATACATTTGGTAGCTTTTTGGCATTAAAGGTGCCTCAAGGTTTCTCACCACGAGAATGGTCAGCAGGTGGTGATCTCCAAGCAAGGTTTTCCAGATCAGTATCTCAGCTGTGCTCATAAAGACTAGAAATTTAGGTTAGGTTCTTCCAGATTCTACTTTTTAACTTTTTTTTAATACACTTAGTGCTGTATAGATTAGCAAGATTTTAAAAAGCCATTAGGCACCATGAGAAAACTTTTGAAGTTAGAGAATTTTGTAGCTGAAATTGCCCTGACATTTAACTACACTCTTGAAACTGTTAAGAAAATTCAGTCAAACCTAAAGAAACTCTCACAATGTTATCAATAAACCAGATACTTATCACTTTTATCAGATAGGACATGTTTTAAAACATTTTAAACATGTTTTATCTGTATGAAAAAAGTAAGTACAAGCAGGAAGTAAGGTGGTTATCACTCTCTAAGTATGAACTATTATCTGCTTCTACTTACATTTAATCAGGACATTCTAAGGTCTATTTTTGTCATGGTTCAAGGTTTTTTAAAATCACTTCTAGAGTGTCTTTATCCCCATGAGGGAGGGCTGAGTACTGTGCATCTCATTTTCAAAGAATACATACACAAACTATAGTTTTATGTGGAATACAATTACCTATAAAAGCTAAAAGACTTCAACTTGTCTCTAATTTATTTTTCCAAATAAAAATGTCTTCTTTCTTCATTCTTTCACATTTATTCTAATTGCTGCTGAAGTCTATTTGCTAATGAGGTTACCTACCACCATTTGCTGGTGCTGTCATATGTGAAATAACTGCTACAGCAGATCCAATTACTCTTCAGCTCCACTGTTTGAACCATCTGCTGCAATAAATTGATTTCTGGTCTTCCTGCTTGAAAGGCAACTCTTCTGTCTTCCAGTCTAGGAATAGAGCAGGAAGGAGATGGAAAAAAGATGGAGACTGCATTATACTCTACTAGAGCTGCCTTAAAGTCAAAAGGGAAAAGAACCTATGTCTAGAGGAATAGGTGTAGGCTCTTAGATGTGGCATTAAAGGTAAATGTATTGACCCCTTCACATCAAATGGGTGCTACATGAATTTTGAAACTATTAAAATTTTTTTCAACTGTTAGACATGCATCTTAAAAATTCAGTAATTCTTTACCTGTGGAGAGGAGGAGCATGAGAATTGAGGAAAACAGATACTTGAAATTAAATAATTTAATCCATTGTTTTTTTCAACTACAGTTGGCCTTCTAATCTATCTTTTCACTGGACGCGATATCCTAAAACCAAAACTTGGGGACTAAGAAAGAATTTGGGCATCTGAAATAGGATTTCAGATGCAGCACGCTATGGTATACCAACTCCCACTTTCTCCAAACAGACTACTCATTGATCATTTGGACAAAAAGTGCTATACCTTGTTTGAATTCCTTGTTCAACCAAAGGGACATATAGAATCATAGAATACTTTGGGTTGGAAGGGACCTTTAGAGGTCATCTAGCCCGACCACCCTACAGTGAGCAGGGACAGCTTTAACTAGATCAGGTTGCTCAGAGCCCCGTCCAACCTGACCTTGAATGTTGCCAGGGATGGGGCCTCCACCTCTCTGGCCAACCTGTTCCAGTGCTTCACCACCCTCATTGTAAAAACCTGCTTCCTTATGTCTAGTCTAAATCTATTCTTCTTTAGTTTAAAATCATTACTCCTTATCCTGTCACAACAGGCCTTGCTAAAAAGATTGCCCCCATCCTTCCTATAGGCCCCCTTTAAGTACTGACAGGTCGCAATAAGGTCTCCTCGCAGCCTTCTCTTCTCCAGGCTGAACAACCCCAACTCTCTCAGCCTGGCCTCATAGGAGAGGTGCTCCAGCCCTCCGATCATTTTTGTGGCCCTCCTCTGGACCCGCTCCAGCAGGTCCATGTCCTTCTTGTGCTGGGGGCCCCAGAACCGGACGCAGTGCTCCAGGTGGGGTCTCACCGGAGCAGAGTAGAGGGGCAGAATCACCTCCCTCGACCTGCTGGCCACGCTTCTTTTGATGCGGCCCAGGATTTGGTTGGCCTTCTGGGCTGCAAGCGCACATTGCCAGCTCATGTCCAGCTTTTCAAATGCATCTCACCTACACAAATAGAAATTTAGAGCAGAAGTCTATGGAGAAAATTCATACTTAGAATGACACATTTCAGATTAAATTCTTACACAGGACCCTGATGACTGCTTTTTGGTTTTGGGCGTTAAAATACTTTAAAATATTTCCTTTACTAGTGTATTGAACCTTACACCATCTATGCACATCTGTTGCCCTTGCCTTTATAGACAAAGCACTTCCATAAAAGTGAGTAGGAGCTTCTGAATTCTTAACTTTTGAAATTTGTTATATGAGTAGACCTGAGCCTCATGAGAAGTTTTAATATCCACTTGTGTTCAACCATCTCCTTTTCTCCTGGGCTTTAATCAGGTGGTTGTCCTCTAAAAAATTCAACTACTGTCAGATAAGGGAAAAGAATAAGAAGTCAACAGATTGTATTTTAACATTTTTCCAGTTTTTACTTTTTTTCCTTTTTAGCAAAAAGGTAAGTTTTTACATATTCTTTCTCTAGATTTGTTATGAATGCACAGACATAAGGTCCCCAAAAATATCTCAATATAGTTGATATTTTTGAGCTCCCTAACTAATCAAGCCTTAGACCTGACTTCCCAGGCTTCTGGGGATTCTTTTTTAAACATTCAGACATTTCCAGTACATATGAAATCACTCTCAATGGTAAAAGGTAAAAGTCAGGAAACTAGGCAAGACAGTAGACCAGGCTGTATGCATAATCCAGTATCTAACTAATGCGATGACAACACACAAACCATCTTAGTCTTGACCATCATGGATAGCACAGTGCCAAAATCAATTGTTGGTGCAAGCCTACATACTTTCATATTAAAGAAACATTATCAAAATAAATATTAGCAAATTTAGAATAATATCTAAAAGCAATAAACACCTCTTTCCACTATGTGGCACATAATTCTATACCCTGAGAAGTTACTGGTAAAGATTTTGAAGAGAGCCACTGATTTAAAAAAGTGAAATCCCTTATCTAAGAAATCTTACTTTGAAAGTTTTACTCACCAGTTATCGAAAGAATAACCGTGACAACTGTAGATATTAGAAAAAGCACAGTACAGCTTCTGTACACTTTAACTGTCTATTTTTTATAGTAGGAGGTAGATGTAAAATACTGCCTTGGAAAGATGGGTCTCATGTACTTGAATTAATTGCTTTCATTTCTCCTCTTACGTTGTCGGAGAATTGACATTAAAACAAGAAAGTACATTGAAATCAAGCTATTAGAGAAGCTATATTTTATGCAGCAAACCTATGGATTTTAATGATTTATAATCTTGCAGAAATCCACATTTTATATACAAGAACAGGAAGTCTTAATACAAGAAAAGCTTTAAAGTGGGATTATTTTTTTGGTTTACAGTAATGTTGGTAAGCTAAAATCAATGAATTCTCCCAATATTTGGCAGTTGTCAATGAAATTTGTTTTTAAATTTCTATTAGTTACTCACAGAATAGGCATAGTCTTATTGTTAATTAATCTGGGTTATCATGCCAATGACATAGCAATCTAACCTTGGTAGTCCAGGTGGAGGCTAATTTATTCTTGACTAATTGCCAATGGACTTGATAGCAGTTAGAAGGGCTTTTTTACATTCTTTTCATACAGAAAGATCCACTAAATATTATAAATGCTTGTCCTATTTCACTAAAATTATGCCATTTCCAATAGCTGTTTTTTCCAATATGCCAATTGCTGTCTTCCAATTCCAATTATGAACAGAAAAAACAGTATCTTGGTATGCTATAAACATTAATCATCACACATAATATTAAACAAATGAATTATAGTGACTTATGTTTAACCTTGGGTGCAGAAAAAAATGGCACAAAAAGGTTTTTGAGATTAACTTTTTGTAATTAGAGAAATATTTATATTCATTATTGGACTCCGAAATCCTTCCTGCCCATTCCTCTACATGCATGGCTTCCTTCCAGTGCCTTGAACCCCAGGGGTTATGAAATACGATATTATTATTATTGTTACACTTTTATATATAAATAACATTTCAGAGACTTGGCTCTTGGATACACATCTAATGAGAACCTCTTAAATTCATTTTTTAAAGTCTTCTCCCTGCATGATTTAATTTAAGATTATAAATCTTACTTATCTTTAGTGAAATAATAATGCTAAATCTATAACCTCTTTTATATGTTTTACATCAAATATGAGCAGTAATGGCATATGTTGCCAGTCTTCATTTGGCAAAGCTGTCTTAAGAAAAATTAATGTTCTTTCCCAATATCATACTTTTGAAGGCATGTCTTGTACTCTTCCTTAGACAAGGCAGTAAGGAAGCGACCTTTCTACCATAAGGTAAAGACTAAGAGTCATTCTATTTAGACTACAGAGCTATAAGAGAGAAAGTAGAAATATTTCTCTTTTAGGAAATCTGTAACTGGAAAACAGTTAAGTCAGTACGGATTTGATTTTGATTCTATGGAAAGCTGTTGTACAAGACCAATTGTTTTCAGCAGTTTTCAATCTGGATCTAGTATTTGAAGTGGATATACTGAGAAATTAGTTTTCCTTTTTAGGTATATTCAAAAACATATGGCTACTACTGCCAACATGGCATACTATCATTACTACTTACCTGTTCTTCCTTGAGACTTCCGCAAATATACTTGCATAAGAACAACGGCAAAAATGGAGTCAGAGCCTATAGACTAAACACAGGTCTGAAGAATGGGGTTTTTTGTTTGGGATTTTTTTTTTTTTTTTACAGTGTCTATATGGGGGAATACTGAGGAAACCTTTCAGATTCAGTTCCTTTGACTTAACAGCTCAGAAATCTTTAAAAGCTAAGAAACTGCACAAGAAGGGTTTTTTTGGGCAATATCTTATTGACAAGGCTAGGAAGGCCTGCGAACTTAACCCTTCCCTGTCCTTCAGAGGGAAAAAAATATTTTATTTTACTTCATTGTATATTTTTAAAAGGAGTTAATTCACACCACTTTAGTCTGAATTGTCATATGAAATCTTCATGTCATGGAAAGGAACTGATGGTGGAACAGGGAAAGAGAAGCTGGAGCGCAAGCAGGTACCAAGTAATATGGAAGAGTTGAGCCAGCATGTCCTCCCATTACACCTTTTCCCCTCTTCTTTTTCTTAAGAACATTGTGGAGATTTTTACACTCCAAAATTATTAAAGAAGTTTGTATAATAACAGACATGAATAGATAGGGTACATACACATAGATACGTTTTGGATATTAACAGATGTGTAAGGTATTTTTTGATCCTAGGTTTTAGTATGAAGTTTTCTCTCTGATCACAGAAGCAAAACAGATTCACTTGTGCCAATACAACCATTTATAACTGTACTCTGCTGCAGATTTTTGTCACTACCATGTTCTTTGGTACAATCTTAGTTTTCGAATGCATCAACTTCCAATTAACTTCTGCAAAAGATTTTATACTAATAACCTTTCAGTAATATCTGCACTGTAATTTCCTTTCCTGTCATCAGTTCTTCTATGTACCTTTTGGAATTTCCTGTGTTTGAAGCTCTCCTTATATGGGGTAGAATTCAATTGTGAAATAAAGGTTTTAATCCTAAAATACAAGTAGAAAAATCATGTTAACATTTTATTATGTTTTCTCCATATCTGCCATTGGTTACTATCCTTTCAACACAAACATTCTCACTTCCTTGTTCTTTTAATTTTCATAGAAAAGTAACAAAATTCTATAAGATTGTTGCAAGATGGCAGATAAATTATATTTCAAGTAAATGCTTTTCAAATAATGAGAAAGCAAGAGCACTAGAGCTGGTGAGTTCACAGTGCTCTTGAGCATCACTCCCAAAATACTTTTTTTTCTTGGATGTACATGGAGCTCCAGATAGAGGCTATCAGGAGCCTGGATTTAAATGCCCACCTATTCCTCACCACATAAATCACATCCAATTTCCAATCTTATACAGTTAGAGCACGAGCAGCTACTTTCCATTGATATAAATAAACATACTAGTATTTGCAGCAATGCTGCATGAACCTTTATACATCACATTTGACAGCCGTCAAGGCCATCAAGAAATAGAGACAAGAGAAAGGTTACAGGGATTCACAATACCTATTACTGGAGAGAGTATTTTAACTTTTTGCCTGTCTGAGGCCATGAACATGATCATTGCTGGCATAGTCCAGTTTGCCTTATGCAGTGGATGCAGATGCAGTATTTACTAAACATTATATACGCAAGTACTGCTGCAGAATATGGGCATAAAGCTCCTGTATAGTTTGGCAATCAAAAAGTACCACATGACAGGGGTTGCTATGGTATCTGCAAGCATGACATTTTTATAAAGCAATACTGCAAATAGCAATACAGCATGTAATTCTCTGACCATTTTTGAACACGAATGTTACAGATACTTACTACTTTGAAAATGAAAACAGCTTATTACATTCTGTTTCAGAAACACATTTTCTGAAAAACATATTGTGGGTTCTACAAAGATCATTATCAAGATTGCTGTTAAAGAGAAACTAACATGCTTTTAAGACAATAGAAAATGCAAGTGCAGAGCATGTCTGGCACTGCTGGTTTTGATTGTTATAAATTCTTTATGAAGTGTCATTACTTATTTTCACCAAAAGCTTTTCTTGCAGCAAGAGATCATGTGTGCTTCAGCATGCAATTTTCCCTCTCCAGAGGGATGAGAATGTGCCGCAGTTTACTTTGCTTGGGTTACACTGCAGTATGATTTTTTTTTTTTTTTTTTTAAAGGGAGGCACTAGGATATGGCTGTTTCACTGTGCAATGGCTCCCACTGATCAGCAAGAAAAAAAAAAATACGCTAAGTGACAGCGACTGCATGCTGTATCACAAGACAAAACCCAGCTGTGCTCAGAGAATAAAAGAGATGGGTACCATCCCCCTCTGAAAATCATGTTGCTAATGCAGAGGTTTGCGAGTCATTAAATATTCCTACACTGCAGATATTTCAGATTATTACTCTTAATGCATTATAAAGCTAGATAAGCCCTTCTGAATATATACTATAGAATAAGTGTTGTAAGAATTTTTATGTCCAAAAAAAAATTGCCTTTTTAATAATATTTCATGTTATTTATGACTGTTTGTGATGAAAATGAGACAGATACGTGATTCTTTTAGAAGGTTGAGGCTGTTTCATAGGCGCACCGTGGAATTAAATAAATAATACCTATTAATAAAAGTAAAGCTAAAGCTATCTCTGGAATTCCCCAGTACATCAACACCCTTCAGCTATATTTTAGTAAGCTCAGATAAGTGTGGCAGTTGTTAACCAACGTGGTGTCAGCTCTGGACATAGGCTCACATACCCTACAGGGTACAGAAGCTAAATCCAAAAAACTGTTGTTCCATTCACAAAAGTATTACCAACAAAGCCATCTTTACACAACAAGCCAAATTATCATGCTGTAGCTTCATTAGCTCACTAGAAAAAACAAGATAAAATCTACAAATTCTCTAGAAAGCTATAAGCTATCCCCTGTGCTTGTGATTGCAATTTGTATTTCTTGATCCTTTCTGTGGCTGAAGACACCAGGCACAGTACATCTGACAGGTGTTTGTGCCCTCTACTGGATGCAGTCAGGCTTAACTATTTATTAGAAATCCTATGCTGCTAACAGCTAGAGAGATGCTCTTTTACTGGATCTGATGTATGTATGGGCCTCAGCAACATACTTTTCTGCTTAAAAATAATACAAACAACCCCCAGAACATATTTCGGGCCTCTTTACCAAAAAAAAAAAAAAAAAAAAAAGCCAATGAGCAATATCCTGTCTCTTCTCCCTGCCATCTTTCCCTTTTACAATTTTAGAATACAATTAATTTTGTATGCTGGATGCAGGAGAAGCCTTATCCTTAAAAGTGAAACAGAGTTTTGTTGTGGAGTTGAGTAAGCCCAAGATTTTAAAAACCCAGTAATTTCCCCCTTGTATGTCCTAATACAGGTGGGTTTTGGTTTGGGTGAGTTGGGGTTTTTTTTTTTGGGGGGGGGGGGGGGGGGCAGGGGGAAAAAGGGGGGGTATTAACGGCACCTTCCTAAAATAAAATACACTTACATTCCTGGATGGGTAAGAGACAGTAAAGAAAGCTCTTTTCTGAGAAAATTTTAATGGAGCCTTTCTTATCAATTTTTCATTCTCTGTGAACTAGCACAGTAAGAGCATGCAGTGTCCTCCTGTTCTAGGAATTTTGCTTAATGCTTTGTGTACTGATATATGACTGACCCATTAGGCTCCAATATCTGTCTTATATCAACATTAAAAGATGAATACATTTTATACCTGCAGATTAAGGAGGAAAACGGCAAGTCAACTGTGACTTCCATAAAGGCAAATAACTTACAGGTATTTCAAAGAAATTTCAAAGAAATATAAAAGGATACAAGTTTATTCAAATATATACACTTGAAATCTGCAAATATATTACTCTCCTTTGCAAAGGACCAAAAAGTTTAGAATTTGAGTCAACAAAAATGGAGAGTAACTTCAGGTGGATTACGGTTTCAACAGACTTAACTAAAAATGATAGAAATTTTATAGATTAAAGTGATTTTATAAATGACCTCATATACTTCTGTACACTACCAATTTTGTAGAAAAATTATTACATACACATTTCACACTCACTCCACATAGAATTTTTAAGTTAACTACGTACCTGTCTAGCACTGACTTAAAACAATTTTGTTCTTTAAACAGCAGTTCAAGAGCACGACCAAGATTTTTTAAAGCATTTACATTATTGATTTGTGTAATTATTGTTAGCAACTAAGATATTAAACCAATAACTATCCTGGATTTACAATAAAAAAAGAAAGAGGTTTTAATTCAAATCAAATCAGACACAGTTACTAAAAACACACACATTGTCCTTCAAAGCACAGCATACCTGAGGTTTTTTTCTTGTTAGCTATACTGGCCCAAGTATACAGCAACTACTCCTCACAACAGAAATGAGAATTAAAAAAAATGCATTAATTACTCCATGCACAGGTCCACCTGCCCCCACCCTGCCACCTCTCACCAGGGACCATGCCTGTTAGACTCTGTAAAGGCATCAGTTGCCTGAGGACAGCTGTGGGGTGGCCATTAACACCTCTAACAGGGCTTTTTCCCTTCTCTTGGCAAGCATGGCTTTCTTGAGGGGGAATGGGAATAAAGTGACTCTGTTCTCTCCCTGTGGGGCTATTTCGGTGACAGACCCCAGACCACCCACCGCAGGGTGAGCAGTGTATGCTGGACCTGCTGCTCAGCAAGAATGTGGAGACAGCCTCCATTGGACTTGGCCACCAGAGGACATCACTGGAGTTCCTGCTGGGTAACTCATAAAAATCTGACAGAAAACCACATAGTTGGAATGCGCTTCTTTTCGGAATCCTAGAAAAACTTCTCTGGTCAGGACAGCATAAGCATTTCATTTCATCTAGGTGGTGACAAGTTGATATTGATCTAAGTCATAAAGCAACATGTGATCTAGATGTCTAAAAATACATTGCCTCATTGCTAAAGTGGTTCCCCCTTAATTTTACCAACCATTACTTGTTAATCTGTATAGATTTCATACAATAAAAACACAAAGACTAAAACAAGTACATAAAAAGGTTATCTTTATTCTTTTGGGTTGTTAGCAATGTAGTTATTTTTGGTAAAACAACCTCCTGCATGCAGTTCATCAGTACACTATGAGCCAATAGTTTCTATAAAAGCAGGAGCCCATCTATATTCTAGTTCTTTTGTAAGAAATGCAAGGTATTCCACTGTCCATTGCACAAGTTCACTATTCATTCTCATGAAGAAAGATTTTGAATAACAAATTATATTTAGAGCACTTCTACTGCAGTATGAATCAACAAGAAAAGCAGACAGTGTGAGACTAACACCGGCAAAAAGCAATGTTTCTATGACTAAGATTACCCTGAAAATTGACAGACAGGATCATAATTTCAAAAGAAACCTTTCTATCTTGTTTCACATCAAAGACCTACCTACTGATCAGAAAAAGAATTGTACTGTCCATTTCTTTTAAAATTATTCCTTATTAAAATACGTTTAATATCATTAGCAGAAACTTACAGTTACCAATTCACATTGTATCTTAGGTTTCCCAACAGTAAAGTATCACAGACAGACAGCAATAAAAACTACTAACAACATGAAGATATGTGTAGTTTCTTATAATAAGTATAAAATATTATAAAATAAAACTATTTTCAAAATAACAAGAATAGATCAATAGATATATATTATAAAAGTCTTTTTCTAGCCCCACATTTTAAGCAATATATTTGTCCTGTGTAGTCTGGTTATTTAATGTATATTTGCTGATTTCAAAACTCAAACAAAATAAAATCTATAATAGCAGCAAACTATTGCTTACTGGTATGAGGAATGATGGTCTCGTTGAACAGTTTTTTTCTTTTTACCACTCACATGTCTTCCCATCTTAGACTTTAATAGCTGTAGGATAATAGCAGCAAGCATGCATCAGTGAAAGCTTCCCAATTATTTGGAGTATTACAGAATATATCATATTATCTATTGAAATGTTACAAGCTACACTTACTAGGGTACATATTTGATGCAATAAATACAGTACTTAGGTCATTGTCTCTTTGTTCAAACAGGTACCACTGTGTAAAACAACTGATTAAACAACAGAGGATATTTTAATTACATATACACTGTCGGCCTTGATGATAAAAAAGTAATCTAAAACACAATGCAGGACAAAGCGGATTTAAGTACATCCTTTTGGCCGTCTCTGCTTTCTACAGAAGACTGCATTACATACAGTGTAAACCTGACTAAAGTGCCATGGGGGGACAAAACCACCTCTGATGTACATATTTTGTCTCTCTGGCATGACCCATCCTTCCAAAGTATGGAAATTTAAGCCTGAGGTATACATTAAGGTAGCATTTATCCCAAAAGGTACTTTACTATCAATTTATACAGGTAGCTTTGATTATTGTCCTAAGTGGGATATATTCATGTGAAATAAGAAGTGTAGAAACACACTTTGGAATGAAGTATGGAAGCTACTCGTGACATTACAGGGTCTACAGTTAAGAAAAAAGACTACCACTTTTTTTATTTCAGTAACTCCCCACAGGCACAATTTGGCATTTGTAGCTTTTCTGTGAAAAGAAGTTTAAATCTCTCATGAATTACAAGACATCTTGGACTCTGAAAGTAACTATGTTTTTTTCATAGTTTCACGTTTTTCAAAACAGGAGCTGTGTGTGTAGCACCATTTATTTAAATCACGCTATCTGAAATGGACTGTATAATAAATAAAGAATTACTAAAAAGTATTAAACATAAGTACATTAAACCCAAGAGACTAAACTACCAAACTGTTTTCTGTGAAAATTATTCCCTTGTTTTGTTTTCTGATAAATTCTCTATCTATAGTCTGTTCTTTATCATTTGCTGTTGATTTGAACTAGATCTTGAGGTTCAATAATCTGGAATCTTGTTTTTTTGCTTTTAGAAGTGGCTTGAAGAGAACTCTGTTCACATTATGATGCCATAATTACATATTCCTGGCATTTGTGTTCCTCTGCAAGCGCATTTAGTTTTTTTCTCGGCACAGCAGAACTACAAATAGCAGTATGTGAATTAAAGCAAATGAGATCACGAAAAAACCGACACACACAGAACATACATAGGAGATGAAATGTACACAGTGGATACACATTCCACAAAAATACAGACTTAATGAGGACTGGTAATTTTGCACTCCATTAAGGGTCCCTACAGTCCAAGTAGGAATTTTGAGTATCCTCTCCATTAGTACCAGCTGATAATAAAAACTATTCTTCTCGCAAGGTTGTTTCCCTGTTACAGACTGAGAGTTTGCTAATGAAGGGTCATTATCTTGGTACAGGCACTGACTGTAGCAGTGGGCAAATATGTAAAAACCTGTAATTTTGGCATAATCCTCCAATAAGAGTGCTATTGATAAAAATGTGATCTTCTCAGGCTTGTGAACATTCATCACGGACAACAACTCTATGTCTTTTACTTCTTATTTCCTTTTCTGTCTTTCCCCTTGTCTTCTTTTTCTGATTTGTCATCTTCATATTTTTCTTTTTCTGGTTTTGTTACACTATCATAAGAAGGCGGAGACGTGGAGGATGCAGACGTATCCATTTTCTCTGGAGGTGAGTTTTCACTTAGCTTACCAATAATCATATCTTTTTTGATAAGCAGATCAACCCCATCTTTCCGATACATAAATGAAAGTTTCTTTACTGACTGTCTTAAAAGATAACGTCTATAAGCACGCTGAATGATAGTAGCAGACACTTCCTCCTGTTTTCGTTTTAATGTGGTTGTAATTGGTTCATAGGAGACTTTAGAAGGATTGGCTGCCATAAACCGATCTTCCATCTGTATTCTGAGGGCATCCATCTCATCGCTTTCCCCCAAAACACGCTTTGTGAAAGCAAACAAGATGTCAAGGCAGTGAATGCGGTCACCGCTTACCATGGGCAGATCCATTGCAATAAGCTGGACTTTGTTTGGTTTGGGTAGATGAAGAGGAGGCTCAAGTGCTGCTGCAAAATCAGACAATTTGCTGTATTCTATGAATTGTGTTGCATCGGGATCATATTTTTCCCAAACCTCATAGAACATCTCAAAATCATCCTCACTCAAGGGTTCAGCGCTTTCTTCAGTAGCAACACCAAAGTTCTCCAAAATCACAGCAATGTACATGTTCACCACTACCAGAAATGATATGATAATGTAGCTGACAAAGAAGAAAATCCCAATGGAAGGGTTGCCACAGTCGCCTTTCACAGAGCTCCCTGGGTGAGCTTTGTTGGGATCACAGTCTGGCTCCCCACTGTTAAGAATCGGGGCCAGCAAACCATCCCAGCCAGCAGATGTGGTAATTTGAAATAGGCAGATCATGCTGTTGCCAAACGTTTCAAAGTTGAACATGTCATCTATACCAGCTTCTCTCTTAACATAGGCAAAGTTGGACATGCCAAATATCGCATAGATAAACATGACCAGGAACAGCAGCAGACCAATGTTGAACAAAGCAGGAAGAGACATCATCAAAGCAAAAAGCAGAGTGCGGATTCCCTTAGCGCCTTTAATGAGACGCAGGATTCGACCAATTCTGGCAAGTCGAACAACTCTGAACAAAGTGGGGGACACAAAGTACTTTTCAATCACCTTAGCTAGAAACATACCTGTGAAACGTAAAAATAAAATTAGAAGGGTAACATTTTATCACAGATTACGTTTTCCACAACAAAGTATGAATAAACAACTCTACCCATGGAATTAGTGGAAATTGTAATTGGAGAGAAAATTTAACTGCTATGGGTAATTTTAGTTTTTTTCCCAGCACTCTTAGGGGAAAAAAAAAAAAAAGGAGTACTCAAATTGATATAGAATTATTAAGAAAGTTACTAAAGTATGCTTTTCTTTTCCTAAATAATCAGGAAAAATTAAAATTAAATATTTCCTCTAATCTGCAAAACTTGACAGAGATAAAGGATTTAATACATGTTTTACTATATTTCATTTTGAATATAAGAACTTCTTACCTACTATAGAAAGAATAACAACCACAAAATCAAAAATATTCCAGCCAACAGTGAAGTAATAATAACGGAGTGAGAACAGTTTGAAGACACATTCTCCAGTGAAAAGGACAACAAAGACCAAATTAATCCAGTATAAAATATTTTGCATCAGTTCACCCTGGTCATCTGTTTCTATCATCATGGTGACCATGTTAAGACAGATGAGAACCATAATGGTGATGTCAAATGCTTGCTTTGTTACAATATCAAACACCAGACCTTGCAATTTGTTCTGAGGGGAGAAAAAAGAAAAGGTGATAGTATCTTGCATATAATGAACATCCTTTTCCTCCCTCCCTTTTCCTTCTTCCTCCCCCAAAATATACAACCAAGCAAAAGCCTGAAAAATCTAAGAAAAGCACTGTCCAGTAACTTCTTTATTTGCCAGCTCTAAGTTTTCCCCTCAAAACCCAACAGGCTTATATTTCTTCAGATTCTTTGATCCTCTACTTCCTCAGGCATAACAAATATGAGAGAATTTTCCTGCAGAATAGAAATATGTACATGTTTCAATTCAGAATGAAGGGCTAACCTGAATTAGGCCTAAAGCATTTTAGAGTTAAGGGAGAAATTTTTTGATAGTTAACATACTGCTGCTATTTCTTCCCAAATGTAGATGACACAAGAATAGCACACATTCTTACCGCTGGTCTAGGTATAGGTTTTTGCGGTTTCTTGGATCCCAGCTTCTTCATTGCATTGTAGTATTTCTTTTGTTCTTCTGTCATGAAAATGTCTTGACCTCCAAGGTAAAATCATAAAAATAGAACTGATTACAGCCAAGCTTTTAAATCCATTAATTCACAGCATTGCAGAACATGTTTTTTATGAACCATGTATTCATCCTTATACATTGTTACCAAAACAAAAAGATAGTAATTATATCAAAGATTGTTAAAATATCTGACAAGTCTTGATGGAAAAATAAAACAAATTAAGAAACAGAGAAAACCCCCAGAACTTCTATTTGTTGTTAAAAAAAATACATACCTGATTAATTCAGTTAAGTATGTACAAAAAAACCTTCTTAAAATATACATTCCATAGATACTTACAAATCTAAAATCATAAACTCCATACTGTAAATCAATCAATCAGAAATAAAAAAAAGCTTCAAAGGTAGAAAGATTCACCAAGAGCTGATATGCCTTCAGGGAAACCATATGAGAAAAAAGAAATTACTGATGTTACTTTTCAGGCTGCACATTTTATCACGTGCATACAGGTATCTCAGTTCAGATGGGGTTTTCCCACAATAATACTTCCACAGTGTATATGATGCTTGATCATCCCCCTACATTGTACAGAGATCATCAGAAGCATGGGCTTATTCCAGGGTTTCTTGCCTGAATAAGAGGACAGCAGTCTGAGTAAAAGGGTATCTAGACTGGTATGTGTAATGCACATGCGGAAACACTTGTCAGAAATACAATTTACGTTGACAAGTAACTTCTTTTTTTCTTTCATGCATTTGTTTGTAAGTACATTCCAGGTATGCATGATGCCAAAGCAATGGCATTTGGAAATGAGATTTCATAGTCACAGGTCATTCTGTGACTTTCTCACACTGACTTTGTCAAATGCAGTGTCAATCTTATTGAGAAAGTAATGATGACTCTGGATGAAGATGTGTTTGTGTCTTTCAGCTGTGGCTACATATAGACATGAAGACTTAGAATTCAAAAGAGATGTTGTCTAGCATGCTCTCCTCAAGGCCAAGTGTCGGGTCCTACACTTCGGTCACAACAACCCCATGCAGCGCTACAGGCTTGGGGAAGAGTGGCTGGAAAGCTGCCTGGCGGAAAAGGACCTGGGGGTGTTGGTAGACAGCTGGCTGAACATGAGCCAGCAGTGTGCCCAGGTGGCCAAGGCGGCCAACAGCATCCTGGCTTGTATCAGGAATAGTGTGGCCAGCAGGAGCAGGGAGGTGATTGTGCCCCGGTACTCGGCACTGGTGAGGCCGCACCTGGAATACTGTGTCCAGTTTTGGGCCCCTCACTACAAGAAAAACATTGATGTGCTGGAGTGTGTTCAGAGAAGGGCAACAAGGCTGGTGAAGGGTCTGGAGCACAGGCCTTCTGAGGAGCGGCTGAGGGAACTGGGGTTGTTCGGCCTGGAGAAAAGGAGGCTGATGGGAGACCTTATCGCTCTCTACAACTACCTGAAAGGAGGTTGTAGTGAGGTGGGTGTTGGGCTCTTCTCCCATGTAGTTAGCGACAGGACGAGAGGAAATGGCCTCAAGCTGCGCCAGGGGAGGTTTAGGTTGGAAATTAGGAAAAATTTCTTTACGGAAAGGGTGGTCAAGCATTGGAATAGGCTGCCCAGAGAGGTGGTGGAGTCACCATCCCTGGAAGTATTCAAAAAACGGGTAGATGTGGCACTTTGGGACATGGTTTAGTCTAGTCTACCCCTGACTGGCTTAGAGTAGACTTGGTAGTGTAGGTTAATGGTTGGACTGGATGATCTTAAAGGTCTTTTCCAACCTAAACGATTCTATGATTCTATGATTCTATAAGCCAAATATTTAAGTAAAATTCAGTTCTTAGAGAGTAAGGGTCTTGGAAGAAAGACAAGAAATTAATTTGCTGATTATGGTGGAAATGTGATGTCACTCTGTCAGGAGACCCAGTGGGAAATAAAAAAAAAAAAAAACAAACTACAAAGGAACTGGCACTGAACTGGGGATTTCTTCTGCTGGCTCATTGATGTAATGGCTATCAAGAGTGAACAAGTCATCATTGTCTCAGTGTGCTGTCCATAGGGAGAACAGTGGTCTGAAGATGAGATACACCTTATATGTCTTTGAGGACCATAATGGTTAGGAATTTGACAGCTAGTGGAACACTTTTTCTTTATGGGAACTAATGTAATAAAAGTAGGATGCACACAGGGAACAAAGAAATGCACACGGTTTAGCTACATGGGACAGTATATTGCAACATGAGGTCTTTCCCATTCATATTGACCAGCCGGGTTAGCTCAGTTGGTTAGAACACAGTGCTAATAATGCCAAGTTCACAGGTTCAATCCCTGCTTACTGCAGGGGGGTTGGGCTCGATGATCTCTCAAGGTCCCTTCCAACCCAAAGCATTCTATGATTCTATGATTCTATATCCCAACAACATTGCTCAAAATGGAGAGATCTCAGTGATGTGAAGACAGAACAAAGACAAGAAAAATACTGCTGGTTAGCCACATGCTGCGTGATCTGCATGTTTCTATGAGCACGGGTGCATCTATAAATTCAAAAGACAGGCAACTAACGTTTGCTAATTTGATACATGAAACTGAAGAATAGCATGTAGATAGGATTTTCCCCAGCCTAATTGTTGTCCTTTGTGATATCTGCAGTATTTGATTTTCTTGGTGACAGTTAGAACAGCCACAAATGTACAAGGGGTGTATACCACACTGCCAGAAAAAGCCCTTTAGCAGGAACACTTCTCTGCCTTCTGAGACATAATGACTATAGTAGACAGTGTCTGCCAAGTGAACTTAATGAGGTGATTATAAATTCTATTACGGAGTAAGGTCACCTTGTTACATACAGACTGCCAAAAATGCCAATAGCATGTATATAACCTTAGTCTTCCTCTCCAAGGATAAGAAACTGAACCACCTTCCTCTTAAGTACTGGAAGCCCCTGATGTTTATTCCAAGGGACATGCAAACATCTTGGAGGATGAAGATGTCATCAGGTTTGGAACCACAAACACATCCTTCTTATTATGTGGGTCTGCAGATAAGAGACTCAAAGGATCTGAAGAAGCAACGTATGAAGCTGCGTAGTCCAATCTCAAGTGGAAAGATTTACTGGAAGTTTCCACTGCAGTAAGTCTACCTATATCTTTTTTCAGTACAATGAATCAAACTTGACAAACCATCTAGAATCACAAATGAAGAAATTATGTACTGCCTTGCTATTACTTAGCTCACTTTTTTTAAAAAAAAAAATCAATATTCCAGTATGATTCTGCTCCAAATGTATACAGAAAAATATTGTAGATCTTAGACGGCATTTATAGTTTAAATAGCAAGTAGAATTTAATTTGCCATCATAGTCTGCATTTTAATCTATTTAAATGCTGCTGGAGTTCTTGACACAATCCTGTATCATTTGAATAACAGAAACAATTTCAGTTGAAAAGAAAAACTACACATTTTCAGATGTCAACAATTTTCTTTCTCTTGGAAATTCACTATCTCATGAAACAGTTTCCCAGCCCTCTCTAATCTTACAATACAGAGAAGCAGTTACAGCATTCAACTTCTCTGTATTAGTCTCTTTGTAATGGAGAAGGCCTTCACAGTAATGTTACATATTATCTGTTTATCAATTTTGATATTTGTAGTTTTGCACATTCTCTTCTTCCCTGTCATCTATTTGCTTGAATTAAGTCATTTGCATTTTCACATAGCTTTATCACAGCACTGTAAGGGTAAGCAAAAAACAATACATAACTTTCTAATGTACAACATATCATTGGACTGTACAGGGATGTGGAGAACACTCAGACACTCAGTGTAAGTTTAAATTACTTCAAATGCCTTAAAAAGCAAAGACTATTATTTAATTATTTTGAATAGAATAAAAGGAAATCTTAATAGCTGATTTCTTTCTTTTTCTTTCTATTACTATGAGAAATTTCAGACACTCATATTTATCCTTGCATACATGTGTTGAATGCTCAATAACAATGAAGTGTTGTGCAAATGAAACATGTGATACTTATCTTCTTCTTTTGTTGGTTGAAGTTATCTATGATGACACCAATGAATAAATTTAGGGTGAAAAACGATCCAAAGATGATAAAGGCAACAAAGTAAATATACATGTACAGGTTGTCCTCATACTTGGGCTGTTGCTCTACCTATGTAACACAGAAAAACAGCAATACGTCACAAATAACAGTTAAGACAAATTACAGAATAATACCAAGCAGAAACAGAGTTGCATCCAGCTGGAGAGCAACTCCTTAACAAGGGGGGAAAACCAACTGTTTTGGAGCATACCCTATACCGGCCTTATCTTTGAACTTGAAAATCTATTTAATACAGGTGTCTGTAATTGCACACACAGACCTGCCATTCCTCCCCTTTCTGTCTGCCAGTTCCTCTCTAATGACATTTGATGTTTCACGTAATTCCTACTAAATTTGGCAGAAGTGTGCAAATCTCAAAAGGAATTCAGTTCCTATGGTCTTCATGCAAATCAGGAGCTGGATCGAGGATAGATGCAAACAAATACCAGCATTAACAGAAAAACAGGCAAAATTCAGCCATTTTATTTTTTTGAGATCACCAGAGTCTGCAGCTCTGGATTAGATATTGCAGGTGATATCACTTGATTATTTTGGTTATTTTTGGGGACACATGAAAAGCTTGTTTCCTAATCTGTACAATTTCAATGACATAAATTAATTGAAAACCAGATTTCATTAGTTTTGTTCTTTACAGATGACTTATTTAATAAGTAATACTTTATGTAGATCTACTGTGATAATTTTTTACCTATTAAAAGTATATGCACTTAACTACTTTGTAGTGCACAGATTTATATAGAAAATTTATCAAGGTTTTTATATTTTTATTCTTTATATTTTACTTTATTTCAACTGCCATTCAAGAATCATTAAATCTGATATTTGTTTTCACTCAGTAAATTTTATATTGCACTCACTTGTGTAGAATCAACTGCAGCATACATGATGTCCATCCACCCTTTAAACGTTGCCTAAAAACAAAGTTTGTTAATATTTTCTGTCAAACCTCCAATTTTTAAACATTCTAAATAAGACACTGTCTTCAGCAATGTATTTGCACCCACAAAAATAAAGAGGAATATTAGAAGTCTGGTAAGACACGAGAGAAGTATTCACTGGAAGTAATTTACTGTGGAATACTTCTCCCTAATACTTAAACACTGAATAAATCCTAGTCTTCATGCAGATTCATATAAATTCTATGTGGGATGAGTTGCAATGAATATGTGAGCATAACAGAAAGACTGCAATTTATAACAAGGCTCTCAGTTATAACTTTCTGAGTACCAAAAAAACCCAGAGGAAGATTCCAAAAATCAGCCACAATGCGTTGGCATTTTTCAGACAGAATATACAAATTGTCCTACAAGAAACTCCAGAAGATAAGTAGTCCCAAGAAATCTTAAGAAAATAATAGAATCATAGAATGGTTTAGCTTGGAAGGGACCTTTAGAGATTATCTAGTCTAACCCCTCTGCCATGGACAGGGACATCTTTCATTACATCACACACTTCCAATGATGGGGCATCTACAACTTCTCTGGGCAACCTGTTCAGTGTCTTACCACCTTATTGTTAAAAAAAAAAAAAAAAAATTCTACCTTATATCCAACCTAAATCTACCCTATTTCAGTTTAAAATTATTGCCCCTTGTCAGGCCTTGGGAAAAATTTTCTCTCTGTCTTTCTTAAAAGCCCCCGTTATATATTGAAAGGACACAGTAAGGTCCCCCTGGGGCCTTCTCTTTCTCCAGGCTGAAAAACCCCAACTCTCTCAGCCTTTCTTCATAGGAGAGGTGTTCCAGCCCTCTGATTTTTCTTGGCCCTCCTCTGGACCCACTCTAAGACATCCATGTCTTTCTTGTACTGGTGGGGTCTCACGAGAGTGGAGTGGATGGGGAGAGTTGCCTCCCTTGATCTGTTGGCCACACTTCTCGTTATGCAGCCCAGGATATGATTGGCTTTCTGGGCTGCAAGTGCACATTGATGGCTCATGTCCAATTTTTTGTCCACCAGCATCCCCAGGTCCTTCTCTGCAGGGCTGCCCTCAATCCATTCATCTTCCAGTCTGTACTGATACTGGGGATTGCCCTGACCCAGGTGCAGGACCTTGCACGTGGCCTTGTTGAACTTCATGAAGTTCACATGGGGCCACTCCTCAAGCCTACCAAGGTCCCTCAGGATGGCATCCCATCCCTCTAAGCATATCACCTGCACCACTCGGCTTGGTGTCATCCGCAAACTGCTGTGGGTGCACTCAATCCCACTATGTCATTGATGAAGCTATTAAATAGTATTGGTCCCAGTGCAGACCCTTGAGAGACACCATCTGTTACCGGTTTCCACTTGGACATTAAGCCACTGACTAAGGCTTTGGACACAGCCATCCAGCCAATTCCCTATCCACCTAGTGGGCCTTCCATCAAACATACTCCTGTGAGCTATGATATTAAGTAAAAACAAGGTATGAATGGTATTGTTTACTGGAAACATTACATAGCTGAACTATTCTATGCAAGACATGTTACAAAAGCTAAAAGCACTCCTGTCCTCTACACTGGTAATTTATGCAATTGCCTAGTGCTATTTAGCAATAGCTGCTGTTACTCCCTGCAGCAATCAGATGGTAGCTTGCTAGCACAATACGAATTGCTAAATACTACCACTTGGAGATTTTTAAAGACAGAATAATTACCAAGTGCTTATGAGCACAAATATTTTCCCAGAAGCAGTTTGTCAAGCAAACCTGATTAACAATATATGTTTCTGTCCTACTGGCTCCAATTTATAGATGCTGCCTCTAAAAAAGGCTTGTGCTTAGAAATCTAGCTCTTGTAAATTCTGCAACTGCTTATCTAGACTTTAAAAACAAGCTAAAAACTATCTCCAAAAAACCCACTTGACAATAATAGACAATGATTGGAGTGGGACTGGTAGGAATAATAAAAAGGAAGAGAAGAGAAAGGAAAAAGTGAATTTAAAAACTTTTTCTAAATCAATAGCTAGTTCTCTTCTTGTTTGAAGATCAGATAAGCCCTATAATGCATCTATTTGACTACCATGGTAAAAATCTAAGTTAACATGCTTTAACCGATCAAGTGAATAAAAGAAAATTTATCCTAGCTGCATTTTTTTTTTTTTTACTAGATACTGTATTTCTGTAGAACTTGAAAAGATAGTAGCGGTTGGGTGCAAAGGCACTTCATATCCATCTGGTAGATATTAGATATTCCTCCTGTTCCAAAATGGCCATGGAATGTATCAGATTTTTATCATAAGCAATATTAATTAGCTTCACAGAACACAATTATAAAATCAAATCCCACATCCATTCATATATTGTAAAATAAAACTGAAAACTATGGAATTAAATGTTACTGCTAGAAAACTTAAAAGCTGGAAAATTAATTTATCAAAATTTATACACTTACTACTTGAAGCAGAGAAAGATAACCAGCTCCAACATTATCAAAGTTTACTTTCACATTTTTCCACCGAACACCCACATCAGTGTTTCTAAGTTCTTCACACGCAGTTAGGTTACTGACTTTCTCTGGTGGGAATGCCTCACCAGTTGTGGTGTTAACACAGCGATAGAACTTGCCAGCAAACAAATTTACTCCCATGATGCTGAAAATTAGCCAGAATGTAAGACAAACCAGAAGTACATTCATAATGGATGGGATTGCTCCAGTAAGAGCATTCACAACCACCTAGTAAATAAACACAGAAAAAAAAACTTTTTAAAAATAGTATGTAAAGCAGTAAAAAGATTACTTTTTTCCCCGAATATAGCAAAAGATTTAATGTAAAACATTAAAATACACTAAAGTAATGCCAACAGAAAAGGAATAACACATGTAATACAATCAAACATGCTACTGTTGGCCTTGAAAACAGACATGCAGTTCAGTGTTCCTCCATGATTTTATAATTAGGCATATTTTTATGGACCTGTTTGACAGACTATTTCTTTTTTTCTTACCCTCATGCCTTCAAAGCGTGACAAAGCTCTTAGAGGTCTCAAAGCTCTTAATGTTCGGAGGGATTTAATTGCACCAAGTTCTGAGAAACCAAGGGCATTAGCTACTAAGCTAACCAAGGAGACCTAGAGGAAACAAAACAAAACAAAATAACTTTTTTTTGTTTTTTAATAGCCTCACAATACGAATGTAATACCTAGAGGAAGAAAATTTTGATCTGAATATCATAACAAAGTTCATAAGGACCCTAAGCTTCTAGCAAGAACAAATAAAAAAGAACAAAAAAAATTAAAAATTAATAGAGCATTGCGTATAAATTTCAGAACAGTTTTTTTTTAAAAAGAGATCTTAATCTCTGGAACTTTCATCACAGACAGAGTGCTAGTTAGAAGAATGTACATCTCACCTGTGCAAAATGATGGGCAATCTGGATAAAAAGAATTTGAATAAAAGCTCATCTTCCTAATAAACTCAGTCAAAGCCTAAAATGTACTGAAAACCTAATCCTATTCTACACGACATGTTACAATACTGAACTGTGCTCTACTACAGATGCATTATTATAGTCATGATAAAATGTGAGCCAGCAGCATTTGCTTCTGCTAATTTGCACTTAAAATAATTCACGTAACAGCAGATACCTGAATAACTAGTAACTCATATTGCCTGCAGATGATGACAGACTATTGGTAGGGAACAAAATTTCTGTCCTAGATTCCAGATTCCATCTGATTAATAGACCCTTGTCCATTTGCTGAATTTCCACTCAAATGTCTATGCAAAGAGAAAGAACTCCTTTATTAGAACACATCATGCAACACCTCTAATTTTATTAATTTCTGTGGAGTGCAATTTCAACACTACTTTTTATTGTAATTGTTGAAAAACATGAATTCTGTTACCTAAAACCTGGCTTTTTTTCCTGTTACAAGAATTCAGAGAGGCAACAAAAGGCATTCTCTATGATCAGAAACAGAGCCAAACAAAACCAAAATAATTTCAGCTTCCAAAAAAGAATCCTTAGAAAGTCATGTGTCAGTGAAAAGTGGAAGAGTTGCACTGAAATTAGCCTTGCAGCCTAGTACACAGTGAGCGCCATAACAATCAAAATTAACATTGTCAATGAATGATTCCTACCTTTTTATATTGATCCATAGGCCATCACTTTTCATTTCCCTCAATCCTTCTCTTTACTCCAGTTGCTGTCTTCTTGCCCCCACCCCTCCTCTTTTGCTGTCTTCTTGATTTCCTGCTATCATTCTCCCCTGCAGTTCTTTGCCAGTGACTCATTAAGCCCAGGATCAACTGTCCTACCCCAACCCCATATGTGCTCACTTAAATTTCCCTTTTCTTTCTGTGTTTGCTTCCTCCTTGTTCTCTGTCACCAAATCCAGAAGACTGAAGTCCGATCAGCCGATAGTCCTGACTCACTGGTTGGGACCCAGTGCAGTAAAACACACAGAGAACACATGGAGTCAATGATTGCATAAATATAAAGTCAGATTTAGTTACTCACCGAATAATTACAACGGAATCTTATTCACCGGTATGTCATTTTCTGGTGTTTTAAACCCAATTTACATTCTTCACTGTATATATACGTATCAGATTGGAGTTACATAAAAGGACCTGCCTAAACAACAGAAATAGGCTACTTAGAAAGTATAGTACCTACATCAACAATCAGGAAGTCCAGCCAGCACCAAGCATTAGTGAAGTAAGTTTGAAAACCATAGGCCACCCATTTTAGCACCATTTCCAGAATAAAGATGTAAGTGAAGATTTTGTCAGCATAGTCCAGTATGATTTTTATAGTCTTGCGCTGCTCAATATATATATCTTCAAAAGCCTGTGAAGAATGGGTTCGTGTAAGTCAGATATTCATAGGTCTTTGCAAGCTACACATTAAGCCAAAAGGACTGCATTAAAAATGGTAAAGTAAAATAACTTTCAACTTTAGATGTTTTACCATGAAAAGCCAGCATGAGTAGAGATTCTAATTGCATTCTTTCTGAGTTTTAGATTTTATCATTGCCTGATAATGTAATTATAATATAATGACTGAAATTGCCAAAAAGGTTTTTAGAAATTTCAATAATAGTCAACACAGAATTACCACTTGTCACCCTGAAAAGCCCAGTCAGGCTCAGTCAGAAGGCAGTCTCACAATTATAATAAATTCATCTAACAAAAGAGAATAATGAGCTACAGTGACCATATATTATGTTGCTGCTAACCTTTGCTGAATTCCAGTATTGGGTGTTGGTGGCAAGGTTTTGGTAGCAGGAGGCTGCAGGGATGGCCACCGTGAGAAAAGGCCAGGGGCTTCCCTGTGCCAGCTCCACAACGGACCCACCACAGGAAGCAGCTGAGCCCATCAGTGAAGCTGGTGGTGCCTCCAGGAAAACATATTTAAGAAAGTGCAAAATACCGCATGGCAGTATGAGGACTGAAGAAAAGAGAGAAACTACCCCTGCAAACACCAAGGTCAGAGAAGAAGAACAGGACATGGTGCTTCTGGTGCCAGAGCTGCCAGAGCACAGATAATGACAGTATATATAAAATCCTACGTCAAGCAACAACCAAGAAGAACCCAATACTTAGTAGCCGAGTGAAGGACTAAACGTCACTAAGATAGTATAAATGAATTCAAGGATTCCTGTGTAACAGTTTAGAAATACTGAAACTAAAACTAAAGCAAAAAATTAGTTGAGAACATGATGAATTCAGTATCTGTACTGCTTTCGGGGACAGCTTTAATTTAAAGTAGAATAATTGTTCCAGTTATTGCATAAAATTCATTTTGTATCATTCTTGTAATTTCTTTATAATTTCTTAAACAAGATTTTTAGCGTAATCCTTTTTGTAAGCAACCTCACACACACACATCACCTTGTATCCATCAAAAATTCATGTGCAGAACGTTATTTGACAACAGAATTTCAATGACTTATTTTATATGCACTACCCAAAATATTCTGGGAATTTAGTTCCAAGCTCTCTTTCAAGCCAACTTTGTATTTTTTTCTTAGTGAACACAGATGTGTTATAATACTATCTTGGATAAAACATTTTTTATAGGTACTGTTTCTATGGGTGCAAACTCTACGTACCAGAGCACCACTGCTGAGAAGAATCATGAAGACAATGAATGTTTCAAACCAGTTGTGCTCTACTATCTTGTAGCAGGTTTTTCGAAGGTTCCACCAGATCCTTCCTTTTGTACTTTCCATACTGCCTTTACAGCATTTAAACTTCCGTATACAGCCTAATAATACAAACAATGACAAACTGTTATACAGTAGAATTTTCATTATCCTGAAAAAGCAAAATCACTTTTAACTAGCTCCTGTTTCATGAGGTAGTCAGCACTTCAAATTACTGCATGCTACTTAACGCAGCCTTACCTTCCCGATTTGACACTTTGGATGAAGGAAAACTTGCAGGTACACAATTTTTCTACTAACCTGATGCTACATCAAACTTAGAATCAAAGAGAGTCATCTAATTGAGCTAATTGTCATTTGTAAACACATTTTTGAAAATTATTTTTCATTTATATACAGATAATCAAAGAACATATGAGAATTGTCAGGGAGTAGAAACAAAGAGCATAAACACATAGCAACTTTCACATGAACTAGTTCAAGAGTACAGCAGCTTCTTTTAAAAGTACTTTTGTCTCTCAACTAAGGTTCAAATAAATGACACGATGCAAACTCCCTATATTTTATTATACTGAGGAATGACCCCTGCTTCAAGTGTTGACTAAGTATACCTCTTTCATGACATAAACAACTGATTTAACTGGAGATTGTGAGAGCTTTTCCATGTGGTACAGATTAGTGGCAACCATCCACAGAATTCTGCCTCACCTTGGAGAGCTCCCTACCTTATGGGGCCTCAACACACAGTTTTCAATGAACCTCAGTATCTGCCTGGCTAACAGTAATCTCCTTATTTCATGAAAAATGATTAATCCCATAGAAGCATAAACACGTTTAAACGATTTTAATGGGTCCCAAAGGCAGTACTCTAGTTTTCCTGTGGGTGTCATTAAGTTCACGTTACACCTAAGTTACGCTGTATTTCATCAGCTCAGATAAAACAGCTACCCCTATGAAGAGCATGATTTACCTTACCTTCAACTATTCAAAATGCCTACATTATGGAAGAATTAATCTTATGCCCAAAGGTAGACAGACATCATGTAATATAAGGATAAGGAAGAGTTGTAATATAATGTGAAATTATTTGAGAAGTATACTTTTTCTTTTTTAATCAAGAGCTTGATATACTCCAGAACAATTTTGTTTTTTTAAAGATGAATGAAATAATATTTCAAAGGACAAGAGGCCTAGCCTAAGTCAAAGGTGTCTTCTTAACAGTAAATAAAAAAACATGGACAAGATAGGAGAGTTAATCCAGGAACATATTTTGTTTTGAATTATTTTAATCATGACTTAAAAGGAAAGTAAAATCCGTAATATCACAAAAATGGGAAATACATTCCTATACAGTAAATTTCAGTAGTCCCCTAAAGGACATAGCTATACAGAACTAAAATAAATGGAAACTTCTAAGGGCATGCAAGTATGCTGTTAAAACTTCTTTACTTGAATAAAAAAATAGGATCTCATTCACTTGTTGCATCCCACATTATACTTATGCATCCCCTCACCCATTAATGGTGTAATGTCAAGATAACAACTCTATTGTTAGAGTCAAACTTTCCAATATCTGAATCATCCACTGGATTGCCTTCTAGTGCTATGAAGGGACCACATGATTCTGGTTTAAATTTCTTAGTGGAGTGAACCCGGTATAGGGTTTGGTCTTGCAGATTTCACTACTGAGAATGTCATTTAAATCAACAGGATTACTGATTGCTGAGAATCAGTTTATAGCATTGTGCCTAGTGTTTATTTTAAAATATTATACATGATTACATACACACATATTTAAATTTGCATCACTCAAATGGCTCCACAGACTTCAGTACAACTATCTACAACAAGCAAAACTAATCATATCGTTAAGACTTGACGAACCAGGATCCGGGCCTGCTGTTGCAAATAGCTTCCTTGGACTGCCAATGCTTGCTGCAAACAACCAAAATGTAATTGCTAACCCCAAATTTTATTTCTATACCTTCTGTAAAACATACCTTCTGTAAAGCATGCCTGAAGCTCTGATGCTTTTTCTGGTTCAGTTTCAGCTTTTTCTTCTCCAAAGAGAGCTAAATTAACTGTACTTCCTTCAGATGAGCTGGAAAAATTTAGCTTCTGAAAATAAAATTTGGTAACAGTTATACTTTACTAATATTTACAGTTTTAGAATGGTATTAACTTTAAGCATGCAACACTGTGTGCAAGTAATAAGAACAAAATTTGTCACCAGAAATACACACAAACATCCACATATAGCAGCCAATGCTGTTGAAATGTGCATAAATCATCCACTTTCTACCTAGAGATTGCAAGGCGTACCATGTAATCTTTCACAGAATTTCAGAATTTCTGGTCTAAAAATAGTACAGTGTTATCATTCAAAGTTAACGACTACCAAGTAGATTTTCTGATACATATTCTTTTTATTTTGTTTTCTACTATTATTTTCTTACTATAATTTCTCTTGCTACATTTTAAACCAGTACCAGTTATACTGTGTACTTTAAGATTATGTATGTTGGTAGCTACTTTCATTAGAGCAGTCTCCTCAACCTGAAAACAGTAATCCTGACAGCAAAAACTTTAAATTGTGAACTGTCAGGGTGAACTGTCCAAGGGAGAAAATGTAGCAGATTTTTAAGGACTGACTTGAATTCAGTGCCCATTATTCATAATACAAAAATAAATGAATTATCAGTTATTTTTCACTGGCATCTTAAACATCAGTATGATGCAAGCTAACCACTTCTGACATACATGACAATTTATAATAAAATTTGGTTACCTTTGACCACAGATAATTTAGTTATTTTTCATTTTAAGATCATTCTTATGATCTAGATTGGAAAATGCTAGAGCAGAATCAGGATTAATGTGAAACCTTGCTTCAGATGTGAATTTGAACACTACCTTCAACACATTCATAAAACAACTTAAGCCTGCCTTATCTTAACCCATAATTATCACTACCATATGAACACCTTTTGTTTTTTCATATATACTGATAAGTTTCAAAAAGGAAAAAAGTATGATAAATACATTTCAACTGGCATTAATTTGCATTCTTTTTTGCCAATGCACATATGTATTACATTGTGCATTCTGAAACTACCCATTACTCTGGTACACATACCTGTACAGTTAACACCCAAAAAGAAAGGAATTTTTTTGTTTTAATAATTAAAATTACCTAAGTCATATTAGTATGAAAAAAACGACTAATTAATTTATATTTTTATTTTGTAATCTGCATATGTATTGCAAAAATCCATAGTCTGGAGATTTCAAAGGAAGATGCGGTGTTCTGTACATTTAATCCGAGTATGAGTACCAAACTAAGTCAAAGTAGTTTTGGTCACAGCATTCTCTGACATTTTACAATGTTATTATCAAGAAGTATATAACATCAGTAATGAATTCACACAACTAGATGTCTGTAGGGAATGATGTAAGCACACTTTGTAAAACAGCGTTGGTTTTGTAGAATTAACACAATTTTCATTAATTTAGCTAGACTTGCATGATTAAGAAACATTTAAGATATAAAAGCAGACAACATACAGGCACTATCCAATCAAGCCATATTTACACCTCAGCTATGAAATGTGAAAGGACAAAATTATTTTAGGTATTAAACAAAAATTTTTTTTGCTGTTTGTGAAAGAAGACAGAGACAATCTAATAAGAAAAAGTAACCCAGTGTTCTGCATTAACTTTTATTAAAAATTATTCAGTAATATTGTCTACTTTGCTGCTACTTTAGAAACTGACTATCTGGAATAGAACCCCCAAATTACTCATATTTAATGTAAAAACCTCTTTTCATTTTTAGTAGCATTAATTTTAAAATACCAGTATTCACAGCAAACATTTTTTCCTCTCACAAATTCTACTGAACACGAGAATAGCACTGTATACCTCCATTTTATCAATATGCTGCTTTCATCATTCCATGACATAGCATATATATTGTAAAATGTTGCAGCAGTGGTGGGTAAACTGAAATAATGAACTGAATTATAAATCAAATTACTAATTTTAAAAACATTTTTTTTTAAAGTAAGGAAGTTTTGTGTCATATTGCTAATATAAACAACATGTACTCTGGGTTATTTGAACTGTAAGCTACTTAGTACACCGTTTGAGCAGATGACATGAATTCAACTGAAAGAATACAGATTTTTGACTTACAACATTAAAAGATGAACAACCGTAAACAGAAAAGAAACTGAAAAGAATCAATGTGTTTAGCACATGAAGTTATATAACTCATTTAATATATAGTAGAAGAATCAGAGATTAGAGATTTTTTTTTAATTTTTAGTTAAGAAAGGCAATTTTCTTGACTCTAGAAATCAAATTAGAGGCTCAATGAACTATTTTGATATAAAGGACAGGCAGCCTGGTTCCCTCGTTCTTCTAAGGACAGTGTAGGATACAATCCTGTGCCTGAAGAGTTACAGATTTAATTAAACATTGGTTCTCTTTTTCATGTGGGGTGCTCATATTTTTCACTAAGATGAAGGTATCAAACAACAAAAAAAAGACAGTAAAAAGCAATATGCATAGAAGAGTTTCCTGTCTTAATTAAAAATTCAGCTAGTTTCTTTGCTATGTACAAAGTTCACAGAGATCTAACTAATTTTGTGAATCACTCCAGAAACAGGACTTTTAGGAAAGACAGAAATGTTCATCCTTCACCTTCCAGGGCACTTAGCTGCTGTTCAAAGTTTACCAAACTAAGATCAGGAGGCCTCATTGTATATACACTAAGCACTGGATGGAACGGGTCAACTCACATACTCAAAAGTGGATTAGTTGCCTTGACGTTTGCAAGTCAGCAGCTAAAACATTTTTGTTAAAGAAAATTCCCTTAACATAATACCTTTTTTCTTTTTCACTGTTGGCAGTGAAAAGCTATTCGGATTTTGAATACATTAATTTTTTTCAATACAAATATCTACTTTACTGTTGTAAGGTCAAAATTTGGAGCTCATGATCTTCTTTTTTTTCCTGAAGGAATCAAGGTACGATGGCACAAATACTGGCAAGAATAATGTTACTACTACAAAGTCTCCAAATTGTAATTAGTAAAGAGTCAATCTTCCAGTGAGCATCATCTTAAAAATAATAAATGAAAGTGTACACAAAATGGCAGATAATGACTAAAGAAAACTCCGTAATATGAGCTAATAGTAAGTAGGCAACTGACTATTCACATGGTGCAATGTACTGTGCATTCAACTTCCAAGTCATTTACATTTTGATATTCAGATAGTAAAGGAAAATCTGATATGTTTCCCAACCTCCAAAGCAAAGAACAAACATACCAGCGGTTAATACGAGGAATAAAATGTCTTGTGTAATTTAAAAAAACCAAAACAAACCCACAGGAAGACTGTGCTGCATATTCTCACCTTCTCATTCACAAAGGATCTCCCTCTCTCTCTTTTTCTTTTTAATTTAAGTAGACCGAGTCTCTTTTTGCTGGAGAAGGAGGTAAAGAACTGCAGTAAAATGTGAAAGATGATTGCTGATAACAGCGCTTTGGAGACCATGTTCAGGAACCTCTTAGAAAAGAGGATCCAAAAATATTGCTATGTAGAAATGCAACAGAAAACCTTAGCACGCCTGCATTATGCTGCTTATATTCCATCAATGGAATATTCTCCTGCTTAATCAGATCTATTTTCAGCAGGAAATAATTCTTCAATAAAAACAATCTCGTTTTTTCATTTAGTCTCAACTCTTAATTAAACAACAAAAAGGACACAAAGCATATTTTTTGTAATCATCATCTTTACAACATCAGTTTGACTTATCACTGAGTATGGTACTCTTCAGTGTAAGCACAGTTGGTAAAGCCACTTTTATTGGGATCTTTCTATTTATCTTTTTCTGAAAGAATAAAAGTAAGTATGTCTATAAATAAGGCTTACAAATTATTTACATTTTAAAGAAAACAAAAGTATTGTCCATAGAAGGTACTTAGGTTTTTTCACCAAACTAAAAACAAAACCTACCTCTCCTACTCTACGTAACTTAAGGAAAAAAAAAAAAGGCATGCATATCTATTAAAAAAAAAAGCATCACCTTATTATGCAAGGAAGGTCACAGTAAGACAATGTGACATCCAAATGAAAAAGATTCAAGTATTTTTCAGTGAAGTGATTACAAGCCCCTGGTTTACTATGTTGAATGCTGTTCTACACCTGTCCAGATTCATGACAGCAGAAGCTTGAAGCAGGAGCAGTGTCACATAAACAATATCCATCAAATCAGAATCATCCCCCCATACTTAGCACCAGGGATACTACTACATTCTACTCTTTTCTAAAAAAAAGTCCTTAGAAAGATATTTTTCCATTCCATCTTTCTGAAAAGCTTACAGGCCCCCTGGGCACAAAAGTGAGGTCTGAAATATTTCCAATATGTAATATAGTGCAAAAGAATATATGAAAGATAATGCAGGATTCCACAACAAAACCACGTGAACATAATTTGTATTTGGAAAAGGAATACCTCAATGACCCCTAAATGTCAAGGAGCAAAACTGTCCAACTATTCAGAAGAGATCATCAGGAATAAGAAACACATAGCTTGGTACAATTAAGGTTTGTTTTACAATTCTAGAGTTCCTGAGTTCAGAGGTTTGGGAGGATACTAGCTCCTATTTTGTCTTTTCAACAACTGTCTTAATTTTAGCCTTATCCTGGGTTTTCCCAATTTTTACATTTCTTTCTTGCTTGAACTCCCTTATTTATATAGTTTTAAACTACCCAGATTTATTTAGACACCTACATAGAATCCTAGATAGAATTTTTGCTTGCAATCATGTTTTAAGTCTGTCTTTCTAAAAATAAAGTGGACCAAGTTCACAAAGAAAGAATTATTGATGGTGAAGAGAAAAATTGATATGATTCTCTAACTTCCAGTCTTACAGACATACACAAATTTCATGAGTAGAATATAACTAAATTATTACATCCCTATTCAAAAGGACTATGCATATGTATTAAAAAAGATAATGATTGTTCCCAGGAGTGTATCTTTCATCCTGTATTTTAGCTTCTCTTATATGAGAAAACTGGAATGTAAATTATAAAAACATTGTGAACATGAAAATTTGTATCAAAAGATATAAACATTTTAGCATACAAGTAACTGTATATATGTAATATTACATAGGCATTGGTCAAATGAACATGATCAGAAAAAGGTCATAATTACACGACAGCTAAAAACATGGTTCAACAGATGAACAGAAAAAGTCAAGTGAAGGTTACCTTTCCATTTTCATAAAATCATAGGCTGTTAACCTCTTTTAAACTTGAACAGTCTTGATGCTTAATAATTCAGTTAACAATAATAAAAACCTACAAAGCATGCAGGTTACGCCACGGAAGTAGTACAGAAAATACCAAAGATGTAACAAGAAGAAAGAAACATGTTGGGGTTGCCCTCAACCATGCTGTGACGTGAGTCATGGGACTCAGCTTACAGAGCGGCTGTGCATGTTTCCACTACATTGCAATGGATGGGGAAAAATATATTGTAGCTGAGTAGCATGCAGGCCAATCAATCTCAAAAGTGATCATATATGTATGATTTGTTTAGGTAACCTGTGTAAACGTGCTGACATGTTGCTCTGCCTGGTTAAAAAGCACCAGATCTGCATTCTTGACTGATCCAGCTTGATTTTACTCCTGTGAGAAGTAAGAATGGTACGCAATGAAGTTAAAACACGGTACCCTTTAGGTTGTTTGAGTTCTGGAAAGAGCAGAAGTATAGACTCCTACTTATTTAAAAATGTGTTTTCTAGATATGTCACACATTTGCAAAACATAGCATTTATAGATGTTGATTAGAGCTTTAAGCATATCCAAAGACATACTGAAAGAGGTAAAATTAGCAGAATATCTGAAGCTCATAGATGCATTTAGGACTTGGGCCTGAACTTTAAAAAAACAAAAACAAAAAACCCACCCCCCCACCCCCCCAAAAAACCCACAAAAAACCAAACACCCCCAAAACCCCTCCACCCCCAAAAAACCCAAACCAAAAAGACAGATAGATACACCCACACTATGTATATTACAGCTTTAAGCATCCTCTAAATGGTAGTAATTAAAGCTTTAAAATAACAGAAATATATTTTTCCTTGCATTTCATTTTCAAGGGTATTCCTCATCTTCACTAGGTGCTAAATACGTATCTGGGATACACTTTCTGACAGAAGCCGCAGGCAAAACAAAACAAAAAAATCAATCATACCAGGTCAAACACGAAAACTTCTGGGTAAGCAATTTTTCCCACCATCGTTAGCTTTTTTAACTGCATGACTTAAAAAAAAAAAACAACGTTTCAAATAGTTTAAGGTGCATTATGGATTGTAACAGATATATAGCAATGTAAAAATGAAAACCCATGCCTAGCAATAAACCTGTAATTTCCTCAAGTACCTCACATCTATCTTTTACTAGTCTTCTGGTATAAATCTTATCTCACTTCTCACCAATGACTTCTCAAAGGCTCATCAAATAATGCAGCTAACAACCCCAATATATAAACTGCTCCCATTTAAAGGGAAAGTCTGAAAGGAAGAGCTGAAATAATCTACAAAGTGAAAGACAATTTCCTTACTGACTATGAACTAGTGTATATGAAATGGGGTTTTTTGTTGTTAATTTACGTATCTCCTATGGTTGTCTTTCAGCTATGCCAATCCTTAGCCACTTTTCCAAATTTGAGTGGGTTAAAATTAATACTACATAATAGTATCTCATAAACAGCTAATGCTGATGTTTAATCTTGAATATCAGAGGTGAGAAGGTACAGATTTTGTTACCCAATTCTTAAATATGAAATAGCGAAGAACCAGGTGTCTTCAATTGCTGGATAATTTCCAGGTAAGAGTTAAATCTAACGCAGTTATCAGAGCAAGAGAAAATTACCTGGATTCATCAGATATTCACTCCACAAAACCAAGTTTTATTAAAACACACTAAGAAGGCCAGTATCCTTTATTGAGATTAGTAATACATAAAAGATGTAGCAGCTGTTCAGCAGACATTATAGCTTCCTTAAAAAGCACAGTTAATACTTTAAAACAAGTTATGAATATTGTTTGCTTTGCTTTTAAGAGTCCTCTTAGTAATCTAAGGTCTTCTCAACTGAGAGGTCAACATAATATATGGAGTAACAGAACCTCCAAAATGTAGATGGAACAAATCGAGTGTCAGGAAATGAGCTGCTGAAGTAACGAATGAGTGTAATACTATTGAAGACCACACTCTACAATAAAACAGACACCTAAAGAGTCACCTTATTACACCTTTCAAATTTAACTACACTGTGCTAGAACGAACTTATTTTCTAGAATTTGGAAACAATGTGGGCAAATTAATTTCCAGTTCAAAACAAAACAACCAAAAACCTAAGAAGCCCACAACCAATCAAATATTTAAAAAAAAAAAAAAAAAAAAAAAAAAAGAAAACAAAACAATCCAGACAAAGCAATCCAGCCTGGAGTAGAGCTCTCTGCACAAGCAGTGACACTCCATTAATGTCCTTGTGTCTTCAGGTGCCAGGGGAGTTGATACCAGACACAGTCTGCACTGGAGCCACAGCATAGCAATCTGAATTTTCAAAGTGTCTCTCAGGATCCTGCTGAAATCCATGATTTTGCTTCCCCCCTCAGTCTGCAGTTGCTGACAAATGACTGCTTTCCTAAAGATGACCCAGTTTAAGGTCAGGCAGCTGTCTTTGAAGTGACTGGTTCAAAACTCCCACAAGCAAGCAAGAAATTAATATTTTTTCATTCAGTAATTCTACTTTTTCTCATAATTTTTACTTGGCATATTCACCCCATAATACTGACATTGTTCCCTTGCCTGTCCCCCATCATTTTAACTTCAGAACTCGAAAACTGTTGTTATTGCTCTCATTACCCTGAGTTAGCACCTCTGTTAGATTATCCAGTACAAATAATGCCCATTTCTGTAGAAGTCAGTGAGCTTTAAAAATCAGATGCAAAGGGTATTAATATTCTTTATTTATATCTCCTCTAATCTTTTTAAATAGCAGTTTATTTTCACCCTTACTTCATGGAAGTATTATGATCATATACAAAAAACCCCCATGTCTTTTGTCTCTTGTTTATTCTGTACATATATATTTGTCTATCCAACTAAAAATTTGGAAAAGCTTGTTTTTCAAAACCCTTTTAGAAATGGGTTCATACATGTTCATACAGTGCTGCCTGTTTTTTCTATTCTCTTTAGCTCCACTTTCCCACTTCAGTTTATCCACTCTCAGTGTAGTCCAACAATCTCAAATCACAATCGCTTCCTATTTCTAAGCAGGAAGAGCCATACTATGAAAGAACACAATTGGTATAGTTAATTCACACAAAATATAAAATATTTAAATCTTACCTCCTTGCTTTCCTCCAAATCTGAGTCACTGCTAAACTCTTCTGTATTTAGATGTTCAAAATCAGATTCTCCAACAGCTATTGGTACTGTAACAGTAAGGCTTGGGTTGTTTATGAATGATGTATAATCACTGCCACCTATAACAGTGGCCATTCCGTTCTCATTTTTGTGATAATTTGTATCTCTCCTTATTTCAGCGATGGTACAGTTGGAAATGCAATGGTCTCTCTCATCATTCAACTGATCTGTTGCTGTTCTTTGATTTACAACATCTTGTTTCCCCCAACAAGACTTTTGGATACATTCACCTACTCTTTTCTTCACATAATCTATTCCCTTCTGAATTCTTGCAACAGCAATCTGTAAGTTGTTCATTTCATTATCATCGTCTGTAGGAGAAAGGCTGTCTGAACTAAATGAACTCAGCAGCAAGGCCAGAAAGAGGTTTAATACCTAAAAAAAAAAAAAAGACAATACAGCTGAATTTTCTCAATTTCTCATTCACATGCTTCTTCTGTCACCCATTATGAACTTAGGCCTCATGTTTTCCTTTGCTGTATGTGATTCTGGAAATTACACAGTAAATAAAATGTAAATGAAATTTAAGCACCTGCCCTATACCCCCCAATGCAGGGGTTTTGTGGTTTTGCATTGCTGTATGACTATGAAGACACTTGTAAATACTCTTTCTGCTCGTGTTTGTAGAAGGTCAGAAATTAATGATTCTTTGGTACTGACTGAACAGATTCAAAATGTTTACTTCTCTGGCACAGGGAAGCACTCTGCAACAGAAGACAGAGTTGATCTGTGCAGAAAACAGCTTTTGTAAATGCTGGTCCAAACTCACACAAGTATTTTGCTGTACGGGACTTAAAAAATGTGAAGCACACCCTGTCTCCTAACCCCCAAGTCATCCTCTTCCCACAGCAAGACAAAACGTAGAAATCAATTATACAAGCCCAGAGTTTACCAGGAGCTCAAATGGTACTAGGATAGCCAAAGAAGCAGAGTACCAGCTCTTAAAGCCTTCAGATCAGCTGTTCTGTGCAGCTATGAAGACAACAGGGTAAAACTATGTGTTGGGAACACAGGAAAACAACTTGATAACAGAGTCCTGAACATACAGCAGGGATTGTCTACTCATGTAAGAAATTCTACTAGAGCTATGGTATAAAATCAGAATGCAGTAAATACTGTGGAAAAATTCAGAGATGGATACTTCATTCCACAAAGTTCTATCTTCTGGTTTAGAAAAATATTTAAGGAGGATCTTTTGTTTGTTCAACCAATTTCACAGTTCTCTTCATTATAAGACAACAGATTTATAGAACATCCTGGAGCGAGTGGCTGTGCTACTAGTAGTAATGCTTGACTGGTTTAAAGATAATTAGTTTATTCTTGTTGTTAGATATTTTATTCCTACAGAATGCCTCCAGGATGGCTGATTTAAAAACTCTTTTGCTACTGACAGTTGCCTAAGATGAAGAAGATGTAGAATAATAGAGGAAGACTCAGTAGGCAATGAGAAAAGCAGAGCAAAAGGCAGAGCAATGAAGACCTCAAATACAGGTGAGTTTATAAAATGTATTTTAAAAGACTAATTTATACACGGTAATGTACAAACTGGTTCAGATCTGATGCTTTCCTCTGAAAAAGAAGATATAACACAGACCACTTTAGAAGTGTCTGTAAAAAGCACTTAAGGAATAGGAAGCAAAGAGGTGAAAGAAAGCGTGAAGCACTTGAGTCTGTTTTTTCTGCAGAACTGCTGCCTTCCAATTCACGTTTCCTTACTCCATTTGTGTAAAAAGTTGGCTGTGCAGCAAGCAGGACTCAAAATGGCTTAAATTTCAGTCTAAGAATGTTATAGCAGTCTTTTAGACAGGAGGGAGCGGAAAAAGTAAAAAAAAAAACCAAAACCCAAAACCTGCCTAAGTGTGATTGGAAGTGATGCCTCAATCAGCTAGGGAGAAAAGGCTCTGCTATGTCCTTTTCTGCAAACAGCAAGCTCCCGTCCTGGGAGCATAACACTTGAGGCACACCTCTGCTCTTCTCTCTCTTTCTAGGTAACTAGGTAACCTGAACACATGATGCTTCTCTCTCTCACCCATATCCTCTGAATTGCACTCCAGACCCCTGGAGGACCCATCCTCCAAGCTGAGGATTATATATAGGATCAGAAATCTAACAAACGGAAAACTTTATTTCAGAACCCATACTTGTAACAAATTCAAAATCATAAAAAAACATATTTAAGTAACACATTTAATAATGCTTAAATACTTAATTACTGGTTCTGTTACCATTCTTTCTCTAAATGAATTCTCAAATTATTTTGGCTACATACCACTAGGTTTCCAACCACCATGACCATCATGAAGACAGTAAGGCACATGGGTTGGCCTGCAACTTCCATGCAGTCCCACATTGTTTCTATCCATTCTCCACACAGCACTCGGAATACAATTAAGAAAGAGTGGAAAAAATCATGCATGTGCCAGCGTGGAAGTTCACAGTTGCTAGAGATCTTGCAGACACATTCCTTGTAGTTTTTCCCAAACAGCTGCATCCCAACCACAGCAAAAATGAACACAATGATGGCCAGCACCAGGGTCAAATTCCCCAGAGCCCCCACTGAGTTGCCAATAATCTTAATCAGCATATTTAGAGTTGGCCAAGATTTTGCCAATTTGAAAACTCGCAACTGAAAAACAAAAATACAGAGACATTATTTGCAGTAGTTACAAAAATGCTATGGAAATAAACAACAGATTATGAAATAGTGACTCTCAGCAATAACAAGAAGACAAAACTTCAACATGATTTCAACAACCATAACTTATGCAGAAACAGGAGATACATAAAATCCACACTTTTAAAGTTTAATAAATTTTAGACTTTGCTCTTTTCTTGTGTAACACACCTGTATTATTTTCTACGTGAAAGAAACAGCACACTGGTTGAATTTGTTTGGATAGTGAATTCTGAACATGGCATACGTCTCAACCAGTATGTGCAGAAACAAAATTAAAAAACCAATAAAGCTCAACAGGATTCTACTAAAGGAAAATAAAGAATTCTGAAATCCTTGAAGAATGGTGTCTTCCAAAATAATATTGCCTCCAACAAATTTAAAACGGATCACAGACCCAAAGTCTGGAAATAAAAGCCAAACACAAGCCCTAAGTCAAGCATTTCAAATTTTGAAGGGGAAAGAGTAGAATTCATACTCTTTCTTACCCATACCCCACCCAAAATAAAAAAAGGTATTAAATATTTTTTGTTTGCAGATAAAAGCAAAATGGAAATGCAAAATGGAAAGAGACCACAGGGAAAGAATGTCTCACAGCTCATTTCTCATTTTTAAAATAAAAATATTTTTCTAACAAAATAAAGCATTCCTTTTTTTGTTTTGCCAAGGGGAAAAGGAAAAAACAATTTTTTTAAAATTGAAAAAATATGAATTTTATTCCTACATTTTAAAAGAACATGTCTAGTCTTTTTGCAACTTCCAGATATGGAAGCAGACAGAAGACTACAAATGTTTTATTTATTTATAACTATCAATATGCACTAAATAAATTGTACACTTCACTGTGCTTTACCCATCCATGTTAAAAAAATTACAATAAAATTACAGCTCTTTTCCTTTAAAAAATACTTAGTTGCATAAAACAGCACACACTATTCAGTGATAACATACATAATTTTGTAAAACATGCTTGAAAGAGATATCCTGTGACACTTTGCCAAAAATATACATAATATTACTAAAAAGTCTTATTTACATGAGTACAGTTAAAATACAAATATAATGCATTAATTAATGCAGATATATTATTATCACTAATTTATTTACCAATCTGAATGATCGGAGAACGGATAATCCATCCACATTTGACAGAAAAAGCTCCACCAAACTAAGGGTAACTATAAAACTATCAAAAATATTCCAGCCAACTTGGAAATAATAAAAAGGATGCATGGCAATTATCTTGAGAACCATTTCTGCTGCAAAAATTCCAGTAAAAACCTGAAGGAAGAATATTTATTGTTACTTTATAGATGAGTATGAATAAGTTGAACCAGCAGATAAAGAACAACTTAAGTAAGAAGTAACAACCCTCTTACAGCAGGATCACAGTAGGAAAATTATCACAAGCTGAACTTCACGGAGAAGATAAGTGGCAACATCAAAATGAGCTGCAGCATAACTCTTTAGTTAAACCCGAGATACATTTAGTAACTGGTGAAGAATAAACTATTCCTAACAGGCCTCCTGTTTGCTCCTCATATCTGCCATCCATCCAACTAAAGGAACTTTCCTCAGCAAAGTAACTACAGTTGCTCTTGCCACAATGGAAGCTGCTTTAACAAAGGTGTGTGGAAAAATATGAATTGGTCATAATTTGGAGAGTGATTTGCTATTAAATGAATTCTTCATGAGAACTCACAGATACAGTAAGCATATCTTCATTTTCTAGCTGCCAAAAAAAGGCCAGTTATGCTGAGGCTCATGTTTGAAGTAAAACTCCTTTCTGCCTCTGAATGCCTCTGATGCCTTGTGAAGCAGAAGGCAAACAATGCATCTGAAAAAGGGAGTAAATTAATGGTATTTATGGTAGACGTATGACCACCAGTATGAACAGAACTGCATAAATTATTATCTTCTACTAGAAAGATGAAAAAACCTTTAAAAAATCAGGAGCATTTGACAGTCTTTAAAAGATAGTGCTACACAGTTCAAAAAGCAAGAAATCAACTGCTAAAACTACATCTGTATTATAGTGGCATTTCAGCTGACTGGGAGTAAGCACAAATTCTTATCAGCATGAAGGTACACTTATACTCACATAGCTCAAAATTAGACTAATATTAAGATATTTCATTACATATGAAAGGAAAAGATGGTTGTGTTTCCTGGGTAAAACACGCAAGCATGATCTACAGGACAACCCTCTGCAACAGCTATTGATCCTCACCTATTTATCTTCCCTGTCTTTCTCCTCAAATACATCCTGAATCTATTTTAAACAGCAACATGACATGATCATCTTCCACAGACAGTGATCTCTGACTCCAGGTTAAGGTGAAAATATTAAACTATGTCTGTATTGGCTAAATAAATCGGCATACAATTTAAATGTTGACACATTAACAGCTCTGGACTTAAACCTGCATATGTTCCCAACATGTACTAGAATGTCATATATTCTAATAATCAAATCGGTTTATTATTTTGCTACATCATAATCACCAGAATTACCACTTACAATAAGCATAAGTTAAGAAGTATCGCAGATAAGGTTATCTGTATTATTGCCATCGTAAAACAAATGAACCAACCACCCCAAACCCGACCTATAGACTGTGTCCACTAGGGAACAAAACCCAACTGTATCAACAGACACTCTTGGAATAAGTCACACATTCTTTGCCTTCCAAATTGTTATGGACCAATCAAAGCAACATTCTTCATGGAAATACAAAAATAACACAAAAAATAACAGTGTAAAATAATAATCCAAAATAATATCCAACTCTTCTTGTGTTATCAATGGTACTTACAGTAGAAAGGATCTAATTTGGCTCCTACTTTTTTTGTAATACTAAATAAAAACAAGTCAGATTTCTTTTGGTTGCATGTCATTCAAACCCTGCTTGTTGAAAACTCTATTTGCCGAAATTTTAATACAGAAATCAAATGCTTAAATACAACATATCTCAAGTAGTATTTTTAGACTACTTTTAATACAATTAAACCTTTAATATTTATTTTATGGGTTGATAATAAAAATAATAAAAGTAATTCTATTTCAGAGAGAAATCAGGTTCCAACTGTATCAAATTATATAGTTCGATGGACTTACCTGATTTCCTATTTTAAGTACATTACAGAAATTGGTAGTCATTGGATAATGTTCCATGGCCATAAACAGTGTGTTTAAAATTATGCAAACAGTGATAGCCAGATCAACAAGTGGATCCATTACAATAAATTCAACTACATTCTTTACTTTTAACCAGGGCTCCCAACAATTCCAAATTAAGAAAGTGTGGGCAAACTTATACCAGCAAGGTGGACATTTTTGCCTGGATTCTTCAAGTTCTGGGAAAAAAAAGAAATGTATAGTGAACAAGCTTTGGACAAAGTGAAGATAAATTTTTGTTTATCTGCTTTTTCAGGTTTTAATCTTTATCCCTGGAACCAGTAAGGATGTTTGGAGGAACCTCCTCAGATTTCCAGGAACTTAACTTATTGTTGCTGACTGAAAAGGTTTTAGATGAAAAACCTCAAGAGTTTTGAGCTAATAATTGAAAAAGTTGTCTATTTTTAATATCATACAATCTTGGGTATTTTTTTTAAAAAAAGCTATTTATGCTTATATTTTGAAGGTACTACATCACAGTGCAAATACAGAAGACAAAAAATATGTAGCCATTGCAAATACATAAACTGAATAATAGAACACAAATGCATGTACATAGTGAAAAAAGAAATGAAGGAATCTGATAAGCAGGCTAAACTAAGAAAAATTTTCTCAGTAAAAAATTCCAAATTCACAGTCCTCTCAAATATGTAATTATTTATTTTGGGGGAAAATAAGATTAATTTCACTATGAATCACTTTGAAAGCTATTCAAGCTCTTTCAAGAATTTCACTAGTAGTAATTTCACTGTTCCAAATAATCCTACTACAAATTTCCTCCTCTGTATTAACTAAGGCCTGGCCTTCAATTTTCCGTTACATTTTTACAGCATAGTTAGTGGAAAATTTATCACAAGGCATTTCTTCCAATAACTGTATTGCTAAAAATTAATAACTAGCATAAAACATATATGTTATCTATTTTGATTAGAACGTTTTTCTTAGTTTAGCCTGCTTATCAGATTCCTTCATTTCTTTTTTCACTATGTACATGCATTTGTGTTCTATTATTCAGTTTATGTATTTGCAATGGCTACATATTTTTTGTCTTCTGTATTTGCACTGTGATGTAATACCTTCAAGCAAGTCTAAGACTATGTCAAGAAAGTTCACGTATCTGCGGTTATAACACACCTTCCATTGTATTTGTGATGATGCCAGCTATACTCATGGCTCTTTGCCTTAAATTGGGATCCTCCAGCAACTCCATTGGTATTTGATATGAACTTGTACGCCTCTTTTTTATTTCTATTTCTGTAGTAGTGCTCTATTAAAAAAAAAAAAAAAAAGAGGGGTGTAAATTAAATTCAGTTTTAGAAATACTGCGAAACAGGTATCGGAAAGACTCTTCAGTTTCAATGAATTCACAATATATAAAGCTTTGTATTTAAGTGTTGTTACATCAGATTTTTTTCCATTACAAATATAACATAAGCCTAGTATTTTTTTTAAATGGCTATTTTCAGGTTCTACTTCTGAATACTGTTAATACTTATAAAATACTAAAAAAAAAGATTTTGATATTTAGTTCCCAGACTACCATTGCATTATAGTTAACTACTGTTAACTCCACATTAGACACAACAAACCAAGACTGTTGCAGCACTGGAGTCTAAAAAATTCCCAGTTCCATGCTTTCTTTACCAATATTTCACTTCTAAAGTAGTTCAATCACAAGACACTTGTAAGAAGTGATTTATCTAGGAAGTTTTCTGCAATAACAATTATTCTCTAAAAGTCATTTTTATAGATCAGTCTTGATCTCTATGCCCATTCAAAACTAATTTAAAGGATATCTTTTGCATTGAATAGCCATAATCTCTGATTTATTTTATCAATTTCAACTGAAGAAACAAAAGAAGTCCGACTTAATTGACCCAAAAAATGAATACTTCTTTTTTACAGTATAGTATTAAAGAAGTTGAAAGCTGTGTAATAGTTATATCATTGAACATACCTCAATTATAAAGAAGTTTTGAGTGTATGAGCATGGGTAGAATTGTTTCCAGTAAATTAAATAAATGCATGAAAATGAAAGTATAATAAACTGCAAGAAGATTGTATCTGCAAGGAATCTGACTGATAACTATAAGGAATCTGGCTGACGTACTTTCAGATGCTGTGACCTCTGTAAAAATTTTTGTTTCAGTAAAAGAAGGTTTCTAGGAAAAAACATGCAACAGATCCCTCTGCTCCATTCCCAAAGCAGACTGAGAGAAAAGGAAAAACTGACCAGATGGAGAAATGAATGAATTTGCATGTACTTTTTTTTTTTTTTTAATTATACCCTGATCCTAGGCAGTGAGAAACTCAGATCATCTCTGAGACACAGGAGAAAAAAAGCTTTCAGAGCTTCTAAAATATCAACATAATCTTAAAGGTTATGCCACATTTGCACAACACCAAATATATGGACAGGGGAAAAAGGCAGAACCAGCAGATTACTGATAAAGAATTAGGAAATACATTTAAAGGTAGGTTAAAACCATAAAGAAAAAAAAAATTAATACAACATAGTAATATGCAGAATGTTGAGAAAGCTGAGCACCCTATTTTGGGTTCTAAAACAGATTTAGCAATGGAACATTACTAATGTGATTCACTACGCAGGTGCATGCATACCCTTGCTCTGCAGGTATATAAAAATGTGCTAGTTTATTCTTTCATGTTCATGCTTCAGCCTCTCACTTTTGAGTGAATCACTGTAAACCCATTTCATTACAGTAAGATATGCAAAAGCATTCACAACTTCTCAACCATTTTCAAAGCATTTCACTCCATTAAAACATTGCCTGTGCAATAAAGAAAGGTCATGAAACCTGGAGTAATTTAAGACTTTCTTACATTGTCATCAGTTGTCGGTTTATCTATTACCACCTCTGGCAGAAGCTGTCCAGTAGGTGACAACAGTCCTGGTGGTCCATCCACTAAGGAAACCACCCCATTGCAATCCACAGTGCTGTGCATCTTCCCATTCACTGGAAACACCGGCAGCCTTCTTGATGATCTACTAGCCTGACTAATGTTACTACTGCGCCGTTCACTGTGTCTGTGTGGCAAAAAGAGAGAACCTCTTCTGCTCCCATTATCCTCGAACGTGCTGTGCTCATCATCAGCAAAGTCATTTTCAGATCCTATCTCTCTCCCGTATTCTCTAAAACTGAAAAGACTTGTTCTGCTACTACGTCTGGGAGAAAACAGGGAGCCACGAACACTCAGTAAAGACTGCAAAGGAAACATAAACAACATGACTGGCTGAAAATTTTAAATATACAAAATGCAAATCCATGTATTTAAAAAAAAAAAAAATATTCCCCAGCAATCTGTCAGTGTTTTCTTTAAAACAGTGCCTTAGGTAGATTTCAGACACATGCACTAGAGATGACAGTCATCTGAATGGGTAAATTTACAGTATACCTAAAACAATTATTGAAGAGAAAAAATGAACATGCAGAAAGCCATAGTAGTTTCCATCTCTGTATTACAGAGAATCAAGACTTCTAGAAATTCTAATGATCTACATAGATCATGCATTATGTTAAAAGATATCAATACCCTTAGTCTTCTACATTGATACATTATACTTAATTTTTCCTTTTATGAATTAAAAAGGGATTTCTATTTCAAATTAACTAGGAAAATGCAATGCTGCTGTGCATGTTAAGACCCACCAGATCCTAAACAATAAAACGAGAGCGATCAAAGCACTTGTTTAGGTACACTCTAGAAAATAATACCAACAGTAAGCTGGTATTTAAAATAATACAACGTTATTTTTCCTTGGTTATATTACTTTGCAAAGTTGCAGTGAAGTTTGCCAGACATTACACTTAACTCACAAACCCCCAAAATGACAACTGCACTATTCACAGTACCTGGTGGGGTGATGTGAATGGCTTCCCATAAGCAAGTCTGTTCCCATCAAAAGAAAAACGGAAACCCTTCCTTCTGATACTGCCATCTGATTCAGATTTTGGAAGCTGTTCATCCTTTGTGCCATCCTCTTCTCCAGAGAGCTCCCTCTGCCTTCTTTTCTTCCTTCTGTTTCTCCTTTCTTTGGCACTTTTTGAGCTAAGCTTGGATGCTTCTGAAGAACTCTCTGAGGGTCCACCAATCTCACTTTCACCGCTGTACTCAGTTATCTCTGCTGCAGCTGCTGCTATTGCCTGCCACAGCAATTATTTAACATGAAGCTTTACAAATCACACCATTTTTTAAAAAGAAGCTATAGTCCTTGTTCCTAAGACTTATATCAAATTACTGCTAGATGTGTGACAAAAGCCTAGATGGATTTGTGCAAAACTTCAAATGGAATTCTTTAATATGAGTAAAAATAAAAGGGCAGTTATGAAAGTTGCCGTCTGAACAGAGTTCTACTTTGCATCTATATCATGGAGTCAGCCTGCATTGTGTACAGCATTGTGCCACAAAGTTCATTCGAAAATACTTGAAAATTAATAAATTTATTAATTAGAATGAATGCAATTGCAAGCAGAAGAGCTAAACATAGTCATACTTCAGTTTATATTAATTTAGTAAACTAATTTTAACTGTTATTGTAAGTAACAGCTTCCTTAAGCTGCTCTTAGGAAAAAAACTTTGGGGTACTACTTCCAGTCTTTGATTCTCTGGTGATAACACAAGTAGCAAAAATTAGTCAGAAATTTATGGATAAGAATATCTTAAACTCTAATCAAGTCTTGACAAGTATTTCACAAATATTGCAATTATTTCTAAGCTAAGAATTTGGAAAATCATCATGACAGGTTATTAGATACTACCCCTAGATAAGAAATATTTATTTTAAAACTATTCTTGTGATTTGGGGAGTACTTTTTGTTCTTAGTTCAGAAACTCATTAACACTTCAGACATTATACATTTGAAAAGCAATAAAAAGCCATAGAGAAAGCAGTCTAAAGTATCTGTGAGGTATGTAAAAGAATGACTTTTTAAATATGTTAATTATTGGTTTTGTTTTGAACGAATAGCATGCAAAGGAATATACTAAAGCTCAAACTCTTGTTAGAAAATACCTGAGCTTCTTCTTGCTGCTTCCTTAACTGTTCAAGCATCTGCTGCAAGTCTGCCTCCCTCTGTTCAGCTTCAACCATAGTTGCTTGATTTTGTTCCTCATAGGACATGGCAACCACAGCCAAAATCAAGTTAATCAAATAGAAGGAACCCAGAAAAATGACCAGAACAAAAAATATCATGTATGTTTTGCCAACAGCTCGTAGTGTCTATAGGAGAAGAAGAGAAATGATCCATCTGGTGAAGACATGCATCAGTTCTGCAGTTCATAAGCATTTACTGAATTTGAAAAGTGCAAAACTACTATTGAGTTGTTCTTCCTTCTGTAATAAGATCATATAAGCTTTCTGAATTATGAAGTAATCAAAATAAAGGGAGCATTCATGTATGTGAAAAACATGTTTGAGGATCATGCTGCTTTGAGACAAACCTCTTGTAATGCCTAATAATCTTGAAAAGGATGTGGGATCAGAGTAATTCATGTCAATCACACATCACAGGTTGGACGCTTAGTATGTTTACCATGTTAATACAAGGCACGCCTTCCCCTTGAAATAACCAAAAGCATTAAAGATGGCACAACTCATTAAATAATTAAAAGATAATATTTATCATAATTAACAGATTTTCACACACGATACAACGAAAAGCTATGGTAAGAAAAGTAATTTATGTCAAGACATGCATTCTTAGTTATCAAAAGTAGGATTCAAAGTACAGAAATTAAGACTCAGATTTTGCTGTCACAGAGTATTTTTACAATTTAAACTCAATATTAAAGTTTTTGAAAATAGAGATCTTATCATGAGGCACAAAATGGAACATACACTGTAAAAATTAAATAAAGGATCAAAAAACCCTCATGTGCCTCTTCAGAAATGGGAGATTCTGTAGCAAGTTGCCCATTTCTGTTTAATTCTGCAACTGAATTTGCTTCCTTTCATAAATACTGTCCATTTTCAATTGCTAACAGTAGCAATGGTATGTGATATAAATATGAATGGCCTTTCCATGTTTGATTTGGGGCCAGTAAGACACTAACAACAATTTTTACTATACACTCACCAGCTGATAAAGATTTTCCCAGTAGTCCTGTGTCATCAGTCGAAACAGTGACAAGAAAGCCCAACTGAATGTGTCAAAGCTAGTATATCCATAGTTGGGGTTTCTACCAGCTTTCACACAGATAAACTCCTCTGGACATTTACTAGGAGGAAAAAAAGGAAAAAGAAAAAAAGAAGTAAAGCAATGCATATAAAAAAATCATGTAACACTAAAATTGTTTTTAAATTATTGTACCTTGAGCTTCTAATGAAGGTTCATTAGATCTAATCTGTGAAGGGGGCTGCTATTTGTGGCTTACATTTTAAAAATTAGTGAGGAAATGAAAAGAATGTTCTTTAAAAAAATCCAGAAAAGAGCAAACAAGTAAATGAAAAATCTCTCTTCCTACCTTCTTTCACTATTATACACAAAACAAAACTTATTCCTAACAGTTTGGTATTACCGCTGCAGATACCTCTTCAGTGGAAACAATGTATTTACTTAACGCAGAGATTCCATAAGGTGAATACTTCCATACAAAAAAAAGAAAGTCAGTAGACATATTTTATGCTAAATTTGTCTATCAGCAGGGTTGGCATACCAGATTTCTTGGTTTCTTCAGGTTTGTGAACTAGTCAAGTCAAATTAACAAATTCCACCAATTCCTCAACAGCAAATAACCATCATAGTGATACTTTTATCTCCTGAAACTGTACATATCAGTTTCGATAGTAGGGGGTCCAATCTTGGTATCAACTGTAGGCACGCTGTTTCAAATATGATTCCATTCTCGAAGGGTAGAAGAGGTTCTTGCCTCCAAAACCTCCATAGAAAGTTACTATAAAAATTTCTTTTCATATATGTGTGTGTATATTAGATGCGTATTTACACACACACATAGAATTATCTGATAGTTACTTACATATATACATGAAATGTTTACAAAAAAAGAAGATTTAAGTCTGTTTTAAAGACATAACCAACAAAAACCAAGGGATGGATTGATATATCATTAGAGTATAGAATTACATGATTTTGTTACAAAGAATTGTCACAAAGAGAGAGGAAGACAGTGCCATGCATGCAGTCCACAGACAGAAGAATCCTGAAGATGTCTTCCCAAAAGTTGGTCATAAGTCCCAGTGCCCCATGCCTATTTTAGAGATGAGAAATGGCATGAAATCCATGATATAGTAGTATGTTCTTCAGTCACTGATAATACAAAATCTACCTGCTGAAATGGAATTTTCCAGTACATAAGAGTTTTTAAAAGAAATTTACAGCAAAGTATTTTCTCATTTAACATTTTTACTCATTCAAGTGGTACTTACTATGAACCACAACCACATATTAGGTTATGTGGTTATGGTTATTATATTAGGTGAAGTTAGGTAGCTAAATGAGCTTTTTATGTTTAGAGTAATATTTTTTACATTTTGTTTAGACAAGTAGTATGTAATTTTCAGTGTACCTTACCCTGCATCTGAGCTATTGCCACAAAGCAGATGATCCTTCTGTCCTTCTATGCGATAGAAATGACCTAAAGAAAAAATAGGAAGCGACATGATTATAAATGGAAGGAGTATTTTTTTTATTTTGTGAGGATGCATCTATGTTCAAGTTATCATGGTTGGAATGTTCATAATCTCCCATTCATGTTTTCCCAGTAATGGGTTCAAAAACTGGCACATCCATACTGGTACGTAAAGTTGCAAAATTAAAGAATGAAATAAAAACACAATGTAAAAATAAAATCCTAGAACAATGATTAGAACAACATAAATTGCACATTCTCTTCTTGAGCCATAGCAAACACTGAATATCCTTCCAAAATCTGATGTTCAATAAATGACAGAAAGAAAGCACAAAGCTTAAAACTCCATTCTTATTCAGTAGGTAGATTGTAATCAGACAATTAAAGCCTATCTTATTTAAAATGGAATTATTTACAATGGCTGGCTAATGGTTTTGAAGACAGAGCAACATTAACTAGCACATCCTGTGACTGAAAATATGAAAGTAGCATTTAAAAGGAAGATGGATGTTCCAATGACAATGTTATAACAGCTGCTGTACTATAAACAACTTTACAGAATTTTTTCTTTCAATTATAAGGTGGTAGCCTTCAGAAATAAAGGCATATATTTGGTTATTAATGATTAACACTTGTGCTGTCCTTAAAAAAAAAAAACAAAAGAAAAAAGGAATACAAACAGAAAGATGACAACAAATTGGGGAAGAAGTTGATATGAGTGAGGGCAGACCCCATTCAGAGGGACGTAGGCAGGCTGGAGGAATGGGCTGACAGGAGACACAAAATTCGGCAAAGACAAATACAGAGTTGCGTTCCTGGGAAGGAAGAGCCCCTTGCAATGACACAGCCTGGGAGCTGACTGGCTGGGGAGCAGGTCTGCAGGAAAGGCACTGGGGGTCTTGGCAGGCAGGCAGCAAGGTGAAGGTGAGCCAGCAGTGAGCCCTGGCAGCCAAGAAGGGCAACAGCCTCCTGGGCTGCATGAACAGAAGCACGGCTAGCAGGGCGAGGGAAGTGACTATCCCCCTCAGCTCAGCACTCGTTAGACTGTACCTAGAATATTGTGTCCAGCTTTGCCCTCCCCCCCTGCAGTGCAAGAAAGACACTGATAAAAGTGGAGCAAGTTCAGCAGAGGGTCACCAAGGTCATGAGAGGACTGGAACATTCACCTTGTGAGGAGAGGCTGAGGGACCTGCCCTTGTTCAGCCTGGAGAAGGGAAGGCTGTGGGGGGACCTGGTAGAAAGCAATTACAAGGAGGTTATCAAGGGGTTATCAAGGGGACAGAGCCAGGTTCTTCTCACTGGTAGGTGGCAGGAGAAACGGGCATAATTTGAAACAAGAGAGGTTCCAACTGGTTATAAGGAGAAACTTTTCACTATGAAGATAGCCAGGCACTGAGATCTAGAAAAGAGACAGGTATCTGGAAAAAACTCTTATCCCAACTAAAATAATCTTCTGCCAGCCTCAATTAATATCCTCAATGTACCTTTCAAGCTGACAAAAGGCTTTAGTTTTCACAGGGTAAAACACTATTGTAGTATTTAAGTAGTCAGACAAAGCCCAGGGGATAAAGTATGTATGAAGATAGGAGGATTCTAAGCCAAACACTTAAATCAAATCTAGTGATGGCAAAATCCTACCATTCAAGAACAGTACATATACAATATTAGAAAAATGATAATCCTATTACTTCCATAGCATCTTTAGAGCTGTCCACATCTCTAAATGTTCAGATGCTAATCTAAATACCATATGCCAATACTTTGACATGTGGATCCAAGACCTACGTGTATCTTTTCAAAAAGTGAACCTGGCCTTGTTCCTTAATAAATGAAAATGCACAGAGGCTAGGAGAAGCCACTAGAGGGTATTACACTCAGTCACAGCTGACCAGCATATGATATGCTGAAAGAAATATTAGGACCCACAACTGAGCCCAGTGAAATTATAATGCAACTGACACATACATATGATTAAGAACAGGTTATATGAGAAAGGAGGAATACAAACACAACTAGATGGAACTGCCTTGCCTGCATCAGCACTCTGTAGAGACTCCCAGCAAAGTCAATGGTTGCAGCACAGGAAGCAACTGACATTCTGGAAGATTTTAGTTCTGTCTTTTAGTTTTAGATTGCTACTTAGTGGGAAATGGAAATAGAGAATATATATACTGTATTTGAAGAGAGAATTCACAAGTGGTTTACAGCATATAAGTTACCAGCCAAAACTGCCCACAAAGCTGATAAATAGCACTATCACCACTTCATTTTCACAACCCTTCTTAGGCAAATAAATAGCTAAAATAACAGATTGCACAGAAAATGTAAATACAGTCACAGAATTTCCAGAACTTTAACAACTCAGAAGTATAGACAGAAAATCTGCAAATACAGAAAAACAGCAGAACTTTAATGTCCATTTTTAAGTAAGGAAGGAAATATGACTCCTCAAAACTCAGCCTATAACAACTGTATTTTCTTTTACTTTTGGGTCAGAGAGGAGGAAAGCTAGCATCCATTATACTACCAATTTCTTTTTACTTAAATATACTACTTTTACAATTAATTACTGAGCAATACCCTGTAAATCCACTTCCAGCACAAACATAAAAATTAATCAATTTTTTTTGCAATTAAAAGTTGTTATACTACATCTCATGGTTCATTGTGTATTACAGCTTTACTGGTGCTATCACTTAAAATGACACAAATTAAAATAAATAAATATCTGTGTGTTTCTGAACCAGCTTGAATGTTATCACTTCAGTCTACAGAGATTAAGACTGTTGAAAAATATCTGGATAAAGATGTCTTTGTCAACTTCCTTAGTAACAACCATCTCCTTCCCCACTAGAATCTCTACTTGCCTAGTGAGTTCTTTATTTCAGAGAGTGCAATTGGTTTCTTACCTCTACCTAATAATAAAAGTAGTTCTTAACTAGGAAATCTCTGATATTTATCTAGTGCTTCTGTCTTATTTATAACCTAAAGATACAAGAAGAGGCTAAGAGAATTGGTTTTGTGCAGCCTTCAGAAGGCTAAGGTGTGTGCATGGGTGTGATCTTCATGCTACCTACAAGTACCACATGTAAGACTGTAATGAAGATGGAGCCTGACTCTTCTCAGAGGCGCATACTGGAAGGATAAGAGGTGACTAGCAAAAGTTTGAGCATGGGAAATTCTGAATTGATACTTAAAAAAGTTACCATGAGACTAGTCAAACACTGGAATAGGCTGCCCAGAGAGGCTGTGGTATCTCAGTCCTTGGAGATATTAAAAACTTGACTGGACATGGCACTGAGCAGTCTGCTCTAACTGGACCTGCAGCTGAGTAGCAGCTGGTCTGGATGACTGCAGAGATCCTGTCCAACCTGCATGATTCTGTGATTCTAAAACCAACCTAACCCTACAAATACATTTCTAAGCGCAGTGAATGGAAAGAACAATCATGTCAACATGAGTTTGGGATGCGATACATAAAAATCCCTACTCTTTGTCACCCTGTTTAACTGATTTTTATCTTTAGCCTATAGTATGAAACAGTAATAGCGCGCGCACGTGTGTGTTTATACAGAAAAATTGTAGCAAGTTACAACAGTATTTCTTACTTTCATTCTCAATGTATGCTGTCCAATCAAACACTGTACCATTGAAGTATGGAGATAGGTATTTTTCAAAAGATGTTGAATTTTCTGATGGCCATAACAAGCATTTATTCTTCAAGTTGCCCATGAACAGCTGCAGTCCTATTAGTGCAAATACACTCAGGCAAAACACAGTCAAAATCATTACATCTGAGAGCTTCTTCACAGACTGAATTAAGGCTCCAACAATAGTCTTCAAGCCTGCAAACAGAGGCAGATTTTTATTATAATATTAAATATTTGCCTAAGCTAAAATGAAATGTGAACTACTCCAACACACTATTAAATATCATGCACAGCTTCACAAAAATAGTCTTAAAATACTTTCCAAAGGAAAAAGGTAGCAATAAGTCTCATTGTTCCTGACAAATTAATTTGAAAATATTAATGAAAATGAATGGTACACATTCCAAAGCACCTGCTCTTCAAATGAAGTAGTAATTTTTCATTCATGCTCTCTATACATATAAACTACATGTAAAGAAAATTGTTCATTTTACTTTCTTCTTGATGCCTCTTGCTCCAAACCTTTGCCAGTGTTCTATTCCAATACACAATATATTGGTTCTGTAACAGCAAGCAAAAGCAGAACACAATTGCATTGCAGTAGAAATTTTAATGATTGCATTCTATTGCATCCTATTCAACTGGAGGTGGGGTTTGGTTTGGTGAAGATAGGCATCAAAGTAATAAATACAACATGCAAATCCCATGCTACTCTTTATTATCTTATTCCTTTGTCTTTGTCAGGGATTCAACTTTTACAAGACGACTGAAATTTTCAATCCCAAATGTCTTCAATAAATAGGAACATTCACATTAGTAAGAGAAAAATGAAAAGGATTAATTTTGATCCTTAATGTGGGAGAGAAAATTTGACATCATGAAACGGAAATATACACAGGCTATGTAATTCAATTTCTCATGCAAGAATGTATTAAACTCTGCGGCTGAGTGTTTTAGAGAATTAGAAAAAGGAATCAAATTGAAGTTAACACTAAAACCTGGATGCTTCTGTTAAAAATATGAGTTCGGCTTCTGTGGAATTTCAGTCAGCCTCAGTGTTTAACCTAGCTCTCACCTGGAATGACTGATATTGTTTTCAAAGCTCGGAGAACTCTGAATGTTCTCAGTGCTGAGACATTGCCCAGGTCCACAAACTCTGTCACATATCTGTAGTGAGGGATTCCACACACAAACACAATGACAGCACACACAAAATTAAACAGAGGTGATGTAGAGGGCCTACCATTTTACACAGTTACTTCTTACCTGGGATTACAGAAATAGTTTTCAAAGCTCTCAATACTCTGAAAGTTCGAAGAGCTGAAACATTGCCTAGGCTTACAAATTCTGTTATATACCTGTAGGATTAAATCACAATTGTTCAGAATTAAGCTAGAGTGTACACTACTTACCTGGACCTGTAATCCAGACTATTTTTTTTTGGAAGAGGCAACTTTAAATGAAAGACTTGCATTCATATTTTCCTGTTTCAATTAAATTTTCCCTAAGAAACACACCCTTAAGTATTTCCATTGAATGCAAATTAAAAATGAAATGGTTTTCCCTGATTTTATTGTTTAAATACTATTTAAAACTGATTGTTCAGTGGTAAGTTCTCTTTCGTACTGTGGAATAGTCCACTAATTCTGCTGTGTGCTACATTAGTGTAAAATACTAGAATGGAAAAAGTTGAAACACAATTCAACTACAATTCATTTTAAATGAGCTATGATAACCCCAAAAAAATTATTACAGGTTCAAAAAAAGTTCTAACTGATATTTACTTAAAAAGAAATTATATACTTACGCAAAGGAAATGACAACAAAATCAAGCCAGTTCCAGGGGTCACGAAGGCAAGTAAAATCATTTATACAGAAGCCTCTTGCAAGGATTTTTACCAGAAATTCAAAAGTATAAATTCCAGTGAAAGTGTACCTATGAGAAAACATCCGAGCAAGTTAATGATTGTCGTTCAGTGATACAACATCACAGGCATAAAGGAAAACCACTCAAAAACAGTGGTTAGTACATGCACTGTAATAGCAGTTCCAAACTCATATAAACTATGACTGTTTTCCAACCATTCTTCCACAAGATAATTGGATTATTTTTTTTTAATGTATTTTATCTGAAACATATTTTTTCCGTTTCTGGCATATAAGATTTTGAATTTTCAGCACAAATAATAATAATCATGACTAACATGAAGAAAATATTTTTGCTCAAATAAAAATTTCAGCATGGTTGCCATTTCAGAAATAAAATTCATGGGTAAGTGAAACCTAGCATTTACTAAAGTTACTTGATGGCTGACCAGGTAGACTTGAGAATGTCAAACAATAATCCTCAGCAGAGGTATTTTCTTTAACGAGGGTGTTTATGCCACTTTTAGATTTTGTTACACAAAATAAAGGTGCTTCATAGGGGCTACAGAAAGCATCTTCCATGCTGAAAAGCAGTAGTTTCAGGTTGAATGGCTATTGTCTTCCTTTTTTTTTTTTTTTCCCCTTTTTTTTCTTTTTTTTAATAAAAATGCTAAAGGAACAGCTTAAGAGGGAGAATGCATAAAAACATTAGTTGTACACACGTTCTGAACAAGAGTATTAATCAGAGTTTTGCTCAGAGAAAAAAGTTAACAATATCACAGCTTCTTTCATTCCTAGAGCTTGAGGGTCTATGCTGCGTTGAGTTGCAGCTAGGATCAAACTCCAGGCTAGAAAAAGGAGAATACTGGTATCGCACACAAGGGTAAGTAAAACTACATGATCTAGCTCTTAATTTAGCTTTTCATTTTTAAACCACTTAAAAAATCATTAGCTAATTTAAGTATACTTACTCTACATTCTTTGTCCACTCTGGAAGGTTATTCCATGTCATAAATACACAGTTTGTCAAAATAGTGAGCATAATGAGCATGCTGAACAACGTTGACTGTAGTTAAGGAACATAGGGTTTTTTAATGCTGAATTTGCATCATACAAAACATGAGGAATTGACCAGGCTATAGAATACTGACAACATATATGATACAAATCAGTATACTATCACTAGCAATGTCATAAATAATGCAAAGATGTTTCACAATAATGATGGCTATACCACTAAGTCTGTAATCCAGGCATACATCTCTTCCTCTGAATTTAATCAGAGGGTTAAAGTGACAAGTCTTAGCTCTGATTCATTTTGAGAGAAAGAATTAAGGGCAGGAACACAAAACAAACCACTTGAAAAGGATATGAATGAACCAAAATCTTAATAGCTATTCTTCTAATTATATTGAAAGGAGATAAAAGGTACAAGGCAGGTGTGGCACTGAACCTGAAGATTGTCTTCCCTTTATTCAATACTATAAATGTCTTTAAAAAAAACAAAAAGGGGGGGGGGGCGACAGGAAATAGGAAATTAAGGATACACGTTAGCAACCTTGCCATAAGTAGAGGCTGCAGTTATGCAGATGTAAGCAGTCAAATTTATTTTCAGTAGAATTACACAAGCAAATATCAGATTATAAATTTTCACATGAGCAATGAAAACTGAACACGATGCATTCTTTGTCTCTGTGCTCTTAAACAAAATCTGCATTTCAGCATTTTCCAGGATTATGTAATTACATTAAAAATATAGTTAAAAATTTGTCATTTTTAACATTAAAAAATAGTCCAGCTATATTATTTGCACTTCAGATCAAAGCTGGCAATGTGAAACAAAGCACCTAATTAACCATTTTTGGACACTTACGAGCAACTATTTAACCATTTCAGCACTTTAAAACTGCTTCTGAGGTGAGACATCCTTGGCTTTTAAAGGCTTTACTGCCTTTGTTGCCTGTGCAGTCATCACTAGTACCATTTATGCAACCATTTTTGATTTTGACTAGGAGACACAATGAAAATGTTATCTAATGAAATTTTAATTCAATCTACATCTTATGATTATTCTCCCAAAAGGCTAATATCCAGAAATAAGCAGGTTTTAACATTGAATCCTTCTGTTTTCTAATGATATTCTATTGTAAAAGAAATAAATCATTTGACAGTACCATTCGTGAAGCTGAAACAACAAAATCTAAAATAACAACTAAAAAAACTACACCTGATTATTGGTCTTCAACATTCTGTACTAGAAAAAACACTGCTTTAACTTGGTTGCTTCTTACAGAGATAATATAGCTCTTTGGTCACTTACATGCAAGATACTAATCTGTTGATTATCCAGTACTTCATTTCAAGAACCTGTTCTATGTTTTTAATTTAACAAGCATTTTATTAATTTACACAATAAAATAACCACTCACTGCTTATTTTGTACCGCCTTTTTAATATAAACTCAATTTTGCTTTCATTCTGAACATCATTCCACTCCTCATGCCTACATAAACCCATCTTTTCTTCATCTGTACTTGCCAAAGTCATCACCCTTCCTCTTTTCTCCTCTTGTTACTATTATATCTATAAAAGCAACTGAGTCGCATTAGAGTACACATATATACATATATTTAGATTTTGTCTTCAGGTCTATATTGCGCCTGTTACACAGGCCCAATATTGAAACTCAAAGTACACAGTTTCAGTGTTTATACTCAGTCCCATGTGAGAAGTGAATGTGGGGCTACTCACATGAATGTTATTTTTATACTGTTTTGCTGAACTGAAACCGAGCCACAAATCCTCTTTTACATTAAACAAAACCACAGCATTTATATAAAATTTCTGGGAAAACTTTGCATCCATGCAGATGTGAAGTGATTCTCAGAGGAATGATGCAGAGGCTTTCAAGAACTTCCTTGCTCTGTAACATACTATTACTGAGGGCATATGACCTCAAATTGTCCTACCAGTGTACTGTCTTCATGTTCCTCATGGGGCAGTGCGGGGAAGGATTACTCACTGGGGAATTGGTATGAAAATCCTGATGATTAAATCCTGATGATTAAAATCATCAGGAAAAACTAACTGGCCAGAAAAATCAAATCCTCCCCATGAGACTCAGAACAGTTGCAGTGGTCCTGAAGCAAACCCTAGCATAATGAACTCACATCTGTAAGCGACACAGGCTGTTACTGATCCACAGAAATCACATCACATGAAGCTGGCAATATGTGATAATATTTTTTTTTCTGACTTATGTCCCTCCCTAGTCAAATAGACTTTACCCTTTAACTTTTTGTAAAACAAATTTCTATGAGATTTCAAGGAATGCTTGACAGTCAATTGTTTTGACAGATGACTGAATGAGCACTTTGTCCAAAGACTACCCTACTGAACTAGATCCCAGGTACTGTCTATGTTTCCTAGAAACCCAAGGAACCGAGCAGCCAGACAGAAAGGAAGTTTTCAAATGCTTCAGCATTCAATCAGATTTGAAGAGATTAAAGGACATCTAATACAAAATCCACTAACTCAAAATATCATCATAAGAACACCTTAGATATTAAAAGAAAAGGTCTTTAAAAAAAAAAAAAAGGCAACTTAAGCAGAAGAGTTAGAGTCATACTTACAGTGTATTCGAAATAATTACCATGATACCACATACTGTATAATACTTTCAACCAGGGCTTCTGACTACCTCCACACCAGAGCATTTTATCACTCTATATACTTCACAGGAGTGTTCTAATTACACTCTTAGTATAAAACACTTACTTTTTTATTCATATAATATGGATCCAGGTCCTCCAGGGGTTCAGACACCATTCCTGGAGGAATATCACCATAAATAAATGGCAGTGTCTTTCCTGCCTCCAAGTCACTACTTGGCTTTGGGTGACTTTCTTCATGACCACCATCATCTTTATGCTCATCTTTGTCACAATGAGACCTTTCATCAGCAATACGTTTTTCAATAGCTGCAAGAGATTCTTTGGTGAAATAGAAGAAGCTGTCAGATCCTGGTGGTACCAGCATAGCCTGTGCCATCTTTTCATTATGCAAACTTTAAATGCTTTTGGGCTCTTGTGCAAGATCCTAGGAGAACATGAGAAAAAAATAAACAGAAAATAGAGGGCAATGGCAACAAAAATCCGCAAATAATAGCTTTTGGTGTAGTCATCAGCTGACTCTTTTCTAATTCTAAAGCACTGTAGCAAGAAGTATTTGAATAAATTGTCAGATACTTAATAGAAAATTAGCTACCTTAGCTTTCCTAAAGTAACAACATGGCAAACAGACACAAGTGATGAGATAAAGAAAAAAATGAAAGGGGAAAAAAAAAAAAAAGATCAAATTTGCATACAGTTTTTCAACTCAGGTTAATACAAACCTCGTAACAAGATAAAAGGAAAAACATTCTTGCTTTCCCGAGCCTAAACACCTTATGGTGAAAAGTAAGAAACGTGTTAACACGGCTAGTACTGCAGTCAATGGTTACAAGTTCTAACATACGGATTTATACATCAAGTTGGCAGAGTACCTTAAAAAAACTTGCAACTTACATTACAAACGTAGAAAGAAAAAACATGCCCTTTCTACTACTCTTTTCATTTCTGATGGCAACACTACTCCATCTGGTGGCTTCTACTATGCTTGCTAAACTAATGTTTCTATTATACTATTAGACAGGTAATAAACACATCCTATATTTAAAGCCATATGCACAAGCAGAAAGCAATTGGACTCAAGTTTAGTCTTTCCCCTTTTGGGTCTGCTGACTTGCATCTTCCTGATTTTTAATTGTAATTTTGGTGGTGCTATGCTCCGTAATTAAGGAAGTTATGATGGATGAAGGGGTTTAGATTTATACAAAAAATGTGGCATACTCTCCCCAAAGTTACAGTACTCTCTCTGAGGCCAGACATATTTTCGAAAGACCTAAAAATAATAAAATTATTAGATTACAACGAACAATAACTTTTCAATAGACCACTTCTATCTACGTTTCTATTTTCTACAGTGAGAGCACAGTTAACACCCATGGGCGCAACATATTCAGAACAAACCAATTTTATGAACACAGACAAAATGGAGCCCAGTCCTGCTTGCTGACGTCAGTAAGTGTTGTAGGCCTCTGTCAACGCAACATTGTGGTGGGCTGACCCTGGCTGGCTGCCAGACTCCCAGCCAGCTGCACTCCCACTCCCGCTCCTCAAAAGCGGTGCGGGGGAGAATACAGTGAAAAAGCATTTGCGTCGAGATAAAGACAGGGAGACCACTTACCAATTACTGTCACGGGCAAAACAGACCTGACTTGGGGAAAAATAATTTTTTGCCAATTAAAATAGGTTTGGATGGTGAGGAACAAAGACAAAAACTAAAAGAACTTCCCCCCCACTTGCCCCTTTTTTCCAGGCTCAACTTCACTCCTTCATTCTCAACTCCTATACCTCCTCCCTCTCCGAGTGGCACAGGGAGGGTAGGGAATGGGGCTGGGGTCCGACCACTGCGGTTCCCCTCTGCCACTCCTTCCTCCTCACATTTTTCTCCTGCTCCAGCGTGGATCCTTCCCACAGGCTGCAGGGCTTCAGGATGAGACTGCTGCAACACGGGCTCTCCACGTGCCACAGTTCCTTCAAAAAACACCCACCTGCTCCAGCACAGGCTGCAGTGTGGAGACCTGCCCTGGCATGCTCTTCCACGCAGGGAAGTACCTGTTTCACCATGGCCTGTCCCACAAGCTTCAGGAGAATCTGCTCCAGTGCCTGGAGCCCCTCCGCCCCCTCCTTCTTCACTGCCCTTGGTGCTCACAGGGCAGTTTCTCACACCTTTTTCCTCACAGTGAGGTGTGGTGTTTCGCCCGTTCTTGGATGTGTCTTCCCACAGGTGCCACCATCTTGGCTGAGGGGCTCAGCTGTGCCCTGCCGTGGGTCCGCTGGCACCGGCCAGAACCATCAGTGCCCGCACAGGGCGGCCCCGGCCGCTCCTCGCAGAGGCTGCCCCTGCAGCCCCCCCACCGAAGCGGGTGGTGCCACAGACATCCCGTACAGAAATATGGTGCATCCTGGTCAGGGCGCTGTAAGGCCTAATCCCCCAAAAGAAAAAAACCTGAAGCGGATTTAGGTGAGTTGCGCCATTTGCTTCTGTCACCAAAAATGGCACAGACTGATCCTGTTCTACCCAGGAGGTGAGAGTTGGCTAAAGACGTAACTTTCCAATCACACTCTAAGCTCAACAGTAGGGGTGTGCTGGAAAGGAAAAAAATTGATGACATAAATTTTCATGAAGTGTAACAGCTCTGAAGTCATTTAACACATGACACCATGAATCCCAGCAATCTGCCTTTTCTAGGTCAACTTTTAGGTCAACTTAACATTTGTTGAGGAAATTTTCTATTTTTTAACAATTTTCCAGCAGAAACTAAATTCTCATGGACACGCAACCTAACATTACACGAGCCATCTCTTCCTCAAAATTAGCCACTCAAGGGTATGCAGAGACTTGAAATCCCTGCTCCTTCAGCTGAGCTACAACAGCTTCTGAGTACTTACCAAATAGTTACCATGACAGAAGACACAAAAAAGGGGTCTTTGCACAGGCTAGTAAAGAGATGAGAATTTTCCTAATAGCTAGCTACAGAAATCAGCCATTTTTTATGTCAGCCACAAAGCACTTTAGGAAAACACAGAAATGTTTTTTCTCTGGAACAGAAAGCCCGAGAATGCCTAGTCTTCCCTCATTTATTAAAAACTGAATAATCCAATCCATGTCATCTTAAAGTGATTCACCGTTCTCAAATGAAAGGTTTGATTGTTGTTTAGCCTTCTCCAGAGAACCCTTCTCAAATCCGTAATACCAGTGACCCTGAAGATCTGCCCAGCCATGCTTGGACTGAGAACCAGCTGTGTCTCAAAAGGTGCTTGTCCTTCAGAAGCTGGATGACATCTGTGGCTCTAAATACCCAGGGAACACACACCAGCAAAATGGGAGAGAGATCTGCCTTACAAGGAAGGACACCAGGATCCTTTTCCATAAGCTTCATTTTTACCTACGAGCTAAAGTAATCAATCCAAGTATTATTTGGTGCCCTTATGTAATTTACTTAGCTTACAACTCTGATTTTCAGAAATAACATTGGGGGGGGGGGGGGGGGGGTATTATCTGCTTCGTTATTTGCAAGCTGAAAATTCACAAGGATTTTCTTAGTGCGAGCAGCCATGTCTATTTAATTTTTTTTTTTTAAGTCAAGGAAAGTTCTTACTAGCAGGGGCTTTTTCCTACACCAAGGAGGTAGCAGTATGTAGGTTGTCCAAAAAAACCCCATTTCTATATGGTATATTAACCAATACTGTATGTGTTGTAACAATTCTGAGGACTGCACTTACATAAAATTTGCCTTTTCTGTATTGAGTGATGCAAACTACAGTTAATATATATGCAGCTACATGTAATCAGTCTACGCACACACAGCTATTATCTAAAATGGTTACATGGTTGCACAAACTTTTTAGAGTCTGAAGAGACAAGAGAGCAAGATCTACAGCCATTAGAACAATTTCCATCTTAAAACCAAATAAAATAGGAGCTGTACACACAGTGCTGCCCTGTTACAGTCATGCTGCCCTTTATGGGCTAAATACAATAAAGGATTTTCAGCACATCTACACACCACTGACCAGTCCACCACCTACGAACAAGTAAGGGCATACTTGGCAGTCTAAGAAATACTTATGCAACTTCATGTTTTGATTACTATCTTCAGAAACAAACACGTCAGCAAAAAGAAAAGGGAGACCATCTTGGAGAATAAGACTAATATATACCATATCTCATTACTCAGAGAAAGACTTTACAAAACTTGAAAAACAGTTTTCTAGTCAACTTTATGAATGTAGACTCAGAAGGTGATGAATACGATGCCTGCAGAAACTACTTGTTATCAAACACGTACTTGACAAATGTCACTAACTGTTATGCCTATCTATGCATTTAGGCTAAATTTACTCTTTAGAAGTCTATAATATGTAAAACTAAAAGTTCACGACTGTTCATTTTACCAAATACCACTATGGTCTTACGGCAGTTTTTCTGAGTTGTTATACGTTATCAGAATGAAAACCACTCTTTCCCCTTGCATGTTCATCTTCCACTGGTTTACTCAGCAAGGCTTAAGCAGTATCCTTAGGGCTGAGATGAACTCCAGTACTTCTCTCTAGAGACACCATAGTCAATGACTGCAGCACATCTCTGTGTTAACATAAAACAGAAAAAAGTTCTTTTCCAACACATATCAGGAATCTCTTCTATTACTGACTTACACTAGCAACCTAAACACGATGCATGCTTGGAAAAAAACCCACACCTATTAAACACATCTTGAGTTACAGTTCAGTGACCGTATTTCCTTGTTGTGACTTTTTTAAAGTACTGAAAATATATAAACTCTGTAGCATTGTGGAGCAAACTGATGCCATTTTATATCATTACCTCATGGAAATCAGTTTATCCAAGCAAGAAATGGAGTGAAAAAAAATTATGAAGATGGATGGATTGGTTTAATGACTTAAATGTTCTCCCTCTCTTCTGCAATCTTGATGGCTTCTCTATTACAAACTAAGAGGTAATAACAAATCAAATCAGAAAACAAGAAAGAATGTGAATCCTGAAGAAACTAAAACTGACAACCCTCCCCTGCCAAAACCCCACAAAGGTCCTTCTGAAAGCTTCCACACACACACCCAAAAAACCCCATCACCAACAGTAAAAAACAAAAACCAACACGTAAAACCCCGTTTTCTCAGCTTACTGTTAAGAAATAGGCTTCTAATCCAACACGACTATATTGTGCACATAAGCCTGAATGGAGACTCTCTCCATGAGGCAGGACAGAAAAAGCAAGTTATAAATGAAAGATTACAGACAACTGCTGCATATCACTGACTATCTAGTAGCACAGCACTAGAAGTGAACTCCTGGGTCCAGGAATGAGCCAGTAACAACTAATGATACTAATGTCAACATTAATATATTCTTATGGATTATGGTTGAATAGGCAAGAATTATTTTTAAATGATCTTTTAAAATATATTTTTAATATGTATATGAAGAAAAGCATCAGGGTCATATTTATGTCATTTTAGAAACAGTACATCTCTTTTATCACTCCATTTTCTGCATTTGACATGCAAACAGAACGCCACTCCAATACATTCTCCACCAAGTTGTATTAAATCTAGTCTTATATTATTGTACAGGTAGAAGTTTGAGATTTTGAGCTTGAGTCCACTGGGCTAAAAAAGAAAAAGCATAAAGACATTGTTTATATTTTCTATAGGAATCTACAAAATGTTTATTTTAACTTTTACAAAAATAATGGTCAAGCTTAGACCCAAGCCATACAGCAACAAACCCTCAGTACTGAGGAAATGTGTTTCCCATACAGACATAGTATATTTAACTTCAAATTTTTCAGAATTAGAAACAACACATCTGCTCTTACTACTCTGTATTCCATAGCATAATGATGAATTTTTACAATATTATTTTCAATGTTCTCTGTACTATGGTACATTTCATAGTGCTATTTGAAAAACTTGAATAAGTGTTCAGCATACTAAAGAAGCCATGTGAAATTACTAAGTCTTGATAACCATGTAAGTCTCACATGTATGAAAACTAATTACAAATAAGAAGCTACTACCATGACAGTCGGGTGAAGATGTACAGTGAAATTCAGTTAGGCAAATATCAAATTTGATGAGTCACAAGCAAACCTACAAAGATTTTCTTTGCTATGCTCTTTTTTGTGCACGTATGTGTATAAAAGAATATGGCTTTTTTTCAGGGGTATTGAATTTTACTATGTAAATTAAGACTTGCATTATTAACTACTGTATTGTCATTATTCAATGATGCAGCCTTCAGACTGTTACAGTTTCTACAGAAAATAAGCTGTTTTTAACGCTGCTACTACAATATTACTATTCTGTGATTGTTTGCAAAACAGGAAGTAGGCTATAATACAAATCCAGAAAGTTCTTAGGAAAACAGTTAAATCAGAAAGTGTCTTCTCTAATCAACAATTAAAAATCTAGTATTCTTCCTTCTCCGCTCAAATAATTTCCTGTGTAGATGCTAACAGTACACACACTATTTGTCCACTTATAATACTAAACATCAATAAGAATGAAAACATTTCTGAATTATTAATTGCTCTGAGACTGAATAAATTAGACCTATGGTACATTTAATCCCTGGTACTTCTTGGCAGAAGACTGTGGCAATACACTAGGACTAAGTGCGACAACTCATTTTAAACAAGAGATTTTGGTATGTCCTTCATTTATAAGTTGTTTCTTTCTCTGTAGCTTGTTTATGAAAATCACTTTAAAGACTAAAACAAACGCCTACAGAAGACAGACTGAATTTCTGTTCGGTTCTAGGGATTCAACTTCTTATATGCAACTCAACTTACATGACCCGGATCTGTTCCAAAGTTATCCCAAACTAGCTATTTTCAATTCAATAATCTCCGATTTCAATGTACGAATTTATAGTAATACTCAGAAGATACCTGAAAAATATTAATATTGCAGGAAAGAAAAATGTTTAAAAGGTAGAGGATGCTACAGCTCATTTTAAAAAAGAAAATTTTTCTAATATAAGTCCGTTTTTAGAATCTGCTACCACTTAGGCAAACTGATCCGCCTCTATGTCAGTAAATGTATTCATCAAGTGCAGATCCCGGAAATTCAGTCCTCACAAACAAGCAATCCAGGCACTGATGTATCCAACAGAAAATCTCGAACAGAGCCAACACATAGCAAATACAAAACTCTGAAGGTTTTCTATTGTTGGCAACACAGTGAAAACCAGTGAAAAACACTATTTAAGTTGTTAGAAATGTGACATGCACATATTTTTATTCTAGCAAGTATGATATTTCTGTCATTCACATGAGTGACTACTATGACGTTTTTCCAGACCACAGAAATACTTCTCAAAATTTCAAGACCCTGCTTCTAGTTAGGTCCAAATAAGTCATGTAGGCAAGTCCCTGGTTAATAATCCTAATTTAAAGCTTCCTCAAAATGTAAATTCCTTCTACAGCCTAAAGACAAATTTATATCAGGTTTTTTCCTGCACTAAGGCTATTCTTCACTTCAATAGCCTGTCAGCCACTGGTGCTTCCTACTTTCATGTATTTACAGTAAAAATTCTCATCTCTTAAATTTTCATCTGGTGATATGACTTCAGTGAACCTTTTCTCTGAGTCAAATAAATTATACCAGTCACTGAAACTTACTTTTATATTTTTTGTTTATGTTACTTTGTGGGACAGATTTGCTTTTGTAAACCCTGGTGTTTGGTCTTGCAAGGTTTCATTCTCAATGTGTTGGGTTTTTTTTTTCTCCCCAGTTCTCCAGATTCCTCCTTCAATTTGCTGCTGTATTTACATGTCATTAAACCAGTTTATATCGAAGTAAGACTTTAGGTAGTTTCCACCACAGAGCACTGATAATGTGTACTGGGTGTCCTTTGCTCCAAAACACTTCTCTTATGACACCAAAGATGATGACATCAAGTTAATTACATTATGACCTTTACCTTTATAAGTTTGGATAATTTTTCTGTATAAATTCATAACAGAGACAACCATTAAAGCTTTTAAACACTATTTCTAGCTGTGGATTTAAATGAGCGTGCATCTAACTCCTTGTTTTGATGCTTCAAAGATAAATAGAAAAATTAAATATCTCCATAGATACCTCATAATAACATGCTGTAGCTGCTTAGAGATCAAGCTATGAAACAATACTCTCTATATGTATTTTCAAATAATCATGGTACTTGCACAGTGTTCAGTTTCCTTGTATTCATTAGCCAAAAGAGAGTATGAAGGGGAGGCAACTATCATACAGGATACATTTATTTTCTTCACACAGAGTACTTATTACCCAATAATTGTGTTCAGTTACAAAACCGAATACACCACTTAAACTCACTTTACCTAGATGAACTCTTTAGGATATAACTACCAGATTCCCCAAATGATAATCTGAAATGTATTTTATCCAGAAATCATATGGACTTGATCTTGTATCATTTAAATCCTGTAAGTTTTTGCACCAAGAGAAGTTAGTGAAAACACAGTGAAAAAGAACTTTTATTCTTGTACAACAGAGAAAATAAAGTTTTAGAAAAGGCAGGTGTAGCAGGAACTTTAAAAGGAAATCGAAAACAGTTCTCCAGGAGGGTGTCTGTTTCTTTAAGCATTCAAATTTGAAGGAAGGAATAAAAATGTTTAAAAAAAGACAAAACTCCAATTAAAGAAAAAAAAAAAAAAAGATTTTTCAGAACTACTCACTCTGGCCTAACTTACAGAATAGGACCTCAAAGGCGCAAGAAAAACAAGAATGGTAATGACAACATTGCAAGGTACTTTTCAGAGTTAGATTTCTCTTACATTACAGATTTGCTGCAGTGATTCCAAGAAGTCAATGAATAACACTTTCAGAAAAGAAGAAATTACTACAGTACTTCTAGATTAAATTTTCAGAAGCTCTCTGGCTCTGATTTCACCTTCACTGAATGAATGCCAGCTGAAAAAGAAAAGCACATATCCTTGAAATGAACTGTGAAGAAAAGAACTGCCACAAAAGGCAGAAGTATTGCTTTAAAACGTTCTCCCTAAATAAAATCCAGACATTTCCAAAATTTTTACAGATTGTAGTCATGACATCCTCACCAGCGCACGTGCTCACTTCACATTTGCTTGGATAATGCAATTTTTAAAATGAGTAAAAAAAAAAAAAAAATCTTTTTGCTTGAAAAGACCTTTTTTCCAGAAATAGTCTTTCTTTTTTGGGGGGAAGTGGAAAGAAGTAAATAAAAATTAGTTTTTGTGGGTTTTTTTTTTTCCCAAATCGGATCCTGACAAAGCTGTGTGGTCCTTAGCAGGACTCTGATCCACAGAATAACAGCTTAGTATTCATATACATGTACAAAGAAATCCAGAAATTGCACTATTAGAAATTGGAAAAATGTTTCTTTCAAGTTCACAAGTTCATTTATTATCTGTCAAATGCTACATTACAACAAACTTAAGACCCAGAATTTGGTCCAAATTCTTAAGTCAATAATTCAATGCTATTTGATTTAGCATATATATGAGAGCCGAAGCTTTTAACATAATATCTAAAACTGATTATGCAGATCCTCCTTGCATAACGGCCCATTTATTGGAAGGCGCTCAGCTACTCTGCTTTCTCGCACAGCAGAAGAATAAGCATAATTGTATACAGCATTATGTTACATGACTAATGTTAAATTAGTTTCATCCAAAGCCACTCGCAACTTCCATTAACATATGAAGGAGATTAAATAACCCCTCAGTTATGTTTAAAGTGGTTCAGGTCTCCCAAACAGTCTTTGTTATCAAGAGCAAACATTTACACAGAAACTACATTTGGAAATTATAAACTTGGAGACAATAGCCAACATTTCTTTTCTGAATTAATGGGAGAATGATAAGTTGCACAAGAAGTGAATTTGCTTTGTATTACAGTTGCATATAAAATCAGGATATTTTAATGTATTAAGTGGCATGCTTGAATGAAAACCAGAGGCATTTTTCAATGTATAAAATGCAAACTTCCTGCAAAATAAAATGGACAGGAAGACAAGATACATAACACTTGGCCTAACGTCTACATTCTGTTGTGAGAAGCATCACTGCAAAACCACAGCCATGATACTTCTCTATGATAAATATATTCATGTTGAGTTCAAAATCCAAGATAGTTTTCAGCTTGTGTTGTCAGAGATCTTTTTCACTATTGTTTTGTAAAATGAAAACCAAAGGGAAAAAAAAAAAACCAAAAACCTGCAGCTACTCTACCAGTCCTATGTCCAGCACTGCATTATTGGAGAAAGTTTCAGTTAAATCTCAAAAACATCATGGCTGTGAATAAAGGGGATGGACTGGAAACACTCTGTTTAAGACTGAAACACTAACAAGCCAGAGGCTCTTCCCAAAAACTGTCTGAAAAAAGCTTAGCATCAGAAGTCTCTAGGCATCAGTCAACCTTACAGTAAGTTATCACCTTTAACTAAGTCACACAGAGAAGGCCAGTGTTATACTGCAACCAAAGGCAACCAGCCACTCAAACCAAAGGAGTTCTGAAATACCTCCACCGAGAGCTTTAATTCTGGGCAAGTATATCTACAAACAATGGCAAACAGATTATTTTAAACAGCTTAGACAAAAGGAACATGCGTTTCTTCTTGCATATAGGAATTTCTATACATTTCTGCAAGAATTTTCTGGTCTCATAAGAAAAAGCAGCAGTATCTGAAATAACAAATCTAATGATATTTGCATCCAAACAATTATTATTACACAAGAGGTTTATGACTTCCCGCTTAAGGATGTTATTTCCCCTGAAACAGGTCACTGCTTTACATTACCCATATTCTGCTTTTCTTCAGAGAGACAAATACAGAATTTCTTGCCTCCAGCAGGTGGAATTTCCTACCTATATAATGCAAGCAAGCAAGGAATTAATTATCTTTCTAAACAAATATATGATCTACCTGAAATTTTAAATGACTTGAACTTCTAAATGAGTCTCCTCTGAGAGAGAAGAACTCAACATTAAGTAAATTTAGGAGGAGGAGTTAGGTCATACTGCACACCATCTCAGCAAACATGTTGCAGTGAATGAAAAGAGGTGAGCCTCTCTCAACTACCTGCATTCACTCCTTAAACAAAAGCGCATTTCAAGTTAATCCATATGAAACACACTAGTCTAACTAAAGCCTGGCAAGCCCATTACATCAAACATAGTATGAGTTTTTAATAACCTATTTTGTTGATTAACTTTTTTTTTTCCTTGTTATACAGTGGTATTGCTAATAGCCATGTCCTTTTATGATCAAATGTATTTTTCCATTAATCATAAAAAATTTACTGGGGTCCACAGAGCTGACTAAAACGATATAACTTTTCTTGGTTTTGTTTGTAAAAGACACACGTTCCTCACATTGTTAGCAACGTATTCTCATCATACTAGTATCTACAGAGCTCTGCCTGTGACCCTGGGAGACAATCTAAATTTACTGATTGGTTGTTCTTACCAATCATTAGATAAAAAGACATTACACAGGAGGAGCTGGACATACCAAATAGAAGCAAAATGCCTCAGATAAATTAGTTATTCCATTAAGGGTGCTATCTGAGAAAGAATTCTTGAAGGCATATGGCTAAGCCTCTGCACTGGCGCCTGGGGGAACCCCCCCATCCGACAGAACTGCTGTCAGTAGTTACTAGGATACACCAAGATGAACCTCTGTTTATCTGAAGGCAACTCACTGGATTTCGTGAAATTTGTCAGTTTTTAGGAAGGAGGACAATTCTTGGAATCAGTCATAGCTGCAAAAGACACAAAACATTTACTAGAGAAATAACTAATACCAAGCTTTTGATAGAAAAATTAGACAACCCAACCACAATTTCAGGTTCAGTTCTCCCTTTCATAAAAATAAATAGATAAACCTCCCTTTAAATATTTTTCATTGCAAGTTAAAGGATTTAGGGCTGGGAGGAAGGAAAGAAGTTGAGAGTTTCCTTCGCCTTTTTATAGCTAGGTGCTGGAATTTTCACAGTGAACCCATTGCTGATCCATTAAAATATATCCTCTCAAAGTTCATTTACTATCCAGAGAGGCTGCCTCAGCAGCAAATCAGAACTGCTCCACAACTTGTTCAGACCTCATAATTTAGTATTAATAATTAATACAGTAATAAATAAATTACATGGACACAATATTACAAACTACCTAAGCACTGTGCACAGCAAAGAAACCACACACATCCACGTACGTGGTATTTTTCATTAGTTTGGGTCTTACAAGCACAGAATCAAAAAGTCCTCTGTTAAGCTACGTATATCAGAATGCTCCATGTAAACTACTCAAAGTTTGTACATGATACTCAGACATTGCAGAAACATCTCCAAGTAATTTATTCCAACTCATGCAGGTGTAGCACTTCCTATAAATTTTTTAGAGTTTAGACTGTTACATGGTTCAAAGTTTTGTTATCATCATTCCAGTAACTCTACCGTAAAATTGATTGAAAAATAAAATTATCTTGAATTCCTTACCTCTATCAGATTAAATTCAATGTATTGGGATCCCTCTGACTGACTGTACCAACACTGTCTTTATATCAAAGAAACTTTCATTAATGCAGAAAGTATTATTGTGAATTATGACTGATTTCATGAAAGTTAGAAGAAAACACTGGATTTAGTTTTTCCACACAGGGAACATGTATGCCATGTCTGAAGTAGAAGATTTAGTCTATTTCAACTGCAGCTAGAGAAGAAAAAAAAAAAAAAGTAAATTTCTGATAAAATTTTTGGTATTGTATTTATAATCAGTTATGTAAAATAAGGTAACAGAAATCAGAGAAAAAAAAATAGTTTGGGAGGCACTTTTGGAAGTCAGATAGTCCCAACTGTAGCTCAAAGTGAGGCTAAGGTTACCTACTTTCTATCACCTACACTAAGAACTCAGTAGGTTGAAGGGTCAGTTCCCGGTTGCTTCCCCATGCCCCTCCAGTGGGTCTCTCCAGGATCTCCCAAGGTGCCTCAGTAAATCCTCCACCCACCACCCACCTTATTCCAACCTGCTCCTCATGCAAGCCCAGACTTCTTTTACCAGCTCTCTACTGGCCCTCAGCACCATCTGCCCCTCCAGCTTTCTGGCTTGTGTTCTACCAAGTAGAACGCTGGAATATTTGTCGCAGGTTTTTCCTAGTCTGTTATCAAATTCTCCTTTCTTTTTTTCTGCTTAAATATTGGGCCATCACTAACATAAGCCACCACTGCAAAGCAACAGCAATAAATGATGGCAAACCAGCACAGCTCCCAGAAAGAACCTGCAGCTGAAAGCTTTCCTCCTGAAAAATGAAAATGCATTAGGAACTGAAAGCGAATGAGCTCTTTAAGCTATCCCAAATCAAGGTTTAAAATACGGAAGACTTTTTTATATTAGGAAAGTCCTCTTGAATAATAATAATAATTTTTTAAAAAAAAAGGTGGGGGGTCACAGAAAAATCTAACAAAAACTAACAAGATACAAGTTCATAACATACTGCAGAACCCAAACCTATGTTTCACTAGATTTGAAACAGCAAAAAATAATGTTCTCAAATTCTTAAAATGTACACGGACACTGGTTTTATCTATCAGAAAGCTCAAAACATTACTGTTTCCTTTAGGCCACAGCAGCAAAGCACATGTCCACCTATAACACAAAATACATTTTTCCATTAACTGAAAACTGCTAAAATTCTGAAACAATCTTTAAGTTTATTTGCTGTTATGGATAATGTTGTTATGACATAATAAATGTGATGGGATTTTTATTAGATGTTTCTAATGACTATTTGAAAAATTACTAATTTTGTTGCGCTTTGATTTTCCATGTAGTACATGAGGAGTTCTGTGAAACGGTCAGAGAGCATAACTGAACAGACATATAATTTGAAAGACTTTTAGAAAGCAAATGTGCTTTGTTAGTGCTTTGTCACGAGCTTTATAGCCTGCAAACACCATTCGCGTCAGGTTTTCTCCCTCAACTGTTGGAAAAGAATAAAGCATTATTTTCTTTTTGCAAATGAGAGAATACAGGAGAGAAGGAGGGGGAGAAAAAAGCAACTACCTCCCCCACCCCCCCCAAGTAAATACACAGAAGGTGAAAACTGGATACGGAATGTAAGAGACAGAAGGCAAGGAGTACAGCCAGACCTCTTTCAGTTCCTCATTCTGGCCAGACAGGCTCCCTGTACCTCACTTAATGGACTCATTAGTGTAATCCGACTCTATTTTTTGTGCCTGTCTAATTTCCTAGTGAGGCTCAGCTGCTGTTCTGCAAATGGATATAGGCTGGGTGTGATCGGTAAAACCTGGCTCGGGTATAGCGATATGGAGGCAAAATTCCCAAATCCATTCTATGCCTTTGTGCAAACACCCTGAAAATGGAAAATTGCATCAGCATACATCATCGCAGCAATGTATGGCAGGATGTTCTTTTTGAAAATGTTCACCTGTCAGGTTTAAAAAAGATTTAGCACCTCCAGTATATTATTGAATTTCTATATGCATCACAAAAAACCTGTTTACTCATGACATCCATTAAAAAGCCACAGAAGAATAAGCCTGCAAAATTGACATGAGAGTTCAATACCAATTATTCCTTTCAGTTTAACAGCCTAAAATGCAGTGCTGCGTTGCTACAAGATATTTTGAGGCTGTCAACCACATTGGCAAAGTTCACTATCTGCTTCCCAATGAACATCAGAGGATGAGAAGGAAGGAGGAAATTCTTGACACCATGATGGGAAATCACAGGAGATAAAGACCAAAGCAGACATGTAAGAGAAACTTCATTCTCATGACAAAGCCTTGCTAACCTACTTCCAGCTAAAAGTTCTGTCCACAGTAATGAGACATTTTGGAGTGACACTAATGCCACTGTTTATACTACAACCAATCCATACATAGAAAGCTTTACTTTCTAAATATTTGAATCTGCACTAAAAAAAAAACCAACAAACTGCAGAACAAATGCAGGTTTTAATGCCATTTTTTAATAAACCAGCAGCAAGAAAATACTAGCATACTTTAAGAGTTTCATATTCAGTTCTTCACAGAGGAGTGTCCTAAGAATAGCTGTGTCCCCTAAGTAAAGCCAGAACACAGGAGCTGGACGGAACTCTATCAACGATGCTGGTTTTCCCAATGTCCCTCCTGGACGTAACTGGGTTATGAGAACAGAACAGCGACTGACACCAAAACCTGCAGAGTCTTGACAATGTGGGGTCTTAGAAAGGACTGGAATGAAAGAAAAGCTCACTTACTTGGCAATCTCAGTTACCCTTTTTCTTTCCCCTCACCCACTAAGGTAGTATAAAGTCTGTTTATATAAACTGCACCCCTAAATAAACGCGCATGAGTATTTATGAAATAAGGAAACACAAGTATTACTAATTTCCTAAGCTTGTAAAGCAGTTCATATGAAAACTGCCAAATTGTAAGAGTACCAGACAAACACAGAAGTGCTCGCTAATCTGTTAGTAAAAAGATCTTGTTTTGTCTGCAGTGAAATATTTGAATTCACATTTAAGCCTTAACACAACGTAGGCTGTGAAGTTTCTGGGATTTTGGTAACATGTGAAAAGAGCATTATTTGACATCTAGTCCTGGATGATCTATTTAGATAGTTCATCATAAGATAAAAATGATAGCTAGCTTTTTCTCCAGAAACTGCAACCTGGCCACAGTTATAATTTAGTAATTAAACAATTATATAATTTTCAAAACAGAAAATGAAAGCACTTCCATAGTTGAACAAGAAAACAGATATTCACAGATGTATAGGAACATGAATTGACATACAAGAGACAGGAATTTGCAGCACACCAAGCCTGGAAACTAATTACCAACTCTGAATTAGAAAGTCTGTAAGCCAAGTAACTTTTTTAAAAGCCTAAACTATAAGACAAAATGGAATACCTGGCATAACTATGAATTTGGCATGAGGAAAAAGGCCAGCAATGCTTCCTCTCATTCCATTATATCCATTCTAATGGCTGTTTGTAATCAGTTGCCATGTTCTGTATGTTTCTGCATTGCTGTTTAGCCAACATGTATACGTTTCCTGGAATAACTATTTGTATATATTGTAACCCTATTTTTTTAGTTTTAACTTAGATCAGTATTTTGAATCAAAAAACAGCCCCCCCCCATCATTGTTTCTAACGCAAATGTTAACCAAAGTATTTCCACTATTATGCCAGTGGCTGAAGTAAAGAGGTAGGAAGTGTTTCCTTCGTTTTTTCTACACTTTCTAACAGTCAGACCTATTTCACTACAGAATTGCCTTCCATCACAAATGAAAGACAAAGGGAAAAAGATTGTGAAAGAAACTTGGAAAACAGGTTGCTTGAATTTGAAGTGTTAGAAAATGTTACGGTGAGACCAGGAGGATAACCGCAGGTCTCTCTCACACCCAAATAAGCCCTGCATTGGTTACACTCCATCTGTTTTGCTCAATATTGTTCAGGGATGTAATTCTTTTTAAAACAAAATTTTCCCTGTGACCACTGAGACTGTTCTGTAAACAATGTTAATTCACTTAGTCTTTATCAGTCATTTTCAGACATTCACGTGATCTGATCATAAGCGAGAACAATGGAACTTCAAAGGCAGCTTTGGCAGTAGTTTCCTCTGGGGCTTAAATCCAAAAGGCTTTATATTTTCTGAAGTATTTGTCCTCCCTCATCCCTTTTTCTTCTTGGCTTTCTATTTTATTTGGCTCTATATTGTGAGACAGGTTTGTATTAAAATTTATCTGACAGTACATCCAGTTGGCAAGAATACGACAGGAAACCCTTCTCCACTTGCACAAAACCATACAAAACCCGCGCCACTGAAGACTCTCAAAGGACAGCTGGAAACACATCTCTCATGTTTTCATTTATTTTTCTTATTTACTGGCTTTTGAAAAATTACTCCTGTTCTAGACTGTGTAAACAACAATTGTGGACAACAAAAAATTAACTGGATTAGATTAAGTTATTCTAAAACAAAACCCCAAAGTTAATGCTACCCTTGCACCTGCAGGGGAAACGATGAACAAATAAACAGATATGACAGTATCCTCTAAAAGAAAACAAAATCTCCTGAATGAAAAAGGAAATGCAAATCAGAAGTAGTAATTTAATTTCATAATCATTTTCTTTCCACTGATGATGGTTTGCCCTCCACATTTAAATTTACAGTTTCAAAATCAAGGTTTCACTGGCTAATATTGATTGCCAGCTGATATATGAATAAGACGCAGCAGTAAAACACTATACTGCATTAGACTGGTTGCAGAATGTATTTCCCTGGTTTGATTCTACTATTATCAATGGTAATACTTAATTAACAACTACCAATATTTCAATATTTTTCAACAATTTACCTGATTCAGAGTCCAATTTAAAGGATGCCACTGCTACGGGCAATGAGAAACAACTTTCAGCAATTAAGTATAAAAGATTCTTGAAGATCAGCAAGAAAAGGATCAAATTCTATGAGCTATTTCATGATGATCTATGCACAAAGATAAATGTATTGTTCTAGTGCAATCCACTCTTCTGGTCACTGACAACATAAAAAGAATTCAAAAGAAAATTCTTTTTTTCACCTCATACTAGGATGACAGATATGCTTATTTTCCCAAACACGCTCAAAAATTCAATGATTAAGACTAAGGAGAGGAAGTTGACAGTTTTATTGACCTAGCTCTTGATAAATTCTGAAATATTTAAAACGGTTTTGTATCACCTTCATGACTACATTAAAAAAAAAAGAATCTGCCAAGTTCACACTGTATTATCAGGGTGGGCCACTTGGTAGAAGAAAAAACCATAGAAACGTGTCTGCCAGTACTACCTGTTCAGGTGTCACAGAACCATCTACTTGCCTGGAGTCACCAACTTGCCCTGCCTTGACGCCAGCGATTCATAACCCTTCTGAACAAGCCCACCTGGTACCTGGCGTGGTTCAACAAGTCAGGTTGGATGGGGCGTTGAGCAACCTGATCCAGTGAAGGATGCCCCTGCCCGTCTACGACTACTGGCCTGTCTGCCTGTCCCTGCCTGAAAGACGTCCCTGTCTCCAATACAGAGAGGTAAATACGCTTTTGATCATTACAGGCCCCACCTCACCTCACACACATGAAAACACTTCACAGAGTCCCACTTCTATTAATACAGCGTGATCAGCAAAGGAAATATCCAAACTGATTTCCTGATAGTTACCAGTGTTTGTTCACTATCAAATCCAGAGACATTAGGAATACTTCTGGAAATAGCACCCGTTAATCATTTACTTTGCAGCACAAAGCACCAGACGAATATGGGCAACCTACAGACTGATCTTTGAAAATATACCTACAGCAACGGTAACTAAAAGGAGTCATAAGCATATAGGGGACAGACATTCCCCCAATTATTCCAACTCAGGTTTGCAACTGAAAAAGGCGGCTATATCACAATGTGCCTTTAAAAACTTGATGATTTAGAGGACCATAAAATGATATTCCAGGTAAAGGATTACTGATGACAGGTAGCTCATTCCATAATACTGGATCGAATTCATTCTTCATGCAATTTTGTCATTTTAAGGGAGGCTCTGGAATTACCCTAAGGCAAATATGCAATTGAATGAAAGGGTCTTGTTATAAAATCTGGAGTAAATGTGGAGTAAAACAAGCAATTTGAGGGCTTTTTGGCAACACCTGAAGGAATGAAAAGGGCTTGAGAGGCCATATCTCCTCCCCAACCCCTACATCAAAGCTGAGAGAGCAGGGGGCAAACTACATATACACAAAAGCTCTTGGGGGGGGATTCAAACATGAAATTTAAAGGAAGCTATTAGAAATCATCATAATATGCTTTCTTCATGTGAAAATATTCTTAAAGTTAAATACCTGTATTATAAACAGCTTTTAAAAACTCATTCATCTGAAGATTTCAAACATACGCTTCAGAAGATTCAGCAACATAGCATTTGCCATCGTGGATCTTGACATCAAAGTATCATGTTATTGGCTAAAGTCTCCTGTACCATCATTGCTTAACTTATATGCACATTTATAAATTTTGTATGCAGAAGAAAATAAACAGTGTCAAATTCAGAATGAGAAGTGCCAAAACTCAACCCTATGTTTCTCCGCTGCCCCAGTAGATTGAAGACATCTTTTTAGATGGCCATGTTAAAGAAAACAAAACCAAAAAAACCCCACACACAACCAAAAAACACACCAACCAAAAACCAACAAAGTGCAACTTGGTACATGGACTAATCTATTGTTCCTTGATGTAGGCACACAACTTTTCTGAATACACATGCAGTAGTACATAGCCCCCTAGAAACAAGTGAGTCTTTGCCCTGAAGTGCTACCTTGCTGCAGAAAGCAGCAATTATATTGCATGACTGCAATATAATTAAAACAGAATTGCAAGACATTCACAGAAAACATTTATTTAAAAAGCACTATATAAAGTGCAGCAGTTGTTTTAAAAAAGTAATTTACTTTTTTTTTTTTTTTCCCCTGAATTCACCACCATTTTCCTTTTCAGGCAAAAAGAAAGCAGCTGCTTCAGACCAGACCACCATTGCCGCTGTACTTTATCAGCACTGTGGAATGACACTCAGCTTCAAAACCTTCCGTGTTCCTTCCTTCCCAGTCATACAATAGGAATAAATAATTTAATCAAGTACTCATCAGGAGAGGGGAATAGCCTATTAGTCTGTGCCTGCATTCCTTCCCCCTCACTTCCCTGCCTCTCTTACAACTCCAGATGAGGTAGAAGCATACGCAGATAAAAAGACAGACGTATTTTATAGCTTAGCCAAAAACCAGCTCTATTAGCTTAAGAAAAAAAGAAACATTCTGAGTATCTTCAAATTCACACACAGCTTTCTAAAGTTAAAAGTGAGTAAAGAACCAGTATAAACAGAATGTTACGATTTTTGGAAAAGAACCAGAAAATTCTCACTGCATAAGAAACTAGAAGAATGGCACTAAAGCAATACTTTTAGAAAATCAATTACCAGAGACTTCTTTAATCCCCAAAATTAAACGCCCATCTCCTTCTAAAAGAAACCTACAAGCACACATCCCCGTAATGCAAAACCATGAAAAATGCAGTGGGTTTTGTGGCTAGCTCATTTGCTGGTAAACACATTTACAGGTCTTAAATTACTTACAAAGTATCAGGCTACTGTCATTTGACACATTCGTCCAGAGATGGGAGGAACATTGTCCTCGATCTGACTGACCAGGGCAGATTCTAAGCAGAAAAACTTGAAAATCATCCTTATTATTTCCATTTGAGCTGGACTAGAATCCTAATAAATAACAACAAATATAAATGGAGTAGCAACTAATGACCTTGTCTGACACCCTTGTCCCGCTTCTAGAGTTTTCACATAAATGTTTTAACAATGTAAAAGCTTGAGAAAAAGAAAAAGCTATCAGTACTGCTCTCAAACATACAATACACCTGTGTTTGGCCCTAGAAATGATGGCATTTGCTTAAAAGAATGGGAGTTGCTGTTCTGAGGCTTATAAATGCTTGATGCCACTTGCCTTCTGTTTTATCTGCCACTGTGATTCAGTTGCCACACTGTCAACCATTTCTCTAAAAATCAAAAACAGTCATGACTCCCCCCCAAATTAGAAATTTTCTTATTTACTTGTTTCTTACAGTGAAAGGGTATGGTATGGTATGGTATGGTGGCTGTAAAAAAAGAAAAAAAACAAACACAAAAAATCCAAACACCCCCCCAAGATGCAAAACCTAAAAAACACTGTACAATGTAAGAACTTGAGATTCATTTCTAGAACAGAATGACTTTGGTTTCCATGCAGAACACCCTATTTCTGTATCTATGTCCCTCAGCAAAATTATGAGATAATTGTTCAGCATCTCCATGCAGTACTATTTAATTTTAAAGTAATTCATATGATTTGTCATCTTAGAGATGTCAAATCAATTTTTTTGCGATTAACAGAAACACCCTCTCACCCTGTGCATGCCTTTAAATTATTAGGTAATTGTTTGAATCTTGTGGGCTACTGGTCCATTTGGCCTTGTGTCCCACTCAAAGAAATCCACAAGAAGTAAAGCATTATGCTGCAGAAAGTGCATAATTTACAGCAATCTAGAAAAGCACTATTTCGGAAAGGCTCTGGAAAATTTTTTGAATCCACAGAACAAAAAGGTGGAAAAGCACAAGGCTCTGATAATTTCTGCATTCTCTTTTCACAACAGATAGAACTTCTCAGAAAGCAAGTGTCTGAAGACTTCATCGAGAACTGAATCAACTTTCTACAGCAGAAAAAAAAGAGACATTCTTAGTTTCGTAGTGCCTCACCCAAGTCAATTTCAAGCTTCCAAACTTCTCTAAGTTATCATCTCAGATATATTGGTGTACATGTTTCATGAGAGCAGTATGTGTCTTATCCCTAAACAGAAAACCACTGTGATTATTTAGAAATAAAATAAATGCAGATACTTTTGCTAGTAAGTGTAGATCACCACAAATCCAATCTCTGTTTACGTAGTGCAGCAAAGCCTCTGGAAGTCATTATTTTATTCCTTTTCATCATCCATGAAGTAGTACATGATCACTACATGGAAGAAAAAACCTCTGCTTGAATTCAGTGAAAGAACAAAGACTCAGAAAGAGGAAAATAAAATATGCCTCTAGGGACTGGGAGATGGAAGGAAAGAAAGAGAAGGAAGGAAAGAAAGACAAAATAAGTGATCATGGCTATTTGGTGCTCCAGACAAATGGACTCTTCTTTCATTCAATTTATTAAATCTAATTAACAAAATAATTTTTAAGCCACAGAAACTGCTGCAAAATATCATTAAATATCATCTCTGAAACGTCATTAAGTATTAACCACAAGTATCTACACCCTGAAAGCTTTAAATCATGTCTTCTCTATGACAGTCTTTGTCTTACAAAAAAAGAACTGAAAATTGATACATCACTTGAAGGACATACAATAGATTTAAGTCTTTAAGACTATAAAGGTAAAAAACCATAACAATTCTCATTTCATTTTACTTACTTAGATATACTTTAAAAGTCCTCCAAGGTGTCATTCTAATTCTGAAATATCTTCTCCCACCTAAAACTGAGGGTCATGTTATTAATTAAGTGAATAACTTGAGAGTAAGCTGAGGTCTCTTTTTGTAAAAGAGCTGTATAGTCTTTTTAACATGGGAAAATGAAGTAAATCCTTCTTAAAAATACATCGGTTAGCCCGCAAACAGAAAAATAAGCTTCTGAGAATTAGGATCTATTATTGAATCCAAATGTAAGCTAATTAACATATTTTTCTTAATAAAGGTGATATAAAATATAGAGCTCAAAACTGTCTAACACAATGGTCATGTAGTTATGTCCTCTGAAATCTCAGGCACAGGCTACAGAACAAATACAGGCTGTGCTGATCAAGAATTTTGAATCCAACAGTGACAGGACTGACAGAGGCAGGCAGAGGTCAAGCAAGCCTCCATTTTATATCCTCCGAGACAGACCATGAGAACAACAAAGTTCAACACAACCCATCACCACCACTGCACTACAGAAAAGCTGGAGTCCAAGCCTCAAGACAGAAGTACTGTAACAGAAAAGAAGCTGTATTTTTACTGAGATAGGAGAGAAGAAGAAATAGATTCCATCATGAAAATCAGTGTCTTCTACCCAGCAAGTGGCTCTATTCCTAGACAAGATCCCTCTGACTGTGCTGAACCTGAGGTCTCTATTTTAAGTAACTATCTTTCAGGTTTTGATGGTAAGGAAGGCAGTCACCTTCATGGCACCCTTAACATGAGGCGACTCCAAATATGAAGTTCCTTCACCCCCACTGCTCTTTCTATAGGCACGTTTACCTAATCAGTGCCTCTACGTATTGTTTTCCTCAGTATCACCTCACTGCGACTGTTTTTAGAGCCCCACTCTCTCCTTTCTCTTTTCTCGGTTGGCCTGTAGGTATTCAAAGACAACCAACCCTACAAGTACTCGACCTGGTAATTTCAGCTCCTGAATAATGACCATCCCCTTCCCCCACCAACTATCTAGTTAAGGTGGGGAAAAAAAAATTAAAACACCCTGTGCACCCGATAAATAAATCCAGCAAAACTTGTAGCAAATCAGAAGTTTTTTCAACAAAGCGCTGCAAAGCCTTTATAGACACATTGTGACTACACAACACTTGTAACTGCTTGCAGCCCTTCTGCAATCTGTTATAGCTTATCCACTGATCTAGAAGTTATTTATGCGCAGTAAAAATATTTGGGCAAAACACTTCTCAGGGATGCCGTAAATATTCCAAGACATACCCTATACATTCAGGAAACCTGGAGATATACTAATGAACACAGTAGGATTTCAAATTGCATACGTAAGGCACAAAACCCCCCCTTGTCAATGACACTGGAGCAAGGTAAATCGGTATCTATAAAAGTATTGTAAAGTTATATGCAGCTTAAAATGAGATCAAAGTGCATTTCAAGATTGTTTTTGCTATTTAGTTATTTTTCCTCCGTATCTTCTCACTCTGTTATCTACTCATTTTCATACTAGGATAATCCGTACAGTAAATCATAGTTGTCCAGATGCAAAACCAAACAGCGAGTCAAATGCAAAGGGCTTGCCTCGTTTTTTCCAGGAGCTCAGGCAGCAAGACTTGGTGGTCTCTCAGGAGTAGCCACAAGACAGACCAAAAATAGAGACAACCTGCCTGCTGCTGCTTTGGGTGCAGCATGAACGGCATCAGATCTCTATACCCTGGCAAGTATGCTGGGCATAGTACCAGCCCCGACGGCACCCCGCGCTGCCGGCCCCCGGATGCAAGGAACAGCTGCTAGAGAATCTGTGCTCCAGCCCGTCTGCAGAAGCAGGTTGACACTGCAAGGGCACAGAGGGACACTTTACATCTCTCAACCACTCAGGCCATTCTGTCTAGGATATGGGAATTTTAAACAAGAATTTTATGTCCAAAAGTTCAGGATAACATTGGATAATGATTCTGCAAACGCATCATTGGAGAAAGATACCATTTCAGGCTAAAAGAAAGATAAACTAGATGTAGATGTCAATCATCTCGTCAGCAGAATAATAACCCAAGAGGATCAGCTAAACGTGTAGATACAGGAGTGATTCCCAGTTAATATCTGTCACAAACGTGTAACAAAAGTGCATATTCTCAAAGAGGCTTGCTGGAACACTGTTGTTGTTTTCCCTTATTAACTTGTTGAACTACAGGCAAGAAAATTTCATGGTGTGACTTTCAGTGAAAGAGTCCAACCTTGACAAAGAACTTGACAGAACTTCTGTGGAAATAACTGTATTAAACTTACCTGCTCATACATGAAAATATATTCAAATCTCTGTTGTGTTGGTTTTTTTTTTCCCCAGAATGCAACAATTGCATGCAAGATGGTTTAATTTTTCTTTTAAGCTTCTGCTTTGCTACTGAATTTCTACAGTGGATTTCTTCCAAGACTTTAAGAAAACTATTTATACTGAACTTATTAAATCGCATGGGGATAACACAACCTGTATTCAGAAATGTGAGAAAGGGTTTATCTCCTATCTGGAAATCAACTAGTTAATGGTAACAAAAACCTTAACAAGAGGAACAAGACAATTCATGGGAAATCTTCCCTGGTAACAGACTAATGTGCTTTGGACACAAGTGCTTCAACCAGCACAACCACTCAACGTTGAGAATGACTCAACTCTCTCTGTGGCGTGTGACATCTGTGATTATTATTGATAAATACATCCTTGTCCTGGGCTGAGTTTACAATTTATTTCAACAGGAGGGAAAAACCTTTCTGAAGACTAAATTATACCAGTTTTCTCTCCATGTGTTCTGTATTGTATGCACTTATGCAATCCCAAAGGACATGCTGCAGAAGGCATCCAACTCAGTGTCCCTATAAAAAAATTAAATGAGAACATATGTGCTTAAAGGATTGGATTCAGGGATAGTGTGTTTCCTTGGACTGGAATAACGTGGAATGTCTTCTACATGCTATCACTGCTTATTAGTAGTAAGTATGTATTAACAATACATTAGATTTGCTTATATGAAGAAAAACAAAGTATTTATCTTTTTGGCATTACCTCAAAGCTTTATCTTTGCCTCAAACAAGAGAAACGAGTTTTAAAATAAAATACTGAAAGCAAAATCTGTCCATATCAACATCATGCTGCTGGCAATAAAACCTCAGATTAACAAAATCTATTTAAAAGCCCGGGAATTTGTTCACGCCTCATACTATTTACTGCACTTTGTGTTTCTTTCAATGTGTGCAATTTAAAAATCAACAATCTGTTTCGCTCATTTCCACTTCTCTCTGTTGAACTTCAGCTGCAAACACTGAATAATGTTTTAAATATGAAAGGAGCAATGCTTGTTTTTGCATCTCTTAGGAATAATATAAAAGTATATATCAATGCCTAAGATGTACGCAAATCTTGTCTTTTCATCAAATCTGTGTTGGTATAAACTTCAGCTAAATACACCTTTAGAAGACCATTTAAAAAACGCAGTATTTTTAAAAATACGTAAGAAAGAAAAAAAAAAAACCCAACAACCTAAGAGCCTAGCTGAAACTATCCTCTTGAATCCCTAACACAGACAGGTGACAGGGATGGAGCGTGGGTGAAGATGGCATTAAACGCCTTGGACTGGCTGATGGCCAACCTGGCCCTTGGCAAACCTTGCAGCACCCTGCGTGCACCTCCGACCGCTCAGAACCTCAGTGTGCGATGCACACGGCAGAGCTCTGCCCCCCCACCCTGACACACCCTTTTCCATCAGGACTAGCCAAGGAGATGCTGCGTTTCTCACAGACTGACCAGAGCCAACGTAGAGGAGGGATTCTTCCTATTTGCCTGCAACAGCTGGCAAACGACGACGATGCAGCAACTGATCAGATTCTAATAAAAAGTAGACTTTCAGTCCACTTAGAAGCTAGAAGACATTCCCCCACGTACACACTACTGACATGAAAATGGCAGTGTCAGAACCGCCTTTCATTCCATACGAAAATTCACACCTTAATAGTGCTGTGGTGCTACGCATCAAGCAGTAAACATGTCATTACAGTAATTCATCTTAAAAATACTACATTTTGAGGGGGGTTTTATTGCTAACTCCCACACACATATTTGCTCTAAAACAAGTTCAACTGGGGGAGGGGGGGGGGGGGGGGGAATCAAAACTTCCCTTCCACTACTTAATCTTGCTTTTTGCATCCCACTCAAACTAGAAGTGTTTTTAATATATTCCAGAAACAATAAGATATATTGGTAACAAAGAAACATTATATAGATTGGAATCCTCAAGTTAAACGGCAAAATCTGAATTTACATAAAGAGGGGAAAAGTGTACTGAAATTAATTTTCTTGATGAAAAACTTCCCACTGCATGACTTTCCATAAATCCACCATGTGCTTTTGTATAAGGGTTGCTCCCATCATTCATTTTCCTACCAAGATTTTTCTGAGGTTGAAGCAGTACGGCTCATGTGGAAAGCACTAAGCGCGCTTTTCTAAATTACCACTCTTTGCATAGAAGTCACAGCAAACCAATTCGCATAAATAAAATAACTCTGCTCTACCCAGACTACAAGATGGGATGCGAGAAGTTTAGAGTTAAGGTAACAAGGCGCGCGGAATGATTAACGCGTCGGGGTTTTATTTTCTACACAAATACCCAGCAGGTAAGGCTGCCCGAGATGAGAACATGCCGTTCTTCCTAGCTTTTCCCATTGCTCTCTCTCCTCTGCGTGCTTCTTCCATCTTTCTACAGATGTGGTCACCACTGCTTAGCAACGAAGGGGACATGATGGCACAGGGGAAGAGCTTCCACCTGGAGCACGCCCTGCTCCACCTCCACGGCTGCAAACTAGCCTTCACGGCAAATTAAGAAGAATGCGCTTGCTTTGTTGCCTCAGAGGTACCAAGTGGGACCTCAGACGGAGCTTGGTCTGAGCGGAATTTTCTTTCCTCGGTGGGCGTACAGGGGAGAATTTAACAAGCTGGAGACTAGGAGAAGCTGAAACTTGCTGGTAAAGCAGCTCCCCAGATGCTAATGCCAGTTTAAAAAAGAAAAAAAAAAAAAAAAAAAAAAAAAAGCCTGGTGTCACGGTGATGGGGAAAAGCAACAGAAAGACAAGGGAATCCCCCGAATTCTCCACCTACTTCCACCCGGCGCGCCAGGCGTCCTCCGGGGCGAGGCCAGGCGAGGAGGGGGCAGGGGGAGGCGCGAGCGGCAGCTAAGCGCCAACTCCGGGCAAAACCCCTTGCGCCGGGCAGGACGGCGGACGGAAGGTACTCACGTCTCCCATGCCGCGGGCAGGTCTCGTCTCCGCGCCGCGGGGCGGCCGCCGCCTCCCAGCCGCCGGGGCCGGGGCCGTCTCCGTCTCCTCCGCTCCGCGCCCCGCGCCGCTGCTGCAGCCGCCGCCTCCCGCGGCCCCGCCCGGCCCCCACGGCCGCGCCCGCCGCCGCCGCAGCGCCCCCTCGCGGAGGCCGCGGGCCGGGCAGGGCCGGGCGGGGCCGGAGGGGAGCGGGGAGCGGGGAGAGGGCCGGCGCCCGGGGGCGGCGGCTGCTGCGGGGAGCCCCGCGGGGAGCCGGCCGGGGCGGGCGGAGGCGGCGGCGCCGAGGGGCGCGGGGGGTACGGGCGGGGCGCGGCGCTGGCCGCGGGGGTGCCCTGCGCCTCCCCGCCGGCGGGCCTGGCAGCCGCCCCTCCCCGCCGCGGCCGTGGGGCGCTTCTTGCAAGCCCAAAGGCGAAGCAGTTCTTGAAAGCCGCTCTCTTTCGCCGTTCCTCGTTCACGTTCAGTGCTAAATGGGCTTCCGGGCGGAAGTCAGCCCTTGGCGTCCTTGGGCTATTAGACGTTTGCCTAATGAGCTTTTAAAAATACTTAGGTGCGGTTTTTCCTACTGATGGCTAATTGTAATAACTTTTGAAAATTTCTTGGAAAGCAAGCGACGGAAAATAAGCTGGTCTGCAGCTCAGGGCGAGAAGAGGCGTTTTACGTGTTATTTTACTCAAGGAAGCGTCTCAGCATTGTTTCTTGCATGGGCAATAAAGATGTCCTCCGTGCTTTTGGGTGTGGGCAACAGCCAGGAGCTTCTGTCCAGAAGAGGCACCTGAAGAGCGCTAAGCGTTCAGGCTCTACGGCTCTATTTCTTACAGTGCGTATCTAAAACCATTATGGATAGCTAGCCACAACCAAAACCACAGCTAAGTGTAAGGTAACACGCTTAGCCCCCAAGTTAAAATGCTAGCCCACCTAGGCTCCTCGGCACTTTCACCATCAGTGCTGCTGTGGCCTGGATGCGCTGTGTGCGCCGATTGCCCATGTTGATGATCTTAGAATCTCAGTGGATCTAGAAGGCTGCGTAAATTAGTCACGTCTGTAGTTTTTGCCTGTGGCCATAGCGTAACATAAGACCGTGAAAAGGCGCTGGAATTATCTTGAGTTCCCTGCTGCTTCAGAGCAGGGAAGGGCAACATAGGATAGTTGTGATGTCAGAGTATGAAAATTCAGCATATACTGGTCACAACAGAATAGTAATCTAAGTAACAGCAATTGTTTTCTTCATCTTTAGAAATACATCTTCACCTTCTTTAGAACTAGCAAAAATACAGTAACGAAATCCACAAGCATAAATTTGAAAATGTTCTTATGTGATCTGTCTTCTGTGCTCATATTTGCTTGCCCAAAATCTGTCAGTTTTCCTGCTGCAGCCCACCACGACAGGGAGGAAGAGGTACTAAGAGGGCATTTTCCTCTTCACGTTTTACCACAGATAGTGGCTGGTGTTCCTGTAGCATACTTAGTCCGTTCCCCAAGCTCTGACAGATTTCGTACAAGCCCCCAGCCACAGGGAAACTGCACGAAACAGTATCCATACTGTCCTGTCTGACACTCCAGAAACCAGCTTCTTGATTGTGTCTAGCTGTCTCTTAATTTTAAATAAATAAAAGTAAAAATGGCACTTATTCCCTGCAGCACAGTAACAGTACATGATGGCTTCAGTCTGGTTGGTCTGAACAACATATATTCTAAGAAGCTGTAATTCAGCACAGGAGACAGTGTTCCCTGACTTTGGTGACTACAACTGAAACCCTTTAGATATCTGCATGGATTTAAGGTTGAATGTTAAACTGGAAGAGACCGCATACAGAGGGAGAATTTTCTTCTTATTTTTTCTCCTTCTCTCTCAACAGTCAACCCAAATAAAGGTTCTTTTCCCCTTTTTACTCTGTTCTTTTAAGCCATTTCCAATTTTTTTTTCTTTTCTTTATCATTTTGACATTGTAGTGCTGATGTACATTTGCTTCCTGATTGCCTTGGCTATATTGAAATCTGTAATATTTCAGTATCCAATGTTACTAGAATAGTCATGTTTGTCTTCAGGACAAGACAGGCCCGTGATATTCCAGATAATGGTGATTACGTAGTTGGCTAACAATGACAGCACTTTTAAAAATCACTGTGAGTTATACAACCAACAGATTTCCTTACGACACAGAATGCTAAATTAATAAATAAGTAATTTGTTACATTAAATTGAAATAGGTCATTGAAAAGCATCCCCACACAGCTGTGGTGTTTTCCATCTGTTTATATAACACCACCTACTGCAATGGGATCTGGATTCATTACTAGGCTGCGATTACTCAGTGCTAGGCAGACAGACGATGAGTACTGACTACAGCTAATTTACTTGTTTAGTCCCCATTTTCACACAAAGTCTTAGTCACACCCCATAATAATAATAATAATAATAATAAAGCCATTATCACTGTTTAATACAAGTAATAGGACCATAACTGTCACAGCTAAATAATAAGTGAAAAGCGATGGGGTTTATCAGATGGTACAACCTGTTTCCAAGGGAAAAGACAGAATGAATTGCAATAGCTAATGCCGTAGCACCACTCAGTGTTCAAAGTGGCTATAGCTTCCTAAACAGTACATTTCTTAACAGCTGTGTTGCCACCTGAGGAAACAGTGATCGCACTATTTGTAATCTCATTAATCCTATACATATGGCAATGTGTAGCTAACTTTAGGTATACCATGAGAGAAGTGAAGCATGGATACAAATGTGTGCTGAATATAAACGTATTGGAAGAAAAATGTCTAGTACCTATCTTGATGGAAGTACTAACAGAATGGAAATCACTACAGTTTGTTACCAGCATCTTTTCTCCAAAAGCTAAGAAAGAATTTTGACCCATTTAGTCCTTTAGTTCCTTATCTACTTTCCTACTTGGAATACATCATCCTGAAGAACGGAACAGACTTACCCTCTGCCTACGCTTCCTGCCAAACAGCATTATACCATATAATGCATTACTGTGCTAACTTTTCATTCATGGACATGATTAGCAAGGAGACAGTCAATAATTGGCTTCAGAAAGTCTAGCCTCTTGCATCATATTTCCATCTTGGCATTGGGCCGTGTTAAAGTCACAATGGTTGTATTGATGTGACTGTTTCCTCACAAGGATTAGATCTATGTGAAATTAAAATGATCCTATTTTCTTCTCCAGCAATCCTTTCTGTCAGTCATGAAATATTTCTGTCTCAGGAGGTGCTTCACTGGTGTCTCTGCAGTGAGCCAAGACCAGCAACTTCCTCAATGCCTGTCAACAGTCAGAAACAATTATTCATTGGACTTTTTTTTAACATGTACTTACATTAATCTTCCCTTCTTCTCAATCAATAGTTGTGATTTTTCTTTAAAAATTGTACCATCAGCCTTCACTACTTACGCTGTCCAGTTAGGTGTTTCTTTCTGGCATTAAATTGTCTACCTTCTCCTGACTTTTCTGTACCTAGCTCCTCCTCCATTCAGATGGCACCCTACAGGAGAATTGTCGTGTGTGTGAACTCATTCTGCCTTGACAGTGCTCTAAGAATTCAACATCAAATTCAATGCAAGATGGTTTTTGACAGTATGAGTCAATACTAGCATAGAAAATACACATGCCAAAATATGCAGTATGTAAAACTACCGTGTCATACAGGTCTAGCTTCAGCTGATGCTGAAGTCTTCTTGCATCAACTGCCTACTAATTGTAGAAGGTAATGTGTCGCTGGCTCTTGTGATTCCTCTGCTATTCCACAGTCTATCTGCCATTGGCTTGTGCCGCAGAACTAGCAGACTATTATCACTGAGGTATTAAGATCTTTTGAAATCTGCTAATGAACTAGAATATGGCTATGAAATTATCCAACTTAAAAAAATACTGGAAAAATAACAACAGTCAAAATTTGCAGTTTAAACTTTTCCTATAGTGCATCCATTTCCGTTTCAGCAAAAATGAATTTCTTGCTCTGCAAAGCAACCTCGAAGCATTATCTGAAAGGTCTCATTGAGCTGCTTTGTCACTGGGCTCAGAGGCTATACAGAAAACACTGCTTCAAGACAGTGAGTTGAATTAAGGGAATTAATGTACTGCTTCTACTCTTTCACCGCCTTCAACAGCCCACCAACAGTGGTCTCCTACTTCTTGCTGAAGGCTTGCATATTGGTTTTTTCCTCTCATTTTTGTGGAATTGTCATCCACAAATACAACTCGTTTACAGAAAGTTGAATTCAACTTCTTGTTGACTATAAGAAGTTTTAAAGAAAATGGGTATTTCTCAAACACCTTTTGTATTGCTTTTTTTGTCTCAATATGAGTGATTGAGCCAACCCTGTAGAGAGACCAAACTAACGATCTCATTGGATTGCTCAACTCTTGCAACATTTGATTATCAGTTTTACATTGCAAACACATTCTTTTGCCACTTCATTATAAATACCAGAACAGGGGAAGTGGATGGAAAAATGTATTTTGTAGAAGTGTCATAACTTGCACTTAACCAGGTATCTGAAGACTGGATCCCATTCTGTCTGTTCAAAGTAGAGCCATTATCACCAGTTACCTTAAATACCTGTAGACCAGCCAGTTCTTATAGACAAGCTCAACAGACAGTTCTTTAGCCTTTTACCATCACACGTCTTTTCCAGATTTCAAATTATTTGTTCTATTATTTCCAAACCCCCTTCCAGTTTGTTAACTCTTTCAGCTGTGGGGGCAGTAAACCGTTTTCCACAAATGGTCTCACTAAGAATGCATTTGTTTGTTAGAGCAACTCCAACTGCAGCTTTCTATTTTCCTTCTTACAAAGCAAAAGGTAAAATGTGCTACACAGTGATAAGCAACAAAAAATACAACGTTAGTGATTTAAAGAGCTCCTCAGGCAATTCCTTAGCACACTAACTTCGAAACTATTCTGCTTAATTTTGAATAATAATAGAAATATTAATACAGTATTTCTGTATCAGAACTGATTCGTTTGGCCTGCATTATAGCATCAGATCTCACCTGGATATGAATTAATAGTATTTTAATTGCCATTTAAAAGGCACTTTTAAATAGAAAGAAAACAAAGAAATATATTTTTAACAATAAATACATTTTTAGCAGGAAATGAAGAAAATATTTCTACTCATAAAATGGTTTGCCTAAATCTCCCTTTCACAACCACATCAATGTAAAAATTTATCTCAGTTTCCAACATGAAAATACACACAGTAATACAGATAAAGTTGGATCTATTTTACATATATGAAATGTATACCTGTATTCTGACTTAAACCCTAAATAATTGTTATTAAATTAATATTGGAAATTAATGTGGGCAGAGATTAGGTGCTTTTAAAAATATCAAGTCTTTCCCCAGCTATTCACATTTCTTAAGTCTTTTTTTCCCACAGGTTGACTAATTTTTCTCTCCATCAGTTTTAATTGTACTTGCACAATTTCTATCTGTGATTGAAAGAGAAGTCCAATTGTTGCTGAAGTCAAAGGCAAAACTGCCCTAAAGAGAAAGATTTTCACAGAAGCGTACTATGAAGAAACTATGTGCTTACTTCAAAGAAAGTCTCTACTTTCTAAATTACGTTTCATTACTTGTCCACCTACTGTAGTTTATTGACTGTCCACTATGTTGATTTATAAAGAAAACCGTATCTACTAGTCACATTTAAAAAATCTTGAAAACTTTAATAAGACTTTGTGCCCACAATCTCCATAAGAGGTCACCCTTATCTAACAGGTGAATTTTATACAAAAAGTAAACTACAAAAAAAAATTAAAAGGTCTTTCTAAAAGCTTTAGGAGGGGAGAAAACGCTATGGAGAGTTTAGTGGGAGACAAAGTTATTAAATTATCTTAATTGTCATTTTAGTGGTGATAAGGCAAGTCTAACTTAAAGCATGCATTAACTCTGTATTGATGTTTTCCTAAAACAACTCTGTTGAAATTTCCTCATAGTCTAAAAGTTAAAATAATGTAATTAGGTCACCAGAATTACAAAACTTTTTTAGCATTGTCTAGTAAAATAGGTTTATTTAACCAAGACAGACTTGCTAGGAGGAGCAACGGAGTCTAGCTAACACATTCTCAAGCAAGAAGAACAATCCCCCACTCCCTTTGTTTTATCTTCTATCTTACCACAGTAAGGTCAGGTTTTCTAATTTTGTTGATAGGGAGCCAATATTGATAAGAGCGTTAGCTACTATGTCTGTTTCAATTACTACTGACATGCCTGTGATAATGTCAGGAAAACATTTACATGGTAAAAAGTCTGTAAACAGTGGATAAAATGATTTCATTTATAAATTGTCATCTTTAAATTGCCATTTGCTAGGGTGTCCAGAAGGAAGGAATGCCATTTAAAACTGTCAGAAATTTACTTAAAATGTGTCTGTTGCAAAAAACTATTGCTCTGCCAGGAAATTGTAACATTTTCACTCATATGCTCCCCTACTACTGACAACAAAACAATTTCCATTTACAAAAACTTTGCACTGGTTCTAACTTCCTTGTTGACCTTTACATATTCTAGGTTTCTCTTTTGTTACCAGGATACTTAAGATAGAGTTTGGGTACAGTGGATTGGACTGGTAGTAGGATACTTGTTTCAAAAGCATTTTTAAGATACAGCTTTTGACTGCATCTCAGCCAGGAGGAAGACTGTTGGTGTTTTTAGATGTTAAAGCAGTCTGTCTGAGTCTCTTTTCTGGAAAACCATGGTTTGGAAAAGGAGATTGAAATTTAGGCAGGACAAACTTTGTCTCTGAAGATCCACTGAAATAAGATGAACAGCAGCTTTTTTAAGCAGTAACTTTGCATACGTTGTATATGGCCACTGAAAATGTGTAGCTGTAACCGCTCTGCATTTTTTCAAAGCAGACTGTAGGTCTCATTTCATCCACTCAGAAACTGAAAAAAAAAGCAAAGAAAGTGGCTCTCTGAAAATGGGAATCTTAGCAATTTGCCAGGCATCACACTAGAAATTTGTGCCAGCAGCAGACAGAAAAATCCACAGGGTAGCATTCAACTACTCTCTGCAGAAGACTTCTGCAATATCTGGCATCATCCACTCCACATTGCCAGCTTCTACAATACTTTTTACCACTGTAATATAACTTAGTTATATAATCTATATTAAAATTCCATGACATGAAGTCCTGAAAAAAAGTACAAGTTCTGTTATCTTTTTTACATGTTTCATTCTGTTGTTTTAAAAACTGAGGTAACGAAACAATGGCTGTTAACCATACATTGAATCCGAGGACTAGGAATATCTAAATATATTGGCTGGGATCTAATTTCTGCTCAAGCACAGCTACTTAACAGCTGCTTTTGAAAAGTATTGCTGAAGTTTTGCTTTAAGTGGATGTACAGTACAGACTGATTTAATGATCAGAGGAGTTCCAGAAAACCTTTGTCCTCCATTTCACACATACCTCTGCAGCCTTTCTGTCAACCTATTGGAACTTAAACACAAATAAATTACATTATCACTCATCACTCCCGTAACATTTTTACTTGCAGTAATGGTTGAAAGAAGATTGAGGAACACTGTCACACAGAAAATGTACTTTGCTTAAACAGACAGGGCTACTGAATCTTTAACAAAGATGGTTATTATTTAAATATCAACCCACCATTAAATTGTGCTATATACCAAAACCCAGAAGTTATCTTTTAAAGAATTTGGTTTAAAAAACTCCTTTGCTGGATTCACTTCAATTTCTCATTTTACTACTTCTGAAGACATCACACATTTTCAAAAGGCAAAATATGTGTGAAATATGGTTATGTTTGGAAGGGGCAACTTAATGCACCAGTAAGATGGTCATATCTAAGACAGATGTTTAACATGATGAAGATGATTCTAGAGTACACCTTTCACAAGTCATTGATTTGATGTTTGTGCAGAGTACTGTAAGGGGAATGGGACCATAACCCAAATAGGGGCCAGTAAATTTCAGTTTGTGCAGTTGTCAGAAAAATAATACTGGTGGCCATTATATTTATGCAGAAGGGAAATAATCACCAGAAGAACTTCATCATCAGACCTTAAGCTATCTACACACTTGTTTTGTGCCCTTACAAAGAGATTTGCCTCCCCTTAACCCCTAAAGAAATATTTTTAGTAATAATTTTCAAATACTGACCCATTAGAGTATTTCACGGGGCCAGTGACACTTCTGCAGTTGCCCTTCTTGGGACGATTCTGGGGCACAGAGAGTGGCATGACAGCCACATGAATTGGTGGCATTTACATCAGTTTGCTCCCCAGCATTTGGGAACGCATTGTGCCTGCTGCAGCACTGTGCATGCTCAGCATGAGCAAGAGCTGTGCACCCCGCAGAAAAGATGGCAGTTCCGCACGGTATGCTGCTGTGCATTTCTCGTCTCCATGTTCTGCCTGTTACGTAGGTCTCCCTAGGAAGCACCAGATTTGCTGGGCAAACTCAACACAGCAAAGCTGTTCAAACCAGTGGGACTGGGCTTCTGCAGTGAGCAGAGCTGTAAGGGACAGGCTGCAGCGTGCAGTATTCCCAACGTACTGGCAGAAGCTGAAGTACTCTTCCCAGAAAGGTTGAGCACTGTTAGTTTCCAGCAACAGATTTGTTTATATGAAGGGGGCAGGGGGTTTTGGTTGGGTTTTGTTTCCCCATGGACCTTTAGTTTGACTAAGTATGTTTTTTCCCACTCAGGTGTGGTCTTAGCAGAGGCAATTGAACAGACCTTCTAAACAGACATTTCAGACTGTCCAGAACAAAAGTTTCTTTGTGTGCTTGCAAACTCTGTCTTTTGCATTGTCTGGCTTTCTTTTGTAGTTAGCTTTGACTGACGTAACCAGGGACTAACTTTCTGTCATGGTTTAGCCCCAACCAGCAACTAAGCACCACACAGCTGCTCACTCACTGCCCCTATCCCGATGGGATGGGGGAGAGAATTGGAACCGTAAGAGTGAGAAACACTCCCGGGTTGAGATAAGAACAGTTGAGTAATTGAAATAAAGTAAAATAGTAATGATGATAATGACAATATAATAATGATAATAATAATATACAAAGCAAGTGATGCACAATGCAATTGCTCACCACCCGCTGACCAATACCCACCCGCTTCCCGAGCAGCGATCGCTGCTCCCCAGCCAACCCCCCCCAGTTTTTATACTGAGCATACGTCAGATGGTATGGAATAGCCCTTTGGTCAGTTTGGATCAACTACTCCGGCTGTGCCCCCTCCCAGTTTCTTGTGCACCTGGCAGAGCATGGGAAGCTGAAAAGTCCTTGACTAGTGTAAGTACTGCTTAGCAACAACTAAACCGTCAGTGTGTTATCAACATTCTTCTCCTACTAAATCCAAAACACAGCGCTATGCCTGCTACTAGGAAGAAAATTAACTCTATCCCAGCTGAAACCAGGACACTTTCCCTGTCCCCAGATTTAATGTCTTTAAGATCATCATTTATTGTTATTGTCTCCTGAGTACAGTAACGCAAATGGGCAGAATCCCTGGGATAATGAGACAGGCACAAGCTTAGCATCAAGATAACATGAATTGCTAATAGGAGAAGATTAGCTACAGCTCCCTTTTGACTAGTGCTGTTCATTCTAGCCAGATGGGGTTTTCTTCCACTTTCCTCAGGTTAGGATCTCAGGATTACTCCTTCATTCTGAAGCCATCCTCCTCTGAGGTGACCTACTCCTTGTTTGGGACCTATCTATGTCACATGTGCAGAAACACACAAAGCAAACAACTCTGATGCAGTGTTTTGGCTCTCTACACTGGCAAAAAATCTCTCCCCTCTCATCTATTTTTAGAGAATGAAACCATTACAGAAAGGACATATGTTGGCTACCCTTTCAGAAAGAAGAGTAGGAGGCTAGGTAGAAATGTCCCCAACATCCATCCCAAGGGCATAAAACATGCCCCGTTCTGACATGGGAAATTGTCACAAATTTCTACTGATTGATGAAGAGTATTCACCAGCGTTTCCTATACGTAACACTGGAGACAAGTTGTACCATTCCTTTGTTACCAAGCCATTAAACACTTTGCCAAACCCACTGTATATTAGGTCATATCCAGTATTATGTACAAACATACACTTTTTTTTTCTGATTTTGCAAATCCATAGCTACATATGCTTTGCTCTGTGCCCACTGCCTTTGTTTCTTTCCTTAAAATGAAGCCTGATCGGTAGCCATTGTCTTGTCTATCTCCCTGTACACTCAGATTCTGATCTTAGTTACAGATGTAGCTGCACTGAAGAGTACATTATTACTCCTGATTTATGTAGTGTAGCTAACTTTTAAGAAGAGACTTCAGCCATTCCTATGAAATACCAAGGGGAACCTCTGAATCACTCCCTGAAACACTTTTGTTGAATAATAGTAGTTCAAAGAAAAACATCACTGATTTAAGAATAAAAAAAAATGAAAAAAATGAGTCATTTCCATGCCTTAAGTCACAGACATAATTCACAAGAGAGGAAACTTTACGCATCCTATGTAAATAGAATGGTAAATGTATTGAAAATTGTTTTTAAATGAGAATGAAGGTAAAGTCAAATGACTTGACCTTGAATTGTAGATTAATTTTTAATCATAATTTTTAGTGTCACAGATTATTTGGTATCTATTTTCAGAAGATGCAGGTTGTCTCTGCTGAATTTTAGGAATAAAATTACCTATTTCCAAAGAAGAACTGTTTTCATTCAGCCTAATATCTTACTTAAGGATTATTAATTCCAATAGCTGTAATTTACTGCCAGGAAGTCTGTCAAATGAAAGGAACTTCATGTCCCTGCTGTGTTGAGCTGAGCAACAGTTTCTTTAGATGCCTGTTTTACCTTTTCTTGCCTTTTTCATTTTTTTAAGCAGAGTACTGTTAACTGCTTTTTTCTGCCTCAAACTTTACTTGGCCTGATTTCGTTTTCACATTCTGCTCTCATTAGACCAAGATGCACATCAGTTATTTTAAATGGCCCAAATCCAATAGAAGTGAAAAGTGGAACCATTCAACTCACAACCCTATTTGGTAGAGAAAACTGGCACTAATGTTTATGTGTGTGTATTTGTTCCCTTAATTCTGACACTATCACCTTTTCTAGACCGGTTGACAAGTTTTCTCTCTTTGCCATATGCATACATATTATACAAGCTAGGGCTGTCCTTTCGGCATCAAAAATAAGTAAGGTTTAGGGAACTTTGAGTTTTTAAGGAGTTTACTATGTTTAAAAGGAGTTTAAAAACTATGAAAAAATATGTACAATGCAAGAATAAGGCCAGCAGTAATTGACAGCCAAGACTGGTGAATCAGTAATAGCTGATATTCTGGATTTTGTTCCCTTCTGTGTATTTTATTTCCGTCATTTTCCTTGTTGCACCTTTATGAAAAAAATTACTATTAACACCTTGTAACAACCACATGTGTAATACAGTATTTACATTAGCAGGACATAAATACTAATAGTCTAACAAACTTACTGCTACTAGTACTATAAATATGAAACAAATTATTTGTTATACAGGTTTTTTGTTTCACTTTCACTCAAGAAGAAAGAACTCAAAAGAACATGCAAAACACTCAAGTTACCCATGATGCCAACAGACAACAATTGATAATCTAGTTCATTTACTTTTATCTCCACAGAGCTTTTAGTAGTCATGGAAGGCACTGAACTGATTTTCCTGGAGATAGAAAACTGTGATTTACAGCAAAGCAAGCTTTCCTTATCGCCAGGATAAGGGATAAGGGGGGACCTTGGGGAGGCATATAGTTTAGTCTCAATACTCACTCATTCTAACCAGAGATCAAAGATATAAATGGTAATGGTGTTTTTCGTGTCCACTGGAAGCTGACCTACATTGCAAAAGTAGTGGCACTACATTTCTCAATGCAGCAGCAGGTTGCAGTGATTATCCCATCTATCTTTTATGTTACCTTGAGTGCTTCCACGTATGGATTACAGCTGACAAGAGTACAACAGCAGGGCCATAAGCAGAATGTCAATAATCATAAAAAGCCAAATTTGACCTACTTACCCGGAGATGAGTAGCATCCTATTTTCAAGCAGCAAAAATGGATGACACACCTTATCTACATAAGCAAGACAGATAAAAATAACAGGAACTTGACAGGTGAGCTGAAAGGACTGCTATAAAATTTGAATTTGGAGGAAGGTGAGAGAATGAAGACAGTGAAGAGGTAGCCCCTCCCTTGGCTTATGACTGTCCTCTCTCCAGCACTGAGCATTCAAAATTCTCACTTTGTTCCGCTCTATTCAGGCAGTAGGACAGGAAGCCATATGGCAGGGTGACTGGCTAAATAGTGCCTGTTGGTCAATAGCATCTGCCAAGTGTGAGCTTTACTTTCCCTTATGTGCCTGTCAGGTATACTATATTACATATTGACAAGACTAATTATTCTTATCACACCAGTAGATACACACATTGATGGCACAGCCATTCTGGTGCTAACAACATTAAAGTACAACTGTGATATTTTTGTTTGTTTGTTGCGCTAATTACTACAGCCCATTCAATATTGTCAAGACAGAGCATTCACCTTTATACCTTCACAGATCTAAGCTTTCACCTGTACAGCATCCCTCCTTGCTTTTAGCGATTTTCAGCAACTGGAAATCCTGACAAATACACTCATTTACTATTAACCTGGTCTTACACTTTCAGAGAGGAGCATACAAATAGATGAAGAACAGACTTGCAGGCCATGAGACAAAGAAGGCTCCCATGTTAAATGAACCAAGAGCAACCAAGTCTGTTTCATGAAAGGATTATGCTTTTAAAGGCCTAAGTGTAGGCAAGTTGTGAGCTGTTTTGAGTTTTCTGCCAGTAACTGCAAGATGAAAGCCTTGAGGAAACTTAATGAGACACTATTTCTTAGCAGTCATTCTCCAGTAGGAATTTTCTTTTCAGCAGGAGCTTTCTAGTCTAGCTTTTGTTTCAGAGGCTGAAACCAAACAGAAAAAACGGAACATTTGTGCTATAAATATACAGACAATTAGACCTTCAAAGGTGACTGCTGTGTTGCTGGAGAGCCTATCTTTTACCTGAGCATCCAGATTAATATCAAAGGATTATGATTGCTGAGATACAGTTAGCTGAAACCATATCTTTTTTTTTTGTTTTCCTGTGCAGAAAGTTGCATTCAAGCATTCTGAACAGAACAGTAATAATCTTTGATCTGTTTTGTGGACTGCTGTCACACACAAATCAGAGAGTTCCCTTACTGGTATTAGACGATAAATTCCTCTGATCAGTGCAATTGTATTATTTTTGTAGAGAGAACAATACACATTTATAAGAACATAAAACTAAACAATACCACTTACTTATCATGCTTTCAATACAGTATGAAAATTTGATTACATCATGAAAGACAAGTTGAAGTACTTTGGCAGAAGGCAAGCTGTATAGAGCAAGTTTGAGGGGATGAAGCAGGAAGGAGGAAGACTGGAAGGAAAAGAAAAGAGTAATACAGAAGAAATTTTTTTGTAAGAAATAGAAGAGATGAGAAATCAAAAAAAACCCATGTAATTGGGAGCCTTTTCAAGAGCACACTTGAAGTCTTCTTCAAGAGTTCAAAACAGATCTGGTCAGACTTTTCAAACTTCATTCTGCTGGGCAAGTTTTCATTGTGAATCAAAGGGAAAACCCAGAAATTGTGAAGCTTCGCATGGGTAGGAAATTTAGGCTGTCTGCATGTTGTGGTTTAGCCCCAGCCAGCAACTAAGCACCACGCAGCCGCTCGCTCACTCCCCCTACCCTGATGGGATGGGGGAGAGAATCAGAGGAGTAAGAGTGAAAAAAACTTCTGGGTTGAGATAAGAACAGTTTAATAATTGAAATAAAGTAAAATAGTAATGATAATAACAACAATACAATAATGATAATAATAATATACAAAGCAAGTGATGCACAATGCAATTGCTCACCACCCGACGACCGATACCCAGACAGTTCCCAAGCAGCGATCGCTGCTCCCCAGCCAACCCCCCCCAGTTTATATACTGAGCATGACATCATATGGTATGGAATAGCCCTTTGGTCAGTTTGGATCAACTACTCTGGCTGTGCCCCCTCCCAGTTTCTTGTGTACCTGGCAGAGCATGGGAAGCTGAAAAGTCCTTGACTAGTGTAAGTACTGCTTAACAACAACTAAACCAGCAGTGTGTTATCAACATTCTTCTCCTACTAAATCCAAAACACAGCACTATGCCTGCTACTAGGAAGAAAATTAACTCTCTCCCAGCCGAAACCAGGACACTCCATTTCATTTCATTTCATTTCATTTCATTTCATTTCATTTCATTTCATTTCATTTCATTTCATTTCATTATTTCATTTCATTTCATTTCATTTCATCCCATCCCATCCCATCCCAGCCCATCCCATCCCATCCTGTGCTATCCTATCTTTGGATTTCCTTCTACTGATTTGATTCCTGGCACCCATGAAACTCTACTAGCAAAGTTTCTGATCCTGGTAAGAAAACGCACTATTGAGCTCTTAGTATGGCCGGGATCCCTAATCTGCAGAACACTGCATCTACATCTACAACCACATCACAAGCAAGAGTGCTAAGACACCCACTGTAAAGAAGGCAGCCTAGAAATGGAGAAAAAAAAGATTAAGACAAGGCCAAGGATGCAAGAGTCTTCACTCTAAGATCATGGCAGCAAGAATCCTCCAAGCATTAAAGGTTCTGTTTCAAGCTTCCATGTTGGAAAAGTTCTTCTTGAGTTTTTGCAGTAACTTTAAGTAGTGGTACATGCAGAATCTACTAAGCAGGTAGAATGCAAATCTACCTACAGATTTACCAAATAAGACTTGGAACAGAGGAAAAGCCCCCAATCTCTGCAGAAAATAGTACAACAATTCACTCTCAATGGCTCCAATAAACAGAATATAATCATCAGACATTACAACAGCCTCAGAAGATAGGATTAGCAGTTTCTTACAAGCCATATTATTTAGCATCACATTTGGATTATGACATTTCCCCCTCAACCAATTCAGGCTGCATAACATCCACTGTCCATTTAATCAAAATGGGCTATCTGATGATGGATACTTTTGAACTGAGTTAAATTGACTGTGCAGCTGTTTAAACACTGAAGTGACTGCTTAAGCCCTTATTGCTAGAGGTACTGCATTCTGAATCAAACTGTAACTGGGAAAGAAGTTGTGTCTTTCACATGATTTTCATGAAACATACATACTGAGACAGAGTTACAGGGTGGGTACCTCTATAAAAATGGTTTGTAGAAAACTTACTAAAAAATTATACATTTTAAGTCTCTTTTGGATAATATTTTCCCCAGGGTTTCCAGGTCTTTGTTACAAATTTTTCATAATGCCTATATTGGAAATTTAAGGAACATGATCTACTTGGAAAGAAAAAAAAGTAAATTAAGCAAAACCAACAAACCACTAGATTTTGCCCTGCTTATGATGTGACATTCTTCTAAAACAGTAATGGGCAAGGTGCTTTGACAATTTCATTGTGTTATTTGCAGAAAGCAGAACTATTTTGAAGCAAAACCAGTGCTGAAAAGCATTCATGTAGGTTGGTATTTCTCCTGAAAAAAATCAAAGTTAAAAACTCTGTTGAATTTGCTTAGAGCATAAAGAACAGAATTATGAGAAAATTCAGCACAAACTTCTCAGCATTTCTAATGTTTTGAACTTTACCCTGGAAATTCTAGATGTATTTCGGATATTTCCTTTTTCTTGTTCTTTTTTTTAAGCCAGCTCCTGACTTCAGATTGCATTAGCTGGTGATTATGTTCAAACATCTTATGGAGGAAGGCTGCCAAAGTAGCTTTTACCCTCCTTTCTCCCACAATAATTCTTCCACTAGGCCTTATGTAGCCAGGCCGCTTCCATCATGTCACTCAACATGTAGTGAAATAACCTGACAAGGTAATCTTGCAAGAGGAGGAAGAAACTAGGAAGACCAGTCATCTTCTTTGAGGTCAGGACTACACTCACAGCCACCTAAGAAAACAGCCTGTGTATTAAGTTTAGGAGTACTATTAACAGCACATACTGTTGAAAACAACTCAGAACAAATGCTGGTTTTATTACCTTCATATTCCTCACGGGAACATAACGATACAGAATTCATTCCCCTGCTCTCTGATATAAATGATGACCCTCCATTAATCACTCAGTTTTACAAGTGTTTTTGCATATGGGTGAACTGCACAATGCTGTTTCTCTGGGAAAATTATAGTTTAAATAATAATGAAACAGCATTTTATAAAAGATATATTCTCTTGATTTGTTTTACTGTCATGAAATGGCTGACTACATGGAAAATATATGCACAGTTTGTCAAATTGCTTTCCTATTCAAAAAAATGTAACTGTTATTCTTTCTGATTATTGCAATAACAAATATCTTTGCTTTTAATCAGCAGGGGTTATCTAGGGTTTAGCTATAAGTATATACATACATAAGTATATACATACAATAAATGGGGATGTAGAAATCAACTTTCTGGAGCAGCTTTGTAAATATTCAGTATTTGAATAACACCTTTTTTTAGATGAAATAGTTTGGAATATAAATGAAAATCTCTAATATGGCATCTGCCTAAAAACTAGTATTCTTGCCTACAAAATACATATCCTCATTTCTTACTTCCTGAAGACTTGAATTCACTAAAATACAGTACAATGATAAGTAATGAATATCAAAGAAAATATGGGCAATTTAAAGTTTGAAATTGACAAATTTCAAAATTTGTCAAATTGTAAAATTATCAATTTGTCTAATTTGAAATTGTCAAATTGTTTCTTATTGGTGGCACAGTCAAATGGATGTGATGTGAGATATACAAAGTACTTTGTATTCATCATATACTTGGTCATGCACCATAACTTCAAATGGACAAAACGGCATCTTGGGAAGACTGAAATATTAAGATTTGCAATGAAAACACAATACATTTTTATATACATATAAACTTACAGTGCCAGTCTCATCATATTGTGAGAAAAGAATAAATTAATATTGTGCCATTTCTTTCTCCTGTTACAATCTTTGTCACAATAATGAAGTGTACTAGTGTTTCATATACAGAATTGGGAGGATGCTAGTCAGTCACAATTCAGTCTCAGAGGCTTTTATGAAAAATGAGGTAAGAAAAAGCCCATTGTAGTCTTTGGCTTGAATTAGCATTTTGAGATCTCATATAGCATGTTGGAATATGGTGGTACCTTGTCACAATAATAGCTGTGAGAATGACAGACTTCACAGACAACACTTACTTGGTTCTTCTTGTGTTCTATAAAGATGATAAGAATGGCATTGTTTTGGGGGGCAAAGAAAAAAAGAACCTGTTTACAGATGTGAAACCTTTCAGCCTTACAATCTGCTTTCCCATAAAGAGCCAAAGCAGACCAAAAGAAACTGCTCTGAAATGAGGTAAATAGTACAGCAGAAGTCTTAACAGCTTTTCAGAAACACACAAACCAGGTGCAGTTTGGTACATAAAGCTAATGGTGCACTATTGACTCCCAGCTGCAGAGCAGACAGATGGCAGCACACGGCCATACATTTGTGAAAGGAAGTAGAATTTCAACACTGACCTTCTGAACAAGGATCCCAGGGGCTCACAGAAATTCCATACAAGTTTGACAGGGTGTCTCACCACGGCTTCACAGCCTACTTACAGGTAAAAAAAAAAAAAAAAATTAAAAAAAGCTGTTCACTGTCTTTACTGGTAGCTTTTGAGAATAAAAATATAGGTAACTGGAGAACAGATTGCAAGAATGAATGATAAACATGATGTAAAACAAAAATGCTGTTTATAATACCCCAGATATATAAGCACAAAGATATATTTGTTACTATATTTTTTTTAAGTAGGATATCTGTCTGCATATGGTCTTATGAAAAACAGTTACAAATGTGGACTACCATACGGTTTCAGTTTGAATTCATACATTTAAAGGGTTTATTTTAAAACTCTTGATTGTTGATACTCATACACATGCAGATTTCCAGTAACTTCAGCATGTGTTATGTGATGTGATATATGTGATAACACATCTAAAACAGGTATTACATTCATGCTGGTGCCTTTCCAAACAAGCAGGACATGTGCAAGCATGTTTAGGAACATCACACAAGACTGTTGGTCACAAGTAGAATTTTGGCAAGAACTTGACACAGAAACTATTGCTAACTCCTATATGAGCAGAAACAATACTTTATGGCAAAAAAAAAATTAACTTTCATTCTGAGAGCAGAACCCACACTGTTTAGAAATTACTTGAATACACGAGTTTCACAGTGTAAAGCAGATGAGTAAAAAATGAAAATGAGGTAATTTAGGTCACTGTCCATCTACCAAAGAAATACACCACTTGAAGAAGTACATCACCAGTTACTGGAAATTTCCTCACTTCATGGCCTGCCTAAGAAGAAAGTTCATGCTGGTATAACTAGACAGGAAGGATCTCTGCAGCAAGGATTTTCCAGCAGAAGCTGTAGGGTATAGGAGGGGTAACAAGGGGGCTATAGTTCTAAAAAACTACAGGTTGAAGTGGAAGTAGTTGCCCTGTGTTGTCAAAAGACTATCGTCTGACTGGCGAAGTAGGGGGAGCATTGCTGGGTTCTCCTCTCTCTGTTACTACCTAAGTCCAGGTGCACAAAATCCATGCAGAAAGATGGAAGAAAAGGATAAAATTCAATTGTTTGTGCAAGTGTTGTTTATTTTCCACAGAAAGTTTCCTTCATATGCCCAGATTACTTTAGTTCAAAATGACTGAGTTTCACAGACCCAAGGGTGTTATTTCTATCTAGTACAGAAAAGCATCCTGTAAACGGCAGACCAGTGTAATGTTTGCTTCAGTGAACATGTATGCAGAAGTTGTTCCTCTAAGAACATTAGCTATCAAGGAGTTTTCATATTGTAGTCCCCTTTTTTGTCACCATCTAACCCAGCACTCAGTCTCTTCTCCAGTTTAGTCTGGGAATAGCTAGAAAAATGAATTTCATCTCCCTTCTTCAAGGGAGTCCTTGTCTTCAGTAGGGCAAGTAGCATGGGGAATTTGCTCAACTTTGCTGCATCTTGAAAGACCACAAAGTAGATCAGATACTTTCTCTTCATAGAAGCCAACAACAAATGTTTAAAAGCATCACTTCCTTTCATCCTTCATGCATCACATCCTTCAAGCATCACTTGTTTTATCCTTCATGCATCACATCCTTCAAGCATCACATCCTTCCTTCCTTGCAGCTGTTAGCAAGATTAGTGGGGCCTCCAGCAACATAAGACATAGGGTACTAACCTCCATGTTGAAGCGTATTGATGCAAGAAAGTTGTACTGCATAAAGGCTGTGTCACCCAGAGAACACAAGGTAAAAAAATTAAGGTGCATATTATTTTAAATGCATAGCATTATTTTTAAAAACTACAACAACAACAAGCTTAAAAAAGAGAACCTTTTAAACCTTTGACCTTTAAAAAGAAATCTGAAAAAAAGACAGAGTCACAGGCTCCCCCAAAATCATCCTTATCAAAGAGTAGTCCTTGCCCTACTGGGGAAGAGATGGGGGGGTGGGGGAAGGAGTTCTCAGACCTGCGTTTTCAAGTCTTGGATGCACAGGTTAGACAGAACTCAGTGCTTGCTGAGCAAGCAAGCCAATAAGAAAAGATTCCTGTGGTCACCAGCAGATGAAAATGTGAAAAGTTTTGAAAGACACCAAGAACAAAGTTTCCACAAAGAAGGGAGTCCATGAGTCAATCGTCATATGTAAGGGATAGACTATGGAAATATGAGTGAAAGCATATTGCTAGCACCTTTGTTTTCAGGCTTATTTCTTAAGGATATTAAGAAATACTAGAGTTTTTGCTTCTCTGCCCTCCTCCCAGTGATTTTTTTAAAGCCACTGACTAATCTCAGCCAGATTTGGTAAAAGTAAACCTGTTAGCTATTAAGAGTCTAAAAGTCTCAGGCAACGAACAGGTATGCAGAAGGGATAGATGTTATTAGTGCCCTCAGTGAAAGAAAGACTGGAGCCTGAGCACAAGAGTTACTAAACACCAGAGCATCCAGATGGGACAGAACTGTTACAAATATTTAGTTAAAGTTTGTATCTCTTTCAAAGGCAAAAATAATATAGAAAACCTTGATAAGTTAAGCTCCATTACTTCCAGTATCCAAAAAAGCTACTTTGATGTTATACAGCTTTTTCATATGGTTTACATGGCAATAGATATGTTAAGTATTCACATAAACATATGATACATTTTCAGGTAATTCAGATTTGCACACACAGGGAAAGATGAAACAGACAGCCTGAGACTCCCCTTATGAGAGGAATCTTCACAAAAAGAAAGACAACTGGAAATACTATTTTCTGTTCCATCTTCCATCAGTTCGGGTTTCAGACCAGTGACCTGGCTGTCTCTTTAGGCACTTCAGTCATCATTGTAAATATATTCTGGTTTATTGGGCATGGAAGAAAAGAGAAGAAAGACTCTATATGACCTGTTGCTACAGCTGTGTAACAATTAAGAGGAAGAAAATTTGACTTCAAATCCACAGACTACAGTGGTTTACAGCTACTGTGCTGTTTAGGAGATTGTCTTTGGGAATAGACCTGTTCCATGTTTTTGGATGTCAGGATTAAATTACTTTTACTGTTTTGGGAATCTTCATCTTTAGATGTTGTGCAACTGTTTCATGCTTGCATAAGGTTTGGAATGAGTCCTGAGCTAATTAATCATCATGGAGTCATTTAAACTATCCAGTCAAATTTAATGCTAACTAAAGGCTTCACCAATCTGTTTGCCAGAATGCAAGCAAACCACAGATAACAATGCCAGCAGCTGGATTCCTGTATCTCATTAGTTGATGGGTTGGTTATATTTTTAAGCTCATTTTTTTAGCTCATGATTTACATTATAGGAATCAAAAGACATTTCATCAAGTACTTTGCTTCCAAGTTCTGCTATTCAAGTTGCCCTTCCTAGTCAGGTTTTTCAAAGGTAACTGCTGTTGCCTTCTGCTTCCCACAGATGTGTAGCACAGCTAGTTTGCTTTTCAAAGCTTTTTCAGCTGAGCATGGGTTCTGAAAGCTCTTCATAAATGGCAGTGTAGTGTTTCTCAGGCTGCCCTCTCCTACTGACAGGAGCATGTTTGGAAGAAATCAGTCTTTGTGGCTACCCTGATTTCCAAATTGGATGTGGGTGGCCAGTTCTATGCACATACACTTCTGAAATCAATGTGACTCCTCTTTCCTTGTCTTTTAAATAGACATAAACTCTAAACTGCAGGATGAACAAACCAAAAGCACAGTGAAATGGGTTTAGATGGTAGGAAGAATTCAGCTGAGGCTCCTCCAGTATTACCTTAAATGCATAGGCGTTTGTCTCATAGCAGCATATACTCAAAACCTGTTACACAGATTGATGCCATCTATGTCTATTTCTACAGTAGTAGTAATTGCATCTTTGTGAATTCTTGCCTTTTACTAATGGCATGACTTCAGGGAGATAAAGCAGGCAAGGTAGAGAGGTAGGGAAGCTGCCTGTATCTCCAGAATTGCAGAGGAGATGGCATAGACATACACAGAGGTGAAATAATGCGACAGAACAGAAAGAAATCCAAAGCTATTAGAGCATTAGTTGGAGTAGCCATTAAAATTATTCATAGTCTGTCCTATTTCTATCAGCATATCTGTGTAAATGACGGATAGAAAGATGGTCAGATTTTCTACAAAAAAGCTTGTACATTCACTTCCCAAATATCCTTTCTTCAGGCCAGTTGCGCCAACATAGCAGGGGCGACGGACACGGAGGACAGACACAGACGGACTTTGTTTTCCTTTGCAGTAAGTGGAATATTGAATTGGTCAAGGTGACACTTTGGATAGAGATGGAATTCTTTAGCATACATCTGATAAAGTGCATAGTATAAGAAAACAATTTCCATGTCATTTCTCAGCTGGCTGCTAAATTATTTCTGCCAATCAGACTAATGAATGCACTAGGTTACATTTGTAGTCCTTATTTATATAGTTAGATTTAGAATCCCCCTCATAATCCTCCTTTCAATTAATCCCCATTTATGTCCTCATTTTAATTGCATATCTCGCAGATGCCTATTTTGTATTTAGAAGAGCAATCCAAAAATGAACCATCAAGGTAGCAACAGCACAGAAAGAACATTTCACAAGAGACTATTTTGAAACATATTAGTGAAAAAGTACAAAATAATAATAAATAATAATAATTAAAAAATACCTATCATGCTGTCATTCCTGCATGAATTGAAGATTGAAGCAGCCTCTATATGCTCTGTTACATGAACTACCTTAATTCTCCTAGGAGGGCAATGCCATGGTTCAGAATGATAACACTGCAGTATCTTTGCTTAACTTCTTACGGTCATCCATAAAAACGTTTAAATAATAAAATATATTTTAAAGTAATTGTGCTGATGTGTCAGAGGAGGATAACATTACCTAAGAACTGTACCAAATCCCTGAAGCTGGCTCAGCACATAAGCCAGCAGACCTTCAAATCTCACAGGCCTTTTCCTTGAGTTTGATTGATGAGCATGGCTGCAGCGGCAGTCATGCAGCGGCAGGATACACAAGCAGCGTGCCACAGCAGCATGACAAAGAGGGGGCTGAACTGGACTGGAACACAAGCACATCCTGGAGGAACTGGGTCACCTGCACAAAAACTAAAATGGTGCTTTCTGCCTGATTTTTGACCCTGTGGCCATCATCACGATAACCTGCATTTTTTTAAAGGAGTAATATTTTTGGAGAAAAGTAACATACGTATTTACAGATATAGAAAAGAACTTTTGTCCCACAGGTTATTTGTGTACTTTAATGTACCCTATTTGCTTCTTACTGTTCCTACTTGATGGCATTTCATTATCTGTCTGGCCATACTGAAACACTGCTGCCACCTTTTGAAATCCTCTAACTGTAGGCATCTTCCTCTATGGGTTCATGGCCAAAGCATTTTGTACTTGAGACGGTAGTATGAGTCTTACATCTGTATTTATGAATGAAGGCATGATATCTGTGCAACCATTTTTTTTTTTGTAACAGAAATGCTAGTGTGTAAACTACAGGACAAAGAGATAATTTAAAATGAAAACAAAGGACTCAATGATTTGGGTAGTTACAGCACATATTACTGCCCTAAGGAAGTGGGATAGAATGAAGAAGACTGCTTTCCTTCCCTTGATGTTGGGAATTATACATCATATCATTTTAAAATGGTAGAATCACTCAGCAAGTTTTGTTCTTCTGGCTGTGTCAGTTTTTTCAGTGCTTCAGCCTGAAAGCTATTTTTACAATGTATTTAAGTGAAGAGGCTGAGCGATGAAGACTGTAGATGAATCTGGAGACAGACCAACAGCCACATGTATTTTTCCTGACTGAGTAGTCACCTATAGTATTTGGTTGTATTTTACTTTATATCCCCTTAAAGTGTTTCATATAGCTAGACTGGATTAATTTTTTTTTTTTTCCCCTGGCTGCTGCCTTAGAATAAGTTGACACAGTCCCCTCATGTTTTTGGCAACAGTTCAAAAATGACCTAACATTTTCAAGATACATGAAAAAATACAATTCACACTTTGTACATTTCTTGAATATTTTTCCAGTGAATGAGATTATTATATATGAATGTTATAAAAAACTTACAATGCTGTAAATAGTTACAACTGGGTGGAGAAGAATTTCCTTTTAAATTCCCAGTATACTTTCCCCATCCCAGTTTAATAGGAGAAATATTTTCTCCAGGATATAACTTTTTATTCTACAAAGTATAACCGTATTTGAGATTTTCTTTTATTTGATGTTTGGAAACAAATAATACTGTGCAAGCCATCCTCATCTTTCAAAATTCAGTCTATCATCCTGGATAATTATATTATTCTGATTATCATACTATCTAAGAACCTGTTTAATTGTAAAAGCAGTTATAGACTACTCATTTGAAAAATAGTATATTAAAAATTCAGTTAGAAAAATTAGTGAGATACAAACTTTTCATTTCCTATGGATTTATTTTTTTAATTATTATTCCCCTAGCTTTATAGTTTGATGGATACAGAAATATTGTAGTTACTGTCAGTGTCCAATAAAGCATTTTTAAGTACTTTCTTGAAACTGAAGATCATCTAGTTTGTACCTCAAAAATTTGCAAAGGAAGATGAAGAATGAACGCAATGATTCAGAAGTTATTTAATATTCACTTGTGATATTTTAGCTATCAGCAGGAAATGCTTCCAAATTACTAAGGGCATTCCATAGTTCTTTTGCAAAAGTGCACACTTTCAATTTTAAAGACACAACATATTTGTGAACAATGATAATTTAAAATAACCTTTCTGTTTCAAATCAACCATATTAATTTCATATCTAGTGTTCCATGTGTCTTAACCTTGAAGTAATGACTGTTGATAGAAGAGTTGTAGGGCATCTGAAGAAAACGTAGAGGCATCAGGGGAATGTTTTTAGGCTCAGGCTTAGGCTGTGCTTCATCACTATATTTCTCTCAGAAAAGAAAAAAACAAGTACTTCTTGCTGCAATCAGCATATATTTTCCATCTTGAATAAGATGCCCTGTTTGAATTTCATTTTTGTATGAGTACTATCACCAACACCCTCCCCTGGGTACAGACAAAACAATAACTTTTTGTATCAGAATTTAATGTACAGCTTTGTACTACTGTAACTCTACATGGTTATGATTAATGACCTACCCATTGCATTTTTGTAAGGGTTGGAACTTCAATATATCAGGTAAAATATTGGTCTCATTGAAGCCAGTAACACAATTCCCATTGACTTAAGAAGTTTCAGAATTTCATCCACCGTCCTTTGATTTCACATTGTTCTTGATCATTCATTTGTTTGAGTACTCAGGAGATGGTATGAGAGATGAAAAATATGTATTTTTATCTATTCATATTCTTTTAGATAAGCTGCAAACAGCTATTGTTTCTTAAACATACATAAGTGTTCTTGCTATGCACAAAGAAATCTGGATTTCAAATATACCTGTCAAAATCATGTGAAAGCAACACACTGAGTTGATACTTCTCTTGTAATACTTCAGATACATACACAAATAAATGTATCTACAAGTTTCAGTAATTATGTATTCATATATTTAAACATAAAATATGCATTTTAAATATTTGATTGTGCCATGTCCTGAAGATTAAATGTTAAATTTTTTTCTAAGCCTGAAAATTCTTTAAATACTCCACTAGAGATCACAGATCAAAAATAGTTTTCAGTTCTTAAATAAATAATGGTTCAATCACTTTTCCACATCTAGTAAATGTCTAATACTAAGTAAAAGTAAATCTAATACTGAGTAATACTAAAAGGGGCAAGAGATATAAAGGGGACAGAAGAGGCTTTTCAACCATTGTGGGGTGTCAGTGTTGCAGAGCCAGAAGCAGGTCTGTATGGACAGACCTGCTTTCTCTGGCAGTAGTATTCCCCTCTTGCATGTCAGCATGGTTGTATTGTTTACTCCCTATGACAACATGGGCACCAAACACACAAATTATAACAATAAATACCAGCCCCATCTTGATTCAACATTACTACCTGATATTCTATATCCATTAAAGTCCTTTGTCTGCAGATGCTTCTGTGCTATTGGATCCTTATATTCATATTTGCCCCCATTAACTGTACTGGGTCTCAGAGTAATCCACTTCATGTGGCAGTGTGTCCTACTAACTAAAATGCCCAATTACAAAAAAGATTGCCAAACATGAAAAAACAAGAAGAAAAAAGAGAAAAAATATAACCTCTAAGACACCGAGACAGGGTTTATGTTTAAGATGAGTTCTGTGACTTCATTTTCCTGTACGTAAAACCAGCATTTATATGCAAACTCACTATAAAGACATTTTGTGACACTCAATATGTTAATATCTCGGGTGGAAGGGGATACAGAATTACCATAAGATAATATTAATACAACTATATAAGGTATTACACTGGTAATAATGTCCAAGCTGTAAAGCTGTATCAGGCTGTGTTTTAACCATCTAAGGAAAAATTAAACACGAGCAATTAGATAAAACCTTGATCCCACAGAGAAGAGACTGACTGATCCTAAATTATACTATACTGTAAAATAAGTGCTCAATAGCATCAGAGCAACAATAAATCCCTGCTGTTTGACTACACTGAATCTCTGCAGCATCACCTAACTTACCTATTTCTGTCCCTAATACATCAGTAATGGTTGCTTCAGTGCTGCCATCAGAAGAAAGGTACCAGAGCTGCAAAAAAGATTTTTACCTGAACAGCCCAATTATATCAGGATTTGAATGCCTGTTCTTCCCAACAAAATGCTGGATTTGCCAGGAGAGAACCATATCAAATGATGGGCAGAAATGTGTACCTGTGCCTGTGCAGTTGACCTAGAATAATGAAACATATAAACAATAATTTGTAACTGTAACTATCACATAGAGTAGATTAGCAGCTGAAATTGTAAAAAGGCATACTAGAACCCTGACAGCAGTCTTAGAGAAGACATCCAAGGAGGTTTGCAGAATCCCATTTTATGCTTTTACTTGCAAGAAGTATGAACACAGAGATAAAAAGCTGGCATGTTTCATCTTCCCTCCAACCTGACCAGGGCTAATGGAATTCTGGCTATCAATAAAACAAAAGGGTGATTGAATTTTGACACTCTTCTTGTGAGAGTGAATAATAAACTAGAAAACCTTCATCTTTGACCATGCGCCAAGAGAAACTCCCCCTGCATTTTATGTTAAATTAATATTTGATGGCATTCCATTTAAAAATCAGTGATATACACTATCACTTGGTAATAATAATTTCATTTCAATTTGATTAGATGTGCTTCAGCTTATTGTCATATTCATTAACTACATTCACTGCAATGGGAGTGTAATGCTAATCTGTTTGTTTGGATTAATTTCCCACAGTCAAACAATCTGGGAAGAAGTCAAGTGCTCTTTCTGGGTTTTACAGACATGTAACTTGAGGAAATCTAGTTTTGAATCAAAAGTGTGAACTTGAGATTACTGTCCCTGCTGTTAACATAGGTATAAAAATAATGAAGTTCCAACAAAGTGCCAGGCTGATGGTACTTACCATGACTTATCATGATTCACAAATTGATTTTCTGGCCTTACATATCTTTAAAAAACAGTTGGGCCTTTTAAATACCATCATTTTCCATAAGCTGATGAGTAAGACTGCGATTTAGAGCCTCCCAGCAAACAAGCCTGCCATGATCCAATTCTCAAAAGAACACATTTACAATACGAATTCCTCAATTTTTTTTTTTCCTGCTGTGCATTGTTTGTGGAAATCCTCAAGACTCCCAGGAGCGTTCTTTTCCTGTATTTCTGTATTCACATGAAGATTCTCACCCTTCAGCATTTCTTTTGCAACTGAAGCTAATAGGACTTTCCTTTGTAAGTACACAGGGAGTATGTGTCTGCATCACAAATTATGTCAGTGATTTTTTTTTTAGTCAATATATGAGTAAAACTGGTCATAGGATAACCTTCTCTCATCCTTTTGAGATCTTCTGCTTAAATTTGTCTTGATTCAGAATACAGACTGATATTAAGTTAAATATTATAGGTAGCCCCAGACCCATCTACAAAACCAGACTTGAATTGTAGGCTACTTAAGATTCAGTACTGCATGTGTAGGCTTGAAATACCACATGTCTGGGTGAAGGAGCACCTTAAGGAGAACTTCATGTACCTCAATATCTTATGATCTTAAATGCTCAACTTGAAAACCTGTTAGGAAAACAGTACCTTTCCAGTCTGAGCTAGCCATGATCTTACCAAAGGGTCGCTCTGAAGGACTCTCAAAACAAGAGTCACCATTTAAATGTTGATTACCTTGAACTTCTGTGTTGAACTGAGAAAAAATAGCACAGAAAATATAAACAAAGGATGTTTGGATAACAAGATGTAACATTTACCAAAAAAGCTAAACATCATCAAAACCATTCTTGTGAATTCTTGCCCAAACAGGAATTATTCCTGAGCTTGCAAAAAGGACTTTAAATTTATTAAAATTATTTTAAGAACCAAATGGTGATAAGAAAGTTTAATTCTAGAAAAACAAGCCCAAATAGAAAACAGTGGCAAGTTGTCTACTGATAATTTAAATTTTAATTACAAATTGACTTTAGCAAACTTTAATCTGATCTTTTCAGAGAAGAGCAGCATAGGGCTCTTATCACTTTTATTACAAAGCAGCAGCTACATAAACTCTTTTTACAGGCATGTGGACTTACTCAACCACCAACTGCCACAAGGTGTCCTTTCTCAGTAATTGTTCTCTAATAGAGCCAGGGAATAGCACTCCCTTTTCAAATGGATTTTTTCCATTAAATTAGAATCTCAATCTCTGAATTTAAGTGACTCTTTTTCCTCTATTATACTAATTTAATTCTACTATGCAGGTGTTTGAAAGTGATTTGGAAAAATACTTAGATGCCTGAACATCTGGAAATAAAGGCTATACATTGCCATGTTACCACTGTATCGTAATGTATAAGCTTTTTTCCCAGATTAAAAAATGTACAGTTATAGCTATGTAGATTCTGTGGAGTTTACAATTTTAAAGAAAGGCATCAAACACCTAGTTAACAAAGGGGTCACCGGAAGTTCAGATTTGCTATAATGTTTTTTTTTGGATAGCCATCACTGCCTTGATGATATGTTGCCCCTACTGGGAAGGTTTTCTACTCAGCCAGGAAAGCCAGTAGTCTTTCACGCCTCTGCTTCTTTTTGTTGCTGTATCAGTATTTATCTAAGTTCAAACTGTGCAAAGTGTGCTAGGTCTGAGTTCTCACTGTTTTGAGACCCGTTAGAACAGTTCAGACCCTATTCTTTCCCCAAACCTCTAGGGATCTCACAAAGTAAGCACTGCTCAGGACTCTTTTACTTGAAATTGTATCTTACCTAATAAATTCAATCATTATGCAGAATGGATCGAGCATGCTAGGAAGGTTCTTTACAAACCAGCATTCAGTGCAAGCAGAAAAGTGAGAAAGGGGAAAGAGAAATAATGGAAAAATCTGTAGGGCTTTTAGTGAAGGCAAACAAGAATTCATTCAAATTCTTATTCTAGCCATAATCTGTTCCCAGTGGTATCTAAGAAGGGAGAGTGGGAAAGCCGGGATCAAATGTCTCTAAGAATATACATTAAGGAGACAAATTATCCATGCACATCAGGCCTACTAACAGCAAGAGTAACACAATTTTTAAATATAAACCTTGCTATTTAGATTAAAATTGCTCTTCTTTGTCACTCTGCAAAAGACTCCCAGTGCAGAGTAAAAGAAAAAATAGTTATTTCTTCCTGTCCCATCTACTTTAAGCCCACTGGCCAACAGGACAGAAAGACTACTAAAAGTACATGTGAACTCATAGTTGTTCCTTGGTATTTAAAAGAAATATATCCCAAATCAAATTTCTCCTTTATGAATTTAGCTAAATAAATGCCATGGGGAGAGAGGGCAAGAGTAAACACACAAATAACCAGCTTCCTAGCTTCTGGTGGGCCCAATGACTTACAGCATTATCTTTCCAGTTACAGAAAATTAAGCTTTGAGTTACAGTATTTCCTTCACAGTCATTAACAGGTGTTTGTATTTTGAGTTTAAACTGCAAACTTTTTAATGTAAGAAAAAAAGTATTTCAGTTTTTCTACTGTCAAGGGACAATACTAAGACATTTTCTTAGGCCTCCCGAACACTGAGTTGTCTAGGATGTAAAATGGAGATTAGTACCTACCATTGTAAAGGAATCTTGGGATGCTAAGTGGCAAAACAGCAAATCTAGGGGCTTTAAGGTCATGAAACCTGTTGTGTAATACGGTCACTCTGACACCATAGTTACTGTTACTACAAAAGTCAGAACCACCCTGCATGTCAAGACCAGTCTTCTACCTAGACCTAGAAAATTACGTTTGGTAGCGTAAAGGTTCTGAAGAGCAGCCACACTATTAGAGGATGGAAAGGGGTATCTAAAACCAGCAGCAGATCCATTGCGATCATTTATCTAGATGTAGATAGGCTACAGAACCACTTCCTTAAAAATGAGGAACGTGTCCCATAAAGTCAGATATGGATCTTTGCTGCTGTGCTTTGCTTTACAAGTTTGTTCTGTGTAGCCAACATCAAGCAGTGCCTCATTCTGTTGGTTTGCGGGTAACAGGTTGAAGTATTAGCATGTGGAAAAGTCAAACCTTCAAGAAAAAATGAAGCATACTGAAGGCTCTTGTCTCGTGTCACTTTCTCAGTTATTCTGTATCTTACTAGAGAGTGTCACTTTGTCAAACATTCTGTGTTCCTTCTTATGTCTGCATCTTGAAAATTTCAAAGACGTTTGAATAGTAATACACAATGATCAGACAGACATCTGTCAAGCCCAGATGTACCAGAAACAATGATTTCCTGTGGCTGGTTTGGGACAGGGTGATTGATCAGATATTCTCTTTTGCTGTGACCTCCTGTAGAAGTCACAAGCAGACTGTTTGCAGACTACATCTGCTTATTCATCCACAGCCAAATTCAGATCTCTTAAAATTCAGAACAGTCCTGTATGCATAACAGAGAAAGCTACCATGGTAATGCAGATCTTGGGAAGAACAGCCATCTTTTTCTAGTAACACTATCACAAACATAATGCAAAAGTAATTCCAACACTTGAGCCAATATTATATCATTAAGTATCAAGTGCAGGATTTTCAGTTCTTCCTCACTCTGGCAAAGCTTTTAAAAATGTTATCCAACATATCTCATTGTGTCTTTCATTTTTTACAGTCTTTTCTCCTTGCTGGTATTATTGCAAATATGACTCGTAAAGTGTGTTCGCATAGGATTGGGGTTTTGTTTTTATTTTTTTACATGCAAGGTGGAACCAAATGCTTTAATGCTAAAAAAAGTAACTATTAAAAATGTGACTCACTAAATCCTGAAGCTCTTAAGCACTTCAAAATTAACTCATATACTACTTTAGACATTAGAGATTATGGGAGTCAAACATTATTTGTCATTTACCTTAGTGGTAATATGTCAGGTGTCTAATATTTGCCAATACTGAAAGAATGTGTGTCCAGGCTACCACCCTTAGTGAAGCTGTCATTCAGCCATTCATTTGGGCATACCTCTAATTTTAGACATGGACCAAATGAACCCAATCAATGTAATTCAAGACCTTGCTGAACCAGAACCCTAAAAACATTCATTTCAATCTACAAGGGCAGCCATTAGAGAGACTCTAGTTTAAACCACTTATAAGAATTTTACCATATTTACATCCCTTCTGTACTTCTTGTACCAAGAGACAAATGATCCTCGTGATACAGACTCCAGCATATCGGAGCCCAAAACATTAGCTGATTTGCCCAAAGTCATGCTTCAATTTAGTGGCAGAAACAGGAAAAAAACTGGTTTCTCAATTAATATCTGTGAGCTATACCATCTCCTTTTCTGTTATCCTTCAATTTCTGTTCTTTCCTATCACTCCCTCCCACCCCTTTCTCCTGTAAAAAGATTAAATGAAAAATGTACAGAAAGGTCAAGGACAGAGTGTTTTGTTACTGATAACTTAGAAAGGGCTTACAGTTAAGTACTGACAAGTACAGTCGGGAGTCATCCAGCTATATTCTCTTCCCTAAAAAAGAAAAAGATGAAGCATCCACCAGCAAATACATGCTACAGCCTTAGTATATCCCATCAGTGATAGGCTATTAAAACAGCAACGTAATACACTACCCTTCATTACTATCCTTTGTCTCACTAAACATTTGTTTCACATCTATCAAACCATTTAGTATGACTTTCTATTTTATATTGTACTTAGCATTCCTGGAAAAAATAATTTATTGCTTATTGGTATGGCATATGGCACAGTCAATAGAAAAATACAATTTCTGGATATTTTACTTCTTTATGGGCTGTGTTTGCCTCCATGTCTTTTTCTGCAGCTCTATGCACAGTCTTTGTACTCACAGCATTACAACCACTGCATTTACAGTGTTGCTCTCTAGATGACTTACCTATCTTTTTTTGTCAGTCTCTCTGGATTCTTAATGGATCTGATTGATCAGAAGACAATAGAGCTGACACTTTAATTCAGCACTACCCCACCTATGCTTCTGCAGTTCCTTAGAGTGCACTGAAATTTCAAAACATCCTACTTTTGTTTAAAACAAACCCCCAAACATGTATATTTGGCTCTAAAAATATCCAGCTTCGTTGTTCTCAGGTCTTGAACATATCTGAAAACAGGAAGGGGGAGAAAGGAAGTATTAGCTTAAAAAAACACACACAATTTCAAATCAATATTATTGTTCAGCCATACTACAAATTAAATTTAAGGGAGGGTTTTAAATGAAACAATATTCAGATGTTCACATTCTCCACAAGTGAAGTTCCTGATTCCACCTAACCACAAAATCTTATGCCATAAAAACACCCTCTTAATCAGGCAAGGATCTGGGAAAAAAAAAAGGAAGCTTTAGCAAGCTGAGCGGGTTTTGTCCAGGTTGAAAAAAAAGGCCCACATCGTTCTAGTAGCCTCAAACTCTGCAATCATCAGGCAATAACCTCCTGTGTCACAGAAGCATCCGGGAATTTGAGAGCAGGGAATGGCTAGCCATTTATGACAAATGCAGTTGTGATCCAATTCTGTCTAACAGTGAAATCACAATTTCTTTTAATGCTGAAGGAAATCCTCCACAACTTAGTCTATTAAAGAAAAAATAAGTTCTCCCCAAATGTACATATGTACCATTTTACAGTACTGCTCCTTCAGACTTCCAAATATATAACCTAATCTAATATACATAGACTTAATAAAATATATTAAAATACCTATTATACAAATGCATGTTACATCAAATAAAGCCAAGATACATAATTGGTTGGATGTTTCATCTTATTATGCTGTGGTTTCCATTACGAACCTACCCAAATTTACCATATTTGATGCCTTTGCAATGTTTGTCTTTTTTTAAAGAAGAATTTTCTCCCAGTCTCAGGTATCTTTTAATGTGAAGAACTATACATGATCAATTTCATGAGTCTAGTTAAGGCATTTATTAACACTTGTTAGGAAGGTAATTCCAATATTGTGGAAATACCATGTTTTCTCTTGAGAACCAGAGAGGTCCCAGCTATAAAACTTTCCGCATCCCTGGAGCAACAGGACTGCAACATTGCCCTGGATAGCTTAGGCTGGAATTTTTAATTCTGCAGGGAAACAGTGTCTTTATTCTTGCTTTAGACATTCAGACTGACTAATTAACAAAAAACAGAATCTGGACTATCACCTGACCCTGGCAACAGAAGCTTTTCATTTTATATCTAGCTTTCAGATTGCTATTTCACAATGAATGAATCTGCAATGCATACTGCAGTTTCAGTAACACTTACTATGGATTGCCTACAGTCAGTACCTGATTATATCTAATTTTCTCTAAACAAAAGGTTTTTCCTGAGAAAGCTGTAGTAATGTAAACTATGCTCTTTCAGGTACTTAGATTTTTTTGAGGAGATTTACAATACTGAAAGGACTATCAGGGGCATTTGAATTAACCCTGAAAGCATGAAAATGGGAGGTTTGAAACACTTTGAACCACTTGTAAAAATAGGATGTAATTAGATTTTTTTTTTGAAGCTTGGATGTCCTCTGTGGAAGTCTGCACTGCCTTAGAATGTGCATTTGTTGAAAATTATTACTGGTGTCACTAGACATTCTTGTCTGAAGAAATGCTCTCTCCTGTACTTTTTTGTTTACAAATGTTGTCAATGGAGTGCATAGCTGTTTGTATAATACTGTAGACCTACTGGATATGATGAATTTGCTCTCTTACTGGAGAAAATGGGAGTAACTATGCCAAGTCATAAAAACATGTTGGTTTCAAATAAGTTTAAGGGCACACTCAGAGCAATACAGTGTTTTTTAATAAAGATATCAATGTGATCAATAAATAAGATATTAAATTTTAAATTCAGTCTAAGGTATAGTACCTGTTTTTAAAAAAAAAAAACAGGATAGTATCCGTTTTTAAAAATGAATGAACTGAGCACAGAATTGTGGCACAGTTGAGATAAATTTCAGGAGAAAGGATGACTTGTGCTGATGTGCTGGACTGGGATTTGAGTGATCTTGGATCTGTTCCCAGCTCTGCCCCCAACTTCACCTAGAGCTACATATGCTTGTTTAGTCAACATTGCAAAGGTATTTGGAGATGAAGAGAGGTGTCTACTAAGGTTTTGAAAACACTTAACTACAGTAGGCACTTATAGTCTCTTGACTTTGAATTGGAGACCTGATCTCAAATGTGGCCTGTACACAAATGATAAATAGCATGAAGTCATTGTTCAGACAATACCTTATCTAAGACTGAAGATGATCATCACACCTCAGCAACTGAATCACGAAGTTAAGTCAATACCTCCTCACTTCTGGGGACAGTTCACTTTCAGTAACTGACAGAATTTGAGTTGCTGTGATTCAGGGCACAGTTAGCCATCCATAGGTCTTCTGAAGATTTCCTTCCCTTCCACCTCTCATGGTCACTAAGTAGAGAATTTTGAATGGATATACACCCTTTGGTTACCAGAATAAATCCCATCATTTAACTGTGGATATCAATTTCTGGTTGAGGTTTCTTCATCTTTTTTTCCCCCTCAGTATTGCTAGGAGATAAATGTATTAATGTTCTCTGAAGAGATGGTGAAGGGTCTGGAGCACAGGCCTTATGAGGAGCGGCTGAGGGAACTGGGGTTGTTCGGCCTGGAGAAAAGGAGGCTGAGGGGAGACCTTATCGCTCTCTGCAACTACCTGAAAGGAGGTTGTAGTGAGGGGGGTGTTGGTCTCTTCTCCCAAGTAGTTAGTGATAGGACAAGAGGAAATGGCCTCAAGCTGTGCCAGGGGAGGTTTAGATTGGATATTAGGAAAAAATTTCTTCACAGAAAGGGTAGTCAAGCATTGGAACAGGCTGCCCAGAGAGGTGGTGGAGTCACCATCCCTGGAAGCGTTCAAAAAACGGGTAGACGTAGCACTTTGGGACATGGTTTAGTCTAGTCTACCCTTAATTGGTTTAGTGTGGACTTGGTAATGTTAGGTTAATGGTTGGACTGGATAATCTTAAAGGTCTTCTCCAACCTAAACGATTCTATGATTCTAACTGGATCAGACAGTGTCATAAGAAAATTGTGAGCAGAATCATTTGTCATGCTAAGTCTAGACGAATTCTAAGAGAAAACAGAATGCAATTTCTTCTCTGGATAAATAATGGGGATTTCAGAAACATTATAATTTTATTGTTTACTCACATAAAGATTCTAATTAGTGCAGATCACTGAAGCCCATGATCTTCTTACATCATTTGGAAAATCCACTGGCAATAAGACTCTCATCTTCCTTAACCCTTCCTGGTTAAATGATTTAAAACCAATCTAAGTGACAGAATAGATAGGAGTTATACTCTAACCTAAAGTCTGTCAAGCTGTAGAAATTAAGGTCCAGAAGATGGAGTAATTCCCCGAGATGATGTTTTTCTAGTGGGAATAATGTATACGTTTATCTTCAGGACAAGCGTGATAGCTTGTGCAAGATAGCTTAGCTGCTTTCATCAAAGACTCTATGTAGCCAATGCACTGGGTACACCTGGAAGTAAAAGGGAGGAGGATGAGAACAGCAGAGGATAGAAACTACAGCTATTGATATAAGCGCAGGATGGGTAACTCCACTGCACAAATACACTTGTGTATGTTGTCGTACTGGGTGCTTTCCAAGAATGGTGCAAAACAGAGTGCCCTTGCAGCCCTGAAATAACACAGAAGGCCCACATCAGCATAGATCAAAGTCCCCAGGCACAGCATAAAACTGTTTAGGAACTAACAGATAGTCATTGGTAAAGGAATAGGGGATATGAAAGCTTTTCAGTTCCACCTCATGGAGGCTAGGTGTAAGCAACTCTGTTCACTAAAAATCTCTGGCTTCTGATTATGTATGAAAAGTCTCACCATTGTCCTTGCAGAAGTCATGAAAAAATCCCCAGGTGCCAAAGCACCAGCCAGGCTGGTTTTCCAACACCTTCACAGACAGAACCCTTGGCCTTCAAGCACTCTTCAGATCACAGTCTGATTTCCCCCTAACTAAATCTAATTGTCAAGTATTCTGGATAATGGTTTCATGGGTTATGGCAGTGGAGTACAGGTGAGGGCCCTAAAACACTCACTGAATACTCATAAGCATCCAGTACTATTTACAACATAGCAAGCTCACCAAACTTCTCATGAGTGTCTACCATCACCACTGCGAATGCCAATAGGGGAGAAGAAATAGTTTCCTGTTGGGGGCAATGGTAAAAAAGAGTGCATTCTATTCCCAGGCTTTTCAACACACATGCATATATTATTGCAGTAAAATCTTAGGAAGATATTAAAAAGGGGGCGGAAAAATGAGATTTCCACTGCTGGATATCTTACAGTCATTTTTAGGCATGCTGCTAACATAACACTATTTGTTACAAATTCTTGCACAATGCAACGGGACAGTTAGTGGGAGTTGAAACTATCCCTGAATAGTCACTGGCTCAAAAAATAGTTAGTATGTAAAAATATGATGCCCCTTAGTATCACAAGAGAAGCAAGCTGTAGAGGTAGTAGCTAAAAATTGAATTTATGGTATCATATATTGTTCATGAGGCAAGGCAAATAAGGGAATGTAGAAGATGGTTTGAAGAATTTCAGAAATAGTTTCTGACTCTGGAAAGGCAGTCAGACATATTGGAAGAAAGTTCATTCAAACTGGATGGTAAAATGACAAAGAGAATACAACATGTTTCAAATGTGAAGTAATTTGATATTTTGATGGAATGCATACTTAAGCTGTATGCGTATTTTAGTAATATAGCTTGGAAAAAGTACCATGTTTGTGGAAGTCAATTAAGTTGCTGGATTCTTTTGATCTAGAGGAAATTTCAGAAATCAATCCATCAAGTTGGTCCCTCAGTATTCTCAATAGTCAAATCCTATCAGACATGTAGTAAAATACTGTGAATTTTGAATAATATAAGTGAAAACTGTGTATTTAGACTGTTTTATCTGCAGAAAATTTGTCCTTGCTGAAACTATCTGCTTTGATACCTTCTGCCGAAGCAGAATCTGCTGACTTTCTGTAAGGAATCAAGTCATACGTGGCACCTAAAACTTCTTATGCTGTGAAAGGAGGAAAACGCTTTCTTAGAACCACTGGATCTACATCACAACTCACATTACAAGAAGATTTAGTAAAATTAAAGCAGATGAAGCCAGAAATATGGTGTTATTGAACAGAATGGCTCTTATCACTTCTTGGGTGACTAAGTCACATGAAAATGAAAGTATTTGGAGAGCTCCTCAAATGACCATAAGATCCTATTTCCACCCACTCAGCGAGCAAGCACATGTTTCCAAAGTGACCTGGAGGACATACTTGTAATATATAACAATACATGTGCCAACTTACACTCTTAGGCAGCAAGAAAATTTTGTATTTTTTATCACAGACATTTACAGAAGGTAGAACCCTTCACCTTTAAGAACAAATACTACAGTTATATACACAACATACTTCATATACCTCCTTTGTCCTGACCCAAGGTTGATGCTATCCTTTGATCAGGAATCCTAAACCAAACATAAGAACAGCTAGACTGGAACACTGCAAAGCAAAAGCTGAGTCTTTCAAAGCCACTGAAAATATAAACAAAATAACCTTTAATTTCAGTAGATAGAATTCGCCTTTGAAAATTTCAGCAGAGAAGATTACCTCTACCTCTTGCCAAAATATAAGCATCAATTAAGGTTTTGAGCTGCTTAAAAGATCATGCAGGGTTTAGTTAAAATTTTCTTGGGTCAACTGGCATGGATGTGAGCACCATCTCATCTTTTTCTAGGAATGAAGAATGGAGATGTTTTTCTTTCTATCAGCCTACCCTTTCAATTAAAACATTTTCCTGATGATTTCTAGATACAAATAGACTTTCCAAATAAGCAACTGAATTTAGTAACTTTTCATGTTTAGAAAGGAACTGCAGCTTTCACACTCGAATGGGTATTCTATAGGAGTTTCTACAAGGGCTCTGTTAACAACAGAGCAACATTAATGGAAATATACCTCCAGAAAAAAACCTGTCAATCTCTAATTTATGTCCGTTTAAACAAGTACAGTTGTACAGTTGAAGTCAATTTTGAAATTCAAATGAGTTTGTACATACTCCTAGCCTGTCTGGAATTACTGTAGCTATCATATAAAATGACCAAGAGAGACATGAAATGAGCATTGAGACAGAAAGCTCAAATGATTGAATCTCTTTCTGAAACCCCAAATTAGAAATATCTCTCCTTCATTCAGCAATAATCTAAAATAACTTGCTAGAAGATTGGGAAAGAGCACAGGAAGAAATCTTAAAATCATGATCGCTGAATGGAAGTGAAAGCAAGTAACTGCTCGAAGATCCAACTCAGTGAAAAAAGTTAGTCTCATTATTTCATTAAAAGTTTATGCAAAACTTAAAAATATTAGTTTAAAATAGGGATATGACATACAAACCAGAAAATGCCTTTAGAAAATAGCAAAATATTTTAAAACCACCAGAATATTTACACTAAAATCTAATGTTTATAATTTAAAATATTGTTGTAACCTTTGAAAGGAGTCATGGCTCCAGTTCTCCTCAGTGGGTAGGACAAGACAAAACTCTCACATTATATGATCACAGTATATACAATTGTGCAGCTATGCTGTCACAAATGCTGCCTGTGGGGATCTAACTCCACATTGTGGGGATACAGGGCTACTCATTTTAATTATTCTTATTCCAGATTCATGAGAAGTAAGCCTGCAGTTCACTGCAAATTTATTTATGCCTAGTGGCTTGCTCATAGGAACATCATAAAAATGTTCAACACATCTGATAAAAACATGGAAAAGGAGTGTGGTGGTGCATCCTCCCCCTGCCTCTTTTTCTTTCTTTGACTGCTTTATGATTTCAGGAATTCCAGACTGCAGCCTTTGTGTAATGAGTTGGTCAGTTAAGCACCCCTTAACTGTACCAGAAACTCCTGCATGGTTGAAGCAGAGAGTGGTCCTGTCCTCATCAGAAACTCCGTATTATGACAAAGGAGGGGAGCGAGAACAAAGAGCTACCACTGACAGCCTTGAAACAGAGTGGTATCATCGTTACTGTAATTCCAGCAATTACCAACCCGAATTGTGGCTCAGATGGAAATTTACTGGTGACTAAAGCCAATCATCTCACGATACTATAAACAGCAGTCCTAAGTGAGGCCCTTTGAGCTCTCCTGGACTGCAGTGGGCTGCACCAGCATCTCCCTTTGAGTGGGATGCCTCTCAGAGCCAGCAAACTCTCAAAGTTTGCTAAAATTGAAGGTCCATTGCCAAAGACTGACAGTGGAGCCTGGGCCGAAACCCTTCACTCAAGGCTCAACCCTTGCCCATTGAGAAATTCGATGTATTTCACTGAACTTGAGGGGAATTTTTAGCAGGTATACCATTATATATATATATGCACATTTGTGTCTGTGTATATGCGTGTGTGAATCAAGTTTAAGTAGTCTGTAGATGTATGATTTAATTTCCAAGTGAGTCTTATACTGCTGCATTATCCTTATTCCTGTAAACCATTGACCAAGTCTGAGAGTAAGATTGGACCTAGCCCCACCTAGACTCCTCTCTGGAGTTTATAAAGCAAGGGGGTCTATTCTGAACCTCATGACTCAACAGGAGGGTCTTTCTTATCCCTTGCATACACGATCTCTCTGTGAATCATTCCAACTCAGTGTAACTTAATTTTCCTTTATGCATTTCTTCCATGTATTAAGAGTGAACCTTGCCATCTTCGAATCTATAACTAAGTCTCTGTTTTGATCAATTCTGCCTAATCACTTTGTTGATCACTGAGGACTGAGTGCTATTAAAATATCACAATCAAATCCTGTGATTTGCCACAGGTAACTAAACTGCTACTAAAGCAAACTGTGTAAAGCGATTCATTCATGATAAATTAACATAATCAGCAGGATTCACAAACTTGCATGTGCGACAAGGAGAATGTGTGTGCATCTACCTCATGTTTTCCTCTAGGAAAAAAAAAAGGACAGTCTCAACTCAGAACTTCTGTCTTTATACAGTTAGAAGATCTGATTCCCCTCTCATTGAACAGGTAGCTGATAACAACAAGCCACTGTTCCACAGGCATTAATAATTGCTTTGATTCCATTTTTACTTTCACAGAGTTGCTACTGTCATGTGCAGATTACACTGCTGTGAGGTCACTCACTGCGTGACACTTTGCTTTTAAATTCTTGGGAAATACATGTTCCACTTAGTTGCAGACCCACACAATAATCTCCCACGGGCCATAGAAACGTCTGTGCTAACCATCAGGCAGGCTTTGTGTGTGCGTGTAACGTTTGCCTTTGTCAATATAACCCTGCACTGTAAAGATGATTCCCAATTTGAGAGTGCTGTTCCTAGTAGTGTAAACCAGGGAAAAAGCCATTTCAAACATCTGCCATAGTATCTAGAATGTCAGGACTGTATAACCTTGGGGAGTCCCACTGTTGCCAAGCCCATGGCCACACCTAAATTCAATAAAGTGGGACAAATTGCTGTAGCCATAATGATCCTTAATGGAAAAGGATGGGCTAGTGAGAGTACCTTAATACACTGAGATGACATATCGCTGCATTCTGGGAAGCAATTACCAAAACATGATATGGTCTAGGAACTTGTATGCTCCCAACTAATGCACAAATCATCCCAAGTGTTGGGATGATACTTGCATATAAACACATACATATTGTCTGTATACAAAATAAATGAATAATTAAAATACATAAAGAAAACAGACTAAGCTGTGTGTTTTGCTATTTAAAACAACAGGCTTACACAGTGCAATGAAATATTTATTCACCATGTTTTCCTTTTGCTGATCTATTTTTCTGGATTGATTACCTCTGAAAGCTTTCCTGACATGAGCTTTTGTACACTGACAAAAGGGAGGTGAAGCAAAGCATCTTGATTAGCTACAATGCAGATCAGCTTCTAGTCAAGCTTACCAGACCGGGAAGAACAGAGATCATGTGGTCAGAAGACTGCATCTATCATAAGTTGGGTTTTATGGGGAAGAGTAATCCACCCTCACATTTTCACAGAAAGCAGAAAAACTAGTAGATAACACTTAGAGCTGAGCTTTTAAATTGGCTGGCTCAGTTCTTTTGAGAAATAGTAACAGAAAGAGTGGTTAGATTGTCGTGCAAGCTGTAGTTGTCATAACAATTAATGCGCTGCCTCCTAATCAGTGGGTTTCAAACAAGAGCCATGCCTTGAGCCATGCCTGGATTCCTAAGGTCACCTGCTGTTAGCAAACTTTGATTATACTCGACTGCAACTGTATCAGTGTACATTGTCTATTCAAGTGTCCCTGAAAAAATAACTTTTTAACAAAAACCCACAGAAAGGTTTTTATGACTAGCTACTGAACTTAAAAGGCAAACAGACTTGAACTACTTCTGCATAGTATATTAACATCCTCCAAGGGAGTATAATGTTTGTCCTTCCTATATATGAGTATCTAGCCCTACTATTAAGTTCAACCTTCTAAAGCCTATGAATACCACTGCTTACATTGTGCATGAAGATGGAAAAAGATGTATGCATAACAGCCACAACTGTTAAGCTGCTATTTTAACCGGTGCTAACCAGGTGCTTTACCTGGGCATTGCTAGCTTGCTTTCCAGTTGAACCCACTTAATTTTCAGTCATTGTTCTGGCACAGGTTATCATAAGTAGTTATGTGTTACCTGCTAGTGAAATAAATAAGACCTCTTTACTTCCATGTAAAGTTATGCTGGGAATTGATAAACTAAGCCCGAAGTACACCTAGAGGTTTATTCTATACATTATTGTCATTCAGTTACAAATCTCTTAGGATTTCAAAAATTTGCTTCTTTTTCTTTTTTTGCTTTGTAGACAAAATGCAGTGAAAACAGTATTTTCTAACAAACAACCCTTTACTGAAATAGTAGTTTCATGGGTTTACTATTTCCTAATTTATGGAAAACATGTAAGTACTATTAAAGGTTATTACTAAATCCTCTAAAAAGTCCACACTAACTCCCAACAATAAGCTTCATCAAATACCTGTGTTACTCAAGAAAAGAAAAAAGAAAAAAACCCACAAAAAAACCAAACAAAAATGTGACACATTTGCATATATATTACAGATGTTCTATTGGAGACAAAAAATTTGCTGTCTAACATGGAAAGATCACTATTACAATGATAATCCTTGGTAACTACAGAGTCTGCATATGTCAGTACCAACTAATTTCTGAACAACTAGGGGGAACCTGGAGAGGTTTTTAGGCCTGATCAGTCTCTACAGTGATCTTGAATCTTTTGTGCAGGCCACAAATCATGTAATTTAGCTGCCTTACAGTGACTCTAATTTATGCTATGACATGGAAGATTACACAGCCCAAACCCAGAAAGGTGAAAGTGAAAGGGTGACAGCATCAGTTTTATGCATCTTGACCTTTCACTCCTCAGCTGCAATTAAAATTGAGATCTAGCAATCACTTGGTTCCTCCTAAATAAACTGTTGTTCTCTGAATATACTATATCCTGTGATAAAACCCTTAAATAATTCTTATTTGCTACAAAAATGGCAATCCTGTCCTAACTTTAACTCAACTTACAGTTACCTATGTAATAATGTATGTTGAATGAATTATCAAATATGGCTGTGAATGAAAAGAAATGCTGCACTTGCACTGATGCATGGTAGACAATTAAGTTGGATTATATACCATAGGATTTGTATAATATGCATAGTAATTTCTTCCCTTCATATGAAATACCCCGCAAATGCCACAAAGGACTGATTAGCCCTTCTGCATAGGTTGTGTTTCAATCAACATGTCCCTTATATTTAGTGGTGTGTATTTTATACATGCTGATTCGTTTGGGGTTTGTTTTGTTTTCTTTTGTTTTTTTTTATAGGAAGGGAAATGCTTTTCTGTATTATACCTCCCTGGGAGACTTGCTTGGGAAGAAGAGAATGTGGGGAGGCTTGAGGACTCCAAACAGTTTGCTCAAAGGCTATTTCCTACCATCCAATGAAAAATATGTATCATTACTCCAGCTGTGTCTGTCTCTCCAGATAAATAAAAACAGTATTCATTGTGTCCTTTATATTACAGTATCCATGTAAAGACCCTGAGAATTTGGTGTCTGACACCTACTCCCTTTTTGCCAAATTGAAAAGATGACTTGAGCATGCTCTTGCCAGCATCAGTCATCTCAGATCTGTATACTCAAGTACCAGAAGCCTTGCAAATAACTGCTCCTTTGCTGTAAATAATTCTTATTAAGTACATACAATTCTTTAACAAAATAATTTATAAAATCCTTAACTTTTATTACACACAGGATAACTTGCAAAAAAATTCAAAGAATTCATTAATTTATAATAGTTTTAGTAGCAGAAGTTTAAAAGGAATACTAAAGTTTTGTAATTCATAACAGAATTAATTAAATACCAAGTAAAGAAGTTGCTAGTTTTTTACTTTTTGACTATTACATTTTTCACTATTAATTTCAAATCTATAGAGATTTCAGCTAAATGAATGTGTACTCACTGCTTGATAACTCTATTTGACAGCTTGTATCAGGCAAAATGTATCAAAATAGTTTTGTTATTACAGGATAAAATGCATGGATTTTCTGATTTTCCCTTTCTGCATCCTTAGGACAAATGCAAAATTGAGAGTTTAAGAGAGATGCAGCACAGGGTAGGGATGAGGTTGAGAATGATATCAGACTTGTCAAAGTGTCAGTGGAAGGGTCACAAAAGTCATCTAAGCTCTTCCACCAAAGTGCCTAATTCAAATTCTAGTGCTCAGCTAAGTTGGAGTCTATTATTCCATTCATGTTTCCATGAATATTACAGTCCCTTGTGCATGATAATTTGGCTTCAAAGCTTCCCATAAGGTGAAGAGAGGAAACGCACACCTGACCTGATGCTATTGCAGTTTGTGGCTGAAAAAAAAGCACTTCAGCAAACCACTTATGTGTATTTAACATTTCCTAATGCTGCTTTGCCATTAGTTATTTTTAGCAATTGAACCCTATTTAAGTTACATTCCTTACTACCAGTAAAACAACCTAAAAACACAGCTTGACTGCTGTTGTCATCAACACATCAGTTCCATTCGCATGTATGTACTGCCACAAGCAGAAAGGACAGAAGCTTGAAGATCAAAGAGTGTAGGGAAGCCCAAAGGAAATACAATGTTGAATTTCTATCCATGCTTCTAGGAATATAAAAGATTACAGTCTGAACAACATTATCTTGTTACCGCGTTATGAACGGTTGCAAATATTCTACATAAAATGCTACGCCCTTGCAACCCATTTGCTTTTGAAACCAATAATTTCAATGACAATTTATGATCTCTAGTGAAACGCAACTAATTCTTAAAACAATTTTTTAATGAAAAAACCCAAAACAAAACAGTGTGTAGTACACACCTTTAGATAGGCTTCTTTCTGCACACATCCTTAAGGCCACAAGTTATTTTCATGCTTTTTAGAGTGTTCAATATATTTCACAGAAGTACAGGGACACTGTAGCTACACAATGTTTCCACTAATAGCAGCCTCCAAAAGAAAAAGCCAAGAAATGAGCCAATGATAAACATTTTATTTTCTAGCTGAGATACAAACTCTGAATTCATCCCAAAACATCCAAAATGTTGACCTTTGCAAGCTGTGACTGACATATAATCAGGGAGGGGGAGGCGGGGGGAAGTAAAAAAATACTATGCTTTAGGAATCTGAGCAGAACCAAAACATTAGAGCCCTTCTCTGGCTATCAAAATGCACTTCCACTGCAGATATAAGAACTTACAGATTTTGCCAGGAATACAAACAGAAGCTGCCTTGGCAACTGCAGTTTCACACAGGCAGGGAAAGTTTGTCTCCTGAGTGGAAAAATAACTGGATTCTATCTTAAGTTTTATAGTTACTGCTCTGTCCCTCCACTATAAAACAGGCGGTAACAAAACATCACACACATACTCAGTATGCTCATAGTACAAATATAACGTATGGGAGTAAATAGCTCTCACACATCTGTCTTAGCACTTGGGACTTTATCAGAAAGAATCCAGAGCAGGAGCAGAAATTTATCCTGCTCTACCATGTAAACACACAACCCCTATAAAGTCTTTGCGCACCATCTTGTTTTATGTAATGACTTCACTTTCTGGAGGTATTTCTGCAAAAGACAACACAGAGACCTTGCATTAATTACAAAATTAGGCAGTATTGTGTGTTTCATCCATTTTGAAAGTTGTACTACTAAGATGAAGAATCTGTTATTAGAATGCTTTGTAGATCTGGTGTTAGGAATGATTTAGAGTAAAATTTCACATATAAAGCTTACAATGACATTTTCCCCATACCAAAGTTTAATTTAAGAGGGATATGCTGCATTTTAATAAAACATGTCACAGATTTGAAGCATATTTTTATGGTTCTCTAGGGAAAAAGGAGCAAATTGTATTTTACATCCATTGAAGTTCTCTTGCTGATGCTTTAAGATATATTTTCTGATTTTGTTTGAGTGCCATAGTATTTACATTTTCAAATTATCTGCCAGTCTATATTCTCAGTAGTTACTTTTGATATGATTATTTTTCTCTGTTTCCCATATGTTCACTGTTACTCAATTGTTAAAGGTACTTTGAAATGCATTCTATGACTGAGCATTTAATCCAGGAAGAAGTTACGTGTTGATATGTTCCCTGATCCTTTTCTCAGGGAAAGAGGAGATCATGGATTACATTACCTCCCACACTGTGTACATATTATATGGCTCAGTTTAGCCTTAGATTTCATAACTGGTTTTGTACAGACAAGTATTTCTATGTTGAAGGGTCATTAGATTAACTGATGTGTCTCCTTGTCAGGGAAGACCTTCAATGTCACTGTCTGACTTCCAGTTATGAACCAGAAACTGGGTATGACAGAACAGGATTAGCACCCAACTATTTAATTGAAACCCCCAAATCCAGGATACACTTCACTGCATGAGACAGAATGACAGATTATTCTTCTGCCCTAATTTTCTCCATTCAGGAATGGCAGAGGTAGAAGAACTGTATACTTAGCAGAGAGCTAAAATAATTCCGTAACATTCCATAAGAGTGAAAAAAATTCACACTAAACTCACGGAAACCATAATCTGCAGGTAAGCTAAATTTCCTGAGCCACCTCAGCTTTAGCATCCTCAACACCTCAATAATGAGAAGCTTCATTATTATTACACTTGGAAAAGATGGGGGGAAGGGGGAAGAGAAAAAAAACCCCAAACACCTGTATAATATATAATAATAATCCCATCTTTACTTGATGTAAGATCTCATGTACGATATTGTACCAAATTCTCCTTATCCTTGACAGTTCCTTGTGCTGTTGCAGTTCACTTCCAAATGATATGGTCCAGATAATTTAACTCTTTCAGGTACATTGCACCAAAGCACCTGTCTGACAAGTTCTCTGCATAACTGTTAATAATTCATACATTAAAGAAACAAAAAGTTCATAGGGATGGAAAAAAGCAAATTTCGTGTCAATGTTAAGATAAAAGGGACTGCTCTAAGTAATTGCACTTTTTGACTATACTTTAATGGTGCTCAGGTAGAAAGCATGCCTTGTGTTATACAAGACATCACAAAAAATGACCATCATGGTCTCTCCTTAAGATCTTCAATCTACGAATAGTTCAGTGAAGATGCTCAAATGTGCAGCCACAAAAAACAGCTAGAATTTCAAACACAAAACTTGCCTGTAAAAGTCAATCAAGGCTAACTGCTAATGATGCATTCGGCTTAACCAAACATTTAAAAGTACAAAAAGGGAGAGTTAATATCTCAATTCCCCCACCCTGTCCAAATATAACACTTTTAAAATAGAGCTAAATAAGTTCTTTGCATCCCAGTCTTTCTGTGGTGTGAATGATTTGTTATGTCATCATCCAGAAGTCCTTTCCCGGAATCCTCACTCAGTTGTGGCTCTAGGAGGAGACAAAGTCTGGACGTTCTTTCATTGTACATATGGAGTCTTGCCCATGACAAAGAAATGCATTCTTAGCTTTGGTGTTCTTGAAAGGGTATCACCCAACACAACCCCAAGAACATCACTACTAAGACTGACAAAAAAATGTATATGGATTTTTTAGTATCATTATTCAATACTTCATACTCTCCTTTTATATTGTTATTCCAACATATTCAGATAGTCAGTTAAAATGAAAGTCATATTTTAACAACTAATAGTTGTAAAATATGATTTCTGACAGTTACATAGAATACCTTACAATTACGCTTCACAACTTTAGTTAGGATTCTTGGTCCTAGGCTAGCTAAGATATGCTAGGTACTAGAGAAATGGCAGGTAAGCTGGTCTGCCCAGCAGAGCTACTTGTCTACAATTCTGACCAGATTAAATGGATGGCTAAATAGACAAATAGAAATAGGATGGATGGCAAGTGACTGCAAAAATCAGTATATCTGCAGACATTATCAAGGCTAGAATAGGGCAGAAACAGCCACAAATCTCATGGGCATGGTGTTAAGATTGACTAGTCTTGAATGGAAACACAGACTCTTTTGAAAGCATTCTTTTTGAAAATCACTTTGCTTATACTGTCGAAATAACTGTGTTCTAGAGCTAAAGTAGTTGCATTGCAATGGAATACGCATTTATATCTGACAAGGAAAATGCATTTTTTTTATGCACGTTGTACACCTTATTAGGTGTCTCTCAACAATTCAGTTCATTGCTTTTAAGTAGCTGAATTTTTCTAAAAGATGCAACAGGTGACTTCAGTGTTGCTTATTAGCAACTAGAACAAACTTGAACAAATTCTTCAATTTTGTTTTTAAAATGTTTTCTTTTTTCTTTTCAATAAATATGAGAGTGTGTTACTGCTCCAATTTGAGCATAAGAGGTGAGATGTACTGCAGAATCAGTAACAATGCATTAAAAAATCTTCTAGGTGATGATCCAAAACTTACTGAAGTTAACAGGAGGGCTTCCTGGTGCTCAGCTGCAAACATATGTGCATATCTAAATTTAGTCTCTGACTCAGTGGCACATCTGAGTGACTATTTTGTTACTGGTGTTGCATTTACAACCATATGCACTTAAAGACTATATTAATATTGAAATTGTGATGCCCTTCAACATATTGGAACAAGTTGCTGAACCCAGCACTCCTGCTGAACTAAACATGACAGTTTATGACTGCTCACCAAACCTAAAGATGCAAAATTAAATACGTATTAAGTGCAATTGATAAATTAACTGGTGTGCTTACAGCATAAAATATGTGTTATACTTAAATAAAAGAGAATATTTTACCTTGCTTGATGAGGTGGTTTAACTATTGTCTTCACTGAAGAGCAGACACGTACTAACACTAACAAGGTCCCATGGTAGAATTCAGGTACTGCTGAAGGGTAGCCAAAGATCAGAGAAGCGTACCCCTAACTAGAGGGTCTAGTAGAAAGTATATTACTGCCCAGCTGTAAATGGGAACTCCCAAATAACTGCACGGCCCAAGTGGTACATTAAACTTTTAGACATATTTCAAACTGGACAGACTGAAGAAATTAATAGAACATTTAAAAAGAAGATACACAGCAGGAAAACACTTGTAAAAAAGCAATACAAGCAGAAGGAATATTACGAAGATATAATGTAAGAAAAGCTATACAGAAAGACAGCATCTGCAGATGAGACAGAATGATTTCAGTCTGCAAGACAAAAGAGGAAATAAATTGTATGAGGAAAAGTATACAGAGATCAAGTTGATATAAATTGATGTACATTAAGCAATTAACTGTAGTGATCAGATTTGTATGTTGTGGTCTCTTATCAGAAGTAGACAAAAAACGAGACAGTTAAATTTCTGTAGATTCAAGGAAGAATTCAACTGACTAAAATGCCTTGCCAGTTCTGCTGGAAAGTATAGCATAAGAGCACTTAGGAGATGCACAGACAGCAACAGTGCTGTGTGAACATGAGAAGTCTGGTTCATTGTCTGCACCAGAACACTATTTGGTTTGTCCAATGGAAAATACAGTGGAAATTACGTATTGTGGAGCGGGATAAGTTGCAAAGGGAGATTCTGCTTTATAACCTTCACAATTATTTTGTTCATCATTCAACTTAAGGTAGCTCACAAAAACAGTATCTAAGTTAGACTAAATATGTATGAAAAGCAAATCAAGGGCACTACTGTGTCTACAGAAAGGAAACAGTCCTGGCAAACAGAAACAGAAGGAAAGTATTACGTAATTCATATAGCTGAGCACTTTGCAAAAAAAATGTTCACTGTGAATCGCATATGGATATCTAGTTTTATGACTGGAAAACTGATCTTAAAACTCCAGAAAAAAATTCCATGTCATTAATTTTAAATTCAAAGCAATATTGAAAAGAATTATATGAAGATCAATAAATAACTATAATTATTGAGGAAAACTATGAATAAAACATTAAATTGCAGGCTGTAAGCCTCTAGGCACTTTGCACCATTAAATATATTTCTATTTTTATATCTCAGCACTCCCTGAAAGAAGGAAGAAAATGAAGAACGTTAAAAGAAAATGATGACTCTTTTACTGAAAGAAAAAGAACCTTGAACACCTTCTTTGTTATGAATAAAAATTACATTGAAATGAAAGTCAGCTGCCAATACCATATTATTTAAGTAGAAAAGAGCAGGAATTTGGTCAAGAAGAGAGAAATTGCAGGGTAGACTATTTCCAATATAGCATGTACATTTTTGGGTACAATGCATATATTCTGATGTACCAACTTTTCTGAACATTGGCATACAAAACGGTATGTCAAGAAGGTAAAAATTATTCTTAGAGATCCAACTGAAGCAGCAATTACAAACAACTACTTTCTCTTTGTGTCCTCTTGTCAGCAGCTCATGGTCCCTTGAAAATTTAGTTTGAAGGTCTCTCTGACTTCTGGATTAATTAGATGAGAAAACTGTACAATCTTTTGATGCTTTCCATTTTACAGTTGCTGTGTGGACGAAATAGCTAAAAGGTTTTTCCAGAAAAAAAGCTGTAGATGAATTTTGTGTATTTTTGGTGTTAACCTTTTTTTGGTATCATTTTATGTCATTTCATTATGTAATGACTATTGCTTCAATCAGTATGATGTCAGTGCAGGACTTCTGTTATAAAGGTATGTGGTGTAAACTGCATTAATCACAGAACTACTTCTGCTTTGTAATGTAAACAATGTTTCATTTCTTTGTAATGGTTCTGTTTAAACATTTATTCCTATCTCTTTTGTTACAGTGCAAGGTTTCTACTTTGTGATTCTCGTTAAGAGCGGATGACTTTTTTCTGCCTTTTAAATTTGTGAACTCATTTGTTTTTAACCTATTAAGTAGTCATTTCGTTCCATTCAGTACACCTTTTTTCAAACATTTATTTTACAAGTATTTAGTATGTGTCATTGCAAGCTTCTGGCAGGTGGTCTGCATCACTGGCCTCGCATTAACTTAATTACTAACATCCAAGCACTGGTCAAATGCTTCTAAAAACCACTAGGCTACACACGCCTCGGTATGAACTTGATACTGCACAGTGTTTAGCACTCTTCCTCTAATGCAGCAAGACATAATAAAATAATCACGTGCTTTTTTTTTTAATATAAAAGTAGTTCTATAAGTGAATTAGCCATATATTTAAAATCAAGTACAAGTGAGATAAGTCTACACCATACACACCACATTATTATATTTACTACTAATTATTGTGAGATCTAGGTATGTGTTTTAATTTTCAGCTTCATGAGCCCTTCTCTCCTAGATCCAATCTCTTTCATCATTTTAGCAAGCTCTGTCCTGATGCAAAATGTTGAAGTTTCCTCACCCTTTAGCCTATTTCACAATTCAGAAACCCTTTTCTGATTTATTGTCCGAATTTATTCTTCACCAATAAATACAAATATGATAACATATCAAGATCTGATTCTGTATCTGTCACAGCTAATGATACCCCTATACTGGGGTCATACTGGAGTCAGCAGACTCCCTAATTGGCGATAACTGACAAAGGAAGCTTTATCACTGAGCCTAGTGCTAGGAAAAAAAGTATTGTCTAATTAAAAGGACCATAAGGCTTTAAGAACTGATCTTAAAACACAAGAGAAACAACAGACGTGATTCATGTTACGATGAACTTATTTCTGCATAATTAACATTAAAAAATTATTTTTTTCACAATAACTTAACTATTTGACTAGTTTAGTATTAAAAGAAATTATATGACTACTGCTATACCAGTTTTGATCAGAATAAAACAGCAAATTTTAATGAGTCCTCGCATTCTCCTACAGCAGAGAAAAGCTAAATGTCACTAGGACAACACCAAAGTAGGAACAAAACCAGTATTTCGAATAGTTACTGACTGTAAGGGTGACTAAAATTGTTTGTGTAACAGCATCTATAGTGCACTGTAGGCAAAAATTTCTAGTAGCACTAGAAAAATGATCACTATTTCAGAATGTACACACTAACTACTGCATGGACAAAATGCCCTTTGTAACAACTGACATTCCTCTAGCCTCTGATGTGCCAGTGTTGATACTGCACTAGAAGGTAAGGGCAGTGAGCCCTTCAGATCTGCAAGTGAGCCTCACAGAAGCCAGATAAGCTGCCTCGAATGTTGGAGCAACACCCTTGCACTTCAGAAGAGTTCAGCCTGATCAACAAAGCAGAAATTTTGGAGATCACAAGCATGTCTGACCCATTAAAGAACACATGGCCTGATTCTTGGATAACCCATATAATGACCTCTTTCAAAGAAAACCAACTACTTGAACGCATAACGGATCAAGTAATCTGTCCCACTCTAAGAAAGCTACATACATCAGGAAAGAAGTTTTTCAACCTCTAATAGCTTCACTGCCTCCCAAACCATGGACATCCTGGTCTAGTGAATTAACTAAACCATGACCTTTTTCTCCCTCTGCAGTCTTTAGCAACACAGAAGACTTGGTCATGATAATATATTCACAAGTTCATTCAGAAATAAACAGGACAGCATAGTGATGGACAGCTTATCAGACAGAAAACAGTAATCTTCTGCACCTGCTCCCCGCAACTGTTATCCCTGCCTTATGAGGTAACATGCAATATTATTTCACTTCGTATTTCCACTTTCACACTAAGCTGTCATCAAAAGTGTATCAATGGTGCTACACCACTGGAAATCCATTGTGCGTAGTCCCCCACAACATGTAGTGTAAGGCCATTTCCATATGCCTCGTTGATTGTCTTGTGCTCAAAAGAAAAAATTATTTTGAAAACCATTCTGAAATCCTTTTGAGCACAAGACAATCAACGAGGCATATGGAAATGGCCTGATATCACATGTTGTAAAAGAAATTCCTGTGCTCCAGAGAGCTCAAGGGTTCTACTTGTACATGACTGCAAGCTACACATGGAGGTGGCACATTTGTCACCCTGCATTCCCCCTTTCAGGTCAGGCACACAGTGAGGATGCAAAGTAACTTGCATTCTAATATGTTATCTTATTTTAAAAAAAAAAAAAAATTAGTCCATTTTCAGAGGACATTTTTCTGGATTTGAAACATCTTCCTGGAGTTTTATGGTATAACTCTGGGAAAGCAGAAAGCGAAGATATCCTTCATTATCTGGTTATTAATTTTTCTCAAGGCATGATTTCATCAACACCTCCAACATCTGTTTATAACAATATAAGTTATTTAGGTCTCTGCATGCAAGTGATGTATTTTTACTTTCTTGCATTTCAAATCAAAGTGTGCATTCTAGTTTTCTATAGTTTAATTGTAGTATTCTGTTTATAATTATATAATAAAACCTGTTTAGGTTTTATTAGGAAAAGACCTTTAGGATCATCAAGTCCAACCATTAACCTAACACTACCAAGTCCACCACTAAAGCCAGGATGCTGTTGGCCTTCTTGGCCACCTGGGCACACTGCTGGCTCATGTTCAGCCAGCTGTCAACCAGCACCCCCAGGTCCTTTTCGGCCAGGCAGCTTTCCAGCCACTCTTCCCCAAGCCCGTAGCGTTGCATGGGGTTATTGTGACCCAAGTGCAGGACCCAGCACTTGGCCTTGCTGAACCTCATACAATTGGCCTCGGCCCATCGGTCCAGCCTGTCCAGATCCCCCTGTAGAGACTTCCTACCCTCGAGCAGATTGACACTCCCACCCAACTTGGTGTCATCTGCAAACTTACTGAGGGCGCACTCAATCCCCTCATCCAGATCATTGATAAAGATATTAAACAAAACTGGCCCCAGAACTGAGCCCTGGGGAACACCACTTGTGACCGGCCACCAACTGGACTTAACTCCATTCACCACTACTCTCTGGGCTTGGCCATCCAGACAGTTTTTTACCCAGTGAAGAGTAGACCTGCCTAAGCCATGAGCTGCCAGCTTCCCTAGGAGAATGCTGTGGGAGACAGTGTCAAAGGCAAAAAAATTATTTGGAAAATTGTCAAGCTTTGCTTCTTCAGTGGAAGAATCTAGGAAAACAGCGCACTTCTTTTTAAGCTTAGTCATTAAAGAAGCTATATGAACTATATTTCTTCATCTTTTCTGGTGTCAGGGAGTGTGCTGACCATCTGGAATCCTTGAGGCTTTTTTTCTGAATTGACAGACATTATATCTAATGATTGCATACCTTTAAACACCATGCCTTTGAAAAGAAAGAAAACCAGAAACCCAAAGTGTGGCTTGCCTCAGAAAGAAAATTTGTATATATAATGTAAAATAAACTTTGGCTCAAATGAAATAATTTACTACATATTAAAATGTATGCTGATTAACAGAGATTAGTAGAACATTCACCTAATCTGCATTATATTTCAAAAGGAAGGGTTTTTTTTAGAAATAAGTGTTAAGACTCAAGTTTGAGCATTTTAATATGGTACGAGTCACTCAACAGGTCCTTACTTGGTTTAATAACTGGAATGTGTATTTGTCTTCACAGACAAATTAAAACACAATGTTTGTAAAACTACAGGTAGATTTTTTGTAATGGAAATGTCTAATTAAGGTACCGTTAATGGGGCAAGACAGTTTGTCCACCTGAGGCACAAAATGAATTGTATACAAAATGAGTTGCCCTCTTACCAAATCTTACCAAAGCTGAGTCATTGAGCTAAATAACATGTCTTCCAATGCACTGTTCCACGAGGCACTTTAAAGTGCTTCTCTTTTCACTGGGGTTTGCCAAATTGCTAAGCTACACAAACACTGGTAGCTTGAATATAGCCACATATGAAGGGAAAAAACATTTCAGACTATAAACTGGTAACTTCTGTATGAGAAAGTAAATTTTTATCCCTGATAGTGCTACAATGACAAGTTCCTATAGCTGGCCTTCTGTCTCTAAATTAAAATTTAATTGCTGAACAACTTAGCTAGGTCCCAAAGAAGTGTTCCACAGGCCCTTCCCTCCCTGCTTTCCTTGAATTCCTTCCCCCTTCCCTTCCCTTCCCTTCCCTTCCCTTCCCTTCCCTTCCCTTCCCTTCCCTTCCCTTCCCTTCCTTTCCTTTCCTTTCAGAGGCTTAAAACCAAACCTGTTGGACACACTCGTGATTCAGAAACAAAACAAAAAAGAAACAACATATTTAAACCTGAATTTACCCTCATAATGCTGCCCTCAGGATCACCACTGATCATATCACACATCAACAGTATAAGATAAATTGAACACAAGTCTATTTAGTAACTGCAAGAAATATTTAAACTGTTGATATAATATGGAAGATGAGATGAACTTATATTTTAGTAGTAAGGGAAGGAATGCACCTACAAACAAGAACCAATTTTAGGTTGAAGAGATATGCAAACATCTTGCACTTCTCATTTTTATAGAAGATGCAACTAAAAATTACATGTTGAATCTCATACAATTGACCTCCACCCATCGATCCAGCCTGTCCAGATCCCCCTGTACAGCCTTCATACCCTCGAGCAGATCGACACTCCTGCCCAATTTGGTGTCATCTAACTAACAATCCCCTTTCCTTCAGATTTTTATGCATGGTACTTTCAGGCTGTCTCTTAGCGTGCCCCAGCTTCTCTTATTAATGAATCTGAAAGAGTATGGGAATCCTATACATTAAAATGTTTCAACAACAGTTTTAGAAACTGCATTCTAGACTCAGCTTTTCTCTCTGATAAATGTCTTTGTTCCTTACAGGTGAGTTCCAATGTGATGTACCCCTAGTGTATAACTCCTGCTGTAGGACCTCAGTGAGAATGGATGTGTCATGATGCCTTCATTGCTCCCTAATCCCATTATCCATCTATATCTCCTCTACCTACCTAAATAGCTTTATTACCCTCCTGATAGGTTCACTCAGAAGCGGAAAATCAGCCTAGAGATCAGCACAACTGTAACAAATGTCTTGTAATTTATCAGCTACCTAAATTATCAGCTACCCTGCTCATAGTGACTCTTTTAAAATTTGCCAAATAATAACTTCATATGTTGGTGATTTTTAAGCACATAAGTAGAATAGATCTAAACTTTTACTTCCTCCTCCATGAATTTCCCCATGTATTTCCTATAGATATATCACATCACCTATTATTCTTTGGTTTTCCCAATTCCCTAAAAAGTTCTGGTTAAAGGCACACATACATATACAAACATACATGTACATGCATATCAAATGTTCATTTTATTTACATGAATATTTGTGCAAGTTCTTCTCACATGCCCAGATGCATGCATAGTATTGAACCTTTATCACTTTGTTTTGTCAGATGCATCTTGTTCGAACACATACCTTGTTTTTGCAGAGGTCAGACTGAGCTTCCATCTCTACAGAAGAAGAGTTTTCCAGTAAGACTTCTTGGCCCAGGCCAACAGTGCATGTACAAGAAGTGGCATTTTTCTATCAATCTCCATTTACTCTCTCCTTCACACACTTCAGCTCAGACCACAAGATTTCCCAGTGTCATGTGCAACTTTATCTCTCTTGGGACACAATTGTCTTGGAGCTAATTAAAAAAGGAAATATTTCTGTTCATATTTTTAGAAGTTTGGATTGGGGGGGGGGGTTGCATTTTGGGGTTTTTTTGGGAGGGGGGGTGTTTGTTTTGTGGGGCTCATTTGGTTGGTTGGTTGGTTGGTTGGTTGTTGTTGGGTTTTTTTACAATTAGAAAATTGGTAATTTTATTTACCAGAGAATAAAATTGTTCTCCGTTTCTAGAGGTATTTTAATCTTCCCTTTAATGCCATTTATCATTCAAAATCACTGTGTGGTTAAAATATACGTTCTTTTATTTAGCTGGTAGATTGACATTTTTATGTACAATGGATTGCTCACTTTATCATCTTATAAGGATAGAAAAATAACTGAGAAATTTACTTTATTGGAACACCTCATAAAAGACAGAGCTACATATGCTTAACTTTTTTTAAAAATTTTAAGAAGATTTTAATTGTCTTGACCCAACAATCAAAGAAGAATTAAGCTAACTACCCAAGACACTTCTGTTTCCAAGCAGTAATTGGAGGACAGACAGCATGTATATTTAATATCGACATGCTAAAAAGCAATACTTGGGCTTTAATAGTTAGCACCATGAAGCAGGGAATTAACAATGAATTCTCCATACACAAAATAACTGCAGTCTGTTGTGTGCCTATAAAAAAGTAGCCTAACCAGAAAAGTGTCAAACTTTCAGATGAGGAATTAGAGAAGGGTGCCTCTTGTCCTTGCTTTCAGAAAGCACATTTACTTCCTGTTCCAGCTTTAAAATAATAATTAATTGAAGAAATACTTTGTCACGATTACTGTTACAGAGGGAGAAAAACAAGAGGAACAGGCAAAAAGAGGGATGGCAGACAGAAGCTGATTCACAGACAGGTCATCATGTTCAGTATTTTTGGTTGCTATAGCTCCCTTGACAGCAGAAATACTTTGTATACCAACTTTTGATTAGCATGAATAAATATATAACATTAATTCCCAGAGGGCTATTAGACATTCAAGGAGAGCAGGCGACTGATCATATAAACAGCAGCAGACAATATATTAATAAATCAGCTGATCTCCAAGTATTTCCAAGAGTGCCAAGTGACATTTGGCAAGTGACATAGTATCTAACTTCACAATATACATCTTACTGATGTTCTTGCATTGCCAAAACCAGACAACAGTTCACTCATATAAATAGTATTTTATACTTCAGTAGATTCTTACAGTAGTTCTACTATAGCCAACCCAAACCACCTTTTATCTTAAATATACCTCAGCTGTCCAAGAAGATTTCCACCATGTCTTGTAAAAATACCTTTAATTTTCATTATGATCCTTTCAATATTGAAGTAGTACCTGCCTACAATAAACCAACACTAGAGCTCAAAACATCATTAAATACAGTAGAATCCAATGCCATGTGTGTATTTTCTCAGATGACATGAAGGCAATTGGCACTAAGTTTACAGAACACCATAACTGATGGAGAAGCTGTTGCTGCTCATGAAATAGTTAAATATAAAGCCTCGCCCAGACGGCTGGAGAACAGGTTCACTAAGGCCACTTACATCAGACAGCACGGGGGTCTCAAATCATGTAGAAATGATTCTTGGTAGCCACCACACAGATGGGCCTGCCTCTCTCTTGGGGTACAAAAGGATGGGGGTGGGGGGAATAGAACTTGCAGCAGCCCTCAGATGTCTACAAAACACTCCAGAGAGGAGAGAAGAGGAAGGGGAAAAGGCAATCCCTTGCAGCCACAGAACAAGTGCAAGGTCTTCCTCACTCCCGTTTTTGCTTATAGCCTGAGTGCCAGAATGGGTAGGGACCAAGGAGAAAAGCAGTGGTATAATAGTCTTTGATCCTCTTCTCCTAGTAGGAATTCAAATTAGTAGTCAGAACAGTAATGCTGCTAAGTTGGAAGAACTACAGAGGCATCACATCAGACAGTCAAAATAAATCCACTATGTTTTGACACACTGCATAAATTATGTCCTCTCATGTACTACCACAGAAGGACCATAAAGAAAAACACATTAAACCTGAAGCCAAGTCTCTAATATCTCTGGAGTACACCGCAACATCATCCCGCTTGGCATATTCACCAGGGAGATGAGTGAAATCTCCACAGTGATCTAATACAGCCGTTCACTTGACACTTTTAAGGTAAATTCCTGAACTTCAGTTCAATTCAGGTCTTTGTCACCGAAAGCCTGGAGGCTGCTCTAGTACAGAGCAGTTTCTGAGATAACTAAACTCGAAGCTCAGCTAACTGATAATGTCTTAGTCAAAAATTTGGTCCAACAAATAAACTGGTACATTCCTCTAAAGGCAACCATATGGTTAGCCTGACAACCCCAACAATGAATTTGTCAATAACTCATAAAATGTCACACAGTATTAAGCAAGCTGCTGGAGCTCTGGCAATAAAGTTGTGTTGGACCAGCTCCTTTCCGTACATGCCTGGATTTATTTCCAAACAAGATAGCACAAAATGCATCAAATATATATACAATAAAAAAAAAGCTCAGTCTCTCCAGTTTGTCCTGATCTCTTTGTGTTGCTCTGGCCACATGGAGACCAGAAACCAACTCAATTTCCCCAGCCGAGACCTTCCTTACGGCTGCAGAACTGGTCCAGAGCCCCCCTGGCAGGCACAAAGCTGCCACTTCTACTCCAGCTCCCAGCCCCAGTACAGGAAGCACGAGGGGCACTGCTGGGCTTTCCCTCTTCTCTAAAGCCTCTAGCAGGCAGCTATTTAGAGGCCAGTTGGAAGAGTTTAGAATATCTCCAAGACTGCTCTAAACTATATTGGGTTGGCATAAAACTGGTCTGGGAATAATGGGACTGCAAAGCTCAAATGTTCATTTTTTTTCTCAGCCTTACCATATTAGTTATCTTGTATCCTATTTTTTGCTCATTCATTCTCTTCCTGCTGCAGTTCCCAAGATTTTCCAAGCCCTTTGCTTTCTAAGAATACGATAATTTGATACTGGAATTAATACAGAAGGCCTTAATTACTGTGAATTTTCAGGTTATCTTCATTCAAAGGACAAATATTAATAAGGAAAAGAGATTAGGTGGCCCCCTAAACCACCATGTTTGAGCTTTAAGCTTACTCAAGCCAAGCAAACTTGGAAAATACTTTCTTTAGCTGGCTTTAATAACCTTTACATCTTTTCTCTGTTTTTGACTCTACATGCTGAACTCTTCCCCTGCTTTCTGCTGGAACACTGCTTGGCTTGGAGACTAGCAGTTATGTATAACTATGGTCTGTACTGCATCCTTCAAATAGATGCTTACTTTCTTTTTTAACTCCTTCACAGATTGTTTTCTAACTTGCAATTTTGATGCTACGTGGCTGGCAAAGCAATATGATTCTTTTGCATCAAGCTTCTTTTTCCTCAATGCTCTCAATTTTCCTAAAAAGCTGTTAGTAAAATGCCAGTTTCCATGTAAATTAGAAGAGACTGAAAAATTTCTGTGGGTGGAGGATATGTTAAAATAATATATTCAACCCTAATGGCAAAGAAGGAATAACAACCGTGCTTTGCCATTAGTCATAGCTTGGAATCACACCTATCAGCCAATAACATTATGCACAAATGTTATCCTCTTCAACACCAGAGTATTGTAGAAACATTAACTGGTAAATCCTCACAGTGCCACTGCCAACATGTGATTGGGAATTAATGTTATTCCTATTCTACAGAGGAAGAATTGAAGCCACATTTCTAAAGCATGCTACATTAGAAGATGCGATCTGCCTGTGGCAGCAAAGCACTCCATGCAGACTATGCTCACTGTGCTGGTGGCTAAGCTAGCTCTAAGAGAATCACCTCACAGATGTCTAGAACATCTTCACTGTCAGCACAGGCTAAGAGGCAAAAAGACCAATGCTTTGAGTTTAATAACCGCACATGGAAAAATAAATATAGCAACAATTATTCCTGTGTAGATAGAGTGTGCTGGTGCCCCTCATTATCTGCAAGGTAATCCCACCATTTAAGCAAATGCTAATTTCAGCAAGACTTATTTAGATATTGATTTAATTTCTGAGTAATTGTTCATAAATTACTTACCTAAAACTATTACTAATACACCTTCATAAGCAAAGCTTGAACTAGGCTTCTCTGGTTCTGCACACCCTTCAGTTGGGTACCCACTGGTGTACTTCAGAACTACAGCAATAAGAACTGAGACTTCAGTGTTTTCCAAGGGTATGTGAAGAATCAACCCTTACCTAAACTGGTTGCCTGGAAAACTCTGATGTTTCAGGTGAAGATCTACTTGTAAATGTGCTCTCTTCTGTTGCAGATATACCTCTGCCACATGACAAAAAAACCATAAATTGTCTGCCATACTCCATAGTTCTCTTTAGATAAGATGCTTATCAAGAACATGCACACATAGAAAGAAAGCAGGTGGAAGAAATCATTAGGAAATACACTCCACTTCTGCTCTTTTAAGCTGAAACATACACTCTGCTGCATCCTGCTCATGTGGCAAGTAGCCGTTTCAGGTACTACTTTTCCACTAACAGACTCCCTTCTCCTTCAAAGGAGCTTAATATACTTCTCTGGTAAGCAGAAGAGAAAGTGAAGGAGTTAAGAAGGAGTACGAGAAAAAGGCCAACAATTAGCGAAGGGAAGGAGAAAGAGTGAAAGACGTGCACAGAGCATGTCAGGGAGCATTGAGGGGCAGCTGCTCTGCAAGGGAAGATGAGCTGGGAACCAGCACAGTAATAAGGCTGGTACGAGCAACTTCACCAACAACAGCCAGGATGTAAAGTAGCAAGTCTGGGTCAGGGCCAGAGATGATGGTCAGGGTCAGACAGAGTCCTAATCACCCAGCAAGTCTGTAGTGATAAGGCAGGACTGTTCCTTGCCAGGAAACCAAAACTGTTCTGAATCTACCCTAGATGATCTAACACTGAGATTATCTGCTTATGAAACAACAAGAAATGCATTTCTCCTTCTGCTGACCAGAATAGAGAACTCCTTTACCTTAGAGAAAAGACTGGCCACTCTAACACATGCTGCCATCATGTACAAAGCAGAACACTGCTATCACACTGAGGGCGATGCTAACATTGCAGGGAAAATGCAGTTCCTACAATGGATGAAAATCCATGGATCAAGGACAGGAAGATGTGGGCTAACACTTTCATGTGATTCTGGTTTCCTATCTCTGGAGTTAGCCTCAACATCCTGGTTTTTTAACAAAAAATCTTAAATTTGCAAGAGCCAGGATTTTCAGGGTCTTGTTTCAAAACCTACATAGATAGGTATTCTCCAGAAAAAGTTACGTAGATGGAAAAGCCAAAGTAAAGTCCAAGATCTCATCCTGGAACCCTTACAAGAGGGTTAAATTAAATAGGGATAATGTAAACAAAATCAGGTTATCCGAATTTTTATTTGCTGACATGAAGGACAATTAAGAAAGATTAAAGGATGTAAAAGAGACAGTATTTGAAATACCTACCCCAGCAGCAATGTTACTGTACAGATGATCTGAAATCAAAGAATAGGAAAAAAAAAAAAGGAAAAAGACCCTTTAAGACATTATTAATGCATTAATGCTACCTAATCACACTGACTCATACTAGACTGACAAATCCATTAGAAATACTTAATAAGGATAGATAAAATGAGTTTCTTCTATACTTAATTCCATACACGCATTTAAGGCTGCCCTAAGCCCTTCATGAAACTTAATGGTGTCTTTTAGCCCTTTCCTATTCAATTTATTAAAAATTGGAGAGCTTAAATGTGAAAATCTGTATTAATGATACATTAAGACTGCAGAGTTATAGGAAATAAATCAGAAATACTTATTTCTCAAATATACACTCCAATGATCTTGACATGACATTACTTTTTGCTGTGTGACACAACTCTACCTTTACATTTGTAATAACATTACTATCCTAAGAACCATACATTTTGACATTTCTGGCTTTCAAAGGCAATCTGAGTCCTTACCATTGCATTAATACAAACTTTAGACTCCTTTAATTATTATCTTCTTTAGACCAGAATGAAGGAAATTATCTCGACCTATGTTTAAAGAGACAAAGTAGCCTGAGAGAGAGCGCTTTTGCTGCAGGCTTTTACATGATTTCTGTTTTTAAAGGACAGTTAAAATACACTCAAAATAAACTCAGGAGAGTCATTATTATAGAAGCAGAGGCTGTAGAAGAACTACTCAGCTTAATATCAGCAAAGGTAAAATACAACTAGAGCTGGACAGGAGGATTTTATGTTGAACACATAGGTAGGTAGGAACATCTGGAAGGAGAAAAGACTATACAAGAACTAATGAGATTGCCAGACATTATTTTTCCTAGGCAATGAGTATCATAGGTAAAAAGTCTGAACTGCAGCAAGAAGATCAGAAACTGTCTGCAGAACTCATGACTCCTAGAATGCTGACAGTAAAATTTTGCTAGAGGCACTTCTGTAATTTAATGTTTGTTTTGCTTTGGGGAGGAAGTTGGGGGGGGACAACAACAACGAAGGGATATTTTATCTCTGCACTGAAAATGCATCGAACTTTATAAACAGGCATATACTTTAGCCCTACCATTCTTTGCTGTTCAGAAGAAAACTAGCAGATGAGAGAAACCACAGGATCCCACAGCACTGACAGCTGCCTGCCTCTTAACTCAGTAAATGACTTTCTCTTCTTGGTCCCTATTCTCCATATTTGAACAGTTCCTATTGTCCTCTTCACCTTTTTTTTTCCTCCTTGTTCAACTGTATTTTCCTAAATTACTTACTTTTCTCCAACTAATATCATTGTACTAGACAAGATGGTTTGGCATCACTCTTTGTATTACAAAGAAAACACTTTCTTTCTTGATGCAGAGACAACCCCAGAGCTAATGACGCCTTTAGTGAAGTAAGGATGATTAATGCTGACCAGAAGATAGAATGTTTTCCTCTCACTCCCCTGAAATTGTATCAGGTTTTATGTGGATAAACAATAGAAACAAACCCATAATTTCTAAATCCAGATGGCTTTTAAGTATTACCTACATGCATATGTGAGGTAAACTTTTCCTTTTTTTTTGAGTTCTTCATAAAGCAACGACACAATCTAAAAACTTTTCTAAAAGACAAGTTTTTCAATAATGTAATACTGGATACGGTGTAGGGTTCAAGTTTATTATCCACATGAGATCCATAACCTATGAACACAGTACTGTTAAATAATGTCATTCTTCTCATAAAGTATATATTTTCCAGCTGGGTGCAAGTTAAAATAGTTCGATATTTATGTTCTTGTAAGACTGAAGTGCAGATGGACATAAAATTTGTCATGGAGCCCAGAAAAAAAGAAGTCTCCAGGTGGCTTTTTTTCTCCCACAGCAGTCACGTACAATTCAATATGTGCTCCACAGCATTTAGTTCTTCTAAAACAGTGTCAGCAAAATTTCTCGGTCTGTTTCATGAATATTTTAAAAATTTTCATCACGGTGAAACATGAATGTTCTTTAGGAAGGAGGCTGCATCTCACCACTGAAGGATTAGCAAGTGAAGAGAACAACAGCACAGACCTGTAGATAAGGAGATTCTAGCAATACTTTTATTGCATACCTAACTGGATCAATGTTTTACTAATGGGGTTAAATTTCAAGCATTCAAGGAGCCTCAAAGTTCTGACATTTTGGGGTCTCACACAGAAAACATACACATTGCTGACATCTCAAGTGATCTGCTGATGGTAGAGCTCAAGGACACTGTCAGAAAACTGTACTACAATATTATTGCCTGAAGGATCTCTCTCACTTTCAACAACTCTGAGAGCTATTTCAGAGAATTCCTGGAGTCTCTGAAAAATGAGAGATTTCACAAAAATGAAAGCACTGTAATTTAGTAAAATGATTTTATAGCTTTACTTAAAAAAGCACTTGTTACACCTCATGTGTTTAACATAAATCTGCTGCTAAGGATGTTGACAAGTCCAGCACACAAGTAGCGGGGCTAATGCCCAGAGCATAACGTATGATATGCACAACTCTACCAGACCAGTATAATATTCTATTTCTTATCACTGTACAGCAGTTACTAATGTCAGTAATAGCAGCATCATTAAAAAAATGTTGCTGTGGCACACAGAATCTTATGATTCCTATTTTTTAACTAAAAACACCCCCTCTTTTGCTCAGTGTCTTTTCCCCTAAGGCATATTAAAGTCAAATTTTGAATTTATGCTATGCTGCCCTTCTCTCCCACTACATTATCTAAATACAGGAGCTCAAACTGAGAATTCTTTTTTTCTTGAAAAGACTCTACACATAACCTGTTCTCAGGTTTTTTCTTTAACGTAAGAATTTTCCTAATGTGACAAATATGAAAAAAATTGACATTACCTACCCATTGATAAAATAGAAAACAGATATTGCAGGCAATTTTTTTCTGTTTGTGCATCTCTCTCATAGGAAACTAACCAGAATTTTTTTTTAGCACTCGCATGCTAATGGCATGTTTACATTATGAATAGTAAGTTGAATAACAATGCCTGTAAAAAGACTGGTCCCCAGATTTCACATTTCATCAGTCTCATTTTAGGGTTGGTTTTTTTTTTTTTTTGTTTTTAACAACAGCAAATCCCAGAGACTCCAAGGAAACTTAGAGCACTTCTGCATCAGGTTCTTCACAAACATTACAGAAACACAATCTCCAGGGCAGAGAGCTTATAATCAAACACCTAGAGGATTTGGGCACACACACTGTAAGCAGCCCAACTGCTGTCAAGCCTGGCAAACAAAGTACTTACTCAGATAGGTATAAATGGATTTGATTGGGGTTTCACTGAACTAATTTTAAATCACTCAAACTCTCTGCATTTGAAAGCCGAGAAGTTCTGTGCCGACGACAATCCCAGCTTCCCAACAGCTTTGCAGATGTGGGCATTGCAGGAGCCGCTGGTAACAGAATGGCTTTAGCATGAGGCGCTGGGGCCTGCACACATGGGAGGGGATGGGCTGCTCTGGTCCCAGGGCCTTCGTGGTTTAGTTCTTACAAAGCAGGATATGTCATTTATACTAAAACCCTTAGCCAAATACCAGTCCCTCTCCCAGGCTGGCTGGATAAGGTACATTAAAAACAAACACACAATCCTTATAGAAAAAGCCTTCTGCACTGCTCAAAGCCATGTGGGGAACGACGCTGTCGAAAGCGGCGGCCTCCCTGTACGCCGGCACTGGGGCTTCCTCTCCTACCCACTGCCTGCGCGGGTAGGGGCGGCCAGCCTTGCCAGCCCGTCACCCGAAGAGACATGGGTTATGATGGAGAACAAAATGGTGGACCCCTGCCATAAAATGGTGGACCCGTGTGTGAGCAGGGGAAGGACCTTCCAAATCTAATATACTTTGGGTAAGCTGGGGCTAGGGGGGGTTGTTTATTTAAAAATCTGCACCTTCTTGATTACCAGTTTGGACTATGCCCCTAACAGGGCAAATGTTGGTCACACAAATACAGGACTAGTACAAATTACCAAATTCACCTGAAAATATTGCATATTAATGCCTTAGCTCTCGTTCTCTTTTATAAGCTTTATTCTGTTACATGAGCTAGACTTTTATTTAAAAGTTCTTAAGAAAAATGTTTTGGTGTATTCTCCCTGCCACAGTCCTCAGGTAACTACACATCCCAGCCTGTGAACAACTTAGCTGGGCAACATGATGCCTTGAGCTAAAAGGAAAGACATACTGATAGAATTATTAGTCTTTATTAGTATTTTCCCTATTAGTCTGCTTATTAGAAAAGCGTTCTGAACATAAACCTTATTAGAGAAACCAAGGAAATAATTTGTAAGTATTCCGTAATAGGTGTGTGAATGCCAACAATATTTTATTTTTTCAATAACCAAAATAGGGACTGTAGCAATAAATAAATAAAATAGGCACTGTCCTAGGGACTGCCTACCACAGCTGACAACGTTACGAGACATGCTCAAAGCACAGCTGTCCCAGAACGATACTGCCGCTGCTCTGTACAGTTTGGGAAGGCAAGGAAAGGCCAGAAGAGAAGCTCTGAGATAAATTAATCAGATGCACGCTAAAAATCCCAATCCTGATATTAAACACTTCTTGGATGATTTTTAAGATTTCTTTTGAATACCAAAAGTAATGCCAATGTCTGAAATGATGTCCCCATGCTCTCTAAACAACAGTCCTTGAATTTTAAAAGAATTCTGAATCCTGGCAGGACCAGTGGCTCCAATGTGGTTATTAACACACTGCAGAAAACTTATCATTTTCTTCTAAAATATTTTTCCTCCATGACAGCAAATGCAGAGCGGGAATTGAAAGTAAAAATACCATGGACTGGCAGTAAAAATGCCAATAAGCAGATTGTGAACCTCTGCACACAAAATGAGTTCACTCATCCAAGCAATTTTAACTCAAGCCTATATAGTCACTGCACTGAGTCATTCATCAAACAATTTTTTCCATTCAGAAGTGGAGACAAAGTATCAAGAGTAATGTAGGCGTTTTTCTTCTCCTTCCCCCCCCCCCCCCCCCCCCAAAAAAAAAAAAGGGGACACCAGCATATTGGAGAGATTTCATTAAATACAAAGGAAGTAATTTCTGAGAAAAATGTAAAATACCTAGCAGCTTGTAGTCTTGCTAAAGGATGAATAAGAAGATATATAACTGACAGTTGACATTTACTGGACAGATTTAAGCAACAATGATAATGTTAGTAATAATAAAGTTGATAATGATAATGCCTTTGACATGGTCCCCCACAACATCCTTCTCTCTAAACTAGGGAGATATGGATTTGATGGGTGGACTGTTCGGTGCATCCAGAGGGTAGTGGTCAATGGCTCGATGTCCAGACGGAGACCTGTGACGAGTAGTGTCCCCCAGGGGTCCGTACTGGGACCAGTGCCATTTAATATCTTCATCAATGATATAGTGGGATTGAGTGCACCCTCAGCAAGTTTGCAGATGATACCAAGCTGAGTGGTACAGTTGACACGGCCAGAAGGATGAGATGACATCCAGAGGGACCTGGACAAGCTGGAGAGGTGGGCCTGTGTGAACCTCATGAGGTTCAACAAGGCCAAGCGCAAGGTCCTGCACCCGGGACAGGGTAACCTCCGATACCAGATTGAGAGCAGCGCTGCAGAGAAGGACTTGGGGGTACTGGTGGATGAAAAGCTGGACATGAGCCAGCAATGTGCGTTCGCAGCCCAGGCGGCCAACCATATCCTGGGCTGCATCAAAAGAAGCGTGGCCAGCAGGTCAAGGGAGGTGATTCTGCCCCTCTACTCTGCTCCGGTGAGACCCCACCTGGAGCACTGCGTCCAGCTCTGGGGCCCTCAGCACAATAAGGACGTGGACCTGTTGGAGCGGGTCCAGAGGAGGGCCACAAAAATGATCGGAGGGCTGGAGCACCTCTCCTATGAGGCCAGGCTGAGAGAGTTGGGGTTGTTCAGCCTGGAGAAGAGAAGGCTGCGAGGAGACCTTATTGCGACCTTCCAGTACTTAAAGGGGGCCTACAGGAAGGATGGGGAGAATCTTTTTAGCAAGGCCTGTTGTGACAGGACAAGGAGTAATGGTTTTAAACTAAAGGAGGATAGATTTAGACTAGACATAAGGAAGCAGGTTTTTACAATGAGGGTGGTGAGGCACTGGAACAGGTTGGCCAGAGAGGTAGGGGGGGCCCCATCTCTAGAAACATTCAAGGTGAGGTTGGATGGGGCTCTGAGCAACCTGATCTAGTTAAAGCTGTCCCTGCTCACTGCAGCGGGGTTGGACTAGATGACCTCTAAAGGTCCCTTCAAACCCAAAGCATTCTATAATTCTATGATTCCATTTAGAAGCTGTACTACAAGAAGTAAGAAAATATAGCTGAAAAAATTAAGATTTAAATTGGATACATAACTGTCAGGTAGGAGGTCTTAGGGAAAATCAATGAGACTGTGGATATTGTTTCATAATCAGGTTAAACGAGCATAAAGCCAAAGTGCTGCTGAAACAATAGGCCCACTATTCCCTCTACCCCAAGTCCCCAAAGAAATATTCATTCTGTGTAAGCAGACCAGAGAGCACTCTTATGTCTTCTAATGCAGGCCCTAGACATATGTCATCCCCTAGATCTACCATCTCCTGTTATCTCTGTTCTTTTCTCTGTAAGGGCCCACAGAGCACACACTCTTTCTCCCTTCCCAGCACCTTACTTATCAGTTATACAGAATGAATACTACTTTGGTGAGCTAACAAAAGTCAATTGGCCATCATTTTGATTAGTAATCATAAAATAATGGGTGGTCTTAAGTCAAGAGGTAAGAAGTCTTTGTCCTGCTGTATTAAAAGACAGAATACAAAATTTATGATTGCCTTTCTTGACAATAAGAACACATCAGGCTTAACTGAGTACAAGCAGATACTGAAGTTATAAATGAAACTAATTCAGAAACAATATCCTACATTACTGCATATACTAGAAAACAGGTCCTCTGTTAGAGCAATGGCAGTGTAACAAATACACTGTGACTTATGATGAAATTATTCAATGAGGAAGAAGGTGACAGGAGGGAAAATGCCTATTGAGGCAGGAAAGTGAAACTGCAGTGGCATTTCAATCTTCAAATCTCTTCCCACAGCAAATTTAATGGAAAGACCTAGAAGAAAGTGAACAAATCATAATCTCCCCACCACCATCTAGAAGGTGCACACCACAGACCTTGTCTCTTCCAGTCAGGCAGCCTCAGTAATGAAGCAAATTAAACTAGATGCCTTTGTGCCTAAAGAAACATTCCTCTTAAGGGGTAGGGTATTGGCATTGCTCTGGTTCTAGAGAAAAGCCAGTTACCATTAAACCTTGTTGGAAGAAGCACTATAGCATTGCATGGATATGGTAAAATTTGTAATTGCATCTGGCATAAAGAGTCAGGGATAGAGACAAAGTGAAGACAAGTTAGTAGCCTACACATTTAGCCACAAGAATGTGGGTAAGTCAGTTTGAGGCTCACAAGAACAGCCTCCAGGGCGAAAACCAACAAAGAAACCCAGCCCTCGTTAAAATTTCTTACTCATGTTAGTAGTTCAAGTTGCACACGAAGAGATGACCTGCTTTTAAATGACATTTTCAATAAAATGCCTGGTGCTTCTGTATGAAAGACCATCTTAACAAGCATTTGTACTGAATCAACCTGAGATTTTAGATGTACATTCCTAAGTTGCAGTTGCAGTGTGAGCAGTGTGACTACCCAATGTCTAAATAAAATGAAGAGTTTTCTTCAGATAGATATAAAAGGATTTCATTGATTTTACAATTCTCATGGTCACATTTAACAACCAGAGCAAGCCAATAAAAAGTACAATCTCTTCAACCATTCTGTCCTTATTATAACGTCTAATCCCCTTCTCTGCTGGGACAAGAAATGAAAACGGTGCACTAGAAGGGGTCCACAAACTGTTCAAAGAAAGCTGAGAATATTTAATTTCTTCTTTTTATTGTTGGGTTTGCGTGCTTATGTTTTCTGGGCACAACACTGATTAAGAAAAAGGTATAAATAAAAATGTAAGTTATGTTTTATTTCCCAGTGCTGCTCTTTACCACTTACCTATCTCTTGTCCATAAAAGTGGAAATTTTATGGGAAGAGAGCGAGAAAGCTAAATAAAACCCACTAGCAACAACAACAGAACAAATTAATGATTTGTATGTGTTTTACTCAGCATTGCTTGATGTATGCTTTTTACTGACTCTGAATGTCAGGATTTTAACTCTGTTTCCAGCAGCTCATCACTGTAGGGCTTTGAAGTCTTACTGAACGAGGATTCTTCAGAGCTGATTTAGCTATGGCTTTTTCTGTTCAGTTATGTGATGTCATGTTCACTCCTTAGTAGAACTCTTCCAGGTTAAAAATTACTCATATTGTTGTTATCTTCATTGATAATGGTATTTGAAATGTCTTCCTTCCTTCAATTTTCCCTTCTAAAAGCCCCATTACATGTGCTTGTTACTCTGACCTGTAGAACTTGCCATAATCACTCCCTGAAAACTTCTTGCCAAGTTTCTTTCACATGATTCAGTAATTTCCTACAAACTACTGACTCTCTGTGTACATAATTGAAAATGGAACAGTACGATATGGATGCATCTGAATGCAAATGTAACAATCTGAAAAAGAATATTGTGTTTCGCTCTAGCTTAATTTTGACTTCAGGTGCTTCATAAAAACCATCTGGAAAGATGATGTCTCCCTTTTTTTTCCCCCCTGCTTACTCAGCAGTACATCTGAGAAAGTATCAAGAAATGCTTTGTTCTCTCTTCAGAGTTTTAGACAGTATTAATACTATCTCTTTCCAGGAGAAAAAGAATTTATTTCTGCTACTAGTAGTAATGAAATCTCTTCCACTGTCAGGGTGAGAAGTGTAGCCCAAAGACAAGATGATGACAGAAGCAAGAAGTCAAGCTCTGTTCTTGATGCAGAGGAAAAGAGATTTATTTATATGAGACACTAAATGCTGTCATCTCCTTCTGACAGTGCTCTTGCAAATCCAATGGAGACAAAGGACAGAGAGAGGTTCCTTGCAGAACCCCCTGGCAGCAGGTAAAGGCAGCCTGAAGTGCTGTTTCAAATAGACCATAGAAACTGCATTCATAAGACTGAAAAAGAAGTGGTAGACCAAAGCTGTTCCAGGCTACTTTAAAACCTAAAAGCTGTGAGCAATCCTGAAGACTTAAATCTTTTAAATAACAGCTGTTTTTCCAAGTCAGTGTTTGCCGATCCTGAGGCTACAAACCTGTCCCTTGACTAAAGTATCCTAATTCTTGCCTCTAGTCTCTACGGTAAGGCTTATCTTTGTTAAGCTTATTACTTCGGAAAAGGACTGTAGATTTCTGACACATCTAGTAGAAGAGCAGATGAGAGTTATCTGAACTTTCTCAGCAGCTTCTCTTTCAGAATGCCCTTTAATATCATACTCTAAATTTTTAGAAAATCCACTGCTAGTACAAAGCAACTGGACTTGCTCTGCAGTTATATGTTGAAAATAATAATTATTTCAAAGGTTTTAAAAAAAGAGAACACATAATTTACTCTACCTGAAAATTCTGGAAGTTGATGTGCATTTGAATGGAGTAAGAAAAGGAAAAAGAAAAACATCTCCACAGGTGGTATCTCCTCAATTCTCTACACACCCAAAAGAATCACCGCACTTGGGAGAATATGTGGATGTGCAAGGAGCGTTTGGAGTTCAGGTTTTTAGAGCATGCAACTGTCCCTTTTAACTTCAGAGCATGCTTTCATTTGATCTTGTTCTTAAAGACTTAAAAAAATAAATCCAAACCTGAAACTTAACAACTCTACAACTGTTCCCAAAGGTCCCACTCCCACAGCTATTTTTCTTCTCTAAAAGAAAGATATTTTGCTTTTTGTGTGGAGGATGGGTTTGAGGTTTTTTTTGCCTTAATGTTCTTCACAGTAGTGAAATTACATCTTTCAGTAGTACCAGTTATAGTTGAATGTACTAATATCAGACTGTCCTCACATATCAGATCTAGGATTTTTATTCATTCTACTTAGTGTAGTATCAGTATTTTCAAAACTGTAACAACTTACTTATTATGCTTTCTTACTAAGATGCCTGCTCCCCAACTAATCATCTAGCACCTGTAAATCAGGGTTCAACCATTCTGAATTATGAAGATGTACTGATCACAATGCACAGAAAGTGCAAGAATCTTACATGAACCCTCAAAAATAGATATTGAAGATGTCTGGAAAATTACAGTGCAACCAGGAGAATCCCAACTTTGACAGAAGTATTTTTCAGTATGAATGTCATCTCAGGTCCATTTTTATATAGATTCATTATTTGTTAGATCCTCCAGTGTATGAACTGGTGAATCTTTTGAGGTACATAAGCAAGAATGTGTCAATCAGAGAAGAGATTTTCAATCTTTCTTAACTCACTTCCACTTCTTCTTAACCTTTCGCAATCACTTGTAAACAGAGATGTGCAGATATTTCCAGCAATATCCTATTCTATGTAAGTACACCTAGCAGCACAGGTTCAGGCATATATGTCTCACATTTTATTTACTTCCCTATTTTAGTAGGTTTTGTAAGGCCTGTTGCTTACATGCTGACATAATAACATCACAGACCCTATTTGTGCTTCTTGGGCACAAGACTTCATTGAAAGTAAGATATGTCTTACTCTGTTGCTCCTGCTGCTTTGTGGAAGAACAAAAGCAAAAGAAGAAAAAAAAATACACCACCACCACCCCCCCAAAAAAACCCACACTACCTCATCTTTTTAAAAAAAATCTTTTTCCACACCACCCCCCCAAAAAAACCCACACTACCTCATCTTTTTAAAAAAAATCTTTTTCCACATAGTATTCCCAGTGGGAAATTCCTGTACTTAAGAGAGAGCAAAGGAAGATCCCATTCACTGCCATGGACACTCTCAAGCCTTCTCATTCTCACATTAAATCCCTAGTGGAGAGACAAAAAGATTAATTAGGTGTAAAAGAGAGGAATAATTAATAACCTTGTATACCTTATTTCAAAAGATACCATTCTGAAGTGATCCATACCAAGGTTTTTCCTTCTCATCATATGTCAGAAGATATTTCCCTGTATTTAACTGTAATGGCAGCAAAAGTGGATCAGGTTAAGTACCTTTTACATCAGTCAACACTAAGGTATAAATATCTCACTCCTAACACAAGCATGGTCAACAATGGATATGCCTTCTCTGTATCATTAATTTTTTGCTTAACGTGAGTTTTAGGTACTTTTGCCATGTGAACTCACTATACTAGTCAGGTTATATACCTTTTTTCTGTGCACTGAGTATCTCAAAGTACTGCTTCAGCCTTTCAGCACTTGCCTTCTTCCTTGACTTTGTCTTTAAAGTCTGTCTTGACACTAATACTTTATTCAGTTCATTTTTCTATTGCTCGGATGTCATCCCATGCACCCTGGACTAGCCCATCTTAGTCTTTGTACTCAGCTTTTGTGAATTTGTGACAGGTCAGGGCCTGTCCATGCACTTTGTTTGATCTCTGCTTGCCTCAACAAACTGGGACCTTTCTCATACATAATATCAAATTTAAAATCACCCAATCATTTTCTAATTGTTTAATACTGTCAAAACTGACATCCAAGGCTACATGTGCCAACTGTCTTGACTGATTCCAGCATGCAGGACTCTATAACCCACTGAAGCTCCCACGTGCTGTTGCCCTCTCAAATGCTTTTTCCTGCCTGTATGCACATAGGCCACAAAGCAAGAAAATAATATTTACAATAGAACAAGAAAAGAATGACCCTTTGTACCACATCGAAAGGAAGAAAGGTAAATTTAATATTGCCCAGAAAGCAAATACTGAACTACAGGGAGAACAAATGCAAGATGCCTATACTTCCAGGAGATATTCCTTTGCTCATAATAATAATGTGATGTAATAATAATCAATATTCATATATTCACAATAATCATAACTGCTCCACTGAAACCTTTGTTTTCCTATATGAAGGCATATAGCAAACACTACCTATTAGAAGAACAGAAATTATTTAAACAATATACTTTAATAATGCTGTCTTTCCTGTGGAAAACTTGACTAGAAGTCCTTCTCATGATAGTCTCAGAAAGATGGTAGACATAACTGAAATATTCTTGTTTCCTGATGCCTCAGTATGAAGCTCCTTGCTGGCCTAGATACAGCAGTATAATGCAAAAATCCATCATGCTGAAAATAATGTCATATAGCATATCGCCAGTCATTCTTGAGATGTAAAGACGAAGATTAAGGCATCCTAAATATTTGTCTCTATAATGGTGGGTGAGTGATTAAGCACAGTGATCTTTGCTCTCTAGAGTTAGGAGGGTGACCATCCACTGTCATCAGCTGTGTTTTTAATGGATGCCACTGTCCCTTGAAATCAATAAGGGTTATTTTAGGTGAATTATAATAATGGAATGATTATTGACATACTCATAACACATTCTTACCAACAAGCTAGCCAGCTGCAATTTTTCCATTTGAAAATAACTGACCAATTAAAGGCTTATCCAATTTGAGTGAATCACGCCATGATCCTGGGAATTTCACCCAGACATTTAACGTGTGTTGCCGAGGCTTGCTTTGTTCACACATTAAAAGAACAACACTGCTTTCTGTGCTGATTCATATATTCCTGCCAAGATGGAGCCATAACAGTTACATGTGGCTGCAATTCAGAGCTCCCAGAACACTGACTAAAGTGAAAGGTTATAAAATCCTTACTTCCATTTCACTGGCTCTATCTGTGTAGAAAAAAGCAGACTCCTATTCTGAAATACATCATCTAACTCAGTAATAATTATTTAAACTCAAGCAACAAGTCTTTGGTTAAAACTCAACTTTAAACCCCTTTTTTTCTGTGCCCTCCCCCTGCAATGTATTCCCAAGAACATTTATTAGCTGTCAGCCATATACAAATACACAACAGATGGACAGGTAATGTGCATCTCTGAATCACCTTTTAAAATATCCACGAGCACCAAGTTGCTTTATTAATTCCAGTTATGCCATTATAATTACAAACTTCTGACTTCCTTTCCCAATTCTCTCCTATAGGAGCAAAGAGATCTACATAGGATTTCTCTCCAAATTTCCCATTTACAAAGAATAGGTTAACCAAAAAAAGCCACTTCCAGAGGACTGTAGTGTATATCAGATAGCCTCACAATGACTGTGCTTTAAGTAAGTTATCAGCAATGATGATAAGCAGATAGCTGTCAAGTAAATTCTCATTTTAAAACACGGTTCTAATAGAAAAATGTTTAGAAGAGATTAAACAGATTTTCTAAAGCCAAAGCTAAATGCAATAAATTCCTCTATAGTTACAGGAGTTAAGACTGTTTGGTTATAAGAGACACTTTACAAGTATATATGAGCGTTATACTAGTTCACAGACAGAACTGGGGGAATTGGTGTGAATTATGGACGTGTAGAAATGAGATGGATGAGCCTCAGGACAGGGATTTCATGCTCAGCAATATTCGCCATGAGCTTTCTGAACCTTCAGTTTAAAACACACCATGAAACAAAGGGCCTAATTCTCTGTTGCCTTGTAGTCATTTAGCCATGATCAAACTTGAGAGGGGAAAAAAACCTGCATGGTGATGTAGCAATCCCATGTACCAACTACATAGAAATATAAATAACTGTCAAGGGCAGGGTAGAGGAGATTCTGCACACAGATTTAACCACCTTTCATTAAACGCTAGACTGAAGCATGGGTTGTGTATAATCAACTTGCAGCACAGTAAGTTTTATTCCAGTATAAGCTTTGTTACCATTTCAAAGGTGGGGGAAAAACCGGTGTTTTGCAGGTTTTTTAAATTACTCTGTTATTTTGTATATTTCATGGCCTGCAGTTTTTAAAGTAAGATTTCACGTCATTTTTATGAGTTACAAAACATGTGGCACAAGAGTGGATGCAAGAGGGTACTCTTAATGTACCCTGTACTTAGCTGAAGAGTCCTTTAAACTTTCTGTTGGACAAGAAGGTTTAGCCTGGAAGTCAGAGAAGTCACTATTATACTACAGAAAGAGAGAAAGAAAAACAAGTGTAAATCAAAGAAAACCAGGCATGGCACACCCGAGCTGGCTGAACACTCCTGCGTAGTTAGCTATAAGAGAGAACCTGAAGTTAGCCAGGTAGTTGTGGTAACAATGAAAAACAGGTGCTGCCTATGTTCGCATATTTTTATTATCTACTGAATAGTCCACCCAAAAACGTGTCCCTAAGGACACCAAGTCATCTGGGGAGAGTTTATAGAACAGGTTCTGTCCCTGTGTGCTGCTGGTTGGTCTCCTTGGAAAAGGAGTTCCAGGAGGCCAGGTTGGTTGTGCTGACTTGCATATGCCCACCCATGGAGATGGTGGTCTGGCAACCCCATAATTCGGCTGTGTTTGCCCACAGTGGCAATGGGCAGGTCAGAAAGCAGCACATCTTGACTGCAGTCTTCATCTGCCAATGTGTGATCATGACAGATGTGGACTGAGGACTCTCAAAGATAATGAAAAGACACGTAAATTAGGAATAGACACAGCTGTATATGAGGACAAAAAAAGGAGGTAGGACTAGAGGACCTACAGAGGTCCCTGCCAACAGAAATTATTCTGCAACTCTAAACTGGGCCACAAAAAGGGTTTGCAAACATTCACTCTTGCTGTTCATATATCTGGTGTCAGAAGCACTGAGTGTTGCTTAATGGGATTTTGAAGCAACAGACAGAATTGAATAAAGGGCTAAATACTAAAAGTACATTTTAATTTATTTATGGTTTGTAATACAGATGCTGGTGTGTCGTAACCATCCAATTTTCCTAGCACTTAAGATAAGGTGAAAGAGGACTTTTTAAGTGGAAGCTATATGCCTGTAAGTAGTTGTGTCTGACTTTCCACAAACACGTAACAAAAGATGGAAATGCACAGCTTGCCATTAGCGGAAAGTCATGCTTCTCAGCATTTGTCATAGAATTACCATTCTCTTTTAAAAGGCAGAGAGATGTCAGCGTTGCCTTTATAAAATGCTTGGCTTGTGCATCAGATTCTAACGTTTGGGTTTTTTTATTTTTTTAAACTGAGCAGGAGTATCTTCCTCAATTGCCACATTACCTGCACTTAACAAGTTTTAAGATTTAAAATTATTAATTTTATATGTATTTCCTTCTTCGAATTAATTTGTTCTAGCCAATAAGCACTATAGATTGGAATGCTAGCACCCATGCTAGCACCCAGGTAATTCCCTTGATAGGAAAAATAGGTAGAAAGGTCAAAAGCTTCTAGAAATTAATCTAAACAATTTGATTACAGATTTGGGGTGGGGGGAGGGAGGGAGAAAGAAGAAAAAGTAACTGCCCCGTAACATAGCAGAGGAAAACAGAATGAAGGGGAGAGGAAGATCTTTGAAAATCCTTCTACCTTTTTTCCCCTGTATGATTTATAATATGTACTTTTGGTCCACAATGAAACCCTTGAAAAGAAATTATGTTTATTATTTAGAAAACCAGCTGCACTGGAATGTGGTACCATTACGTGGTCTGAATGATACTGAATGTACATAGTACTTTCTTATCCGTTTGACCTATGGCTTATCAATTGTACTTTTTCTCCAAACCTTTCCTAAGTACTTAAGAACCAACCATTTTTTACTGGAAGGTGCTTTGTTTCCTGCCGAAGAGCACTGAAACAAAAGCTGTTGCCTCCAGCTTTTGCCACTGCTAAGCAGTGTAAGGTGAGCACATGCAGCACAGCCAGAGGTATGGTGGAAAGCATACTTTACCTCCATGCCTCACTAAATAATACATTGGCAAGGCAAGCACATAAGAGATTTGGTGTCTTGTAACTACTATCAGACGTGTGTCTATCAAGCTTCATGTTCGTTAGTCAAATGAGACCAATGAATTAGAGAACGTTTAAATTTGTCTTCCTTTAAACAGGCACACAATGAGTGCAGCAGAGTCACAACCGGAAAACTTGACTGAGAAGAACACAGCGGTAAGATAAGCTCGGTACAAATACGCAATTTAATGCCTTTTTTTTTAAAAAAAAAAAATAGGCTGTCTAGTTTGGGGCCTGAAACTGCTCATACAATAAATGAGGGGATAAAAGGAAAAAAAATAAGCATGTCTTTCCCCAAGTCCCACAAATACGAATAATGCACTTTCTAGTCCTCTCTTACTAGATGAGAAAACATGCTGATTTTGCTAGTAAGATATCAGAATTAGTGTTCCAGCGTGAATTACCTAAAAATACTGGAACCTTGTTAGAATAGGGGTCTGCCATAATTTAGAGTTGAAAGAACATTTCTTAAAGTTTTATTATTTAGCTATGCATATTTGTATCAGGATAAAGGTTGGCATGTTAAATGGCAGCCCAAATTAATCTATTTTCTCAAAATACGACTAGGAATTTGGAAGTGCTTTACATTTTGTAGTAATCGAGAACTATTTTACTGTTTTCATAAACCTGTCTGAGCTGCTTTTGTTAACAAGTATCTGAAATGTAAATGAAGCAATGTTACAGATACTTGAGGCTCTGCTTACCTGCAGAAGAAACTGCAAGCTTTTCAAGCATTGGTGTCAGAAATGTGCGCCTAGCTATCATGTGCACATTTCAAGAGTCCTTGGGGGAAATTACTTAGTAAAATGGCCAGTGCATATTGCAGTTGGATTAGGTGATTGTTGCAGATCCCTTCCAACTGAACTATTTTATTCTATTACTGACTAGATGTAGAGGAGAACCTAGGCAGCTACTGGTCTTCTCTTTCATGCCCCTGCCTCCCTTCACAGCATTGCCATAAACTAAGGGGTCAGCTGGTTTTTGTTCTGTAGCCTCCTCTGGATCCTGGGGGTTGTTCTTCAGTGGTTTCGAAAATGCATTGGGTTGAATGAGATACAGTCTTCATTTGCAACGTGTTGGTCCTTCTTTCATAATTTATCCCAAGATGACCTATGGATCCTCATGCCAGGGATTCCTGACAGTGCAGATTAACTGGAAACAGATGTCCAGGGTGGGATAGAAGGGGAGCTGTCAGAGGAAAGAGCTGGATGAAGTAGTATGGGAGATCATGGAAAGGACTTCTCAAATCCTGTCCTCAAAAGATTTTTGTTTTGGGTTTGGGGTTTTTTGTTGGTTTTTTAGTTGGTGGTTTTTTTCTTCTTTAATTGAGAAGGAAATCTAGCTCAATATGCAATGGCAAATGGCAGCTTTTTGACAACAGACTGTTTTCTGCTGTGAGGAGAGGACTCACCAGTACAATATGCATGATTATAGCATCCCATGGGGATACAGCTAAATGAACATAGCAAAACTATTCACAAATAGTTCTACAAACACACTGTTTACTATTTTTACAATTTCTATTTACTTGTTTCCTAGTGAACAAATTAAAGAGTTTGCATGTAAGAAACATTTAAGATAGCAAGAATATGATGAAAACGCAGGTAGCCATTTTGCAAAAGGAATACACAGCAGAACTGATACAGTTTTTCTCAACAGCTCTTTTAATTACTTGCATGAGTATAGTCACCCACCAATTGAATAGTCTGCAAACAGCAGAAGAGGGCTTATCTCATTTACAGCGCAGGAAGAAAAATACAATTTCAATGATCCTACTGTGAAGACAGATTTATCAACAACTTCAGATTTAAAAAAAAAAAAACCTGAAATTTACTGGGTATCTGCAGTTCGTGAGTCTACAAATTCTACAGGCCTTCCTATAGCTTTTTGCTCAGGAGAAGTATACATTTATCAGATTTATTACAAGCAATGAAGAATTACCATAGGCCTCTTATAAAATCAGTGGGAGAGAGATCCAAAAGATCCCAGAAAAGAAACACAAAAAAAGTAAAACCTACAGTTTGATTGCAGTGTTTGAGTGCCGTACTATCACTGGCCTCATAAAACAAACAAATTCATGCAAAAGGTTTCTAGGTAGCATTCACAAAGACCTACTTTTGAAGGATATATAGCATTTTATGTAGTTCCTTCACAAAAATTCCACCATCAATTTCTGCCAGAATGACTGCTCACTTGCAAACTTTGTTTGGTACTGCAATCTTCTTCTCTCCAACACATCACTTCTGGCCACAGAAGCACACTTGAGTCTCCCGAAACAAGGAAAATGAGAGGGCAATGCTCCCTGCAGAGTTTTAACCTGGCTGAAACCTTTATCCTATCACACTGATAATTTTTTTTAAAGTTACCTTGTTCATTTTTATGGGCTGTTATTTGACTGTTATGAGCAGGGGTTTGGTGCAATGGGACTGAAAACATGATTGTAACAGACTTAAGTTCTGCCTTGCCACAAGTCCCATACATGGGCAGGCTCCTGTTCTACAGCTCTTGGAAGAGGATAGTCACAGACCCACAGATGTGAATTTGCCTGCAATTTCAGCAAATTGGATAGTGTAATAACTTTACTGTTGCTATGAGAGAATAAATCAAGATAAGTTTGGGGGAGAAGTGAATAGGCCAGAGGACAAATACAGCCAGATAGCTAAGAGCTAAAAACAGCAGATGCAAAAGAGGAAAAAAAAAAAAACCTTGATAAAAGCAACAGTATCTGTTCTCCACTTAAATAAGATAATTTTACAGATGGCCAGTAAATGTTAAAAACTAGAGTCAGCAGAGCCAGTATGAAATGGTAACAGTGATTTAGGTCAAAGTCCAAATCTGTGCTTATTTCCTCTATTTTCTTCCTACATTTTCATAAAGGCTAGCACTCTACAAAGCTCAGGAAACAATTAAAATAACTGACAATTTTAGATATGCAGTATTCATCAAATATTTTACTTGAAATAAATTCCCATTAGTATTCTACAATGATTTAAACTACCATGAACAGGTAGGAAAGGAAATTAGAAGATCAGAGACCAGTTTTGGAGATAGCAGTAATAAAATGTGAAAACCTCAAATGACCTCTAGGACACAACAGATTCTGTTTTGGGGGGTTCCCCCCCCCCCCAAGTTTCAGAGAGACACTGTTATTAAAATATATCTTTAGGAAGTGGCTTAAAGTCAGGTTTAGGCCTATATTGAAATTTTTTCCTGATGCAAATGCAGATGTTACAATGAAATCTCTCTTGGAGGTGGGGTGGGGGAGCGCAGCAAATCGCCAACTTTATAAACTGTTGAATCTCCACACAACTTCACCTCGTCACCTCATATAAGCCAATTCATGCATGTGAACAAAGCAAATGTGTTTATCTGCCGCATAGCAGCCATAGGTCCCACACTAGATGAGGGTGAAAGAAGCTATCATTCTTATTTAAACCTATTTTGAGAGCTGTGAGGGAGAAGGAGATGAACTCCAGACTATTTTTGAATGCAGGCACATCACCTACCCTGAAAACCACTGAAACCAACAAAAGGACCCACTAGCAATGAAGCAAAACACAGGAGAACATGGATATTGCATAAGTATGCTCACCTGAATTAGGAAAAGCCTGCTTCACAGTCTAAATTAAATCCTTAGATTCAGTATAAATCAAGAGTATTTCTAACATACAGCTATGAGTTAGGTTGAACATTGTTGTGACTGGTGAATTTAACAGCTGTTCTTGATTTTGAGTTAAAAGGCAGACCCATTTAGAATCTTTGATGGAACCAGACTGCTTAGAACAACAGGCACATGTGGTAGGGGAAGAAAGGGTGTTACTCTTTTTCTTGCAGGAAGGGGAGACAGCTTGCATCAGTCAAGAGGAACTAGCAGGACATTAGCTATAGTCACAACCTAGTACTGCCAAAAAGCTAAGAGAGAGACAAGTCTTGGGCCAATTTCCGATTGGAAAGAAAGTGAAAGCTGTGAGCCAAGAAACTCCTTCCTGTTTTGTTCAAGGAAGGTGGACCTTGAATTTCCGTTTAAAAATATTCTTAGAGTGCATCAAATACCCAGTGCTTCTCCTGTGTTTTTTTCCTCCTAAGTAAAATATTACAGGCCACACTAATTCTAGTTAAAAATTGACTCAAAAAGACCCCAAGCCCAACTCCCAACAATGCAAATTTAAGCTCAATCAAATGTAAGCGTGTTAAAGGACAGCTAAATGCATAACAAACTCTCTTGCCAAGAAGGGAGGGGGCTAATGAAAGGAGATTTTCGCTAGTAGTTGGGTCTCAGTTCTTGTTAACGTTTCTTTCTCTTTACTGTTTTAAATGCATGCTCTTTCTACTCAAACTCATTTTGAATGAGAGATGAAAACTTGTATTTGAGTATTTACTACAAGGCAGAAAACCTCAAAATCAAACCTCTTGGGGGCCAATTTCAGCAACTGGCGTGAAATGATAGAATGGCAATTTTCCTTCCCAAGCGTACCGTAAGAAAGATGGAATAAGCCTTTGTGAGAACACAGTCAACTGATTAGAAAGATTTGATATCAGCACTTAGTAATTTACCTGCTAGAAGAGTTACAGCGCAATTAGGAGCGCTGTACTGGGATGTCTTTCCAGACTATCCAAGTACTCTCTCAGTGTAATGCAGTAGCCCTTCTGTCTCCTGGCTGCATTACAGTGCTGTGTCGCTCTACAATACTGACAGCTGTATCAAATCTGAAAGAAACCAGCAGTCACCTGTCACAACACCTTTCAGTGCAGCACACACTGATTACCAGGCACTCATTCATTAGCCTTACTTTGTTTGAAATTCTCCCTAATTGTGTGCTTGCTGCTTTTCCATTTGTGATAGACAGCAATTCTGCTGGCAAGCTTAGGAATAAAATATCTGAATACCACCCTTAATCCACTCTTTAATTAACATACTCCTGCTGTATGAACACACTGAACACGTTCACTGACTCTTACTGGATCTGGCCTTCCTGGATCTCACTTTCCATTGGGAAGTGGCTTCTGCCCCAGCTGCCAGCCTGTGCCCTGGCCTATCCCGCGACCCACACGGGCTCTTGGCCTTTTCCGGCACGGTGCTGCCCGTCTCTGACCCCCGGTCCGTGTTGCATTGGCAGGGCACACTGGAGCTGGCAGACTTGCCCCTGCAGAAGGGCTCCGTGGAGCTCCTCAAGCAGAGATGGGAGTCTGCCAATGCTACAAGACCTGGGCGGACGCTCCGGAGCTCACCAGCCCCACAGTCCCTGGTGCTGGGTAAGATCAGCTGCAGCCGCACCGTGGAGAAAATGCCGGCAGACAGCAGGAGGGTGGATGTGTTCAAGGAGGAGACCCTAGGTGGCCCTCAGCAGATCGAGCACTTCCCCATCACAGTGGAGGAGCTGCGGAGCCACTTTGAGGCCCTGGGCGGCAAGAAGGTGAGTGCCTGGGCTGGGCGGACGCCTCGAGGGAATGGCGATGGGCCCCAGGTCACTCCACCTGGCCTCCTGTGGATGTCCCGTGGGCAATCTGGATCAGTATGTCAATACTAAGTTGTTTTCCTTATTCCGTAATGTTATTGGTCTGGATCATTTTAATGGCTGCCGACTGGCACTATCAGGTAAGTTAGTGTGCAATTGTGCTTGGCCAATACTTTTCAGGGGGCGAGAAAAACAGGATATTATGGCCTGAGAGAAGAATTCCCAAATGAAACTATTTACAAACACTCTAAAACTTTCTGAAGCAATTTCTTCTTATTTGTAGAACAGCATTGACTCCCTTCACCCATTGGCTTTCACTGGCATAACATGACAGCCCTGGACAAATTTCAACCTTTATTTGTCAATAGATTTTTGTCTGAGAAATGTCTGTGATTTCTTTGAACTATCTGGGGAGAAGCTAGGCTTTTTTAAAGCTTAAAAAATGCTTCAGAGAAGTACAAGATACTGAAAAGGTTATTAGTAATCTTAATTAGGGCAACTTCATTTGGTTTTGTGGCTAAGTCTTTCACCACTCTTTACCTCTTCTGCATGAAAACTAAAATGTCCCTGCAGGTTTTGTTTGCTGATGGAATATTTTATACCTTCCACATGGTAATTCCTCACTTCTTGTTCAGTTAGCAGGTTAAAAAAAAAAATGCATACAAAAAAAATTCCCTTTGAGTAATTTTTACCCCACTTCTCAATCAAAGATATACTAAAACTTGATGTCACAACTCTGTTCTACCACGTTCTAACTGCTGCAGGATAACCCTGCCAGTCCATGTAGTCAGTCATTTATCCATTTAATTTTAATGCCCAGAGTGGTTTTAACATGGTTTTCCAGAAACTAGAGTTCAGAATAATGCATGCTGACCATGATATAATTCATACACAAAATCCTGCTATTAGAAGATACCAGAAAGCTTTTTTTATGTGAACAGTAAAATAAAAATTCATGTGATTAATGAAAAATCTTTTCATTGGCTTTAGACACCTAACACAAAAAGTAGCAGGTACCAATAAAATAAAGGTTAAAACTTTATGGGATTATTGAGCACTTTAGAGACCATATAAATAGCCATAGACTGCTGCTAAGTGGCATACTCGAATGATTTTAAGGTGGAGACCTTTTTGGTTGATCTAACTTAGGTATTTTTTAATAATAGCAAAATAAACTTTTTTTTCCTATGAAGCAGTACATTCAGTATTGCACACATGATCATTCTTGTAGGAGCAAATTGGTTCTTTTTTAATCTTACTGACCTGAAGAACTCCTTATTGAGAAAGAACTGGTTTTTTGGACTTAAACAGCATTCTTCACTTGACAGGATTGCAGACCTTTATTTAAACAATAATTACCAAGAAAGTAAAAGAACTCCTTACTCCCAGTCTCAGAACTGTTATATCAATTAAATATTACTTTGTTAGGGTTTCTTTGCAAAATTTGCTACTGCCGTCTGCAAATGCTTTGAATTCACATGCAGCTTAGAATCCGACCATTAGTAGTACTATTTAACTGATATACTTCATAAAAATTATTTCCAAGTATATCTCTTTTTGCTAGGTGCTCCTCCAAGTGAAAATTTATAATTTCTGGCACAAAAGGGAAGCAAAGGCTCAGTAAAAGAGTAGGACGTGGGACAAAAAGAGTCAAGAAGTGTTACTTTCCTTTTCCTTATCATTTGTTTGCTAAGAGCGCTGCATATGAAATGTATTTGAGCGGAGCTCTAGTTAATATCAATTTTTTCTCTGGCCGCCAGAAGTGAATAAAGAGGTGTACTCTCTACAGAGCATGCCTTCTTGCTGTCACTGAAACTCACACAGGAATTGCAACTGTTAAGATCAGTATCTTGCAAGGAACATTGAAAAACAGATGGTGCTTATAAACTAGGAAGTGACAAGGGGCGGAAAAGCGTGAGGAACAGTCCCTTTTTTGAGAATTCAAGTGGAAAAGCTTGAATTCTGTTATCCTGTTCAGGTAGCTGTCTTAGGAAATAAGATTTATATTGCCTTTGAGGATTTATTTCCCCAGCATTGTAAAACATCTTGAGGTTTCCAAGATACAATCAATATGAAATGTAGAAAAATGGAATCTGCATCATAGAAAACTTTCACAATGTAAGCATTACTTCAACATTTTTACTTAAAAAGAAAAATTTGAAATTGAGCCTACAAAAAATGTAGGCATTCATATCAAGGGCTTCTGATGCTGAAAAAGTATGGATACTTAAACTCAGGTCATTCACTTAAAAATCTTGGCAACACAGACCACAAGCAGGACTGGCAAGGTTTCAAAAAAATATGGGTACTCCATAGGCACAGGAGTTCTGTGAAAGTACAGATTATTTCAGTAATATGAAAAGTTGGAGCCAAGCTGATGCTGGTGCTAATAATGGCATCAACATCTATGTCCAAGACCTAACAGCACAAAAAATATGTAGAAATTACTGACTCCTCCACTGGTAACAGGGAATAAGCACGAAAAAAAAAAAAATCATGTGAGATAAATATGACCCACAGCAATCTCTGGCTTTGCATGTATAAAGCCTGGATTTTGTATCGTATTTCAGATTAATATACTGAAGGTATTTAAAGGTGCATATTAAGCACCTGATGTGTATCTGGTTAATGATAAGGACCCTAGATGTTAGACGTGACAAAGGCATTTATTAATATTAATGAGTGTTAAGTATTTTAGTAGTTAAATATTATACCATGAGATAAGATACTTGTCATGAAAAACAATAGCGATTTAGTATGCCTTCAGAAGACACATTTTGACTATAGTTCTATCAAGTAATCAGTGAGACAATAAAATACTTATATCACAACATAATGCAAGGCTATGCAAAGGTTTTGGCAAACTCATTGCTAAAGATTCAATCTCTTTCAGCCATAGTACATTTCCATGAGCAGGAGGAGTGAAGGATGGGGAATGAGCTGATGCATTTTCCTTGCATTTTTGTAGTGGTTTCACCCAGTCATGATAGAGAAGGTTAGAACAAGGTTAGAAATGGCTATAGGTAAAACTAAATCAAAGCCATCAAAATCACAGCGGAATCTTTAAAATTTAAACAAAATGTCTTTCAAGACTCAGTGCCAGCTAACTATATTACACTTACCTTACGCATAAATGAACGTGCTCATTAGCCTTATGCTCAGAAAAAGACTGCCAACTGTTGTAACCCTGCTTAAATGGACTATCTCTTGACTAATCAGACTTTCAAGACCAGGGCCCATCTTATTACATTATTCCATAGGAAAAATAGATTTTATTCTAAGAAGGCAAAATACTGCTGATTAAAAATTCTAAAACCTCTCACTCAAGTTGCATTTCCATTGCAGTGCTGTTATTTGTACATGTACAAAATCAATAGAGAAAAATCAGGGCAATTAAATAATGTTAAACCATGAATGACTTCTAAACAATTAGATCAGTCATATAAAGAACCCTCTGCTGGCTCAAAAGTGAAAGACATCATTATAGGCAGCTGCAAATGTATTTAGACTTTTGGCCTATTTTTCTTCCTGGTGGCTACATGGTGAACTATGCCCAATCCTAATTATTTGAATGGAATTAACATTTCATATTGCAATAAGAGAATACAAAAAAGAGTAAATGGAGTCAGGGACTAAGTTTAATAGTTTTGAAGCTGAATCACTTTGTGAAGTCAAATTACTCTTGCCTGAGTTTATCCAAGTGGAACTTGGATGTATTTCCTTCTTAGGAGTATTAATAAGTTAATAATTAAGTCTGTTGCTGGGCCTTTTAATGAAAGTCTATAGTATCAGGCCTGTCCATATCTTTCCATTATTTAGAAATAAACTGATGTCCCATTCTGATAAAACGAAAAGTATTTTCCCCTTTCCTATAGGAAAAAACTGTTTCTTAGGAAGTAATAATATATTAAAACATCAATTTACTGTACTGACGTATCACTCATGAAACAACTACTTTAGTTTATTAGCACTCAAAGGCATTGGAATGTTAAAGCAACTAAAGCCTGTGTTTGCTGGAAAGTGATTATGTATGTTTTTCTTAAAATATGTTAAAGCATCCCAACTGAGAAAGTAATTTCATGCTTACTTTTTAGAGAAACCTATTCACAGAACTCATTAAAACCATTCATTTAAATAATCTGGTATATGTTCATTAAACTGTGTCCTTTGCAGAAAACATATGAACTGCTGCCAGAAACTAAGTGAAGGGAGCAGATGTTTAATGTAAAAGGTTAGACCTTCATAAAAATTGTTTAAACAAGCAGCATCATTTTTCCCTTAACGCTCTCAGAAACGTTTATATTAATTTAGCAAAGCCATGTTATGCAGAAAAGAACGGAAACCCCACAACAAGTGTAGGTCAGTTTTGTACACTGTTAGCGCTTGCATCATTTGTATTTTTGTTATGGATGAACGAAAGTGAATAGTGAGGAGCGCATGGGATGGCCAAATGATTACCTTTGCTGAAAAGCTTGATATTGAAGGGAGTGCAGTATGGTCTGCCTTCTGGATTTTGGCTTCATCTCTTTCTTTGCTCATTCTTTTTGTGACACAATGCATTCCTCCCCTTTGTTTTCATGAACTTCTTTCTAACAGCAAAAGACTCCACAGCAAGGAAAGGCCACATTGTCTACAGGACTTGAATTGTAGATCATGAAGAACAGGTTTTGGTAAAAATTCACATTCTTTTTTTTTTTTTTCCTTAAAGGAAAACTTTTCTTCTGTGCTTTTACCTTCTCAGTATATATATCTGCTCTTTACAGGTACCTTACCAATCATCTGAAGAAACAATCCTCCTCCCACTTTGGTTATTCTTATTTAACTCATCTCTGAACTGGACTGGCTTTTCACAGTTTGGAACATGTATTAAATTGCCTTTCTGGAAACTGGACATGTTGACAGAGTTCTTGCTGATCTCTACAATGTTTTACTCCAGGGAAAGCAGCTGTTGTGATGATGGGAATGGAGCTTTCCAAAGCTCCTTTGTTCACAGTCCCACAAACTACTGCAGTACAGTGTGTGTGTATGTGTATATATATATACACACACACACACGTACGTATACATATAGAAGGTGGTCTTCTATAAAGTACTGCTGTTCCTTCCTGTTTCAATCCGTGAATTGGCAGTGATTCACATTCCATCCCAGTGTATCACTTGCACTTCTTCAGTTCTTCTGAGCTGTTTTCTCTGTGTTAGTTACACTAGTATACTTTCATTGTATATATACCGAGAAGTAACTATTTTCTAGAGAGTGCACCTGCCTTCCTCAAGGTGCTATGCAAAACTAGATTTGAAATCAGCACAAATGATTCACACTTGTAACAACTTAACATTTCAGACCTTCTTCTCCACCACACCCATTAACTAGTTTCTCCAGTGACCCATGCCACTAGTTTCACTAGTTCCCTAATTATTAACTAACTATGCTTAGGCCAAATATTTGAATGTTTTCCAAATAACAAGGTGTAATATTCTCCTTTAACAGACTCTCAAGAACCCTTCTATTCTTCTGCCCTCAATTCAGCTTTACCATTTTTTGTGCTTTATTTGGAGGTGTGTACAGCAGAGGAAACAATCTGTAATAGGATCTCACCTTAAAAGGGTAGAATCATTCACTTTTCCTCACAGTAAGAGATGTTAGTGTTTGAGCTACAGCAATGAGGAAGCTTGCTAGAAAAAAAGTAGGACAGATCTGCTGGAAAATTTAAACTTGTGTGTCACCCGCTCCTTATGAGAAATTAAACCCAAATTTAATCTCATTTACATAGACAGTACTGCTGAGCAGGCTGCGTTTTTATGAGGAACAGGATGGGATGGACTATAGTCATATGCCCTCAACTAAACTTTCCAAAGGAAGTCTCCTTTGTCCTGAGATTTAATAGATAAATTTTTTGCTTTGCAATGTTCTTGTTGCTTACTGCTTATTCAGAATCCATGAAGATTCATCATGTAACATGTGCTGTGGATGAGGGTGGCTTATTTTTAGGATCACCTGTCCTCAACAAATTGCAATGATTTCAGGCGTGGGTCTCATTTTTGTCTGATTATTGTCTGGCTCTATTCCCTATGTTCTTTCTGCCCCGCTCTTAAAAAGACTTCTTACCTGGTTTTTTGGCTGTTGTATTTTTAATTTAAAGAGGCACTTCTCATCTGTTATGATGAGTTGAGTCTTTTGTGGAGTACAGTTAGGTAATAGAAAAAACGATTTTGACAGTGCATCAAACACTACTTCCTAGGATGACAGACTTTCCTAGAAAGGCAGTCTAAAAATCTGCAAGTTCTTTCTGGAACAGGGAAGCATGTAAATAGAAGCATTTAAAAAACACAAAGCACATCTTCTCTACAAGATTAAGTCCAAATTTTTTTTTTATGCTATTGAACACAATCATACTTCCATCATTACATGATAACAGATATCCCCCAAAAGTTGCATATATACACAGCAGTTTAACAGGTATTGTAAAAGTCTAGAAGGTGAGAAAAGTGCATACCCCAAAAGACTTTTTAGTAATACAGGGCTTCTGACAGTTTTTGAGATATTTTCAAGACTTCTACCTGTATCATGGAAGATATGACATTGTTTTGCCTTTAGTTCTTTCAGTAAAGACCAGTGAAGTTAAAGAGAAATATTGTTTTATTTCATGCTAAATGAACTTCTGCAGCTGAGCCTGTAATTTGGAAATGGAGCAAATGGAGGAGAATCTCATTCACTTCAGGAAAACTGGAAGAACTAAAAGCATCAGGTTGGGTTCTTCTTTCAAAGTGCTAATAATGTAATATAAGGCTATTTGTAGTAGTAGAATAGACGTGTCTCTGTGTGTTTCTGCATGCAACATTGAAAATGGTATTGATGAAAGAACAATAAGATGTATGGAAAGAAATACAATGTTGTCTCTTTTTGCTCCCCCTCTTTGGTTTTTGGGAGGATTTAGGGGAGTGTGGGTTTCTCATTTTTTCACTGTAAGCTGCAATGGTTACAAGAAGAAATCAGATTTTGAAAGAACCTGACTAACTTCATTTTTTTAAGCTGTTAATTTTGTTCTGAACAGATAGGAGGTTTGGTATTTTTGATATTTCTTCAGGGCCTGATTTAGCAGAAATTACCTTCTTGTAAGTTCAGGATTATAGCAGAGAGACTAGCCTTTGGCTCGAGTCTCCAGAAGGCAGAGAAAAGCAGAGAAGCTCTGCCTTCCATATGTGGATGCTATCTCTAATCTGACTGTGTGCTATTAAGCAAGCACACCAAGACAATGGAGAAATGAGGAAAATGACCCTTGGGGCTTCTTAGGAAAGGCACACACACACACAAAGAAAAAGGTATGAAAGGGTGCTCTTTTAAAGATATGATTGCTTAGAAATGACCCAAAAATTGGGTGTAGTAGAAATAATCTTTAACATTTTAAAATCTGCAGAGATCAATAAAGTTAAAACCTTTTAACGTAGCGAAAAGTTGTATGTGACATCCATTGACTTTTGTACAGTTGGATCTTGAGGGTGAAGAATTGTGCTTTCTGGGTCACCAAAAAAATTACCTCTTCTCTTTCCAGACACATAAGCCAGTAAATACCTCGCTTTACCCAAAGTCTATTTTTGTTGTGTGGTTTCCAACCTATTAGCCAGCGGCATCAGAGCTTGATAACCTCTGTGGGAAACTGACCATAAAGCACTTGGAAAGGGACAGCCCCTTTCCACGGTCAGTGGCCAGAAAATTATGTTTGGGAAAGTATGTTTCATTTATAACATGTTCTTTAACTTCATCTCCACATTTAGTTTAATTTTAGTTTGCAATATTTTATAGACAATATTTCTTATCCTAAGTAACTTCTTCTTAAGTATTTGTCACTTGTGGCAGAAAACAGCAAATCTTAAAACATTTTCACTGTCATTCCGTCTGGTGGTATTTGGAACAATTTACCAGCCTGTGGCATCTTAATCAATTCTCGAAGCATGAAAGTGATGTGGAAAGATGGGAAGTAAATACGTCCATTACTAGCATGTCTTTGGAAACAGCACTTGGAGGGAAACGTAACATCTGGGTTAGGTTGATTAGGAAGGAAATAAGCTTGTGACATAAAGTTTGAGAAATCCACAGGTAGTGGTATGCAGAAGAGAGCAAGATCCATAAATTAAACAGCAGTGAAAGAGACATTACTTGCTGTTGCAGAGTACAATGTGTAATATGTCAAATGAATAATTTCAAGTTAACAATAAGCACCTGCACCAAAGCATACTTGCAGTCACTATTTCAATAGGCTATTAAATATGTAAAATAAAATCCCCAATATGTCTATTCCTGTTATCTTTCCTCCAGCCTGTATAATGTTTGTGAGAACAAACTCTTAACAATTCTGTTATTCTCTGACAGTATCTAGTAGAAAGAGAAATGGAATTACCATGTTTTCTGAAGTTGTTGTTGTGAGGTTGAAGTAAATGGGTCCAAAATAAGCATACTCAGGAGTTTCACCCTAGTGTTCTGAATTTTCATGAAAGCAGAGCAATTCCTGGGTTTTGGAAGAGAAGTACAGCACAGAATACTTTCTGTCTTTGTATGTCCAAGGCACAGGTAGTACCAGTATATGGGTAGATGCCAAAGTGGGCCGTTACAGTACAGAAGGTACAAATGACCTGCTAGATACATTTTACTACATCAGCTGTCTTAATAGAAGAGATCCTTCAGGGATCCTTTTCACAAACAAGATCTCTTGTGTGCTTCTGTTTCTGCACCTTTAGCTCTGTGCCTTCTCCCTTTTGTCAGCTCTTTTTTTTCGCTCTGTTGTCTCTTTCAAAAACAGTTCTGTAAAGATGGGATCCTTTTTTAGATGTTTGCCACCTAGATTTAAAGTAACACGGCACATTATCTTAAAGCTGAGCAATTTCTAGGCATTTAGAAAATGGGAAAGGAAAATGAAAATACCATTGCCATGCTTTAACCCTCTCTTCTGTGTTGTGATGGTATGTTCGTTTCAACTGTAAGACTTGATTAGTAAGATTGGAATAGTAGATGTTACTCAAGATTAGGCAGTTTGTAAACTTTGCATGCCCAGGAGTGTTCAAGCTATACATTGTCTTTATCTGAAGCTGTTTGTATGAAGTTCTGTCACAGATAATAAGTATCATTGCTGGACTATGGGTATGAAAATGGACTAGTAATACTAGTTTCAAGAATCTCCCTAGTTAAGCCCACTGTCTCAGAGTCTCCATCGCTTACCATAATTTATAGCTATGTTGAATTCTCTGTAGCTGTATCTCTTACATAATACACTCTTTATACACTCATTGTTAATCTTCCATTGTAGAATATCCGTTTTGTTTTCCCTTATTACTCATTTTCAAACATCAGCCCAGTATCTGACCAAAGAAAAAGCTATTTCTTAAAAATATGGAATGCTGATAATACAAAATTTTACTAGCTTTTATAGATAGTAATATTGTGGGGAAAAAACTAATTTAAAAACATGCAATGAATATTAGATAAAAAAGCCTTTGCTTAAGATAATTAGTCGAGCCCATATAAGCATTGTATTAAAAAAAAAAAAAAAAGCAGTGGGGTAAATCTTATTTTAGCGCACTGAGAAAAATTTTACAAGGAATTTTAGATTCGGGAGTGCTGTAGACTTCACCAAAAGTTTCCAGCATGTATCTCTCTGGTGATGTGCAGAGCAAACAACTTAGATGGTTCACTTGACATGCCCTGTATTATTACTGAATAAATGAAAAATTATGAGCACTTGAACACATATTGCTTACTGTAGTTTTGGAAGCAATATCAGAGTACACCATATGTTTAAGTTTTTAAAATTAGTATATATTTAATGGAAATAAGACTTTCAAATGTGTCAACTAGTTGGAGCTCTTACTAAGGGAATGATTGTCTGTAGTTAGGCTAAGCCTATGCATTTTTCTTTTTGCTCTTTACTACAACAGAGGGCTCCGCCTCACTTGCTTGAACAACTGAAGGAAAATGCTGCTTCTGTCCTGCTTCTAAAAGTGGTATCAGTGGACTCTGGGAACTAGCATGCTTAGTATTACTGGAAAATTATCAAATCTTAAAAGGCAGGCAATGTTTTGGAAGGAAACAAAGTGGAAGGCTGAGGGAGAAGATTGGTGTATGTATGTGAGAATGTGCAGCTAAAATACAGTGCCTACTAAGAGGCAGACATATTAGTCATTTTTAAGTAATTTTCTTCCCCACTTTGCTAGTGCTTTTGTTTCTGCTTTGTTATTTTTGTTTTCTGTTTCACACCACAACATACTTCTAATAATTTCCAGCTATTTAAAATAATTACAAAAATCATGAAATAGCAAATGACTGTGGAAAATGACAACAGAAAGAATGTAAATGTCTGCAGCAATACTAGACACAAAATGATGATGTTGGAAAACACTACTTTCAAAATCATTATTTTGTTTTGCTTAAAGGCAGAGACACACACTGAGATATTTTAAGAATGTTAAGAGGTCTAAAATGATACGCCTCTGAATCTAAGTAAATTTCAGCAAGAGAGTGTGCAAAGAAAAGCATATATTGTCAGTGAATTTACAAGAAACAAACAAAAAACCCAAGCCCACACATGCTCTCATGAAACCCCAAATAAATAACGTTCTTTTCCAGTGCCATACCTGCAATTAACAGTAGCACTGATAAAATAACAGTTTTTCGATTTCCACTGTAAGGTTGAAAACACTGAGAGTTATAAAATTACATCCCTAAATATGCATTGTAAGAGAAAACAAGATAATAAAGAACAAAAGTATAAACTTAGAGCTGACACAGGAGTTTAGTATACAGCAGTGTTCCTTTTACAATTGCAACGCAAAGAGGGTACTAAGTTTATAGTGGAAGCTTTAAATAAAACTGTATGTGCTAAAACAGGGTAGGATTATGTACAGAAGTAGGTTTTTTTTTAAATGTTGTGGTAAAACTTTTTTCCAATTACTTTGGAATTATTATATAAATAGAAAGGACAAGTTATCATGTTTGATTGAAATGTTTGGCATATGTACATAAAAAAGTGAAAAAAGCAAAACGAGATAGAAGAAACCTACTATGTTTAGTTTTTACTATGTTTCAGATCTTAATTTGTGCCTCCTATGCAGTGAGACAGCATTTTATGTTGCCACAGGTCACGATTTTGGAAAAAGAACTCTGACATTATTCTTGGTTACTAAACACACTGGTTTAGAGAATGGTTTCCATGACTTGAACCAAGCCTGAAAATTGTAGCCTGTTAATGCTGGTTACAAAGCTATGCTGCCTGTACCCTCTCCAGTCTTTTGTTGCTGTCCTTTCTAATATTTTCCATATTAAACACAGCTGTCTCAGATCTGAACTTCTTATTCTGCATGTTTTGCTGGTAATGTATTGCCAGTGATTATTATATAGACTTAGTATAAATTCTGTTTGATTTGTATGTGATTTTATTTCAATTTACTTTAAAAAGCTGTAGTAAGATTTACTTCTACCAAGCTTTTTATTTTGCAGTTTTCATACATTTTATCTTGATGTAGTTTTTTACAGCTATTGTAGCTGGCCTACTTTAAAAGATGATAATCACTGTAGTATCACAGGCTTGAAAAAAGCTCATTAAAACATGTTTGGTCACTGTCAAATTACTTAACTGTGGCTTCAGTTTCCTTACGTGCTTCTAAAACACGCAATTATTTTGTCCTCCAAAAATGCCAGTAGAGATGGACCATTGCACAGTATTGGTTTAGAAGGGGAAGTTTCCGTAGCTACTCTATGTCCTACAGTTGTCTATTTAATCCCCTGTCCAGTTGCTAATTTAGCACAAATATTCATTATCATACTGTGAAAACTGCTATAACATATCAAATCAACATTAATACAATGAGCTGCATATAGCCGATATTCCTTCCATGGGACAGAGTCTGAACAGCTCAATAACTTAATGTGTGCCACATGCTGTCAACAATTAAAAGAATTTCCCTTTTTAGCTTAAAGAATTAGGCCATTGCTTTTTAAGTAGTAAGACCAAGGACCCCGTATCAATTTTGCCATGGTGATAAATGGCAAATCAGTGGGAATTTTGGTAATTAAGAGTGAAATCTATAGGCATTTCAAGGCAGAATTTAGCCCCCTCAATGTTTTTTCTTAGTGTAGAGCCCCATTCTGAGATGGCAATTCTGCAAATAGATCTTCTTTTTCCTCAGGTTGACAACAAGCTCTTTTCAGGGCCTCTATTCCGTGTACACAGCAGAGTTATTTTATACCCTTCCTCCAAATGAAAATACTGTCTTATTTTAAAACTGTCTGTAACAGCTGAAAAGGATAAGCATCTCTGGAGCTGGTCTGGGGATAAAATGAATGAGCAGGTTCCAGGCAGCCATAGGGGTTTTTTCTTAAAGCCTCTTGAAAAATTCTTAGTGAAGTGGTGCATTGCAGAGAACCGACCGAGAATCGTAGCTTTGTCTCAACAGTTTACTTACTGGCTTCATAGAGTTTATGCAGCAGGTGTTATTAGCACTCCTCTGTAATAGTCATTTTAGGGGGTTTGTCATCAATCTTAATAATGCCATCAGCATTCCAGCAGATGGTAGACATGATTCCATGCACTCCCTGCTTCTAAATTGCACAAGAATGGATTTCCATCATATTTTTAATTACAAATGAGAAATATATCAGAAACAGACTTCTCTCATGCTGGCATTTCCAAAGGCTTTTTCCAGGCAGGCCAGTACTATGTTGCTTAATCTTTTATTTTTTTATATTTCACTGAGATTGAGTGATTCACAGGAGATATTATCAGCTCATTCAGCAACAGAATTAACCTCAAATCATTCCTGTTTACTCTCCAGCAAAGCAGTCTCTTGTTTTGAATTGGAATCTGAGATGCCAGCTTTTTGTAGGTGATAGTAAATGTTAGGAGCCAGTCCAGCAAAGTGCTTAGACATTAAGTGTAACTTGAATTGCTATTGGGAACAATTATTTGAATAGCAACCCTCAAGTATTTAAAGTTACAATCACAATAAAATGCATTGATGGATCAAGGTTTTATGTAACTATTTTTAAAGCAACAGATTTGATTTCTAAACACTTATCCTACTGCTCCACTCGTTTCCTACGTCATCATCCATTTATGGATTTATTATTTTCCTTTCAACCTATGCTTTTACCCTTTTTCTTTGGACCTATTCCTTCTACCCCTCTTTGTCATTTCTTACACATGCATTCTTTTAGTGGAGACCATAAATAAAATGAAAGTTAGGTTGTAGCTAGCTTTCCTTTAGATAGCACATGTTAAAAAGTAGTTAAGACATGATGGGATGGGGATGAATGCATTTTTTAATACACTTAAAAATGTCCTTTAAAAAGAAGATTAAATACTTCGAACATTACTAGTAGGTTTTGGCATTCTATTTAATATACAGACTGCAAATTCCTCTTCCAACCCAAGGTAGTTCAATGTATGCAGAAAAGGTAGCAGTAATTTGGTAAATAGTTTTCCTCTATTTAAAACTTTATGTGTTCTGGCTTACTGACTTTTAGATTAGTGCTGGACTGGATAGCAAGTGGAAAATCCACTACCTAAATGAAGCACAGTCACTCAGTAGGCCACTGAAATTGGAATCTTTATCGTTGGCATTTCTAAATGTAATGACTGCATATTCCTTGAAATTTGGCACTCCAGTGCTTTGTTCTTTTCATCATGTCTAGAGTATGAGAGCAGAACATAAAAATAGCTTCTTGTGTCAACTTTGTCTGAGAAGCCCATTCATAAACAGAATATAAAATCAGAGCCAGTACGTAAAACTGAAGTCATTACATGACAGAAAGTTACTTAAATATAGACAGATTTCAACAAATTATGTCCAACAAAAAATGGAATAAATGCTGTTAAACAGGGTGCTCCACACAACAGTCTATGTCCCAGCTGAATACCTGCTCCCACCAAGAACACGCATATAGTTACAAAAGCTTGACGTGAATCGAACCCTGCATTAATCAGAAAGAAAAAGAAAAAATTATTCTTTTAGTTTTCATTTGGCAACTTTTGCAAGAGTTGCATAGATTAGCCTCTAATTAAGCACCTCTTGGCACTACCTCAGTGCTTTTTCGATAAGTGGCATTTATGGTAATTCTATCCTTATTAAGCAGATGTCTTTGCCATTCACTGTCATTAGGTTATCTGGGTAGATACCCCAATAAAACAGTATGCAAATGAAATTTATCCCGATTAAAAGGAGTTTATGGTAATCGTAACACCTTCCAATAACTTTTTCACAGTAGGAAGTATCATTTTCTGAGAACAAATCTGAGCTCTAGCACTTCAGCTGGAGCAATACCACAAGAAAATCATTCTTCAGAAACCCCACTAAGACAGGGACACAGTTTGCAAGATGGGGCTAGGGCAGCTGGAAACTGTCATGTGGGGGCCACTGGGATAGTGAAAGGGGGGAACAGAAGAGAATGCACATGGTCACAGAATTGGTTTGTTTAGAGCAAAAAGTTCTGCAGAGTGCTAAGCATGCAGTGCCTCTGCCCCAGACCATCATCACTCTATATCAGAACAGCACTATCCTCACAGAGACCATTAAACGGACCGTTCACCTATATAGGGATTCACCATATCAGGTATTTGAAGAATATGGTTTACTGTGGAACACTGTGGTAAAAGCTGAAACTAGCTATGAAAATAAGGAGAACTTAATTAGAATCAACTAAAATTATAGATCCACTACAGTGTAAGTATATTTTGTGGACAAATATATTAGCAGTACCCCAAAATGTCTGTGTAATTATAGAGGAAAATATAGTTATTCTTTTCTGGGTACATTATTACAGGCAGCAGTACACAGAAATCAAAAGACAAATTAACAAAGAGATTTGGAACAATAAACACCAGTCTCAAATTACTTAATATGAAGCTACAGTAAATTGCATTCAGTCGCCTATAACAAAATGCTTCACAGGACTAGGATAACAATATCATGGCATAAAACTGAAAAGAGTATTCCTAGAATTGGTAATTGACACTGTTTACTGAAATCTCCAAATTACAAAAATACTGAATAAAACCCACTGCAGTCTTGAAAAATGGGAATAATGCTTACTACAGAACAAAACCTGAGATTTAGACAAGTTTGCAGGTGGACAAATCGAACACTGAAGACAAATAGTAATATTTTATGTCTGAGCAATCCGTAAGTATTATCCCGGATTTCCAGTTTTATTTGACACAGATGCTTTTCCAAACACAGGAAAATAAGCTGAATGAAAATACCTTCTGCCATAGTGGCCAACATCTCAGAAATCTGTCCATAAAAGAATTTACATGAAAATCTCTTAAGTAGGGCCAGTATTCCTGTAATTGATATTTAAAATAGTCAAAAAAGATATATTAATTTTTTTAAAAAAAATTCCTATTAAAATAAATGCCCAAAATACTAACTTATATAAATTTTATAGATAATGGAATTGTACTGCAGAGATGAAACTTTCAAAAAACCTTATAGAAATATGTTACAAGTTAATAAAACTAATAGTTAAGAAGAATGCAAATCAAATTTATATCGGTCCCTAGCTTGCAAGAATAAGAAACAGTAGATTCTGAAGTTTTTTAGCTGTTACTGGTAACTACAGGAAAATGTAGTTAAAATAAAAAAAAAAAAACCTAGATTATTTTGTTCTCAAAGATGCCAACAGTAGTTGAAAACACAGTATATTTTGAGTTTTCTATTTTGTTCTAGTACCACAGAAGTTAGAACATCATTAAAGTGATTCTCTGGTGTTGACTACTGAAAGAACACACAATGCTGTGGCAACATGATCCTGAGGCCGTTCTCATTTATGCCAGGTACTGGCTTATTGCAGAACTGGAGAAGTAGGAGACACAACATGCGCAGACTGATCTAACAACATGCACAGCTGCATTTTTTTTTTACTTCTTCTCTCCCTCCCCCATCCTTCATTTCTCCTCTGCACAGCCATTTCTGCACCACAGATTGTCCGTAGCAGATTTCAGACATAATCATCAGCTCTTCAGCTGTGTTAAACCAAAATATCATAATTAATACTGGGTTGTAATTGTAACTGATAACCAACTCTGAAAAAGGGTACAAAATGAATAGCATTTTGAAACCGTAGCCCTTCCCACACAAAACACCCTACTCATTTCAGCCACCTGCTGTCTCCTGATACCCTTGGCACGTAAGTATTTCACTCCTCTCGGCACACCTACGTTCTGGCCAAGCTCTCTATCCTACCTGTGCTGCAACTGCCCACCTGCACTGTCATGCCTGCACTGTAACCCAGCCCGGTCACAGAGCTTATCCTGCTGGCACTGTGCCACTGTGTCATTTCTGAGTGGGATGTACAACCTGAAACTATCCAACAGACTAGTGAGGAAGGGCACAAGGAAGTGTCATGGAGCAGAAAGACAACTACTTTCTTCACTCCAGAAATCCTGCTCTTGCTATTACCCTCCAAAAATACTTCCCATAATAGCCAAGGAAAATATGCTGCTAACTGTAAGGGCAATTAGAGAGTAATTCAAATTGGTTTTAAACCAATTATCTCCCATAAATCTGATAAATAAAAGGCAACAAACTCCACAGTATTGGTTAAGATCCCCTATACCACCTTTAAATCTAGCCACATTTAGGTTTTTCAGTGTGTTGACTGTACCTCCTGACCTATCTGCTAAAAGTATCCACTGTATTCAAGATTACCTTTCAAGTTCAATTCCATATAAGCAATAGCAGCACTGCTCTTTTGGGGGAGGGGCAGGGCAGGGAGGGAGACTGCTGCGACAAGATAACTGATGACTGGTGATACCATAGGCATTTTTTCCGAAAAAGGGGGTTTACAATACTCACAGTAATAAAACCTCTTTAGCCGCTATGCTATAACCAGTCATTTGTTTCAATGCTGACACATCATGCAAAAATCATTCAGCTAATCTCAAGCAAAAGCTACCGTAACTCACAGAAGTAGAAAGAATTGTTACAAAATTATGAGTTTCCACAAGACACAACCTCTTGTACATGTACTGGAAGGAGTATTCTTGCAAAGGATGACTACAGGTCAAGAAATGGACTACAACACATATTTAAGATAAAAGCTATCAGCACCTATGAGAAAAGTGTAAATTTATTAAAGATGGGTGAAGCACAATTGTCCTTGATTGCTAACAATGCACTCATTTTAAAAGTATATTCCCAATGCTTGGTCACTGTTAGTTTCATAAAATTCAAGGTGAACATATTAGTTGTTTATATGTTACTGTGAAAATGGCTTTCACAATTTATTTTATATTATTTTCTTTGTAAGAGTTCTATTTGAGGATACATTGTTGCATGGCATTAAATTTTTTTTTCTTTTTTTTTAAATAGTTACTGGAAAATACTCTCCACTCTAGGATAATCAATTCAGGGGTCAAATTTTGCTGCTTCTTACACACCATGAATAATACCAAAATCTAAAAGGAGTTACGAGTAACTTCAGTGAGATCATATACAAGGGTAGCATTAAACTGGCATACAATAATAAAGCTGTCTGCAGACAATAAAAAAGAAGTAGTCTAATGAAGGCAGCACATTTTGAAAACGTATGCCATTTAAGCATTTAAGGACTCTGGCAAATAAGTTCTGCAAAATCTTGCTAGAGACATTTATGCAGTCACTGGACCAACCACCTACCCACTCTCTTTTTGGATATCGCCACCTCTTTTACAGGGACAGCGGAAACAAGACACGCAGTGGACCTTTCATGTTATTCCCTTGCAAAAAAACATATTTTTGCTACTCCAGCTGTTATAGTTATTTACTTGATATAAGAGCTGTAGTGAGATCTTAGAGCTGTTGTGTCCAACTCCATACTGAGTAGCGTATTGCATGGAAGGAAGGAGAATCACCCCAAAACACCAGCTTCGACACATTAAAGTCTTGCTTAGCAATAATTTACTCATTTTGCCTTGAAGGGCTGAGGCCACGGTGTGATGATGAGATACCAATGATATTGTGTAAACTATCTGTATGGAACATTGACCCACTATTGTGGTAAGCTAAATTCAATAGATAGGTCACAGCAGAATTGAAAATCAAATTTCCGAAATACAAATGCCCACGTACATCTGGTCTCCAAGCCATCATTTCTTGTTTTTACATATTCTTACTAGTAAATTAAATTAATAAAATTCCCTCCGTCAACTTTTCTATGTACAAATAGTGTTTAAATGAGCAACCGGTGTCTTTTATTGTGATCCTCACCACCACCACCACTCTTCTCTTGTGGAAGAAACCATGTGCAGAAATGGCAAAAGAAAACTGCTAAGCATCACTATCTGTTGAACTATAAACTGGGCAGCATATGTGAATCTGCAACCTGCAGTGCTACAGAAATTTACTCCATGGCATCCTGGAGAACATCTTCCCCAAAACAGCACCCCCTTCTAATCTGCTGCCTCTTCATATGCTCTCCTCCCCCCAAAACCCACATCTGTTTCCCACCAATAGCTTTTAACACACATCTGCTTGATGTCTTCTAACAGGAAACAGAAAGTGAGAGAAGTTCACTTTCACCAACATCAAAGAGTCAGCCTGGGAGCCATTCTGCCACTTCTCTGAAGGAGTCTAGCGTGAAAAGAGAGAGAGCAATCTTTGAAAAGATGTCATCAGAAAATGGCCACAGCAACACCTCTGAAGGTTAGCATTACCATGTTGATCTGATGTCTCACTTCACTCTAAGGCAGTGGTCTCCAACCTTTTTGATGGTGCACCCCTATCAGTAAAACATTTTTGAGTATGCACTCCCAATGTTTGTATATGTACTTCTCTACAAATTGTATACATGTACTACACTACTAATACATTATGTACATTAGGCAACATACACACACATAGATATTAAAGAAGGATGATGGATGAAATTAAAAAAAAAAGCTATTTTTCTTTAAAAAGTGTTTATTTACAAAAACAGTTTTCTTCCTGCACCCCAATGGACTGTCTCACACAGCCCCTGGGGTGTGCACATCCCACTTTGGACACCACTGCTTGATGGTATCAAAGAGTGTATGTAGCTGTGTTTTGGTTTAACAGAGGAAGAATATGGATGATACAATTCTCTGACAGAGAATCACTTGACTTCTGAGTGTCTAGGACTTGACTTTATGTAAAACAACAGATTACCCAAATAAATAGCATAAAATGACTTGTCCACTCTGCCAACAGAATTAATAAGCCATCTACATAGTATCAACCAATTACTGACTTCACTCTTCTTTTAATCAGAAAATGTTTAGCCTGCACGTTTAGCAATTCCAGACTCTAGCAGATCAAAGGGAAAGGGAAATTTCAGTGTGCAAGACCTTTTCTAGCTAGTGCTTCTACTTTTATTATCCTCATGTTCAAACTAAATACCTGATCTTTTATCAGGTGTAACTTTCAGCCATTGGTTATCTTTTTTCCTTTTTTTTTCCTACCAAATTAAAGAGATCTTTAACATCTGCTCATTTCTTCTTGGAAGGATGATTACACATTATGACCATATCACTCCACACCTTCTCTTCCATCAACTAGAGACAGCTGCAGTTCTCCACATTGGAGTATTTTTTTGTGGCTCTTCTCTACATCTTCTCAAGTTTTTTGGGTATCTTTTTTATAATATGGTTGTAAGGACCTTTTTTTTTTCCTTCTCCTTTTAGACTCTCCTAGTTCAAAGCCTTTCTTTTTCCTCTAACAAGAGAATGGAATCCTCCATTCCACACCCACTTTGCCTCTGAGTCTAAATTGGGCACAATATGTTTCAGAAGCATTTTTAGGTCCACCAGGAATAACAAAGAATATGAACTATGTAAAACTGCACAGTCAACAATTCATGCCTCTTACAAATGAAGCTTTTTCTAAAAATGTGACAGACCCATAGGGGATAATGTTTTTCTATGCTCCTGTGAGAGCCATAATACCCCCTTTTGCATTCAGACAGTCTTATAGGAAGTAAATTCCCTATAGACTCATTTGAGTGTTTGAAAGCACTGGAGAAAACTCTTAAACTTCTAACAACTGAAGTTAGGCACTGAAACCTGCAACTCTGCAATTGAATAAATATTCAGGTCCTGAAAAATGTAAGATTATGCTGATCCATAGATTATTTCTCCCATCACTATGAGTTTTGAGTCTTCTATAACCAATGACAATGTATGTTAACTTGCTTCAATTTTTCAGCAAGAGTAATACCCTCAAACCACTGAAGTGCTATGCAACTTTTTGCTAAATGTTTCAATTATGCCAAAATCTTATTTTCCTAGAAGAGGTATCAAGCAACATTTACAGCAAGCTCTATGACCGAGTACAAACCACTTCTATTGTCTCACTGAAACACAATAAAGGCAATGCTCATACTGCTGTTCAGCCTATCATGAAAACCTGGAGAAGCCCGTAAGGGACAGCTAATGCAGTCATACAAGTGGAGAAAATGGCAGAAAGCCAGAATTCTCCAGTTGTATTATGCACGGAAGATTTGTCAAGCTCCATTTACTTTATAGAACTGATGTAACTTATCATTAATAAAAGAATTAAATTCTCTGAAAAAAGAATTAAATTCTGTGAAATAGATACTATTGTATGAGTCCCACATGACAAGGGCAAACAGCTTTTTGTTGGCGTACCTCACCTTGGTAAACACAAGGCTCTTCATACAAACTATTTCATCACAAGCCCACATTTATCCCTGAAAGAACCAGAAGATATTACACCTTTAAGTCGTCTTGAATGGGCAAAAGCTTAGAGCAAAATGAATGAGCAAAAGCTTAAATCATATAATCTCTCATACCACCACAAAGAGTTTCACATTATGTTGTAAAACAACTAGCTTCTAAAGAGAGGGCATTTCCTGTTTTAAAGCTAACAAGAGAATAGTTTCTATTACCTTCACTCCCCAGGTGGCTAATAATATGTATCTATTAAAATGTTTTTTAAAACAGTCCATTAAATTCATTGGCCCCAAATCAGCAAGGAATTTAATCACGTGTCTAACTTTAAGCACATCAGTATTCCCACTGCACTTAATGAACATGCTTACGATTAGGTAGAATGCCAGAATCCCTTGTTGAATCAGAACAATACCAAGAAAGTTTTTAAACTCCTAAACATTCTTGAAAAGTAAAGCAATGGCTTTTAAATATCATGCTGGTAGTAGTCTATTACATAACTCAATCTGCCTTTAAAAATTAACTGACACTGTTTGACTATGGTGGACTACCCCTCTGTGTTGCCAAAGCATACTTTCAACCTTTCCATTGTTTTGGTTAGATTTGGTTTAATGTACAGACTTCTTACTTAAAGAACAGCAATTTTCTCTCTCTTCTCTTTTTTTCCTTCCAGCTGACTTTCACGTATTCTTACTGCTGCTATTATTCTTTCTTGAACTGCAGCAATTCTTTTGTCTATCATGATTACATGCAATATGCAAATGTACTGCATGGGATAAGTGTAATAAAAAGAAAATTATCCTCATGTAAGTTATGAGTAGGGTCAGGTAAAAATACTAAAGAAACTCAGCATGTTTACCCTGAGACCACTCTTCCATGCATGTCTGCATCTGTGTCTGATTTTTACTGAAGATTAGAGTTGCTTGTTATTTTTGCTTGATATATCCGGACCTTGAACACCTATGCCAGCTAAACATTTTCACAGTAAACAGGCAGAAAGGCCAGATGTGCCTTGGAATTCTTCCTTGTTTGGTGGGATACCCCTTCTTTGGCACTCTGCTCTGTGCCAGGTGAACACACAGCTTTTTGGAAGGTCTCTTTTGTTGCTGCATTTCATAATGTTAAAAGAGAAGGAGTGGGTACTTCAAAAGAAAATGGGGAGATTTTTTTATCTGTCTCTGTCATTTGTGTTCTCAACCACTGCCTTAGTAAACAATACAATAATCAAAAGTGAACCAACTTAGCTAAGAAGAAATGTGATTGACTGAGCACATTTTTGTAATGCATATATATATATATAACAATATGTATTACAGTTACATAACATGTATTACAGTTAGGCTTGCAGAACAAGGAGTTGACTCTGGCAAATGCTATCCAGACCTCAGGCCCTAAAAACAGTCACCAAGTTCCACCTTATACACATGGGGATAAACCAAAATCAGTCATGCCCCTCTACTTGCTCCAGAAAGGGGTTCAGTGGAGGTGGTCTCCACTGGGTAGTGTTATTCCAGGAGACTGGGAATTTGTCTTAAAAATCAACAAAAAAAAAGAATTCCTAGGAGAGGATTTTGACAACTTTTTTCTTTCTGAAGAGAAGACCAGTTCTGTAAATGGTGTTGGTTTGCACTGAATGGTAGAAAAGGTAACTGCACTCTAGCACGTCCTTTGTGTTTTATATGCACATTATGAGACAGCCAACGCTGTAAAAAGAGGAGTTACTCATTTCTTAGCAAAATTATGGCAAGTGAGTTGATTTGCTTAATTTAATAAGTCTGCAAATCATCAGCAAGATGAAAAAAGCATAAATTAATTGTATACAGTAAACATAAATATGTTAGTTAAAACAAAAAGCCAGTCCTGTGCTGCAACAAAGTGACAAAGCACACTCAGAATGAGAAAGACAGGGTGCCCGCAGTGCCGGAATATGTAAGAATACAAGTAAACTGCCAGTGGCTAGCAGAAAGCACACATCTGAAGCTTCCTCTTTGACTTTCCTTTCCTGTTTGGAAATCGATTTTAAGGTTTTAGTTTGGGTACCTACTGGCTTGAATTAAATATATAGAACAGGAGGACATATCTACACTGTTTCTTCCTGCCCCCCTCTCTCCTTTTTCAGGTCAGTAATTTCCTCAACTTCAAGAAATTCCAAGATATATCATGCGGGGGGGGGGGGAGGGTGGGTTTTGGTGGCTTTTTTTTGAGATAATTTGGCTCAGCTACAGCCTATTTCTGTAATTTCAGAAAATACAATTGTTTTAAAAAAAAGCAACGCAGGTTGCAACAAATTTACTCTGTGCTATTATGTCAGGACAAGGAGAAATACAGATGGATTTAGGGAAGATCAGGGTGCTCTGATATCTGCAGCACAAGCACAAGGATTAAAAAACTAGATTCTGGTGGCTTTACTAAAAATATATCTTCTTGAAGTCTTAAAATTCCCTCCCCTCCCTAAAAGGAAGGGAGTGTCCTTGTTACAGAAACCCAGTGTCATTCAATCCAGCTTTCCATGCACTGCAGAAAAACCTTGGCAGGACAAGAGGAACTTCCAGCCTGTGAGATTATATGAAACCTCTTCTGCCTCTGATCACAGATGAGAGAGATGCTCACAACATACTTTTTTTCCCTTTGTCTGAAACAAGAAAGAAAAATATCTTTATGCTAAATTTAAGGCACTTTTCTGGGTGTATGGAATTCTCCTAATACAGTCATATGAATGTAGAAAGCAGCAACAAAAAAATTCCTAGTGCCACTAACTCAGTGCTGCTCTTTCAGGAGTACTCTGAACTGCTGTCTCCATATTCACTGTGGCTGAATTGTAGATGTTTATAGATAAGTCTACAACCTTCACACCTTGAAATACAGTTAAAATGTAGTTAGTAATTTAGGTAATTTTCAGTAAGGTTTTAGTAGTACTAAACTGACAAAAACATACCCTAATGCAGTATCAGTAAACAACTGAAATCTACAATCAACGCAGAACAGACTCTCTGTTAAGCAAATGAATACTACACTGTATAAAGCTAATTAGAACATAATATATCCAACTATAACTGGGTATCTGTAGTACTTACAATGACTTTTTACAGTATAAAATAATGCAAATGTAACACTATCAAGAAAAATATACTATGCTTGCTGTTAAAATTGTATGGGTTTTTTTTAAAAAAAGCTTTCTGTTATTTCCCAAGGAATTTCACCCAGTTTCAAAAATTTCATTGAATTAATTTTTTCTGTACTCAGTAAATTCTAAATTGAAAATAAGATACAGTTGTTAAAAAGTTAATACTACTGCTTTTCTTTCAAGATTTGGAAAAAAGGTACCTGTTTCCTTCTTAGAAAATATGTCGTCTGGTTGTACTTACAGTGGGTTCTCGCAAACCTGTAAGAGGACCACCTAAAGAGAGCACTCCCAGGGCTGATAACACACCGCTGGATTTGCAGGAGACTGTCTCCTTGAAAGAAAGAATGGCTATGTACAAGGCTGCTGTGTCCAAGATAGAGACTAGCAACTCCTTTGCTCATGTAAGATATCAGTGGTTCCTTATCTTCTTAGCTCTGTGTTTGCCTTGCATAGTGACATATCCTACATTCTTTATTTATACAAGCTGACTGATGGACCACTATGGGGATCAGAATTTGAAACTTAAATTACCAAATCTACTTACCAAACATATTGATGCATGAGCCTCTGTCTCTACTGAATGAGATTTTTCATGCTATATACCTTTGGTCATTTGGACAGTTCCCCTTAATTCTTCGGAAGGACTGTTCTTTTTATTCCACTGTTGTGTGAACTGCGTTTATTAGGACCATAGGCTTGAGACAGATTAGCAACACAGTTATTTTTCAGCTCATAATGACAAAACCCAGCAGTTTTGCATTACTAAAAATATTACCAAATAATAAAATCATATTCAAAAGCACATTAAGTTTAGACCCCTTGCTGTTCACACTAAAGAATTTGAAATTGCTGCATTTTAAAATAGCAGCTCTATGAGACAAGGTGTATGAAAAAGTATTGGTTTATAATAGAATTATTTTAAAATGGGCATTATATGAAAAAATATTTAGAAAAAAACTTTTAAATTTTGTTTTAGTCATCTCTCCACACGTCTATCAATAGGGATCAGGTATTTTACAGCAAAGTTTAATATCAATACCAAGTAGCACATAAAGTATTTGGCTAACAGAATTTATTAAAATAGAGCAAGACCACTTCACCACACATTTAATTATCAGTCAGGAATATCTGAAAATTGGGTCGGCAGATCTCAGCCAGGAAAATTAGGAAAATCTGCCTCAGTTCTGCAGAAATACTAAGGGGTAAAATGTGTATTTTTACCGTATCTTAAAATCCTACCTAGAAGTTGTAGCTCAACCCCCTTGTATCAGGAAATGGAGACATCATGCTGGCTAGCTACAATATTAGAATGACAATGGTCTTTGTTTACACTAAATTTTCAGCACATGGGAAGAACACCTTTTTCTTACTGTAAACTAGGCCAGGGTAATTTCTGTAAATTTCAAAGCGTATCTGGCAAAAGAAGGACTACAACGCAGCTCTCACCAGCCAGCATCTTCGTCCGTATGCAGGAAGAGCTGTAGAAGGATTCCCAGTCTTACCTGCACTTTGGTCTTGGGAGAAGTAGTCTGCAGCAGCTGAAGGGGCCTTCTGGGTGCTTGGGTAGCCCAGAAGCCACATAGTGAAAACAGCCACCAGCCACACTCACCAGAGTCTGGGTGTTTTCCGACCACCAAATTCCTGCCTGCTGACTTCCTTATTTCCTAGTTGTCTGTGTGTATTTGGAGCAGATTCCTGCAGTTCATCTGGCTGAGAAGGTTCCAATTCCCTACTCCCACAACTGGAAATACTGCTGAAGTTAGTACTCTTTCTCCTAAGAACTGTGTGAAGCCTGACACAACCTAACTGTGTTGAGCACAGAGGAAATACTTCATTTACCCTCTGGAACTCCTTGCAATTTCTTGCTGAAATGGATGGTTGCCTGAAAAAGAAACTGTATATCCAGTTCCATTAAAGGGAATGAATACATTTCCTTAAAGGACCCATAACTGCATTTACCCACTCTAAATATCTCCAAATGGCTGGCAAGGTGTGCCTGAAAAGTTCATTCACTAAAATAATTACTTTTCACATTCACACATCCATGTACATATAGAATCATGCCACCTTCATCACAGGGGAAAAAAATCCGGTTTTTATGATCTGCTTATTTATTCATCAGGTGTAAGCACTAAACATAAGTTTACTTAGTAACCTTCATTACAAGGCTATTTCTAATTACTGGGTAGTTTATTTTGTGCATACTGATTAATAAGCTCAAATTCTGCAAACTTTGTTCTAGTACCATCTAAGAGGTAACACATAAGGAACAGAACTAGAACAGGTAGCCTGAGGGTAAGGGCTCTCTTGTGACCTTTAGTACAGTTGTTCGCAAGAAAGATCACCTCACAAAAGGCCTGCTTGAAGTTCTCTGTATGTTTTTCAACAATACCGAGTGCAAAAATACAGAGGGGGCCAGGTGGCAACTCTGAATGCAACAGAACTCAGGATAGACAAGTAGAAGGGAGAACAGCAGAGAAGGATTGTTCTGGAAAGTGATTGCTACTGACAATCAAGTAGATGGGACCTACTCCTTTCAGTGCTTAACATTTAGGCCAAACGTACACACTTTTTCAAATATACATTGGCCTTTACTGTTCCAAATCACAATGTATAGCTCCTGTGCAGTGGTGTATGAACTTGCCAGAAACAGTATGTATCACTGTCCAAGTCATTCTTGCAAAGACAGAGTATTACTTGGCTGATCCCTAAAAATACAGAGGAAACCACTGAGTCCCCAGACACTGGTTTAGGCAGAGGTAAATATGCTGCTACACCAGCAGGATCTATTTCACACAGAAGCATTTAGCAGCTAGTGTTAAATAAATTCTAGATTGCAAAATTCCAAAAGAACTTCCTAATTTGCAGGTCCTAATTTTGGTTGACAAGTAAAAAGTCTTAAAATGGGCCAATGAGATTCAACAATTTATGTTGACAGTATATATATGCTTTGTATTTTGATGACAACACCTGAAAAATAACTGTCTTATTACTGTATCTATTCTGAATGCTAATGTTAATTCATGTGTCCTGTTAAAATAAGTAGGGTTTACAGATTACGTCAGTGGAAGTTGCCTATAAGAGGCTACAGACATAACCAAGCGTTTCCAAATTTTCCATTTGAAATTTATAAGCATTATAGCATACTGTTACTACTTGTAAAAAAATCAGCTTGTAGAAATACATGCTTAATGCAAATGGAAAACAACTGGCCTTATTTTATCACTCTAGACTTCAGAGGAAACCAAGTTCTGTACTGTGCCTGGTGGCCTGGCAGCAGTGAGGAAACAATTTGAGAAAGTGCAGATGACCTCTTCACAAAAGACCTTTTCTCAGTACCAGCACCAGCACAGATCTGCACAGGTAACAACAGCATTTTTAATACTAACAAATGAGGTATGCCCTGTGAGATAGCTTGAGGAAAAAATATGATTGATTGCTTTACTGAAGAGTTTTCATTATTACTAAGATGTTTCCCTAATGTTCATACTCATAGAATTTTCTCTTTGAGACATACTACAGGAATCACATATTTTTTTATGCAGATGAACACTCAGTATAGGCAATACTCGACTTACAGCAAATGGATGAGTAAAGCAGATTAGTACCATAGCAGTATTTTATACTGAACCTTGTCTGTAAGATTGCAATTCATTATCAAGTATCATGGTGATATTTTGCATATATTGCACTTGACGTGATGTTAAGCCATTCTCTTTCAAAAGGAGTTTCCTGCTTCCATTGAATTAAATCTAATCAACTCCCCTAAACAGATCAAAAATTGCACAGAAGAACCCAGATGCTACATAAAAGTAGAACAAAGCAGCAGCTAAGTGTTACTTTAGATAAAAGGTCTTTACATTTTATTACTTCATTAGCATATACCATGAAAAATTGTTGTAGGAGATAATGATTTTGGACTATGTGAAATCCCCTATAATAAAACACATTGCACAATCTGTCCTGTGCACTCTGAAAAACAGTAATGGCACAGTAAATTGCTTTACCACCCTGCACTTCTTGGAGAGATTTTTAAGCAATATTGCTCTCCAACTTTGTAGAACAGAACACATCAACATTCTGCCATAGGTTCAGACTTCATGCTAAATAAGCATCATCACATCTACCAGTCATCTCTCATTTCTTACACATTAATACCAATGTCAACAATTTGCAGAGACAACAAGCAAAACTCCAGTTTGTAGGGGAGAAGACACAGTTTGTTGCAGATGTATTAAAGCATTTTTAACTAAGCAGAAAAATTCCGTAGTTGGACGTAATCATACCGGAACGTAATCCTTAGTAATAGGAAGTGTTATGCACATACTTTTCTGATGATGTGGTCCAACCTAGCTGCCATTTATCTGGATGAAGAAATGACATCATAGATGCAGAACTGTGTACAGAAATTATGTGACTTTTACTCAGAACCAAATAATTTCATTTCTGTGATGTGAAGATGCATTTTCCCTGGCCTAATAGTGACATCTAGTTCTCCACAAAGTCACTATCATGGTTCCACTTCTTCAACACAGATGTGACCTCTAAACATACTTATCCATGTATTTGTCCTCTGTGGCTAATTGAGGAAGCCCTCTCAAATCATCAGCAGAAATAGTCACGTTCACAGGAAATAAAATCACTCAGACTATATGGAACAATCTTTAAATTTAGATTAAATAACTTACTGCAAGACCATAAAATCCCATTTCTATCTAACGTAACTGCGCTCTCATGGAAAACGGGATTATACACTTAGGTAGTTGAAAGATTATTCAAGGTCACTGAATCAATCCCGGGGCAAAACAGAGAAATCATGTAGTTTGAAGAGACCTCCAGATCTGGATAAATTCAAACTATTAATCCAACCTAAATAAGGAAGCATTCATTTTTTAATCAGTAATCTAAATAGCTGAACATTTTACTACATATCCAATTATTGCATAAAGAGTGCATGGCTTTTCATGCAAACTATTGACATAAAATATGCAAATAATAACTATTTATCTTTCTGTTTTTCTCAGGCAGCAGCCATCACTCATAGCTTTCTTCATTGTAAGGGATATTGGTTCCTTGTGAAAGGTGCCATATTACCAGCAGGATGAACTAAACTCTTGTCCAGAACGATGAGCAGCAATGAAAACTGATCACAGAATTGCCATGTGCTCACAAACTCAACCAGAGTTTGTTGAGAGACCTGGTCTTTAATTTGACCACTAGTATCATGAGCACCTTTTATCATCAGCCACCAAGCTGAGAAGGTCATGAACTTCAGCGTTACTGTTCTGCAAATGCCAGCCTGGAGTGGTTTGCTACACCAGCTGAGCTAGCTAGTTGCTCATACAGTCTCACCATCCAGTGTCAGGCACAAGCCGTTTCTGGCAAGTGAGCTGAACCTCCTACATAGGAAGGATGCGTGGAATATTTTGAAAATATCTGATACTCACTCAACCATATAGTATCGTGTGTCAGGAATGACACAGGTATAGCTACACCTCCTTCACTGAGGGTCATTCCAGACAAATTTTCTAAGATTCCTAGTGTAGCAATTGCCAATTTTCTAGCGATTACAGAGGATAAGATTGAATAACAGGGACAGTAAGAGTGAATTGTGAAAACATAACCTTTTATTAAAATCTTCCATATAGTGCCCAAAACACCCCAAGTACATACATACAACTAAGCAAGGCTGACAAATCATAGAGATGAAGTGCAGATAAATTCTTATAAGAAATTTCTGCAAGACTCTCACAGTACTAATGCATAGATGCTATTATGATAGTAACATAAATAGGTAAAAAAGCATAGCTTTGAAGAAGAAATGAAGATCCACACCAAGTAAATAATCAGTCAGTCATTCTATTGTTACTAATTTTGTAACTGAAGCTTTAGGCTCACAATTTACTTCCACTGCTGCCTGAAGGGAACTGTAAGTTTGTACATACTGACCATTTAGAACGCCAAGTTCTAAATATGCCAATACACAAACAGTATTATATTAGCCAGCTTCCCACAGAGCTTATATGATGACCGTAATGTACTGTTCAACTATAGAAGCAATATGCTTCAAATGTGAGAGAGTAAGAGGCCTTCTTGTGCTTGGACAAGCTTTTGGGCCATTTGATACCCTCGAACAATACATACATACATAAAATTCTATACATGGTCTATGTACATATGCAGATAACATAGTATACCTATTCTAAGCCTCAAAGCAATTTTATTTTCAAAAGGGAAAGTATGTTTTGTCTGTCATCAGAACAAAATGAATCTGCAAAAATGTCAACACAAAAAAAGCCAACCTTGGTCGAAAATACACAGAACAGTTACTGAAAATTCAAATCTTGGCACATTTTGCACTAAGAATTCTATCTAAATTATTGCAATGCAGAGGGACTCAAATAGGAGTTATGGGCCACTAACATATAAAATGCGTAGCAATTACAGTTCTCTTCAGTAACAGAATCTGGATGCCTACATAAAAATGCACTCCTCTAAAAAAACGTATACAGACTTATTCTGACTTACATTTTTATTTTAAATAGTATTGGTTTAGGTTAGAATGACTTATTATCCAAAGAAACAACAGGATGCTATAGCATTCTGTATTCAGTACCATACAGGTATGCATGGGAAGGCCAGCAGCCCTCATAAAGGGTGACTCGAAACAAACGGGAAGAGAATGGAGGGTGATGGAAGTCTGCATTAAAAATAAAATGACCATAAGAAACCATTCATGAGCTAGCAGCATGCCAGCAATCATCCAGCTGACAGTGTTTTCTGAAGCTCACTCATGATATGGCATAGAATAAAAAACAAGTAATTGAAAGATGATTCCTGGGCCATGGGAAAAGCAACCGTAATAGTTGTCTTTTCACTCCTGCCACCAAAAATGACTCTGAGTTCTCTGTCTGTCCTCCTCACCTGCACAGCTGGAGGGGAGCTGTTCCCTCCTGACACCACAATGCAGGATCTGGTCGATTAAATAACCTTGCTTGATTTAGTAACGCACAGTATGGCAGGAATTGTGTATTCCACAGAAACAAATAAAAGGATCAAGTTCCCACAGACATAACTCTTAACTAGTATTAAATCTAGATCACGATCTTCAGCCACAGTCCTGCATTGAAGGCATTACTTACCCTGCTTAACAAGGGAAGAGCAAGCTTATCCCATGCAGGCCATCAAGTAATTCTACAGAATATTCTCCAAAATCTATGGGGTCTACAAAACATGCCACAAACTCTAATTGGGTAGACTAAATTAATCCTACCTACAGGATAGCCTATCCTATATCCAAGAGTTGGCCATTCCAGAGGAGGGATGAAATCACAGGTCCTCCTGCTCTCCACTTGTTTGGAATAATAAACAAGCAGCATTTTACCCTCTGTCACTGGAATTTCAATTAGCCATCTTGACAGACACGCAAAACATGAGGACCTCCAAGTCCCTCTTCCTGCCTGCATGCCCAGAGCAAGGCCATGTAATTATATTGTCAAAATCTGGCCCATAATGTTTAGGCTGCATTTCAGACAGCCATAGCTGTCGCATTAAACGATTATAATCTTTTGCAATATGGCAACTACTTCATAAGCAGTACCAAAGTTACAGCAATAAAGCAATAGTGACATTCAGATTAGATTTGCTTCCTGACTACATTAAGCCTAATTATATTCCTTTTTAATACCCCACACTATTCAAAGGACACATAATGACTATCATGAACATATTTCGTGTCTCATGAATGAGCTTTTCCAGTAATGAGAGCTTGACTTACATATCTAAAACATGCACATTAGAACAGCAAAGCATATCTTAAATGAAAAAGCATATATATGCATAAATGTATTGAAAAGCATATCCATATAAAATGAAAAGGCGTATTATACATGCATACACATAGCCATTAAACAGAGAATAGATGGAAAAATTTGCACTTCATTTTCTTTGAACTGCCTCTTTTCAACTTGACACGGGGCTAGCTCTACGTCTCCTCATGTTGTGTGGGTCCCTCACCACTGTTACACACACAGAACTTGAGAGTGTAAGCCATGCTCTGACTTGCTCTCCTGAAGCCTCACCTCACTTTGACAGTTCAAACTGTGTGGCAGATAGGATTAATTTTGATACCGGTAACACACTAAAGCATTTACTGGGCCAGTAATCAGAAAATTTATTCTACCTTTTGTTGGTATGATTTTAATTCACCTTATAGTTGAAACAGATGATTTGGCAGCCCAGAGGTGGAACAGAATTCCTAAAGCCCACGAAGGGGATGCATGTTGTTTCTCTGCCATAGAACCTATGAGCCCTTGCTGCCTACTGTATGGCAGAAATCATGGGCCAGGCAGTGGATGCTCCCCTAAATTGATTCAGCAGAAATGTTAGTGGGGATGCAAGCAGTGTAAACATTCCTTAGTTTGAAGGTGGAATAAATCCCATAAATATATACTTTGTCATGGGATGACTAAGGGAGAGAGCTAATTTCTTGCCCCACAATTAGCTGGATTTCAAGGAGGTGTCAGGATTTGAGATGCTGGAAGCTTACAGCTCTCTGTTGCACTAGATGTATGGCAGCAATCTCAGAAACACAGTGCTGCCTCCATCCACATTCACATTACATTGAACACTTGGGAAGCTCTTGCTGGAGGGACCAGAAGTGACCTTTCACTTGAAAGCTTATTATCAGTAGAAACTAATAGGCAAGCTTCCTTCTCACAAAGGAAGAAGAAAATTTAATTTGACATGAGTGATATTATTTGTTAGATGTATCTGTGTGCATGCTAGTGTGCAAGAAAGAGGAAGCACAGAACTGGTATCTTAATAGTATCAATCCTTTGAATTTATTTCTTCTAATCACTAAATCTCAAAGAACTCCATGGACACAGGTAAAGTGATGTAACACAGGTTCTGTGACAGGCTTTAAATAAAAAAAAAAAAAAAAAATCACTGCCAGAATCTGGAGTCGAACGAAACATAGATAACCTCAGAAGTTAGTTTACATGGACATCCAGGACAGTGTTTTAAACTCTCAACAATATGCTCTGTTTATTACACTGCAGCTGTCAGACTTGTAGATACAATGCTAGCTTGTACATTTTATAGGGTCTTCTGGTTAGCCTATGGGTCATATTTTTCACAACTGCAATTCAGCATGATTTTTGCATTGGAAGAGCTGTATAGAGCATATGCAGGAAGTCAGCATCTCTTATATAGACATACTATTATACTTCCTTTCACAAAGTTACATTAGCCTCATGCCCACTGATAGATAACAAGTTGATGGCACAGAACATGAAGCCAGAACCTAGGCACCTTCATCCCATTCCAGTCTAATTATACACTGTACATATTCATGCAGCTTTCCATATCTGCTGGTCAAAATCTGTCTGCAGTAACCGAAATGACGTAACATCTTCTGTGTTATAAAAACACCTGTTCCAATTTTTATGGGAACAAATATCAATCATACCAACAATGGTACTCTGCTGTAAAATGACTGTTCTGGTTACACCACTTACATTAGAATTTATTTGTGAAAGCGCTTCATAGGAAAAAAAGTCCAATTTACTATTATCTGCTAATGTGCAATTATTTTTATTTGTCTTTAGGAAACATCAAGTAGCAGTCAGCACACAGTAGCAAGCAGCACCAGGGAAGCTGCATGCAATGAAATGACCTCCAAAGAAAGTCAAATGGAAGCCTCTCAAACACAAGAGGTAACTGTATCAATTAATAATTATATCATTGGACAATTATGCTGATACATATCTGCTTTACTTCTTCCTCCTTTACCACTTGGTACAGCAAGATCTAGATGTGCTGCTGACAGCCTCCCTCATTAGGCAGTGCATAGTAATTTTTTAAAGGTGTTTTATTAAGTGCTTTTAATTTATTATTGTTTTAACTTGATAATTAATTAGGCTTCCATTCATATTTTTTTTGATGTAACATTTTAAATACAGTTGCAGAAGTATGGAAAATTCTTACATATTGCACTAAATCCTGTAGTAAAGTGAAGGTTTTGTGCACAGGTTTCTCATCGCGAGCAAGTTACTCATGAGACAAAAATGGCTTCTACATTCATTCAGCACACTGATGAAACAGGTAAGAAGCGACATGAGAATAAAGGCTCACAAATGAGCAATAGCAAACATCTTTACTCACACAAATGTAGTGCTCTTAGCATACCAACATGAAAATGCACACTGCTCCGAATTCTCAGCAAAGCACATTCATTGACTTCAGTGGGACTTAAGAAACGAGTTTAGAATTCGGTATGGGGAGATGGCTTTTGCATAAGCAGGTGGTTTTAAATATGCGCTCAGTTGCTTAAAAGAACTGGGCACTTGAAGAATTGTCTGAAAACACAGGCAAACACAAGCCCATGTATATACAAAATTGTGGATGAGAAAGGCTGAAGTTTATAGCTAAACTGAATAGCCTTGCAGAATATGACCGCAGCGTTAAGACACTGCTGCTGCTGTAGTTTAGTCCTGGTATTAGAATTCATGCATTATGTTCTCCCACAGACCCCAGTCAACCTTTAGCCCTGCCACACCACTCAGGTATGGCAAAATAGTAGGTGATTAACATGTCCGTCAACAACTACTCTGTTGTTCTCTCTATGGACTTCTGTTCATGATCAAGTGACTCTCTAGACTTCTGCAAGGCTCAGTATGATTTTCTAATGTAGTAATTTTTTATAATTCACTGATAAAGTCAATTTCATAAAAAGCAGGGTGGAGGAAAAACTATCTTTTTTATTCTTCTTCCCACTGCAGTAATCAATGCAGCTCAGAACAAAGAGTTCCCAAAGACTGTAACACAGATTTTAGAACAGCAGATTGAAAGGCCAGCTCAGGAAAAGACTGTTCACTCTGACAGAGAGACTGCAACACCCGCAAAAGAAGTAAAGGTTTGTGTTTTTAATAAGAAGGATCTTTCTTTATGCAAATTAAAAGTGGTGAAGTTAAGACACTGGTCTGTCATACAGTCTATTTTGCCTAATTGTGATTAAAAATGTAACCTATGAAAGTGGTGGTAATACACGGACATTAGGAATTAAGTGCTCATAACCATAACATGAAGTACGTTAGAAGGCTCAACAAGTACTTACAGCATGTGACAAACACAATTAAAAGCAGACCTTTATTAAAACTTTTGCATTCCTCTCCTCCTCTGCTGAATAGTCTTTTTCCTTGTTTTGAATCTGTAAATATTTATAATTTCTGTCACCACAGATTCTCAGAAGCATAGAAAATGTCACTTTCAGAAGAAATGAGAATGAGCATAAGCCACAGCATAACTTTACATTATGCTTATAATGCAAAGTCTGCATTTGTTGCAGCAAAAACTCCAAGACTGCTCAATCATCATTTTGCATTTTGTATGAATTCAACATTTCTTTTCACATATATTCTATGGTGCAAATAGCACAGCTCTTGGTTCAAAAGATTGGGTTTATGCATTCTGAGCAATAGCTAATGGATTGTGTCTTTCCAGATCTTATTATAATTCTATTGCTTGGATCCTTGCAGAAAGACCTTTTGTGAAGAATAAAAAAATTGTTTTCTGTGTCACTATACTTTAAAAAAAAAACCAACCACTTTTGTTCCCTAAAGATGGAAACTACGTACCAGGAAATTATATTGCCTTCAACAGTTAGTTCATCTTCTACTGCTACTACTTCAGCAAGCAGACTACAGGAAACTTCTACACAAAGGAAAAAACAGGATGGAACTGCTACTTCTGTGATGATTTGCTCCAGATCCCATGAATACGGAAGCACAAAAAAGTTTTCCACTACTTATGCGAAAGTTCCACTGGAAATGACAGCAACTTCCCAGGCCACTGAATCACTCAGTTCTCCAACAAAGCCCACTGTCTCCACAGATCTGTACCCAAAGCAAAGCAGTTTATGTGAACTAAGACATTTATACAAACGTTTCCACCCACAATTAAGAAAATGCTTAGAGAACCATCACCTGAATGAGACTTCTAATATTTTATCTGGTGAATCTGAAACACAGAATACAACGTCAGATGTGCAGCAGGCTAGATACAGCTTTGCCTTCATCATTCAGATGTTCACAAGACCAGAAAAACAATGCTTAGAGTGGCATGAAATCCAGAGAGGAGAGGTCCTCTCTGAGAACCAGCTTTTTGTTCCAATTAAAGGTGACACTCCAGACACAGACAAAGCTAGAAGCATTGCAGACCAGGAAACCATTGCCAGTGGAAATGTTAAATACCTAGCCTGGATGTTTCAGACCCAGCCTCTTGATGCACTTTGTGCACATGCTCCAGACCCTTCAGGAACTATGGACCAGGCTCTTGCACTAATTAGAGGAGGTGTTTGCGCAGTCACGTGGATGTTTGAAATGCAGCCACTGGACTCTACGAATAAAATTTATCATGATGAGGAACAAACAACAGGTGAAACTTGCACATGAGAAGTTTCTAGCAGTGCTGTAAAGACTCTGAGGCACATGCTGGAAGCAGAGAACCTGGATAAACTTGGGTAGCTCTACGCAGTCGATGTTCTTAACTTGTTGCAGCTAAGGTCTGAGCTGAAAGAGCCTAAAGGAAGTGTGGAGAGAAGCATAAAGCATTTTGAACCTCAGCCATTGTCTGTTACCAGAGACAGCTTTGGTCAAAGACTGGAGAATGAAGCTGTCCATAGAGAAGACTCTGAAAAGAGGTATGTCAGAATAGCACACTGGACGCTTGAAACGCAGCTTTTACCTGTGACCAACAAAGACCTGGTGGAAATTAGAGTGGTGCGTGGAATCTCAGTGGAAGAAAACATGAGTGGTGCTGTGCACAAGGCAAAACGGTTGAAACACAGCCTTGGCACATAGGGGATTCAGAGGAATTAAGTCCAGCTGAAACGTCACAAAAATCAAACAAGCAAGATCAAGGTCCCGCACAAGATGCAGCAGCCCCTGTAACACCACAGCAAAGCACATTTTCTGATTCTGAATTTGATGGCAATGATAGGCAAGTAGTACAAAAATACGGTGTAGGAATTCAAACAGATCTCCATGAAGACCAGAAGGCTGAGAAGCTGAAGATGCAGGAACTGTTGTGAAAGCCTCTAGCCACTATCTCTTCCACCATTATGAGGATTAATACTACAAGAGCTATCCTGAAGAATTATATAGAGCAAAACAAAAATAAAAATAGATACTAAAATGTAGATAAAATTAAAATAGCATTACTGTTGTATTTGAGAAATATTAACATGCTAGAAAATGTGCACAGAATGCACCTGACTTCTCATGCTTAAAATTAATGCAACATCCTCTTAACTGAGGTAAGAGGTTGCCTGTATGAAATAGCTCTAGAGATAAAATAATGGTCATGTTTTGTGCACATTTGTTTTTAGTTTATTAAAGCACAAGATGTGACTTAAGACAAAGTGAACTATGTTTTGGTGGGTTTCCTGTTTCAGTAAAATTACTGAAACTGTTTACAAATTAACATGCAATTTTAAAAATTTCTCTGCTGTTTCCTGCTGGGTGATTTTACCAGTTGATACAGCCCTAGTCTGAATTAAGGCAGCAAACCCATTTACCTGATGTGAGAGTCCAGGTTTCACAAAACTAAGGAGTGGAGCCACTCAGTGTCCCTCAAAAAGTTTAGCCTGTTACTTGTTTCATACTGAAGTAAGCTTCTAAAATATATGAAGTATGTTAGTATATACAGGAATATTTATATATGAATATGAAGTAAACATTGAAAATAAAACATGCCTTCTTTCTCATGGTGCATGTGTTACTTAAAAATTATAATAAAATAGTATTTAGATTGCAAAGTTATGCATTTGAAACTTAGAAAATATTACATAGGGTATTGCATGATGGACATCAATGTTCTCCTTTTATGCATCGATTTTGGGCACTGAATATGGATGGGATCCTGTAGGAAAACCAGATGTTACCATAGCTTTAGCCATTTGAAATACATGAACAGAATGATGATGAACAGCAATGAAAATGGCAGAACAAAGCTAAACGCTCCTGTACCTGCATAACTCCTAAACAGAAAGCTCTGCTTTGGGTTTCCAAACTCCGTGCACTAAGAAGAGAAGGGTCCTACCTCCATTCATGCTAGGGGCAGAATTAAACATGGGTAGCTTGTGATTCTGTAAAATGAGGCACAGTCTGATGGCAGTCCAACAAAATAGGCTGGCAGCTAAGTCCACACCCAGTGGCTCGTTCGCTCACTCACTCCCCCACAGTGGGATGTGAGAAAGAAATCAGAAGAGCAAAAATTGAGAAAACCTGTGGGCAGAGGTGGAGACAGCTTAACAGGTGAAGGCAAAGCCGGGGTGCGAGCAAAGCAAAATAAGGAACTGATTCACTACTTCCTATCAGCAGGCAGATGTTTAGCCATTTCCTGGAAAGCAAGGCCTCAATACGCACCACAGTTACTTGGGACGACAAGCACTATAGCTCTGATGTCCCCTCTTCCTCCTTTCCCTCAGCCTTTGTTGCTGAGCATGATGTCATATGGTATGGAATATCCCTCAGGTCAGTTGGGGTCAGCTGTCTTGGTTGTGTCCTCTCACATCTTCTTGCGCTTCCCCAGCCTATTCGCTTGGGGCGGGGAGGGGCAGTCACAGCGGGAAGAAGACAAGGCCTTGACACTGTGCAAGCGCTGTTCAGCAATAGCTAAGACATCGGTGTGTTATCAACACTTTAGCCACAAATCCAAAACACAGCACCACATGAGCTGCAATGAAGAAAGCTAACTGCATCCCAGACAGACTTAGTATACTTAAGCATGTTAAAAGTGAGTGGAAGTACCCAGTACAATAGAATGCTGAATTCTCTATGTGGTCAAGCCTCTGATTTTGTTTCGGAGCTCTTCTATCTGGTAAATATTGATGACCTCAAACAGTAGACCAGCCTTCCCGCCACTGATTTCATAGGACTGTTCATGTGTGGTGGGTTGACCTGCCAGACCCCCACCCAGCCACTCTCCCATTCCCCCTCCTCAACAAGACTGGGAGAGAAAATAGGATGAAAAAACCTCACGCGACAAAATAGAGACAGGGAGACCATTTACCAATTACTTTCACAAGCAAAACAGACTTGACTTGGGGAAAATTAATTTTATTTATTGCCAACTAAAACAGATTTAGATGGTGAGAAACAAACACTGAAACACCTCCCTCCCTGCCCCCTTTTTCCCAGGCGCAACTTTACTCCTTCACTCGTGACTCCGCTACCTCCTGCCCCGGCCCCCAGCGGCACAGAGGGGAGGGGGAATGGGGCTGGGGTCAGTCCTCACCCGTTCATCTCTGCTGCTCCTTCCTCCTCACACTTTTCCCCTGCTCCAGCCTAGGCTCTCCACAGGCCATAGTTCCTTCTGGGAACACCCACCTGCTCCAGCCCTCCACAGGCTGCAGTGTGGGTGTCTGTTCCGGCCATGATCCTCTCCGCAGGCTGCAGGGAAACACCTGCTCCCCTGCTCTCCCTGAGGGGCTGCAGGGGAACTGCTGCTGCGGCACCTCCTCCCCTCCTTCTTCTCCGACCTTGGTGTTCACAGGGTTGTTTCTCACACTTTTTTCCCCTCAGTCTTGCCGCATGTGCAGCATTTTGCCCCTTCTTGAGTCTGTTTTCCCGGAGGCACCAGCAGCGTGGCTGAGGGCTCAGCCGCAGCGGGTCCGCCGGAGCCGGCTGGAACCGGCTGGAACCGGCTGCATCCAGCACGGGGCAGCCCCGCCCGCTCCCCACAGAGGCGGCCCCTGCAGCCCCCCAGCTACCAAAACCTTGCCACTGACACCCGATGTGATTAATTGTCATGAATATCGGCTCCGCTATTCAGTCCTGGAAGACGCTTTGGGATAAACTTCCCTTAAATCCCCTTTCTTTTTCTCTTGACTGTTGCCTTCTGAGGCACAACGCTATCAACTGTCCAACCACACGAAGTATAACCGTCCGGCCAAAGTTTTCCAGGAGACACGTCACCTTTTTTTCCCTCCTCCCAGTTACCTTACCCCTTTCCATACCACAAAGCTTGTGCCCCTCCTCTCCTCCCTCTTGACATTCAGAACACCTCCACAGCCAAGAACGCGGAGGCGAGCCCTGGGTGCTGGGCGGGCGCTGCCGAGCCCGCAGCCGGGGGCAGCGAGGCGGGCGGCGCGGCGGGAGCAGCGCGCTCCGCGCCCCGGTCTCTCCCTGCCAGCCCATCTGGAGACTAAGTTCAGCCGACATTTGAGGCTTTCTATTGCATGACTAATCATTCTTTGGGGTTTGGTTTTTTTTTTTTTTCCCCCCTTTCTTTTTACTGGTGGTTTATTCTTTTTGCAAGTTCTACATTATTCTGAAGATATTTAATTTCTCTTTCAGGGTTTTTCACGGCTCTCATTATGGGCCCTAGAGATATGTGGCAACTAAAGCTGTAGATATAAAATCTACATCACTTTCTGTCGTGATTTGTGAATTGCTATAAAATCAATACCAGCAGGCAAATCAAAACCAGACAGAATGCAGGAAGGGGCCAAATTTTCTGCTGATGCCAAGGGGCATTACTATTGTCAGGGGAGATATATTTATACAAGTAATTATTTGGTCCACCCTATTTGTATTTGTCTGCTAGCACGGTTTTCATAGCAATTGAAAAATCAAGACAGAAGAGCAGCATGCATTTTTCCAAGCCCAACAGATTGCCCATTATTTCCTTCTGCTCCTTACTGGTATGAAATAAACCCTCTATTCATGCTTTGTACTTTACAGAGAACTAGTTTCCTTTATAATTAATTATACTTCATAAAAGAAAGGATTTTATATAGTTAGCTAACATAATTGTAGCTAACTCAGTCTTAAAAATTAACTGAACAAAGTATCAGGTCTGAAAATGAAAATTGTAAAAATCATAAATAATTACATCCATAGCATATCTGGACCATACAGTCTGCAGGTTACCACAGAAGTGGAGCTCCTTGATGTGCTTTTGGCATGATTAAGTAAAATTTCCTCATCAGAATTTCAAACATCTGCCCCGTTTATTGATCTCTAAATCACATTGTAGATTCAAAGATTATACATACATTATACGCAATGCCATTTATACTAGTAAACCTTTATTATCCTATCTCATTTTACAAAATAAATAGTTATTACAAATAAATGCGAAATATTGTACCTGGTGCAGTGAAGTAAGTAGTCCTTTCAAATGTATGGATTTCTGAAAAGGGAAAGGTGAGTAGTTTTTCACTTTTGAATTATTACTGTTAGTTGAACAAAAATGAAGCCCTAAAACTGACAGCTGAGATACCAGTTAATGGATAAAGAAAACTACAGTTTTAACAAAACATATGGACTGATACAGTTAAAAATAAATCAGAATTTATTCTATATAACTAACTCATAGCTTTTTAATATGTGGTTCTAGAAACTGCAGATGCAGGAAAATGAAACATGCAGATTCTGTCAACAGAGAGTTTACCCAATGGAATGCCTAGTTGCCGACAAGCAGAATTTTCATAAATCATGTTTCCGATGTCACCACTGTGGCAGTCAATTAAGGTAAGAAGTAACTGCATGATCACTCATAGAACCCTGCATTTGAATATAAATACAGCTGTTGAAATTATATTCAGCCTGTAGGGTGTTGGGTTGACAGGGAAGTAAACAGGGTTCCCCTTTCCTTCTCCTCTACTGACATCTGCATTGTGACATGGACCAAGTCCTTTAAAGAACGGCTTCATCCCAGTACCTTCCAAATTCTTCTGCATATGAGTGTCTTCTGACTGTTCCAGACCTTCAGGAGAGCTCATGAACAGAAAGCAGTAGATGCAGAAACTTGGGTGGAATTTAAGACATCTGAACACAGACCAAATTTTCTCACTTTTCCTCATCCATAAAATGAATGAAGACAGTTCTCCGCATTAGCAAACCACTCCCTTAACCTTTATATGAAATGCAGCATTTATTGCTCTATCAGACTGCAAAGGCTAACAGTTCTGATTTTAAGACCTTTGAGGTTAGTTACACACATTTCCTTTACTTCATTTAGGAGCAGAATCCAAATATAATTAAACACAAATTTCTGTAATTCACACAAAGGCTAAAGAAAATTGGCACTATATTTTCTCCATCTATTCTGCAGAAAAATAGAGGATTCAGTCTTTAATATGATGAGGAAAAGGTTCCAACAACCCCAAAGGGCTATGGAACATTCCTATTTGAAGCTTATGCTGTGCAACAACTGAATAAGTTTATATTCTTTCTCAAATCACAAAGCATGACTCTTCCTCTTTGTTTTGACTTTGAAATTGAAAAGGTTTTAGATACTTTGTGTGTGTGTGTGTGTGGTCAGAATTGGCCAATACCTTCAATTTGCTCTCTTTTTGCTCTTTCTTTCTTTATATATACTGTCATGTACGGGTACCTGAAATACCAAGTAAAGTGTAAAATTCATGGTAGATTTATGATAGGTAAAAGTATAAAACAAATTTTCTTCCATTCGGCAGCTTGGGAAATTACGCCTCTCTCCATGGAAAAATATATTGTAAACCCCATTTTAAGCAACTTTTCAAATCAAAAGGAAATTATGATGAAGGTTTTGGACACAAGCAGCATAAAGAACTATGGAATTGTAAAGATCAGTGTAGCTCAGTTGGCAATATTCATGCTGAAGAAACAAATCCCATTAATAGTCTACCTGTTGATCCGAAACCAATTACAGAAATTGATCAAGACTTGTACTCGGGTACTGAAGGTATTCATCCTGATGTTTTGGATAATAATTTGAAAAAATCCACAGAAAGAGGTAAATTAAAGATGACATGGCCACCTTCAACAGATGATGCAACACCTAAGAAAACATTTTCTATTGAAGAAGTGGCTAAAGTAACTAAGCCAAAGTGGCCCCCAGAAGGTTTTGCTCAAGAAGGTTCTAGTTTACATACAAATAAACCTCTGGGCAACAAAAAGGATCCTCAGGAAAAAAATGCCATGAGAGAGCAAAATAAAAATGACGCTGCAAATGCACAACAAAATCAACACTCATCCTTTAGCTCTCTGTCTGAAAAAGAAGCTACAAATATCTGTAAAGCGAAGAAAAATGAAGCAGGCAACAACGGAAAAGATGAGGAAGCTGGGAATGTGCAAGATAAGCTGAATAAAACAGGAGGATCACAGAATAGGGAGGAAAGTGGAAAGGATATTAATGAAGGTGATAATGTGATTGCGCATAGCGCTGGGAAGGAGCGAGAGAAAAAAATTAATGGAACTGATGATTCAGAAGTTGTACAGGTTACTAACATTGATGATAACAGCACAAAAGAATCACAAAGAATTCAGCTGGAATAACAATAACAATTATGCCACTTTTTCACATCTAAACATTTGTAGGCAGGAAACAACTCGCAGCTATGTCTAAGCCAATGACAGCATTAAGCCATGCAATTTGCACTGTATTGCAGTAAGCCTTTGCAAAGCTGGAAAATCGGTCTGGAAATGAAGAAATATTTTAGATGTATGAATCTCATGAGAGCTATTCTAGTGATACTGTAACTGTTTCATGGGATGAACAGAACTCGGAAGATGAAGATGCTGTTACCTCTAATAGTCTTGCTCAATTTAATAAAGATGCCACTTTTCAGAAGTCTCATACTAATAGCACATTAGTTTTAAAGGAGGCAACTAACAGAACATTCCCAGTTGATACTGAGTTGGTATGCATTGGAGAAGAATCAAAACATGACAAAAATTTAAATACTATTTTATCTGACACTCTGAAAACATCTTTTCTTAAAAAAGACAACCTGGTTTTAGACTGTGGTCTAATAGACTCCGTAGACATAACTAAAAAGTCCTGCAGCCCATATTCAAAAGAACATGGGAATTATGATACAGAACTGAATGATACTAACGCCTGTCAAGAAAGTGAAATACTCAAGGTGTCAAAGAATGACATAAACACAAGCTTAGGTTTACTGAGCTCAAGATATACAGCTGCTCCATCATTCCAAGGAGAGAAAGTCAAGTTCAAACAGCTCACTGTAGAAGAACAAATTAAAAAAAATAGATTCTATGATGAAAATAAATAAAACAGCTAAGTGATCAGCTACATCTGTCACTCATTACAAAGTATGTCGTAAATAGGTATTTCTTCAGTCCAGTTATTTTATAGTCCTTCTTGAAGAATTTAATATCCAGAGATTACATATGAAAATTTGTATTATATACTGTCAATTACTTAGACTTTATTTACTTAGTTTATATTTAAGGTAATGAAGATGCATAAAATAGAATTTTTTCAGTCTGTAATTAAAACAACTTGTCTCTGTTCATGAACATTGCAAGAAATATTTTACTACATGACTGTCCTGCAGAAACATAGTAATTCAATTTTACTGTTTATCATTTGTAACAAATTAAGATATGAAGCACCTGGTGTGCACAAAACAAGAAAAAATATTTCCATAGTTTTTTCTTATGTATTGTTATTATTGTAACTGAGATGTTACTCCATGGCATATTATGTACGTTTGTTGTGTTTGCTCATACTAGAAGATTTGGGGTTTGGCTGGGGATTTTTGGTGGTGGTGGTTGGGGTTGTTTGGGGTTTGGTTGTTTTTTTTTTTTTTTGCAATATCATGCACTACTTAGTTTGAAATGGACTCATTATTGAATAGTAACCACAACTGGTTGGTGAATAGTACTGTTTTGCTATATTCCTAGAGCTGCTACTATGGCATTATATTGCATGACAGAAAAAAAAAAGTGTGTAAATTTTAACACAGGATAAAAACAAACATCCTAGGCAGAACTGGAGCAAGGTTTGGGAACACTGGGCAATTAAGACTAGTGGTTGCTTCAGTAACTAATTTAAAGTCATTTTAAGTGACACAGCTCTCCAGTTTCATATTTAAACCAGTACAAACTTATGCAGATTTAGCACTTTTTTTCCTTAACACATTTATGGATTAACATTTGCTCTCTTAACACTATTCCAGCTTGCATGAAAAAGTAACATATCATTTAACTGTTGACAATGCATAATAAAAAAGCACTTTACAAAAAAGTATTTTGTGAAGTTTTTTTAATATGAATTTATACATATTATTTTCCTTAAACAGTTTGTGAAATTCTTCATGCAGTAATTACTTTAAACTAAAGCATTTGTCATGGTGAAAGGGTCTGAAGTATCTGATAGAGACAGGTGTTCGGAGTAATTTACAGGAAAGACAGGTTGACGTTAAAACATTTAAGAAATTATTGTGCAGAGTTCTAGAATAAAATATCTGCTGCACTACAATTCATTGCCCAAAGCAACAGGATTGTGGCTAAGTGGGATATCCACATGTGACTCTTCTTCTATACCTACACAGAAACAAATATAAAGTATACACACACGAGAAAAACTATACATAGTATTTCTTCCACAAGAATACTTCAAAGGATGAAGCCTCCTCTTTATACATCATGCTTCACTCCTCCGAAGTATTCTCATGAAATGCAGAAATACAGAAAAGACCCCTTAAAATGAATGTTCCCAGAATAATAATTAACCTTCATGCAAGGCATTCGGATACCACTGTATTTGATAACTTCGTTAAAAAGCATTAGTCTATAGGCCATTGTGAACATTTTAAAATTATTTTGGCAAGCTCTCTCTTCTTCCTCCCCCTTCCCCCATTTGGTTGTAACCATGATAAATTATTTTTAAAAACCCAAGAGATTTGTAAATAGATCTAAATGACTTTGCTTTTTGAGTAGATAACACAACTAAAAATAACATCAACAAAATTCCTGCTAAGACAACAAAAAAAAAAATCTCAGAAAATGCAAGCCTGAAGAAAATCAATGGAATTTGTCTAAAATATTTAGAGCTCTACACGGACTAAACTTTTAAATCTCCCCCATTCCCCAAAATTTCTTATTAGGTATAAGATCAGTTTTGACTGTACTAGTTAGGAAAGAGGGTGACATGGTGGGTATTTGTTTATGTACACATACATAGGTGTGATCATATGCAAGTTAAGAATTCAAGTGAAAAGCTAATATGGTTGCAACATTTGTACCTGAACCACAGTCCTGTGCTGATTTTCATTCTCCTATGTATTCTGATGAATTTAAACTTGTATCCTACAATTTAGAGGAGTGACAGATACCAGTTATAATAAAAACTCATTTCTCATTTACACCAAGAAATTAATGCCTCTGAAAAAATCCTTACAAAATATAGACCTTTTTGCTTCCCCTAAATAAAATAAAAACACCACCAAAAAGGAGACACAGAAAAAGCGTTTTCCCTTTGGCCAGCCGGAGATGACTGAAATAAAGGCTTTGATGAAATAGCAGAAAAAAGCAGGACTACGGGGAAATTTTTATAGCCAGAGGGAATAATATGTACAGTCAACATACATAAATGACATACCATATGAGGCAAATCTCCTTGGATATTCCATGATCGGGATTCTGCTTAGGATGGGACAGACACAGAAGTGCAGAGCCTTCCTCTAGTGGATTCATTAGCATTGCATTCTCTTCGCTCAGTGTGTGGCCTTTTTTCTTCCTCCAGTAGTGAGGATGAATGCTAAGGAAAAATTAAATTATACTTCATAATTATTTCTTTGAAACACAAGCCAGGTGTCCCATCATACTGTGTTGGAGTTCTTATACAAATCATAAGGATGACACCCTGTAAGCCTGTTGTAGAAAACAAATAGCCATGGGTGATAAAAAATTGCAAAAGAATGTAAATTATTTGAAAAAAAAATTAAAGTAGAACAGTTCTTCAGAACTTCAGCCAAAAGCTTAGAGCAGGAGTAATCAGAGACAAGATAAGGCTGGAACTCACTGAGATGAGTGTTTGTCTTACTCCCTTTTCCATAGAAGGCAAAAGAGATGGGAGACGGTGTATGCCTGAGTCACCCTAATGTATACATACATTACCACTACAGAAGTCACACTCTGGGGAGAATGCATGTAGCAGCTGAAAGTGAGAGTGGGATAAAAGCTGTAGCTAGAAAGTAGCAACCGTACAGATTTTCTTTAAATAAAACGCTAAATGAATAGTAACTCCTTAGCTGCCAAAAAGCCTCCTGCATTTTGGGGAAACCATATGGATTTACTGCAACCAGTAAATCAGAGCAGGTCTTTTAGAAGAACTAGCATCCATTAGAGCTGTACTTTTGTGAGAGAAAATTGTTATTTGAAGTTTAAATATCTTTAAGTTAACCTCTAGGCTTTCTATGTTTTAGTACCCAAGTTTAAATAACCAGGCATCAGTTTGTAAAAGTCCCATTCTGTGAGGAGAGACTTGATGGCTCCTGAAAGGAATCATGGTACCGAAACCCCCATTCTGTCAGCAGGATAAATTCCTCCGACTACTCCTAGGTTTCACCCCTTAGCTCATGGACAGGATATTTAGCAATGCCTAGGAATGGGACCTTACAGTCATGGAAGGCGGAGCTGAACCATTTCCAGCACAGCTACAGCCAAGCACTGTTCAACAGCAAAACTGCATTGACAAGTAGCAGTGAAATGAAACTTCTCTGCATCATTATTTAGTACAGGAGACTTGCAGTCTGAGAACTCTATTTTCACTAGGTATTATTGGCTAGTGAAGATGTTCTACTGCTTTTAGAACACAGCAGGGTTCATGTATTCTTCTATGCTCAAAAGCACCAATTAGAGAGATTAAAGAGCCTGATTTAATGTCTTGTTAAGGAGCTTCTGAATTGCTGGGCCAGCACTGGACTTTAGAAGACTTCTAAATTTGCAGTCCCTTTGCAGCTTCATTAACATAATTGGCACGAAGTCTTACTTAGAGCTACTTAAATTGTTTTTATAGATACAGCATATCAACTGATCCCTTTGGAGTCTTTGTAGAGTCAGGGGCATCCTCAAAAATAGAGGGACCTAAATAACACTTTTACTATACTGCTGAAGTGGACTCCTCCTAGGTGAAGGACTTGCTGAAAGCAAATGCTTGATTACTGCAAAAAGTGTACTTACCTTCTCTGTCTTCTGTTAAGCATTTATGTCCTTCATACATATTAATAGGCATATCTACATTAGTATCTTAAAAGACATAGTGCTCAGTATATACATTAAAACCATGCTAAGGTCTGCCTTATTCTAACACAGAACATTCCTTGCAAAATCCCTCCCATAAATAATTATAGTTCAGCCCTTATTTTCAAAGTGCAGGATAATTATCAGAATTACTTATATAAGATTTGGGTCACTTCAGTCAAGTACACCTCCAACTGTTAGGTATAATTGCAAAAACATTAACTACCCTGGGTACACTCACAACAACCAGGAAAACATGAAGTCAAAAAGAGACAGATTAAAACCTTTGTCTCTTTTCATGCTTTCATCCATTAAGAGGCACCTAAGTTAAATCCTTTGGGTGAACTTTACTGACTTTCACAAGCAGCATTTCACCTTGTATGTGGGTTACATTTGATGATTTTGACATGAAAAGCATTTTTAAATGTTTTAAAGAGAGGAACTGTGTTAAAATGGGCTTAGGAACATAATCAGACTGACCTTACTTTTGGGCTTTCTAAAAGATTAAATGACAATTTAACCATGAAAGATCTGAATTTTCAGTATAGTCCTTAAACAAAAAATAAGGCAGCTGTGTACTGCTTCAGGAAAAGAGGTGAAAAATTCAGTGTCTTACCTCTCCATGGACCTATTTCCTATACCTTCCTTATCTCCCCTCTCTTAGGGTAGGGTGTGGAAGAGAGTAAGAGACAATAAAGTCTTCACATGTCTTATGAATATGGTTTTCATTAACTAAGTACATTACAATTTTATTAAAAACAGATGTGAAAAATCTACTACACATTTGCAGCAGGTGATTTTCAAAATCTCATAATCCCATTAAATAAAACAAAACCCTCCTAGAAAAAAATCAAAGGGACATCTACGTGATGACAGCTGATTTCAAACCCATTTTACCTTTTGGCTCTCAACACTGTAACCACCACTATCAGTATCCACTTAAAATTACTTTCAGACTGATGCAATGATACGCATGACAGATGGTGACAAGGAATAACGTATCATGACAGGTACCTAGGAAAGAGCCATTCCTTTCCCACAGAAACTGCATATTCCAAACTGAAGACTGTTTTTCCAGTCATCCTTATTGTAGGGAAAAAATCACCAAATACTTAATTTCATAATAAAGTAAGTCACTTCTCAACAAAAAAGGAAGATGACTTTTCAGTACAAAAGGTGAAATAGTTAAAAATTTATGGGTGAATGGAGGTATAGCTGTACCATGAGGGGATGGAACGGTAAAGGAAGTATTTCAAAGTTCAAGTTTGGTAAATTACATTATGTCATCTTAATTGTAATACTGGTGCACATATAATAACAAAAAGAATAACTAATCTATAAGAAATAGTCTCTTACCACTTAAAATATGCTTCCAGCTTCTCTCTGTGATCACAGGTAAGAGCTCTACAGGATATTAGATAAAAAGGAAGAAATAGAAAGCTATGAATTCAGCATATATAGCTGTACACATGAAGTAATTTTGCAGTTCCAATCTTAAGAGGTTTTGTACAGCTTTTCATAAAGCAGTATTAGAGTGGAAATAGCACGTACACAATGTCATATACTGTTTAGAATCCCTTTTTCTTTATTGTCTCCTCTAAGCTGCTGTTCTAATTTGCTGGAATGGTACTCTTGTATTGAAGGATACAGACTGAGTCTTGGTGGTTTTGACTGAGGAAACTATTTTGCCAAAGCGGACAGTGGTTTTTATGTGCCTGGAGAGAAGGTAATGAAAAGTAGCTTCACCAGGCTCTGGCAGCTATCCATGCTGACAGCACGCCATAAAACAGAAACAGCATGGACTCAGTTTCTTGGGCCAGAATGTGAAGCTCAAATTGTTTTCTTCAAAAGTATTATGACAACAACCAAGAATACCTTTATATGTTCCTGGAGGTATGAACATTTGGCTAATAATATATGGCAAACTATATTTGAAAGTATTAATGTTATGAAGTACCATACTGCAGAGTGCTCCAGTATCTTAATTTTTTTGTTAAAGAAAGTATATGTGCACTACAGACAGCAAGGCAGGAAAATGAGGAAAAAAATGAATAGGGATAATTTACCTTACTTGTGAAAGCCTGTGTAAGAAAACTCAGCTGTATAAAATTCTGCCTAATAGCTTCCAACAAAATTTGGTGAGGCTGGGATTAGGTCTCCAGACATTTATGTTCTGTGATAACATTTTAACACTACTGCAGCACTCCAGAAAACAAACCAGCTACAAATTTTTTCTTTAACCAGCTACAAATTTCATCATCACCTCCAAGAGACAGAGATGACATAGCAATAAAGAGCATTATGCTTCTGTGCTCTGGCTGTTTCCATTTCATAAAGTAGATTGTTATGGTCAAATGTTGTGGAAGGAAGGTGAAAGGAGCCATGAAGACAGTATGTATTTGCCAGTCCTCCACCAGCCCCAGAACCAAGAAGAAACATACATGTCTTTATATGGTCACTCTTAAGTTCTGCATCAAATTTATCCTAAGTGAAGGACTTAATCAACACCATCTCCTAAATAACTAAGATAAATAATATAAGAATCAAAACTAATTCCTTAAGTGCATATGGCCAGCCTGATCAAAACATATTTTTTAATTTCTGTAGTAACCACTGTAAAGACTAACCTCAGTTAGTTTTTGTTTTCTTAGGAAAAATTTCCTGCCATAACTTCATGTCTGTCCAGTAAACTTCTTGGATCATAGTAAGGAACTGCTGTTTCACTGGGGATGTTCAATGGCATCAAACTATTACTGTATCTTGACACAGGGACATTCAGTAACATGGATCCTTGTATACATTTGCTTGCAGCTGAAGTTCAGGTACTCACATTGCCCCTGTTAAATCACTAACCAGTGTCAGTCTGGAACTTGCTCCATCTAGAAACTCAAAACCAGGAAGGCAGAAAATAGAATTAACCATGGGGAATTTCTTTGTTGAAGCTGACTAAGAGTATTGTGCTTGTACGGTGTCCTGTCTAGAAAAGGCCTTCTGAACTGATAAACAACCTGCATGTCAATGGAAGAAACCTGCACTCAGTGCCAGAGTGCAATTGGCATGATCCTCTTTAGTAGTTTCAAATTAACAGTCATTGAGAACTTGCTAGGAATGCTTTTTTCAAATGAAGACTTGGCTACACAGAAAAGGTGGCTAATGGATGAAACTCTGCACCTCCTGTGCCTTTACTGAGTTTGTTCCACTTGTATGTACATGTATTACTACATTTGCTAACATCTGCTATGTTATTGATTCATTATTATGTGACCATATTTTTTTAAAATTAATCAGAATTCACAGGGTCATGGAATATGGTCAAAAGGACAACCTTAATTTTACCATTTGCTAACATGTGAGTACTTGATTTTGAAACTTGAATGTTCCATCAATATATTTGCTGAAGATATATATGTGCCAAATACAATTACAGGGGTTGAGTTCTGGAAATTCAGAATCTGGATTGACTCGAAAGTTCTGAAAACTGTTAAAGCCCAGCACCAAAATATCTTGCTTTATGGACTGCTGGACTTTTAAGTTTTATAATATTAGGAATAATTCCTCCCCTGATTCAAGTTATGGAATGATAAAACATTCTAGAATTTTCAAGAATTTTCTAGAATGATTCTTCTTTAACACACATTAAATGCTTTGGTGGAGCAGAAAAAATACACCAATACCTGTCTGGGGTGGCTTCTGTAAATGACACACTCGTACTCAAATAATGTTATCCTGCTAAACTGTGACGCTAAAATCTGTTTTATTCTATCCCACACAGTCAGGTATGTGTCTTAATTGCAAGAAAAGGTAATATCATTCTAGTAATAGTTTTGCATACCTGCCATTAAAAAAATGCTGTTTTCAATTGCTTATAATTTTGTCTATTGTTATCAATTGGGGTTGAAGCTTTCCACGCATAGGAAATAACAGAGTGATTTCTTTTTAAAGCTTTACCAAAAAGGCTTCCTCTATTTCCAGGAAAAACATCTGGTAAGAGTATAGAATTTCGATCATGCTAAAAAAATGTCTTCTAGCTGAATAAACTTAAATCAATCTAGTGCCTCAATTTTGATATGATTCTATTTTGACTATATTTGCAATATAGTTTCCAATTTCAACATCTCACATCATTTCTTTTATGGTACAGGTCATGTCCTGGTGATATATAGCCAGGAGAATGTTTTTATTAGGACTTCTTTCTGAATTGCTGCAGCAGCTAGAAGATACATAGGAGACTGTAATCAATAAGGCCTGAGGTCTTATTTTTAATAATTTGATGAATCAAAATATTGAGAATTGTGCAATTAGCAGGATTCATCCCTTCTATGCTCTGAATAAAGTAAGAGTCCTAAGAAAAACACCATGCAATCACAAAATTGAAGCCTATATCAGACAGCTTTTGAGTTCAGGCATTCTCACTTTCAAACTTAAATGTTCTTTTAATGTAATATATGAATATTGTGTCTGTATGTATATAAATAGATAGATACTCATGTATACGTAAGTAGAACCACAAGCGATCAGCAAATTACTGTAACACCAGCTGTGTATATATAGAACTAGCAAGCTCAGTACCACTAAATTGCTTCATAATGTGGTAGCTTCACTTTTTTTCCCCTCATTCTCTCCATCCATGTACTCCATTTTTTCTTTTATCGTTCCCCTACTTGCATTATAAGCTCTTTGGGGCTGAGACTATGGACAATTTTTTCTTCCAGATAATGAGCAAAAGCACACAGCCAAATATTCCTAATGTAGTTCTTCTGTCTTTACTTTGAATAAATTTTGGCAGCAATGTCCTCAGCCCCTTCCCAGGCAGACATCCTTATCTACATGGATACCACTACAGAAACATGTGAGTAATTTTTCTTAAGATGCTCTTCAATGAAAATAAAGGTGACAGAACTAAGCCGGTGTGTCAATCATAAAATAGTACCAGTTATGACAATTCCAACCTTTGTAGTGCTAGTATCAGGGGACGTGAATCCTGAATTCTGGTAGATGTGTCCTTTGAGAAAATGAAATTTAATGTCAAGTCACGTCCCTCTACTGGTCACATCCCCTTGCTGGTAGGCAAATCAGATAACATCTTTATCAGATGACACAGAACCAAGCTCTCTGGTTTATGAATAGCAATTGCCAAATCATCCTGCAAGAGCCTTAAAAAGAAAATTGCATGCAAAATTATAAAATAAGTGAAAACATTAATCATGATTAAACAGAACCACATTGATTTTTGCCAGCTGGATTCAGCCACTGACTGTGATGTGAAGGCTCTTCTCTCTTGGTTAACCCAGCTGAGAGCTGGATTAATTTTTTTTATAATTAATTTCTTAGGTAATTGTGCAAATGTTTGTCAAAACAGATGATCCACCACAAAATTAAATACAGAGTGGAGGGCAATAAAATCTCTAATACATTAAAAAACAAGATAAAAATACCTAAACTGACTGGACCAATGGAGGAAAAAAAATGTTCTTTCTATGTCCTGGTCACTCACGCAAAGCAGAATTGCTTGGATCTGAAAAAATGCTCCACCACCCATCCCTTCCTCAACACAAAAGGCCTGTCTTACATCACTGTTCAAGGCAGTCGCAATGAAATATGTATTTATGGAGTCTTTAAATACTTCTAAGTATACTCATTATGTTCATAGTGACATTGCTATGAAGGACACTATATAAATGGAAGCTGCGCTTGCAGCTGATCACTTCAGATAAACAAAGATCTTGAAGGACTTACCCACCACACAAAGGATGTTGCCTTACTTTGTTTATGGGGAGATTAGCTCTCTCCAGCTCACGTAATACATGGTAAATAAAATAATGAAAGGAAACACTTCTTCATGCAGTGTGAAATCAGATCACAATGCACTTCCAGAAGAGATCATGCGAACAAATTCTTCGGGGCAAGAACCTTGTTTCCTTATTTGTCTATATAGCACCTAGCACGTAACTGTGATTTGCATCTCACAACATATATCTACATAATATTAGCAAATGGGTTACCAAATGAGGCTGAATAACACTGTCAAATTGTAACGCATTTAAAAATAAATAATCAAATATTCCTCCCACAGATCTGTAAAGCATCTATGCATCAGTTAAGTATTCAAACCCTACCAAAAGGGAGGAGTGAAATAATGTTTATCTCTAAAAGATTGTTTTACAGTTTGATGTAAAAGATCTGCTGATACACTATGCCTCACAGAAGGGCTCAATTAATACATCATTTGCCTTCTAACACCAACTGCCAATACACAGCCGGGACAGCTGACCCCAACTGACCGAAGGGATATTCCATGCCATATGACATCATGCTCTGCAATAAATGCTGGGGAAAAGGAGGGGTGGGGGGACATTCGTGGTTACAAGGTTTGTCTTCTGAAGTAATCAGTGTGTACTAAGGTCCTGCTTCCCACCAAGAGGCTGGACATCTCCTGCTGATGGGAAGTAGTGAGTCAATTCCCTCTTTTACTTTGCTTACACACATGGGCTTTGCTTTTCTTATTAGATTGCCTTTGCCTCAACCCTCAAGCTTGTCCATCTTATTTTCTTCCCCTGCCCTGTTGAAGAACCAGGGGGGAGAGCAACTGGATGGGCATCTGGCAGCTGGCAAAGGTCAGCCCACCACAGCAGGGAATATCTGCAGTATTTTATAATTTGGAGGTTTTGTCAGCCTATCACCATCCTGAAAATGGTTTTGTGTTTTCTGGTACTCCTCCTGGACACTGCAGGACCCATACTGCAGTTATTCTGCTTTGAAAGTTGGTCTGAGATACACTCACCTATTTAGTCCCCATACAGTTATTTCCTAGTAATCAAAAATATGACTCGCATCAGAAAACAGTAGCATGTAATGATGCAATATATATATGTCTATAGGTAGAGCTTTCATCTGAAAAAAAAGGGGGGCAGAGCATTAACACACAAGAGAGATGAATCAGTGGAGAAAAGACTAGATGAAGCATGGAAAATCTAAAGATTTGATGTTTAGTATAATCAGTCTCCAGCTGGATGCACAGTTAATATCAAAACATAATAGTAAGACTCCACTTACTGCTACCTACATTAGCAAAATATCAACTCCCAGCGAGGTGATTCTCTCCAAACCAAATAAATGTCTTATGTATAAAAAGATAGCAGAGAGATGAAAAGTAAAATGCCTGCATGAAGTCATGAACAGAACACGTGGAAACATAACTGGGAGCCCAAACCACTTTAATTAGGGAGCCACCTGGGGCCACAAAAGCTTTCTGGATGGAGATTGAGTAATTTCTCAAAGCATACACATTGTTAGTAAAAAGCAGAACCTCTTCTAAAACCTGAGGTTAAAGACCAAAGGATATGCAGCAAATGTGTTTCTTTTTTTGGAGTTGAATTTCAGCATAGTTCCTACTGTCTGCCAAAGTCCCCAAAACCAGCACTTAGGACCACAGTTCGCACCTTGTTGGCCATCTTAACAGCTAAAACAATGGTTTAATAGGTGTGATTCCTGCCTTCCAGTCACCCCTAGAAGTCTGTTGATCCAGGACAGAATTGACTCCTGCTGACCGAGCTGTATGGGGATCATATTTCTTACACTGTTTCTGCTGTGAATAAGGCTAGTTCAGCTCCTGTCAAAAGTACTACATTGTTTTTGAGAAAGAACTGTCAAACTCTTCTGCCTTATGGGACTGAAGGCTAAATTACAGTTTTGTGGGTTAAACCAATCTATGCAATTTTACTGGGATACAAAAAAACCCAGTTTAGCAAGGTATCAAGAGCTGTGCTAAATTTTAGAAAATCTTACGTGTACTGTAAAGCACTTTAATGAACAGGCCCGTATTTCGGGTGTGCTGCTTTCTCTTTCTCATATGTTTTCCACTTTTAATTATTTGGTGCTTCTATGCCTGTAACAACAAATCTCCCTCTGAGAGGTTTTGTCTCATAAACAGGATATTTAGCTGTTATGTAGTATATTGTCTTTCTATTTGGAACAAATTCTGTTTAGAGATCTTCAGCACTTTTGAAAAATTGTGTTAAGATATATTACTCTTTTTTTCTTTTTTTCCTGCTAAACTACAGACTTATCCTGGCAAGTAATGATTTAGTTACCTTACACACAGAGCTGTGTATATGCTTGCGAAAAGCTGCTATTGAACCTTAAAATGCTGCTCTTTCAACATGGAAATACTGTTCAGACAGGATATCTGAATTTCTTTTTACATTTTTAGATGAAGTTTAAAATATTAAAAATAATTAAATTTATGTTCTAGTTACTGTGAAAGAGATTAACTTACAAGGATTATTTTTCATATTTCCTCCTTTGTGGGAGTTACACAGTGGTAACTGGGCAATGCCTCAGTTCTGCAACATTTGTAAAACTGTCAACAGTAAATGAAGTACGTTTGGTTGGTTTTTTTTTTTTTTTCAAGATAAAGAAGATATAGCTGATATCAAATGTTAAGAAACTCCTCCTGCTTTAACAAAGAGTAAAAAAATCACACTTTTTGATAAGTGTAAAATAGTATTATTAACACTGTACTTTCTCAAGGCTTGAGGTGGCTCCTGAACTAATAAAACCAATTTACTAGAAGACAGATATCTCTGACTGAGCTAATGCAGTGTCTAAACCTATAAGCATTTAAAACATTTCTTGTTATTTCCTTCCACACAAAAGTGGGTATATTCAGTGTTCACACTGGACACAGTGAACTGAAATGTATCATTGCCACCAAAAAAAAAGGTAAACAGTTGAAGAGTGGGAGGAAAAGAAATCTACCACTGTAGTGGATCAGTCTCACTAGAATAAAATTCGCAATAAAAGGTTGCTATGAAAGGAAAGGGCATGACTTTCACGTTGTATAATAATAGTAGCAGCTCTGAACTCAACACAGATCAGGGTACCTGCATCTGGTACAACAGAACAAGGAATTCTGCCCATAAATAGTATCCAATGTTAGTATTAACAATAAATTCCTTCATTAAGACCTAACAAACATTTGCTTATGACCAGATTAACTTGCGAGGTTATTTAATTTTAGAAACATTTCTAAAAAGGCATGAAATATGATGGTAAGCCATTGGGAGTTAAACCTCCACACCCTTTTGAATCAGCAGATAAAGCACAAAACTGGATAAAGGGCTTTTCTTGACAAGCAAATGCCAAAGCAGTGGGTAAGACCAACAACACTGAAGGAATCCAGCAGTGAATCACTTTTCTGAAATGTTTTCAAGTATTATTGACCTGGCTTTTTAGAGAAAGAGACTGAAAAAGAGGGAAGAGGCATTTATTGTTAATATAACTGAAAACTTAAAGAGTCTAATAATTATTAGTTACAGAAAAACAGTGATGATAATAATGCAGTTAAAGTAGTTGTTGTACCCTTCTGCTGTTACCTCCACCCTTCCACTGCTCCTCTGGATCCCCTGATCAGTTTCATTCTAGTTCAGGAGCATTTGGAGTCCTTGGCCAGAAGTATTATGTTCGTGTTTATTATTTCCTCTTCCTGCTCTAGGATCCACTTGAGGTCATTTTTATCTTTGCTAAGTCTACCCTTGATTGGTTTAGAGTAGACTTGGTAGTGTAGGTTAATGGTTGGACTGGATGATCTTAAAGGTCTTTTCCAACCTAAACGATTCTATGATTCGATGCTTTTCTACCTTTTTCTTTCTTCGCTGGTCTGCAGCTCCAATTCTACACCTGAATTCACTATGTTGGTACCATTTAGGTATGTTAGATACTATTTCTTTGTTAACCCCAAAACCAGTTTTTTTTCTTGCTCCTGGCCTGCATTTTTTTTAACTGACCATAGGGAAGCCGTTTATAGCCATAAGGTCGCCAGCACAAGCCCGCGCCCCTTCCCTTATAACCCTGCGCCAGTACTCATCTATGCTGCATTCCTAGGTCTTCACTTCTCCAGGGCCTCTCCTACCCTACCAGGCCTGTATATCTCTACATCACTGTGGTTCGGCTGCAAAAGACCTCATTCTACACAGAATAACAGCGATGCAAAACTCCGGTTGTACCCCATAAACCAAAGTTAGCAAGAGACACCTTGTCCACCGGCGAAATTGCTGCTGCAGCTGAACCCAGCAAAACGCAGGCGCAGGCAGGTCAAGCACAGCGAGCGGGACAAGCCTCAGTTCTGAGGCCTTGCAAACTCGCTACAGAGCTCACAGCGCGCGGCCGGCCATGGCGACACAGGGTGTGAGGGTCCCCGGCGGGGCGGGGCGGGGGGACACGGCACGGCACGGCACGGCGCGGCACGGCGCGGCACACCCACGCCGCAGCGCAGCACTGCGCCCGCCGCTAAGGACGCGGTCCCCTGCCTGCCGCGGCGACGCCAAGGCCGGCGGCAGCCGGGATGCTGCCGGTGGACACGGTTTCAGCCCAGAGGGATTCCGCCGGAAAAAAAAAAAAATACATCCTCTCCCCATTTTTAATCGTTTCCTTTTTTTAAACAAAGTGCCTCGGCGTGAAGTTTGATGTTCCTGCGCACGCAGGAAGGGCGACACGCGTTTCCCACCTGGAAGGCCGGCCCTCAGCCCCGCTCCCGTTTTCCAGAGCAGCTGGGGAAGGGCGAGACCGGCCCCGCCGCACGCGTTACCGCTGCCGGCAGCCACCACCGGGGCTGGAGCGAGTCCCAGAGAGGGCGAGGCCCTGCCCTGGGCCCAGCTCGGCCCGCCTCGCCACCGCCACCGCCCCGCCGCCGGCCCTGCAGGCGCGCCCCGACGCCTCACACCCGCGGCGACCCCCGCTGCCTGGCGCGGCGCCCCCCTCCCGGAAACAGCGCTGCCGCAGGCGCGAGCTCCCATTGGTTCCTGCCGGTCACACCTTCCCGCCTCCTTGGTGCTGCGCGGGCGGCGATTGGCTGCTGTCGGTTGTCAGTCGGAGAGGGCGAGCCCCGCCGGTGCCCGGGCTGCGCTCTCGTGAGGCGGGCGCTGCTGCCGGGCGCCGCGGCGGCTGGTGCGGCTGCGGGCGGAGCAGTGATGCCGGCAGCGGGAGCTCGGCACGGAGCGGCGTGCGCCCAGGCGGGCGAGGGCGGCGAGCGCGGCCGGTAAGGTCCGGTCGCGGGGAAGGCGGATGCTCTTCCTCCGTGCGCGTCCGTTACGCCTTGTGCTGAAGGGGCCGGCGGCAGCGTCGGGCAGCGGTACCGGCACGGGCGGAGCGGCGGGCGGGCAGGATGCCTGGGGCGGGCGGCAGCGGCGGGCCGCGGCGGGCAGGGGTCGCGGGCGGGCGCGGTCCCCCGCCGCCCCTCGCCGTGCCCTTTGGCGCGGCGGTCCCGGGCGGGACCGGCGGCGCGGCGGGAACTTCGGTGCCGCCGCCCGCTTGGCGGCGGCCGGCGGTGCCCGCGGGTGCCGCGGCGGGGGGCGACACTAGCCCGCCAGTCGGGTCTGGCGGAGGGGCTGCGGTGCTGCCCCCTCCGTCGCCTCGGGAGGGCTGGGGCTGCCGGGGAGGTGGGGGGGAGGCGGCCCGCGCCGCGTCTCCGCAGCCATCCGGCGGGGTGCTGCGGGCCGCGCTTCCCGCAGAGGGAGCCGAGGGGGGCGGCCGGGCGGCTCTGCCCTGCTCGGGGAGCTCGCGCGCGGGTGGCGGGAGCGGCAACCGCCAGCGCGGCCGTGCGCGCGGCCCCGGCCCGCCGGTCAGCGGCGCGCGGCGGCGGCGGGGCTCGGGCCCCCCGCGGGGCAGGGCTGCGCGCGAGCGCGGGCCCGGGCGCCCCGCCGGGCCGTTGGCGCGCGGGGGAAGCTGAGGGCGGTGGCGGTGTTGCGGGGCCGCGGGCTGTGTCTGAAGTTGCTGGAACAGTTCAAAGAAAAGTTATTTTAAAGTAAGTGGAGCGGTGACGGTTGATGTGTGGCCGCCGGCCGCTGAGGCGGAGGAATCCCGGAGATGAAATCCCATTTATCCGTGTGCGCTCTTTTTCCTTGTTCTTCAGCCTGCTGTACTTTTAGGGACAGAAGGTGATATTGGAAGGCTTTGAAGTATTGTCGGATCTTGTCAATTTAGAAACAATAGCCTTTAGATCCGCTTTATAGACATCAGTGTAAACATTCCGAATCTTGATTATATAACGCTTTAAGGAATCGTTAGGGTGCTGCCAGACTTTGCCACGATGGACCTGATCCTTCAATCAGGGGAACAGAGGGAGTTTTGACATTGATTCCGTAGGAAGCAAGGTAGCATCCACAATTAACAGTTGAAGAGAGAAGAGTTTCTCTTATCTCTTGATTATGTTGCATGTGATCGGTCAGGCATTTTCAATGTTAAGAAACACAGCCTGTAGAAAACACAAAGATTTCATTTGATTCGTTTTTTCATTCTTTGGTAGCTGTAAGCTTCCCTCCCCACTTTCTCGGAGTGGATTGATTTTGTTCTCTCTGTCTTGCTACAGAGCATTCTGACACGTTAATTCAGTTACAAGGATGCATTCAATCACGTAATGCATAACATGCTTTCAGAATTTTTTAAAATCATGTGATGGATGGCAAGGATGAATAACCGGTGTAAGCCCCATTGTTACAAATACATGCTTCGCTTTGGAGAGCGGCAGCCCAGTTTTACAGCTGAGGGAGAGGCACTAGTTAAGTGTAAAAGATTTGAGGTGTGGAATTTATAACTGATACAGGCTAATACTGTTCCCTCCCTGCATACTTACCCACCAAATACTGTTTTTGACAGAACATAAATTGCTAATGAAATTTCAGTTTCTTGTACATTACCGATTCTGGATAGATCCAGATAGATCCAGCAAAATGTCATATTGGCAAACCAGTTTTTCAGAAACCTCGTTTAGTTAACTTGAATCAATGTCTTCAGGGTAGTTGAGGTTAATTTAGAGAGCAGTCCTGATCCAAGTACGTTGCACATAGCCATGATGCAATATGCAAGATGCGCTCAGTTGTGCCAGTCTGCCTCATACCTCACCTGTGTTTTCCTTACATGCTTTCTTAGGAAAGAAAACTGCAAATTTTTGTGCTGGTTTTGTGGCAGAGGCCAGTAGAATTTTTGCAAATATTACAGGCTGAAAACACCAAGCTGCCTTCCCCCTCCCCCCCCTTGTGAGTGACACCAAATTTTAATGTAAAAATCTAGTATATGAATGGGTGAACTGTAGAACCTTCAGCACATGCGTAGTCTTTATTTGTGATACTCATTTCACTGGGATTGTTCTCAGGAGGATGTGCATGCAGGAGAATGTATGCCACTGTGTTTGCTACATAGCC